>NC_133760.1:25212471-25848006 GCF_036562045.2 Rhinolophus sinicus | reverse complement strand
CTAAGGGGGAAACCCTAGATAATATTCAGGGGAGGGGGTAAATGAAATCACTCAGAAATTACCTCTTAGCATAAACAAGCCTTCAAACACATAAACTACTTGATTTAAATCCCTTACTCAGTCCTACGTGGCATACGCATTTTCCTCCTTGCTCGGCGACCATGTTTACCAACCAATAGTAAACAATCAATAAGATGATCTCTCTATGGATAACAGTCACTTATGCATAAAAAAATAAGAGCAGGTGCAATGTTTCTAATTATATTAATATACGATCAGATGTATAACGAGCTGAAATGGTTCTCAGTGTCATATAACTGGCATCTTTTGGTTATGGAAAGAGAATTGGATTTTCCTGTTAGCTTCCATTATAAAATTACAGTTGAATGCCTATGGAAAGAAGATGCAATAGAGTAAAAAGCGCTTAGAGGAATTGTTGAGGTGGCGTTGACTCCCAGAGGTCCATATGCTTGGACAGTGTCCTTTCAGGAGGCACAGGAAGTAGCCGCCATTCTCCATGCAGTCTAACATCAATTTGCTAAAAACCCTTCTATGGCATCTGATATATATAGCACTGCTATACCTCCCAATATTATCTCTCTTCTTCCCCACTGATTATAGAACCCCGATTTTCCCCGGGACATTGTCACTACATTTCTAAGTTTTTTTTTGCAACAGGATGTGGCCATGAGATGAGGGGCTGGACAGTAAGAGGTAAGTAGATGTATTGTGGCGGGGATTCCTGAAGTCCCCTTGAAAAGAAGGATGGGGCCTTTCTCCCCCTCCCACCCTTGTCCAGCCTGCTACCTGAAACATGCATGTGAGGGCTATATCCTGAACCATGAGAACGAGGGGCGACCTTCCATCTAGTTGAAGTACAGAGATGGAAGGAATATTAATTCTTGATGAATTCCTGGAGTCTTAATAACATGCGTATGTAGTCTATCTTCATTAAACCATTTTTTATTGGGGGTTTTCATTTGCAACTAAATCTAATATTATACCATCACTTGCATAGTGAAGCCTTCCCTGACCCTCTAGACAACACCTTATATTTCTTCTTTACAGCACTATCGTACCAGTAAATGATTAATTACTATGTGATTTTTTTTTTGGTGTAATATAAGTAGCACAGACTGTTGGTGCTCTACCTACACCCTTTGGGGACTCACCATAACCACACACAACAATCCAATGGCTTTCAACTGAAATATCTGCAACTCTTTCAGGATAGCTTGTCTAGGTGCCAATTGCCAAACAGCTCATGTACAGGGCAGATCAGAAGAGTCAGGTGCCAATGCCATCCACAGCCCTCAACCCAGAACTGACAGGAGTTGGTGGACACTCCGTTTACCTTGCCTCTTGACTGGGATCCCTTTGAGGTGTATCCTACACTAGAGTCTTCTAGAGCCATCCAAAGGCTTTAACCTGTGTTAACAGCAGTGATAACCTGCTGGATAAGACACCTTGCGTTGACTTCTTTCCCTTTCCTGTTTCATTTCCCCAGACCCCCTACTTCCTGGAATCACCACTCATATAAACCACGTGCACTCAGATCTTTGTACGAAGGAAGGTTCCTTTCTGGGAAGCCAACCTAAACCACTATTTGTCTCCTCAGTTAGACTACTAGCTTCATTAAGGTTGATAGGCTGCACACCTATCCAGTATGTCTCTGAAGACAAGGTGTGCTCATGGCACCATGGCCCATTATCTCTTAAATGGCATCGACACAAACTATAAGAAATTATGCACACATCCTTTAATATGAGCCCATGCATTTTACTAAGATATCCCATTGCCGGAATCTGTTACCTCTCTCCATTATTGACCTTCTAAATTTGTCTCCTTCCTCTTGACCAGTGGCTTTTCTGAAAGATATAGCATCACATAAAACCATAGATAGTATAACATAGTGGTTAAAAGATTTACGTTTTAGAGTCAAATGTCTCCCACTTCAAATCCTAACTCTGCCACTGATTAAATAGGTGACGTTGGGGAAGTTACCCTATTTCTATCAAATTTCCTCCTGTGTAAAATAGGGATGGTATTACCTATGGCAGAGGATTATTTTGAAGATGAAATAATATATGTATAATAAATGATTCTAATTATATTGAGTAAGATACAATAGATAAAATATTAAAGGATATAGTTGAAGACATTGACTGTCTGCCCCAGGCAATATGCGTATACTTCTCTGGAAAATTAGCGAACCATTCCAAGTTATATAAAACCATCCCTAAAATTGTACTCAGATTGTTTCCCATATATTCTTACTCAAATATATAACTTCTGTCGGGTGACATTCCCCTCAGATGGCCAACACCTTGAAGGGTTCCTGAATTTGATTCTCTGCAGTCCTCTCACTGACACATACACCTGTTCCCAAGCCGTATTCAAGTTAATTGAGCTGAGCTGTAATACTGTGTTTCACCAGGAGCGGCCGCTGTTTGACATTGCCCGCCCGTGTAAGATGTTTCACAAGTGAAGCTCTGAGTGAATGCCCACGGAGTCAATTTTATAAATTGAAAATAGATTTATTGTGTTTATTTGGAGAGATGCCTTACAGTGTGGCTCTTGTGACATTCCACTAGGGAGGAGCAGGTTTGGGAATACTTAACAATCCAAATAGTGGTACATAGGACTCAGCGGAAGTATTCCTCCCCAAGCAGCACACGCTGTGGTGTGTTTCCTTTCAGTTGTGACAATCTGCTGCATACCAATTATAACCTGGGGTTTGTAAAGAGCCAGAAGATTCCCTTGGAGGGAGTAATTATATTCCCTTTAACATACTACAGGGCAAACACTTTCTCTTCAACGTGCTGTGTGCTGCCTGCAAAGTAGATTTACTTTACTGATGCTAAAGGAAAACCTTCAGAACCAAGACAAGGCAAGGAATCTTGCTGGGACAAAGATATGAGGTGGCCAATAAAAGAGTAGAGAATGCTAAAAATGCCATGGAGCTGAATATATGGAATGGCAACTATAATGAAATATATATATGGTCACAGGATGTGGAGTACAGCATAGGGAATAGAATCAATAGAATCAATGGAATTGTAACAGCTATGTACGATGTCAGAGGGGTAGTAGATTGGGGGAGGGGGGTTATCAATTTGTGAGGGGTGTAAACATCTAACTATTACGTTGTTTTGTACACCTGAAACTCATGCAAAATAAAAATTTTTAAATGCCATGGAGAATTATCAATCAGGGCAGAATTGGTTTGACCCATCCAAATAAACATGCATGGTGAGATGTTTAGAGCATCACTTTGGAGATGGTTTCGTGTCTCCCCACAATCACTGCGTTCCTTGGAACATTATAATGCACATGTTAAGACTCACTTTCCTCTTCTGAGAAGTGGGAATAATAATGCTTATCTAATAAGGTTATTCAGAGACTCAAATCACAAACCATACCTAAAGTGTCCAGAACAGTAGACACCCCAAAACAATACCATATATCAGATGTTATCACTGCTGACCCATATCCCCTTGGAACTCACCGTTCCCATAGATAATGGCTTCCTACTGAGAGGATCGCAAGTTCTCTGCCTGGGAATTCTGAGCCCAGGGACATAGCGCAGGAAGGAAGTGCCGGGAAGTCAACACTTCCAGGAACAGACCTTGGTCAACCATGCAGAAAATTTAGTGATAAATACCCACTTCCTCACTCCTTGAGCAGGACAACTCCAAGGCTTGTTCCACACTTTCTCTCAAGGGTCTCCTGTGGGTCTGAGCCCCACTTGTTCCCGTAGGAACCTGCTCATTTGTGCTCCCTGCATTGGCTTCTATCTCTTCCCTGTCTCACTTTCCTACTTCCTGACAGGAGCTTCCTGAGATTACCTCCAAAATAACCCCTGGCATTCAAAGTCTTGTTTCAGGATAAAGTCTGTCCTGAACACTATACTCACAATGTAAATAGGTTTCATAATTTGGACGGTTGGGTTTAAAATAAAATGTTCAGTTCACTAACCAAGTCTTGTCTACTCAGCTTCCTTTCAACCCCTCTTCTACCCCACAGCTATTGCCTCAGTGAAAGCTCTTCTCACATCTTTATTAATTTTTGTCTGAGCTATAGTCTCTAATGATCTCCATGCTTCTAGTACCTCTCTCACCTATTCCATCATTCACTTACTGCCAAAGTTACTGTCCTAAAATGCAGTTCTGGCAATGTCATTCCCTTGCTTTTGTTTTTTTTAAGACTTCAGTGGTGCTCAGTACCTCCATGATTATGTGATAAATTTTATAACATGGTATGTAAAACCCTTCAAAAGTTGTTTCCAACCAACCTTTCAGCCTCATGTCCAGTGATTGCTAAACACAGCCGATGCTCATCCCACACAGAACCGGGCAGTGTCATCTCAAAGCCCTTTTACCTGCCACATTTTGATGTGTTTGACTGTACATGTGACCTTCCCTGTCTGAAAAACCTGGCTCGTTCTTCAAGGTCTGGCTCCAATGTCCCCTCTCCATGAAGGCTTATCTACAACTCTCCGGGCAAGTAAACCATTCCCTCCTCTGGGTGTTCACTGTAGCATCTGCACCCACGGACTCATTCATTCATCCAACAAGTGTTTCCTGAGCATATCCTGCTCTGTATCAATCATGTGCTAAGTCCTGGGGAAACCATCCTGGATAAAAACAGAAATAGCTCTGAGCCCATGAAGATCACACAGGAAAAGGAAACAGACATTATTGGGTAATCATATAAAAGTTTCATACAAATCCGCCATGAGAGTTTACCACCCAGGATGCTGACCCAGCCTTCCACAAGGAATGGGTGCTTGCGTTGAGAGTGAAGTGAAGTCATCACCAGATGAAGGACATATGTTCCAAACCGAGGGACAACAGGAAGTAGGTGGGAGCACAATATTCTTTGAGGAATAGAAGATCAAGGTGTTTCATGCAGAGAGGCACAGGGAGGATGGAGGGAGAAGAGGCACTTACGCAATTCATTATGTCTTGTCAGTTTGTTGGCTGTGTCATCCCTGCCTCATGCTGGTAAAATGAGCCCCTCAAACCTAAGGACTACGTGTCACTGGAAGGCATACCTCCCACAGCACTTAGCACAATGCAAACAAATAAAATGAATGTACCCACGTTATGGATCAGGGAGTTGAGGCTCAGAAAGGTTGAATGAGTTGCCCAAGACCCCTAGGCTGGCAGAATATATACCTATCACTCCTCAACTATGTCTCTTTTAAACTGGCACAACTCACCCCCGCCCCCCCAATCCTTTTTTCTAGAAAATCCAAGTTTTTCTATGAGCTCCTTTTCAAAGGGCTCAATAACAAAGAATAAAGCAAAAAGCCAGTTACTGGTGTGTGTGTGTGTGTGTGTGTGTGTGTGTGTGTGTGTGTGTGTGTTGAGAGAGAGAGAGAGAGAGAGAGAGAGAGAGAGAGAGAGAGAGAGAGAGAGAGAGAGAGAGTTGGAGAGGAAGCGCATAGGACTCTTTTTGGAACAGCATCCTTTTCTGGAGCCTTTATAATGGCCCGAAATGGTGCGCACGGTGAGAATTAGCCATCATAAAACGCTCCTGGTGATGCCGGGAAAAGAGCATCCGCGCTAACCCTGGAAGTCCAGAGCAAAGCCTCTGGGTTTGGACTCTTTAGGGCGGTAGGTGGGATCTCTAGCTTCCCGCTTCCCGAACCTCTCCGCCTTTCCGGCCAGGACCAGCAGTTTTGGAAACAGTGTATTAATAATTTCCCGACTATCCCGTCTGCTCCCGCAGACGCAGAAGGTGGAAGAGGTGGCAACCTTGTCTGGGGGAGGTATCCTCAAGGCCCAGACATTCATCTCTGTCCATTTCAAGGCGTCGAGCCTGCGCCATATATAACCAAGTACGACGCCCACCACAGAGGACACAGCGGCCTCTCTGCGCTGTTTTATTCGCAAATCTTGGGCAAATCTGGGCTCTGGGGCTGCGATCAAGAGCCTGACTTGAGACTGGTTCAGGAACTGGAGCTGAGGTTTCGCTGGGCAAGGAAGAGAAGAGGGGAGCGAGCAGGGGCGCGGCTCTTGTGAGGATTACGGCAGAGGCTGTGGACCGCGGAGCCGCTCGCAGAGGCTGCAGCCATTGCACAGCAGAGCATCCCACATTCAACAGGAGGAACCCGCGGGAGAGGAGACCCGAGCTCCCAGCACCGCACCGCCGCAGCCCGTGCGCCCCGCGCCCCCGCGCACCATGGCCAAAGAAGGTGTAGAGAAGGCGGAAGAGACGGAGCAAATGATCGAGAAGGAGGCGGGCAAGGACCCGGCGGAGGGCGGCGGCGGCTCGCACCGACTCGGGGACGCACAGGAGATGCGCGCCGTGGTGCTGGCGGGCTTCGGGGGGCTCAACAAGCTGCGGGTCACCAGGAAGGCCATGCCCGAGCCACAGGACGGCGAGCTCAAGATTCGCGTCAAAGCCTGGTCCAGTATCCATGCCTTTCTTGCTTTCTCCCTCTTTGCGCTCCGGGGGAGGGGGTGGCAGAGCCTCTGAGGGGACGCTGCCAGGGGTGCAGCCGCCGGGGGTGTCCCCCTCCTCGCCCTGACCCAGGTTTTAGAGCCTCCCCGCTGCGCACCACTGCCGATGGAGGGGAGGATGCTGAGAGCTGGCCTTCCTCTCGCCCTCACACCCCCCAAGCCGGATCTAGGGGTGACCTGAGGAGACTGCCCTCTCGGGAGGAGAGGGGAGGGGTGCATAGTGGCGCCTGGCTCTCGGGGGCTGAGAGATTGCGCTGCGGGAGCAGTCTGCCGGGTAGGACAGCTCAGCTGCCAGGATAAGGGAGTTGATGATAACATGGTTAAAAAATAACCCTCCGCTGACTGAGTACCAGCCATTGTTTGTTAGAGTTTTATGTGTGCGATCTGATTTCATACTTTCTGGGACGCAGTGAGTTAGGTACCATCAGTGTCCCCCGAACCAGGTGAGGAAACCAGGGCTCAAATCTAGCTGAGTGATTTGCCCAAGATCACTCTGCTGCCACTAAGTGGCATGGCCAGCATTTGATAACCGATCTGTTTAACCTCTGTGCGAGGTTGGGATGGGCCTGGGGAAAGGGTGCAGGGCTGGGGAAATGCGTCCTTCCCCTTGCTCCCCACACTACCCTCCCTGTGGCCTGGTTTGGGCAAAGGCACTGGGAAGCAGGAGGTTAGGTACCAAGGCTGCAGCCGAACCCTCTCTCTTCCCCACTAGTATCTTCTGTATTTCTTCGGGGTGGAGGGGGGGAGTGAGGGGAAAAAAATCAAACTGATCAATCTCCGGAACTGCTCCCATCTGAGAAGGAGCTCATCAATCTGAGTGTCCTGTTACCCTCTCCTCCTGGGGGAACTTCTTCAGATGCAAAGGGAACTGTGATTTCCCCCTGCTGTGTTTCTGTCTCCCTGAGTGCTGTCACTATAAGGATCCTATCCCTGAAGTTCTGGGAAGGGCAGGCTCACCCCCAAGGGTTCACTGGACCCAACACTCTTGAGTTCTCTATGCAGCCGCGTGAGAGGCTCCTTAGAGGAGCTTGCTAAGTTAGCACCGCCATCAACAGACACTGCTCCCTCAAGCAGCAGCCACCTTACACGTTCCCACCTTAGAGTCTCAAATCCAGAATCTAGGACCATAGAGGAAAGAAAAATGCCAAGGAGATTGCCTCTCCTCATGCGCAGGTTTCATTTGCCGGACTGGAAGGCAGCTGGTGAAAGAAGCAGAAGCCAGTTTCTGGTTTGCCTGGGTCTCTGGCTCACTCTCCGTACGTGTAGGTGTAGCTCGTCATGCTTGACTCTAAACATGACTCTTGAGCCTTTCTTGGGGGAATTCAGGGTAAGGAAAGAGGCTTTTGCCAACGGGGGCTCCTATACAGTTCTACTTTGTTAACTCTTCCTGAACCAAGCTGATGGATCCCAGAAGGCAGAGCTTACAGGTCTACACTTTGCACGGGTAAATCCCCAGTGCCCAGCACAGTACATCCTAAATAAGTTATCACCGAATGCATGAACCGAGGAAAGATGCTTGGAGGGGGTTGTTGCATCATTACTTTTTTTCATTTACTGTTGGAAGAATGCTGCCTAGTAAAATCAAAACCATGTATTGATAATTCGCCTTCCTTAACCACCAATTAAAAATATTTTTTTTTGTGTGTATACACATGTATACACACACACACACACACACGTAGTTTATGACCTGCCATCGAAATTCAGGACTGGGATCTAGGACTCTATCAGAGTATATGTTCAGAGAGTGAAAATTCAGAGAGTTGAAGCTATTTTTTTTTTTTTAAGCAAAGAGCATCATCTGCAGGTCTGAGTTCTCTAGCCTTATGCTAAGTGCATAAATACTGATTGGAACCGAAGCATTTTGAAATAATAAATGTCAAGACGAAGGCCAGAAGATTGATTTTTCAAAGCCAGACACATAAGCCTGTTCTTAATTGGAGCTGTATGCGCATGTAGACACACACACACACACACACACACACACACACTATAGAATCACTGCAGATACCCCCACCTTGGTCAGAAAGCCAACCAGACCTGCGGTGGGGTGGGGGGGCATTTGGAATGCAATGTTGCAAAGGGCCCAGATTTATTTTCATTTCGCCAAGCTGGAAGCAGAGTTAATCGGTTTTGCAAGGGGGAGCTGGAATAGGTTTGTGAAGATCGCCCGCTGGGCCCTTCCTCCTCCCCTAGGCAGGGATTGGCTCGCCAAAGATGCCCATTGATTGTTAAGTGTAGCTTTGAGAGACAGGATGATTCATTCTGGATTTTTATGAATCAGTTGATGGCCTCGTGGATGAAGGTCTCCCTTTTACGTGCTCTCGATTTTTAATGGAAACCTTTTATCATCAAATGGGATACGATTTTTGCTTGGGAATAAAGCATAGTCCATCTGAACTAGTATTATTCAAGCCTGGGATGAAGGTCCCAGTTGGTTACTTTATGAATTTTATGGAAATGGAAGAGAAGAGGCAGGGAAATACATATTTTATCTCATTCACACCCTCTTATTTATGGTCCAATGAGAGGTATTATTGTGGAGCAAATTGAGGCTTGGAGATGTTGAGGTATTTTTCAAAAATATCACACAGATAGTAGTGAGGAGCTGAATCCTGGTCTGTTTGTCCTTCAGGCTCTGTTGTTTTCCTTTTATTCTATTTTGTCTGCCTCCATGGAAAAGGTAGAAGACACATGTGATTTACCTCTCTAGACCTTCGGCATGTAAGCTTGCTTTCCTTCCTTTCTTGAATGGATATGGCTCCTTTGATCATTTTATGTCTGGCTTAAGGGAACACTCTGGCTGTTCCCAGAGTAATATGGCTTTCCCCCTAAAGTGGAGACATCATGGTCAAATGCAGCTTAAAAAGAACCACCTCAGGGAGTACAAGGTGGGAAGGATAGCAGAGTCTTCCGTCTAAGTTATTACAAGAACATCAGCTTTGATGCGGAACCCATTTCATCAACCATTCATTGAACAAACAATTTACACAGCAAGCGATTTAAGTGGCCAACCAGAAGCAGCATGTGGCCTTTGGAGAAAGATGGACATGGATGGAAGCCCAAGCCCCACCACTTTCTTTCTTTCTTTTTTTTTTTAAGGAGGGCGCAGCTCACAGTGGTCCATATGGGGATCGAACTGGCAACTTTGGTGCTACCAGCACCACGCTCTAACCAAGTGAGCCAACCGGTCACCCCTCCCACCACTTTCTATCTGTGTAACATCAGTGGACATATCTCTTACCTTCTTCAGGCTTTCCGTGCCTCAACTGCAAAATGGGGATAATACGATGAAACTCATGGTGCTGAGAGGATCAGATGCAAGAAAGAGACTGGCCCACTGTCATCACTAACTAAGTAGTAGCTATTGTTGTGACTGTTATCTTTGTTGTCATATCTATGGCTATATGACATACTTCTTGGCGGATTGATAACTGGGAGGCCATCATTTTTATCATGTATATATTAGGTTGGTGCAAAAATGCGGTTTAAAAGGTTAAAAATAATTGCAAGAACCGCAATCACTTTTGCACCAACCTAATAATGAGGCAATCATATCATGTCACATCTGCTGAACGATTAAGACCTTCCTAGAGATGAGTCCCAACTCTGCCACTTGCTAACTGGATGTCTTAGGTCTGGTCCCTGGAAGTAGATAGAGCCTGAGACATGGATGCTTTTTTAAATGATTGATTGAGGGTACTTTTGGAAGAATGAGAGCAAGGGAAGTGGGAGAGGGCAGGGGAAGGAGCCAAGTAAGGATTTGGTTTCAGCTGGATCCCCCCAGGAGTTCTGGAGCGTGAATCACACTACAGAGTCAATCTGGCCTTGAAGTAATGGGGGAAGCGCTTCCCCCCATTCCCCTTCATCAGTTAGTTATGGGCTGTGGGCTACTTCCTGCGTCGAGGCGTGGAGTCTTTCAAGCAGAGGTCGCTTCTGTTTGACTGAAGTAGGGAAGAGGGGAAGAGGACTGTTCTGAGCCAGCATCGGTCAGTACTCCCAGCACTTGGGGGATGGGAGTCAAAGGAATGGGGTGAGGCACAAACAGCTGCTCTCTACACAGGCTGACCTTGAACATGTTGCTGACTCCTCTAAACTTCAATTTACTGGTCTATAAATTGGAACTAATAATAGCACCTCCCTTTCTAGTGTAATGGAGTTTAAGTGAGATATAGTACATAGAGACCTTTTTGATGATGCCTGGCACATAGCAAGCTGTCAATAAATGATAGCTATTATTATTTAAACTAGTATTTTTGGTTTCCATAGATACTCTCTATAGTTTATCATTCAAGCTGGAACTCTTTTGAAAGAGACCCTAAAATAATTACTCTGGGACAGCAGGAGCAAACTGGAACTGTTGTAGCTAAACCAGGTGCATGCCCCCCCCCCCCCAAACTGATAAGGATCAGATCTATGCCTTTGCTGTCAGCCATTTTGTCACAGGGGAGCTTCTCTTGGGCAGGAACTGGAAGGAGATGAGGCTGAGGGGCTCCAGGTCGCGCTGCAGGAATGTATCTAGGTGGCCATTAACAAGCCTCGTCTGGTTTGTGGCTCAGATTGGCTTGTGGTAGAGAGGCACTAATGGATTGGGGACATTTATTCTCCCAGACGGATTTACAGTGAGAGGCTGCATGAAACTGCTGGAATGAGACCAATCAGATGAAAAATGGTTCCAGCCAGTCATGGCTCCATTGGCTGATCTGAAAATGGGCCAAGGGCAGGCCATAGTAGAGGAAAGCCAACAGATTGATGGGATCCTATAAATCATGAGAGTAAAGTGTATTGGAGAGTGGGGAGGGAACTAACATCTATTGAACACTTGTTATGGGCCAGGAACTGAATTGCCTGACATATACTTTGCTTTACTTTATCCTAATAGCAAAGTCAACAAGATCAGCATTACCATCTCCATTTTAAAGATGGGGAAACTGACCTTCAGAGGCATGCTAAGATCAGAGGCATGGAAGAGCAGTGTAAAAATCCAAGTTCTGCCTTGTTTCTGAGTGCTTACATTTGGGGGGGGGGGGGAGAGAGAGAGAGAGAGAGAGAGAGAGAGAGAGACAGTGGGAGACCAAGACACAGACAGGCAGACAGACACAAAGACAGGAATCAGGAATACAGAGAGAGAACCATGAATGCCTTTGGCTGATTAGAAGTGTAACTAATAAGACTCAGAATTGCACAGTGCCATCTTGCCCCCCACCCCAAATTGCCATTGTGTTTCTGCACCACTTCCACTTTCCCTCCATTTCTGAGGTAGGGGATGCTTTTGGGATCCATTGAGGATCAAGTTGCCATGACTGTTGACCCAGAACACCCCTGCTACGTGTAATTAAAGACAATCACCACTCCTTGGATCCAGTCAAAACATCTGCGTCCTTCCTCTGCCCGCTTTGCCTCAATTGGGCTATTGCTACACTGGCAACTTGCGTACAGGATGTCCCAAAATAACACTGCATTAAACTGCCACCGTTAAGGTCAATCCAAAGAAATATGATCAATATCATCTCCCCTGTTTTTATCAAATAAACAAATAGAGTGCATGAGGTTAAGTGACACAGATGTTTTTAAAATTGAGAAATTGCTTGGAGGGTGTTTAATGCCCAAGCCAGGAGCCACTCTGGCACAGAGACTGGAATAAAGTGTTCTGAATCACTCTGTTTTGGATGGGGAGATATCAGGAGTTGACAGAAAAGGGTGACACTGTGCTGAGTCACACTGAGCCCCATTTGGTGATGAGAAGGTGGAGATGCTATCTCCGGGGTCTTTCTTATTCATCGATATTTACATTTTTCCATTAACTGTGTCCTCCCTGGTGAGGGCTGGGGATGGTGACAATGCCTGCTCTTAAACCAGCGATGGAATGGACTTCTTGTCTCCCTGCAGTTTGCGGAAGAAAGGGAGCCCAGAATCAGTGATTCCGGTGTTTCATAGGAAAAGGAGGTATAGGACACCTTACAGAAGATCCGGCACGTAGCAGGTTTTCATAAACAGCAGCCTGATTTTAATTATTGAGGCACTAGCCAGAAACCACGGGCATGCTCATGGTGGGCAGCGGTAATGGTGGCTGGCCATCGGGTTCACCCTACCCTCCACTCGCAGCACCCTTGCAGCCACAAAGCCTAATATCCTCATCCCGTCTGCACCTGACTCTCACAACTCCATAAGGTTATTTATCACTCTTGCTTGCTAAGAGAGGACAGTGGGACTCAGAGATGAAGTGGAACTAGGGAGAAGCTACCACAGACCTGAGTGCAGCCCCTAACGTCCTTCACCATGGCTGTGTGATCTTAAGCAAACAACCCTTTCTACTCGCACACATCCCCACCTGGTGATAATACCCACCTCTGGTATTGTTATGAAGACGAGCTCAGAGGCTTCAAAGTCCCGACTGCTCCTTGCCTACAGTGGGTGCTCAGGAAAGGTTATTTTCCTCCCTAAGTCTCTCAGCCTATAAAAGACAGACTCTGGAGTTTGGTTCATGCTCATTCAAAGGAACCCAAATCCATGACCTTTTGGCACATCACCGACATTCAACACTGACAACATAGCTCATCCAGGCACGGGGAAATAGCACCCCAGGACCCCAAGTTCCTGGCACTTCTCATGCTTAATAGGGATCTTTTTTTGGCATCTTGGCATTTGGCATAAAAGGAAAAGTTCAATTAGACGCAAGAAGAGACTCTTCATAGGAAAGGGCAGCGGGCGTGTAATCTCAAATTAGTTTGATTCCTCTGTGTGTGATCTCACACAGAAAATCGGTCGGAGCCGTGGTATTAAAATGAGTCAATGTAATGTCTGAAGGCCCAGGAGATCAACTAGATATTCCACTGACAGGGGCTGTTTCATCTTTGAATGTGATGTTATCTCCATGAAAGAATGCGGTGAGCTGCTGTTCTCAATGTCCTTCTGTTGGTGACCTCTGACCCCTCAGCCAAGCCTCCTCCCTTGCATTGTTCTAGAGCCACAAATATGCCGTCCAGGGCTTTCCCAACCAGAACCCCCTTGGCAAGTAAAGCCCTGGGTCCTCTTACTCCTGACTTCTCTCAGCGGATGTAGTCCCCAGAGCGCGGCGGTGCAGGCTGATTCTCTTCTGTGAGAGGAATGATGGTGATTCCTTCTCTGACTGGCACTGACTGTACACCCACACGGGACGGGAGGCAGTCTGCTTTTTGGTTATCAAATAGTTAATGTTGGTGGTGAAATAGACCTAGGTTCAAATCCTGGATCTGATCATTTTAGGAGCCTCTATCCCCTTAGGAAAAGGATTTAGTCTTTCGAAACTGCAGTTCGTTCCTCTGCAATGTGGGTATAATAATATCATCTATGGGGCAGGTTTTGTGTGTGTGTGAGAATAAAAGATAATGCATCGGAAGTGTCTAGCAGTGAGGTTGGCACATTTAATATTTGTTGAATGAATGAAGTCCTTGCCACACAGCTTATGTTTAACATATATTGATTGTGGGGAGAAGATGTGAAGAAATAGGACATTAGAAAGACCCTCCATACTTCATGAAGTTTCCTAAATGGAGTCCCTATTCAGACTCTATGTGTCTCCCCCAAAGGATATAAGACCTTGACATCAAAAATAGACCAGATGGGGTGTGCCACCATGCCATGACATAAACAAGATCCAGATGAATTCCTGAAAAAACAAGAGAGGAAACAAAACCAAAAAGCATTGTGTTCCTACTGTGTGCTGGAAACTGGGCCAAGCTTAGAAATCTTCAAAAGGAAGACCGATGACTTCTGCCCTGATTTCTCTTTTCTTTATTTTGGCCATGCTAACCATCATGACAAATTTGTCCCTGGATTTCTAGGCCCTCCCTTTCTCTTCCCTTCCATTTTTTATCTTTTCGCTTCTCACGAGTTAGCTTCAGGCGCCCCTACTGAAATTAGCTTCCTTCTTGAGACTAAGGAAGACGGTGTCCTTTTGCTACAACTGCCTGGTACAAGTTTAGCAGGCCCCGGTGCAAAGATAACTTTTTTCTCCCAATTTTCATTTATCAAGGAAGGAGTCTGGCCCTTTGTGAATCACATTCCAGCCCCCAGATATCTCTCTCTCTCTCTCTCTCTCTCTCTCTCTCTCTCTCTCTCTCTCTCTCTCGATCCAAGGGAATGAACTGCTGTGATTGGCCATTTCTCTATCTCATGCCCTCCTATCCTGACCTAGGAGAATGGGGCATCATGATTGATAGCCCCACCAGAAATGCATGGAGAGAGAGAGAGAGAGAGAGAGAGAGAGAGAGAGAGAGTTGCTGTAGGGTAGATACTCCAAAAGGAATGGAGGGCAGTGACCAGAAGACAGCATTAAGAAATATACTGGACTGATCAAAATGGTAGGGTAAAAGATTCTCTTCTTTACCCAGAAAAGTGAAGAATCAGAGAAGGGACTAGAGAAGGCAGCTCCATTCCCTACCCTGGGACTTTACATTTCTCAGCACAAAGTTATTCAATCATATTAAATATATAATATTTTCAACTTCGAGACCCATCACCTTTTTTTTTTTTTAAAGATCATTATTTTCCCCTAGGATTTCTATTTGTTTCTTTCATATCTAACTGATCAGATTTTTTTTTTTTTTTAAGATTTTTTGGGGAAGGGGAACAGGACTTTATTGGGGAACAGTGTGTACTTCCAGGCGTTTTTTCCAAGTCAAGTTGTTGTCCTTTCAATCTTAGTTATGGGGGGTGCCGTTCAGCTTCAAGTTGTTGTCTTTTCAGTCTTAGTTGTGGAGGGTGCAGCTCAGCTCCAGGTCCAGTTGCCGTTTCTAGTTGCAGGGGGCACAGCCCACCATCCCTTGTGGGAGTCGAGGAATCGAACCGGCAACCTTGTGGTTGAGAGGATGCACTCCAACCAACTGAGCCATCCAGGAGCTCAGTGGCAGCTCAGCTCAAGGTGCCGTGTTCAATCTTAGTTGCAGAGGGCAGAGCCCACCATCCCTTGCGGGACTTGAACTGGCAACCTTGTGGTTGAGAGCCCACTGGTCCGTGTGGGAATCGAACTGGCAGCCTTCAGAGTTAGGAGCACGGAGCTCTAACCGCCTGAGCCATCACCTTTTAAATCTCTTTGATAATCCTGGAAATTTCAGAAACTTTCTCTGTTATCATTTAACTAATGAACGCCAAGTCTGGTCTTGGTAAACAGTAGGCACTCAATAAAATGTTGGAGGATGAGTGACTATATTACTGACTTTTCCCCACATGTTAGGTGGCTGCTTCTGCAGAAGTTGCCATTTCACTTGTAAATATGGCTTTCTTAACACAAACAGTGGTCATTCCAAGCCAGTGTGACTTCAAGTTCCCCTCTGTCATCTCAGCTTTCTCTGATAAGAGGCCTAAATCTCTCCGACAGGCAGGTCTTTTCAGGAGAACTTGAAAGAATACCGAAGGAGTCATGTTTTCAGGGAGGTTCACCTGTCCTTCACACAGTCTGTCCTCTTGAAACTAGAAGTTCGTCTCTAATAACTACTTGCCCTAGGCTGGAAAATGTGGGTCTCTGACTTCTCAGGATGCTCTGTAATCTTCTCCTGATTGACATCAGCTCTACCTAGCGCTGGAGGCCAGGGCTCTTGGAGAGAAGCCACTGTGCTGCTTCTGATGACTGTTTTTCCACAAACACTTCCTCCAGCATTCCTGCAGTGCTTGTATACCTGGGGACCCAGGCCCCACCAGCCTGGATGTTAAAACAGTATTGAACTAAACTAAGCTTATTGTCGTGATCATTTTGCAATATATGCATACATCAAATCATTATGTTGTACACTTTAAACTAATAGAACGTTGATTGTATCTCAATAAAAGAGAAAATAAATATTTCAAATTACTGGGAAAAAGAAAACAATACTATATTAAAACAAACAGTATATCCAGGACTCTGTCCCTACATTTCTTTGCAGGTATCAGGGACCCCAAATCCCACCCTTCAATAAGTCTCAGTAGCTGCCAGGCTTTCCTAGGGGCTGTGGCACGGGCACTGAGAAACAGTGCTCCTGGTTCCTGCGTTGACTCTGCTCGGCTCCTATTGCCCTCTTCTGCTCCTCCTACCATAACACTAAGCAGGAATGCAGTTCCCATTTCCTCTTCACTCCACAGGGAGCCTCCCCTCTGAGCTGTGGCCCTCTTTATACCCAATACAGGTTCCAAAGCAGCCTATGCCACCTGTATTTAATGTGCCTGCTGTTGGCAGTTAATAATAATGACATTCTTGGCATTAATTGTTAATCATCATTATTATCATAATGACCTTTATCGAGTACTTTCTGTGTGCCACAGGTATTACTGGATTAAGTGTTTTAGGGGAATTTCTATGACAGCAAACATTTTACCCATGAAAAAACAGGATCAAAGAGGTGAGGGAACTTGCTAAAGATCACACAACTACTAAAGGAAAGAGAGCTGTGATGGGGGCCAGGGTTTGTCTCTCTCCAGGGCCCACAGCTTCTTCCCTCCACGACGCAAGCTCCTGGAGCAGAAGGGTAGTCTGAGTTGTGTCACACACCATATCCAGAATCAAGCTTTCCTCTTGTAATGCTGCAGGCTTCTTCACCCAAGCTTATAGTTCCCAACTCACATTTTGCTTAGGATGCTTGTTGTCATCCCTTAACCCAGAAGGCTTATCTGCTCCTTATGCAAATAGATACATAGTGGAGCGGCCCCACTGCCTGAGATAGTCTGCATTCCACGGTGAACTCTGAGCCTTTCAAACTGCATTCTACGCAGACACACTTGCTTCTGTAGCGTATCCATCAAGTCACAGACTTTCTTAAAAAAAAAAAAAAAGAAAAGGTCCCTTGTCTGAGATCTGAAAGAATTGCTTCTCATTTATCTACACTATGTCTAGTTCAATCAACTAATGAGGTGCTATTAAACCTGCTGTTCTTCTGATTGATCTGAGTGATACTGTGATTGGATATTCTTTATCCTGCGGGCTAAACTTGCTAAAATTGTTCTGATTGGGACCCTTACAATAACTCTGGCTCAACATTCTGCAGCCAGACCAGAACCAGGGATGTGGAACACAGCTAGCGATGAAACCCGAAACAGTGCTTTCAGGTTTATCTGCCTTCCGACCACTAAGGAGATGGTCAGTGCCTTGTGGGAAATAAAGAAAAAAGGCAATTTTCACCCTCTCAACCCTTGGGAGCTGTAGCGTTTCGTCCTCAGCCAGCAGTGTTTGTGGGAGACTCGGCTTCTTTCTTTTGCACTCTGAACACTTTCTTTTCCTATTCTTTTTTTTTCTTTCTTCCTTTTGTGTCATTGATGAAGTGGGGCCTGAAGCTCTTGCATAGAAGCCCAAGTTCCGACATTCACGCTACAGAGAAAAACATTGCAAGAATATTCCCTTCCCATCCACATCTCCCAGTGCCTTCCGTTCCCTCCGAACTTTCCTCCTGTGCTCTTCGAAGTCTCCTGGACTCTCAACCCCTGCCCTTGTTATCTCTTGTCTTTTGCACCTATCTTTGCTCACCTTTCACATCTGTTCTTTTATCTTCCGGGAGTGAATCTTGGCTCTTTGCACAGCACATCCATCAAGCAGGGCTTTGATCTTAGTTCTCCCCCTTCCCACTGCCCTAGGTACACACAAGACTGCCTGCCGGCTAAGACATCCTTCCCTTGAGCAAGAAGAAAGAAGGAAACTCCTGAGAAAGAAGGAAATACTTAGGAGCCACTCCTAGGTATTTTCCTACTTACACCTTCAGTGGAGGAATTATTGTCTGTGAGCCGTGAACACTGAAAGAAGGCTTTTCAGACCAAGCCTCTGCCTTGGAGCTGCTCACAGTGCACGGGGAAGACAGTAGGGAGTGATGCTGCCATGGCCTCCTTCGTAGGCTAATTAAATTGAAATATTAATGAACTGAAAAAAAAAAGTCCAGTCCCTCCATCACAGTAGCCACATTTCACGTGTTCTGTAGCCACATATGGCAGGTGGCCACCACGTTGGAGGGCGGGTACAGAATTGTTCCTTCCCTGCGGAATGTTCTAGTGGGCAATGCTTCTCAGTCTTCACTCCATTTTTTCCTACTGAAACAGCTCTTTTACCAAACACTGTCTTTTATCAGCGGCAATGTCACGGGAGATCACTGTCACGTTATAGCAAAAATGGACGGTTTTTCTATGGGGACCCTGCCCCTCTGGGTCTCCAGTGAGAAGTCAAACAGGAACCACTTTGCGCTGAGATGCTTGCTGCCTTTCCCGCTCTGTGGAGAGGTGGGAGGAGGCTGGAGGTTGAGAGAACGGGAGCAGAGGGCCTACCCATTCCTAGGTGATACTTTCCTGTGGAGGCCTCCATGATTCCAGCAAAGCGAGTGATAACGGCCCTCTCTGTGCTACCCTTGACCTTTGTACTGCTTCCTGTGGGGGAACTGTCATACTGTGCAGTCGTTTATTTGTTCATCTCTGAACTGCTGGGAAGCAGAGATGTCGTTGTCACTGTTGTAACATTAGTACTGAGCCAAGTGCCAAACCATGGAGGGTCTGCTGGATTTAAACTGAATTAGATTGAATATTTTACATAAGCAATCACTGCCAGGCATCTGTTTGAAGTCAATGACTTGGTCAACATCTAACATGGAACATACAGAGTTTCACCTTTTCTGGAACCTTCTTAGGAATAAATACCTGCTGTGTACCCAGGAGAAGCTAAGAATAACTAACTAACTAACTTCAGGTCCCAAAATCAAGGGGTTAGTCTTAGCATCAGGGAGAATCTGTGTCGGACCCATTTGCACCGTGATTTTCTGTTTCTCTTGAGAAGCAGCTCTTGATATTTAGATTCTCAATGTATCTCCCTGGCGATTTTGTTCCCATGTTGAAATACTACAGAAGTGTGTTTTGAATACGAATTTGGACATATGATCGGAATATATCTCCTCTCTTAGAGGGAATAGAACAGACTTGTACAATGACCGCCCAAGCTGTCTTGCCATCGTCATCAGTCCAGGTTTTAGGGATAAAGGGATCCAGGTGGGGCTACAACAAGCACTACTTACTTAAAAGGTAAAGTGGTTGGTTACAAAACACATCGGACGTGTCAGAGAACTTCATACGTCTCACATGGCCACAGTGGTCTGTTTGTCTAAAACTGTGGTTGCAGAGGGTGTGACGCAGTGTCACGTAGAGCCATATACCAAGGGGAGCAGAGTCAGGAGCCGTAGACCAGCAATGGGGAGAAGAGAGTCTAAGCACCTATAACCCACTCTTTTCTACCTCTGGGGGGAGCACAGGTGAGCTCTATCCTGAGATCTATCCAGGACAATTCCGGCTGTTCTCAAACAATGCCATTGGAGATTTGTCGTTGGTTTAGACAATGAGTGTTTGTCCTTTCACAGCAGATTTGTTATCTGTCTATTCTCACAGTCTTGAGATAACAAAAGGGTGTTTAAACAACCCTTCCTCCCCCCCCCCAAAAAAAAAAAAAAAAGAGAATTGGGAGCAAGGTTTTCTGACAGCAATGCCTATATTGTCCTAGGCATTTTCAAGTTACCAGCTGAGATGAACAAACAAAAAACCGAAGACTTCAGTCCTGGGGCAATAAGGGAATGAATCACACATCTGCTCCTCTGCCCTGCTTTGATTGGGAGTTAAATGTTTTGATGTATATAGCAGCAGCAAGACTTGAGAGGAATAAAGAAGGGCACACGTTCCAGGGCTGCTTTTGCTCAGAGCGAAGCTTCGCATTAGGCCCTCTTGCTCTTATTAGAGCTGGCAGGGGCTGCGTGGATGCTGGTCGTGGATGTTCCATTTGACAGTGTTCTCCTGATTCGGTGCAGGTCTCCTCCAGCATTCCGTGATCGCCAGCTTCCTGCAAACACCTACAAAGCCCTGAGCTACTATTGTCCATGGATTTGTCCCAGCGATTTACCAATCCTGCATGTATGCTTTTAATAACTGAAAACTGTTTATAAAACCCTGTAAAAGGCTCTTCTTCCCCACTCTCACCTCCATCTTTATTGAGATACAATTGACAGAGAACATCTTGCAAGTTTAAAGTGTACAGCGTGTTAATTTGATACATTTATACATTGCAAATTGATTACCACCATAGTGTCAGCTCCGACTCTATCTTATCACATAATTACCATTTCTTTTTTGTGGTAACATTTTAGATCTACTCCTGCACGCATTTTGACAGTTCACCTGCCTTTACCCTTCTCTTGTTTCTCCGTCTCCATCCACTCCTTGATTCTTTGATCTCTTCAATTCCTCTATTTCCCTTTCCTCTCATTCTTTCAGGTCCCAATTTAAAGATCTCTGTTTCCTTTTTGCCTTCCCAGTATTAGTTATAAGATTGCCTAGAGCTTTCCTCCTCAGGGACCATTGTGCAAAGAAGCTCCATAAATATTCAGCATCAGTGACAACTGCTCTGTGACCTCAATGGAATGAAACCCTGAAAGGGAGCTCATACCACCCCTCTTGTAGTGGATGCTTGGTGTCACCCAGACACCCTTTCCAGACCCAAGCACTCATTGCCCCAGGCACTGGGAGTGATGGCTGTTGAGGGCTCATGGCTGATTCCCTCCTGAGAAACCGCCCTCAGCTGAAGGACGCCTCGTTGCCCAAGGTTGCACCCCACACACCCACCAGAGGCAGCTCTCATCTGATGACTAGCTGATGCCCTTGCATCAAGGCCCTGTCCCCTTGCCTTGATTCATGATGACTTGAGGGACCATCTGGAACTTTCTGTGGATAAATTGAGTCCATTTTACCACTCCATCAGTTGTCGACTTCTCCCTTCTACTCAGTCCCGCTTCCCTCACACCCAGACGGGTGCTGTTCCCTGGAGCCCTCCCTAACGGACTTTCTGCACGCAAATCTCAGAGTCTGCTCCCTGGCTCTGGCACCTTCTTTGCGTGATAATGATGGTGACAGACTGGCGGTGGTGATGGCAATGACAACAGCTCTCGCTTATTGAGCACTCACTGTGTGTGAGGCACTCTGTTTTGCATGTAGTGTCACATGCAATCCACACCAACACCCCATCGGGTAAGTGTGTCACTGTCCCATTTTTACGATGAGAGACTTGAAGTTCAAGGAGGTCAAGCCACCCACTTGAGGAGGAGCCAGGCAGGAAGCTCAAGTGAAGAATTAAATTCAACCGTGGGGACTGCAGAGGGAGGACCACCGGAGCAATTCTTTGGGGAAACATTTGTTTTAGACGTCACGGTTTCCTTGTGTGTAGCATATCTCCTGGTGGCTGTGAGCACTCAGCCCACACGTCTATAAAACCACTCATCTATGAAACCACTCACCGCAGCTGTGTAACCAGCTTTGATGATTCTGTTTCCCCACAGGAATTTTGAGCCCCTGCTAACTTTGGATTATCCAGTAGCTAATGTATGTTTAGTATATACCCTGTTTCCTTAAAAATAAGACCTAGCTGGACAATCAGCTCTAATGCGTCTTTTGGAGCAAAAATTAATATGAGACCTGGTATTGTATTGTATTATATTATATTATATTATATTATATTATATTATATTATATTATATTATATTATATTATACCCGGTCTTATAATGTAGTAAAATAAGACCGGGTCTTATATTAATTTTTGCTCCAAAAGACGCATTAGAGCTGATTGCTTGGCTAGATCTTATTTTCGGGGAAACACAGTAGCAAGTGTTCAGTGTGACTGATGAGTTGAGAAGTCCCCTCCTTGTAACTGGGAAAATGGAGTGATGGTCTCTCAAAAAGAGAGCAAAGTACAGGAGTCAAGGGCAAAGCCTCTGGAGTCACATCACTTTCTTTCACACCTTGGTTTTGTGAACCTCAGTGGGCCTTGGTTTTGTTCTCTGTACTTGTGGGAAATACCATTTATCTCTTAGTATTGTTACAAAAATTAAATGATATCATGCCTATAAAGCACCTAGCATGATGCCTGACACATAGTAAGCACTCCTTACATGTTATCTATTACAATTAGTAGCCACAATGTTTTCTCCCCATATCCCATCATCAGAGGAATTGGAAGGGGGTTTCTAAATATCTGCTAGCTTCCTGTGGGCCCCTCACACCAGCACAAAGTCCTATGTGAGGACACTTCTCTGAAGGGGTCCACCTCTTCTTGGGCATTCTCCTTCATGGGCAGAGCTGACAATGCGCCACTAGAGAAGTTTTTCTCTATCCTAATGGCACGTGAGAGTGTGCCTGGGCTAAAGAGACTCTCAGAGCTGGGGCCTGGGTGTGCACATTTACAGTAACAAGAAGAATGAAACAAACACCATGATGATCCTGACATGCCTCCAGGAAAACGTACTAGAGGCTCAGTTAGGCTGCACACCCCTGTGGTCAGCAATTACTTCTATGGGGGAGGGGAATGAACTGCCATTGCCCACAAACAGTGAGGCTTCATGGTCTTTACAGAGTATTTGTTACACATGAATTCAAAGTGTCTCAGAGGTATTTCATAGACTCCTAAGAGCTCATGATTCGAAACAACTGAAAACACATAGTGAGTCCTGTGTTCTAAATTCCCTCCACGGCATCGTGCATGGTCTTCATAAACACCCTCAGTGACTGGGAACGTGACAGCCTAGCAAGATTTTTATCAGCAAGTGGGACACAGAAGTCAATGGCCTGATAATTACATTCTCAGAGAATTCAAATCCAGGAGGAAGAGCCAAGTTTTTGGATGAAAGAATTAGGATCCGAGGAAGAGCCGGGCAAATCAAATGATGAACCTAATCTAATAAGACCACAGCTATGACCACATTTAACAAGGGCAAATACCGTCCTTTGGACTAGGATCAACAAATTCAAATACCCTAGAGGATAAGAGAGCTTTTCATTTTCTTATCTGTTTAAGAATCATCTATTAATTTTTTATTTTTTTTTACCTTGCCTTGTTTCAAGAACTTGCAAAGCTTAAAAAGAGATGATTCGGCAGTGATTCTCTAAGTGGTGCCCCGACCACCAATAGCAGCACCTCCTGGAAACTTGGTAGAAACATAAATTTTTAGACTTCACCCTAGACCTACTGAGTCAGGAACTCAGGGATCTCAGGCCTCAGCAATCTGTGTATTAACCGCCCTCCTCGGAATTCTGATACACAATAAAATTTGAGAACCACTGTAATAGAGTTCAAGATTCTTAAAAATGGAAAGTCCAAAGCATTCAGAAAATTAAGAGGAAGTTGTGCTAGAATAACATAGAAAATGAATGACTAAAGCCCTGCAGTTTTGGGAGCTGGGTGCTACCAGTTTGGCTCAGAGCTTCCTAATAGCCATTGCCAAGAAAGACAGAATCAGTTCTATACTGTACGGGGCCTGTGAGATCCATACAGCAAACTTTGTGCTGAGATTCAAATAAAATTCCTCTGTCTTCATGAAGAAGCAAATATATATTGTAACAAATGATATGCTCAGCAATATCCCTTCAATGAGTAAAGCAATGGGTTTCTGAAGGTTATTTCTTTTTCATCTGTCTCTTAATTGGACCAGTGATGGGGCAAGACTTGGGATTTCCACTGAGTAGGAGATCAAATATATAATGCAGCTCTGTGTCTATAAAGAAGCAGGCTGCTGGAAGAGGGAGATTTTCCTTATATTGTTCTCTGACAATGTTTAGATTCCCGTGGTCAGTGTTGAAGATACTGACAACTTGAGGAAGGAACAAGATGGCAAGAGATCAAAAATCCTTTTATGTAAACAGCCCCTGTGCCCTCCTTCCATCCGGAGCAAAAAAGACAAGGGACCCTTTCCATATCTACTTGCCTCTTCTTTGCTTAACTCCTTCTTTGGGTCAATTTTATCTCAAATTGGGAAATTAATAAACGATAGCTAGGCTGCTTCTGTCATCCACTTAGTGGTATCCTTTAAGAAATCATTTGTGTCTTCTCTAATACTATGAGCATATCTGAAAGAAATGAACAGATCCCAAACCACAACTTTGAGGAGAATACACAGCAGACTACCATGGTTTACAGATAACAGAATGACAGCCTAGCAGTCAAAAATTCAAGCTTGGAAGTCATATGAGAAAGGCTCATATCCCAGTCTGGTACCGACCTTCTCTAGGCATCATCTTCCTCTTGCTCACAACGGAGATTAAAATGGTCCACACGTTATACCTAATATGTAGCATCATCATAATGGAAGATGCTGACTCATGTAGATGCTAGCAGACTCTACGAGAACACTAGTAGGACACAAAATGAAGGCAGCTAAGCCTCTCTCCTGAGACTTTATAGGGTTGACGTTCATCACTTAATAGATAACAGAAAACAAAGGATAGAGGCCCAGGCTAGCTTGCCTTACGTCAGCTTCTAAAGAGAAGGTGAGTATCCCCAGTCGCTGTCTTTTACCAAGACCCCCAAGCATCTCTCCCTTTCCACCTAAGCTTTGATTTTGATGTTATTTTAAGCAGAGCCTGCAGGATAAAGGAGCATCAGGTGACCAGAGTATGGGAGCTGGGAGGGCTGCAGGGACTCGGTCAATGCCCGGCAGCTCACTGAAGGCAGCGTCGGAACTGTGACCCATGCACCCTGTCTGTTTCCTTTCACCATTTCCTCTTAGTCTTCTTGTCCCTGCATCTTGAAAGGATTGGTTTCAGTAACATTGGATTTGCTTGCGTTTGAGATTTCATGGTGTCATGGCATCCACGATAAAAAGGAGTCTGAAGACCTTAATTCAAGTCTCAGTTCTGCCAGGTACTCATCGTGTTGTTTTCGACAAGTCAGTTTTCTCCTCTGAGTCTCAGTGTTCACATTTGTTTAATGAGAATAAGAATATCTGCACTTCTTGTCTTTCTGGGGTTGTTACAAGGTTTCATGAGACGTGTATGAAAGCACACTGTAAACTGCACTACGCCATGCAAATGTAAGAGTACTATTATTTAAAGAAACAGTCCCCAAATTTCCCTGTGTCGTCTATCACATCCCTCATCCTGTGATTTGAGTTTTTCAGGGTCCCTTTCTCAAACCCCTGCCTCCATTCCTTCAGGAGGCTATCACCCTTGAAGCCCAGCTTTTGCCTAATAATTTAGTGTGGGAGGAAGAGAAAATAAAAGTCTTATTTAGTAAAATTATACCAGTCTTTGAGATATATAGAGATACCTAGCAGAACGTTATGTCAGGCAGTTTCTCACACTACTTTTTTTCAATGATCTCAAATATTTAGAAATTAGCTAAGAGAGAAATCTTAATATCACCTGCTCTGTCAGTCTGAGTCATCACACACAGTCATTTACCACCCCCCAAAAACTTCGAGGTAAAAATCAAATCATCTTAGTGAATACCAGAAACTATCGTGAGGATGCGTGGCTTGATATGCCCCTGTTATGTTCTTGTTGTGGGAGGAAAGAAAGGTGGTAGACCCAAGTTTAAGTCCGTGGTTTCACTAGTCACTGTCTGTGTGGTCTTGGGCAAATAACTGATTATCTTTAAACAATGTTACTGTTTTTGTGTTGTTGTTTTTTTCTGGGGGAAAAAAAAAACAACACAAAAAAACAATGAGGTCAGATATGTCAGTGGAGTGGGTGATTTAGTTATGATGCATTTGTTTTAGTATGTATCTTTTCATTTTATGAGACCGAGACCACACATAGAACCCAAACTAAGAAGTCCTGTGATACAGATGTGTGAAGTAACACAAAAACTCTTGGAAATCACAGACCAGGAGGCACAGTGAGTGTAGAGACTGGACCATCCCACTCTCTATAACTCAGCAGTGAAGTTTGTCCAGTCTCATTGTGGTGTAGGCTGTTGGGTTGGCTCTACTGCTGTTCGTGCTTTTCCTTGTAACTCCCTCACCCACTGGCTTTCTCACGTACGCGCTCCCAAAGCACAGGTCACCCAGAGTCCCTCTAGCTCAATTCTCTTTCGCGACATCCTTTCTGATAGGACTAAGTTGTTCACTGGTGGCATGTTTCCCAATTCACAGTTTTGAGAAAACATCGAGCTCTTGGAGCCGCTCATTTATTTCCTGCTAAGAAATGGGTTCGTGCTTAGATTATGAATGGCCACTCCTCCCCAGTTGGGTCCACACTGGTATAATCGGCTGTCAAAGAGATAAGAAGTTATAAACATGGAACCTTGGGTGTGCCTCTTCAGCAAGGATGGTGGGTCAAGTTCTCATAAAGTAGTAGCACAGGTGGTGTGTGATGGCTTGGAGTCTAGAATTTGCTTGAATTTGAATCCTGACTTGACAGTTTCTAAAGATGTGACCTTCAGCAAGTTACTTAACCTTGCCAAGTCTCAGTTTCCTCATCTGAGAACTAGATATGATAGTTATACGTCATAGGAGTATAGTTGAGTTTTAAATAACAAAAGTGAAGCACTTAGCACCATTTCTGCCACAGATCGAAGCTCAGTAAATGCCGGCTATATCCACATCAGGAGGAGGTGTGTGGGCAGGCCCCATAAAACAGGTCTGGCATAACACATAAAGGTACTGCATGAACAATTGTTCACCTCCTCTCTGCGTTGACATAAACAGCACTGACCTATCCCGGTCCCCCAGGATAGATCTGTTTCACATTTCTTTCCTGAAGGTGGGTGGTACTCTCCATGACCCCCATGGAATCACTGCATGCCTCACTGAGGAAATGGGATGCTACAGACTTTTATAAAGTCAGTCTTAGCTCTGCTCACTGGCCTTGGGTAGCTGGCTCTCAGTTTACCATCAAGGTGCCCATTTCATGCTGGATGGAGACTGAATGAAGGCAGCGTCACTGAGTAGCGTAACGAGCATCTAGGATGAAGCCTTCTCCAGGGTTCTGGCACGTTTACAGAACTGTCAAGTAATTTCTTCTGGCAGTTCTCCGTCAGGGTCTTGGGAAATCATAGGTTTTCATACAAAGAAAAATACAGTGAGCTAAAATATGCGTGAAATGAGATGGAGTGTTTGATTTGGGACGCAGAAATTCCTTTCATTGTTATACGGTGATGCTTTATTTATTTGGTTGTGTTAGAAAATGGGCTGTTTCACAGAAGTAAAGCTGAAGTTTCCTCATTTCAGCTCTGAAACTATTTTTCACTCTTGTTTAATGGGAGTCTTCCTAAAATGTATCACATACTTCTGCCTTCTTAACAGAAGTTGAAAATTTAAAGGCTAATGTTTATGGAGTACTTACTATGTATGTAGCACCACATTTAACTGCTTAACTCTGTTAATTTTCCCCACAAGCCTGTGAGGTAGGTCCTATCATAACATCTATTTCACAGAGGAAGAAATTGAGACTTAGAGAGATGAAGTAACTAATCCAGGTTACACGGGTACAGGTAGAGGTGGTGGCATTGGGATTTGTGCCTGGGTCTCCCCAAACTCTTTAGAAACTGGCCATGTGATTGGAGGACATTTTGGCTAATACATGACCTTACTATTAACTTTCAAAGCTGGATCTTTGAAAGTCTACACATACATTTCAGAAATGTGTCCGTGACTCTGAGCGTCCCTTCAGTGCTTTGCAGAAGGTGTTAGTATACAAAATGGCAGCCCATACTTTTGAATATTCATGAATATTCCTTCATTCAGCAGAGGTCACTTGAGTATCTACTATGTTACGGTGCCTTGCACTCTGGAGGCAAAGAAATAGGAGGAACACAGCTGCCTTCCAAGAAGGCACACATTAGAGGTACTCCAATGGCACCACCTGTGAAACTTGCCCTATTTGTGGCCAGGAAAACGTTGAGAAGGAGGTGATTCTTGGACCCACTTTTCAAGGAAATCCTCCTCCTCACCAATGTCAATTATCTGCGGATGAGACTGAGGTGTGGAGACCAGGTCTCCAGCGTTAGATGCTTCCTTGACTTCAGAGAGGCCATGGAAGCAATGGGTAAGCTGTGCTTAAGAAATACTTCAACTTGTCTTGCTTGGAAAAGAAGCTGTGGTCGGTGGGCCTTGGGCCAGACCGAGGAGCTTGGTTTCTATAACCTGAGTCTTTCATAGATGGTAGCTTATGAAAACGGGACGAATATTAGAACCACATCTGGCGGGAAAAAAATACATGTTCAGGGGGACATGTTCTCTCATTTGATTAGTAAATGGGTGTTAAATGCAATTCCCAGTTGTAGCTCTTTAAAAACACACACAGTTTGGAATATTGGTAGCATCATTAGAGTTAAGTATATTGATTTCTAAGGGAATGACTTTGATACATTTAATAATTTTCTTATTTCAAAAGCAATAAGTTAGTAGACAATACCTAATAACTGCTTACCCAGCGATAACTAAAAGTTTTGAAACAAATCCTCCAGCATTCCCATATCCTTTGGTCTGTTCCTTTGATCTCTCTTCTTCGAGTCACTCTCATCCAGCTGGACATAATGTCCTCTCTTGATGGCTCATAGTCATCATTATGGTTGCTGTTTATGGCCCGGTGCTGGTGTAAATCTGTGTGATGAGAGGTGTGACAGTTGCTTTGAGACCTTTCCAACTGGGTCTTTTTTTTCTCTTTCTTTTTCATAGATTGGCTGGTAGCCATTGTGTCTGGCTGCTTTCCACGTGTCTTCTTATAAATTCTTCCTAGTGTATTTTTTACTCATGATTAAGTGCTAGAATCGCTAATGATCGGCCTAGTCAATGTGTGTTTTCTAAAGTAAGAGTAAGCAGGCTCTGAGGGAGGACAAAAGGGCGAGCTTTGGAATCGGTGTAGATCTGCAGCTGCTGTTTTAACTGCCAGGAAAGCATTACTTGTCTATAGAGATAATTGAGTTTTGCTTTATTGGTGACATTGGCCTAGGTAACGTTACACTTTTCGAGAAAGGAAAAAGAAAGGAGAGAGGAATGAGGGGAGGGAGAGAGAGAGGGGGGTAAAGAAGAGGAGAAAAGCCAGGCGACTACTTTCTTTGGGATCTCGTTTTGAATTTCTCTCTTTTCCCATTTGCTGTTCACAGTGGTTTAAACTTCATTGACTTAATGGTGCGACAAGGGAATATCGACAACCCTCCCAAGACTCCCCTGGTGCCAGGGTTTGAATGTTCTGGGATTGTTGAAGCTCTGGGAGACAGCGTGAAAGGATACGAGGTAACGTTCTGACTTTTGACGGAAAGAGTAATAATTATCTGGAACCCACTGAGACAAAACTTAAGCGAAAGCGCTTGAAATAAATCTGTGACGCGCATTGTTATTGATGTTTTATTGTTCGGTTTTGTTAACAATGTTTATAAATGATAGGACTCTCCAAGTGTCTCATGTACCATCTTGATGCTTCTGGCAACAGTCTGGTGGCCAGAGGACATCTTATCGTCCTCTTTGTTCATGTTATGTAGCTATTAAATAAGAGTGTTTGGTTTTGGATTAACTACGTGTGTATACTCCCTCTTCCCACCCATGGCTCCAATTTTCCCATCACTTCAGGCTCAAAAATCAATTATAAAACACAAAAGCTGAGGAGAAATAGCCTCTGTTTTCATAATTTGATTCCTTTAAATATCTACTTACTGTGCATTTAAACGATCATTTATAAATCATTATTTCAGACATTGGCAAAGTGGCATTTTTGGATAAAAATTTTAAAGCCAAAGGGTAAAGGTACCTGATAATGGGACAAATTGGTTATGAGTTGATGGATTTGGGAGTAGGGGAATGGACAGAAAGGATTATTATATTATTCTGACTAATTTTGTACATGTTCAAAATTCTCCATAGTAAAAAAAATTTTCAGTCGGTGAGAGGATATATGATCCTTCATACCATTTTAATGCAAATAAAATAGAATCCGGTCTATAACAACTGAAAAACTGTGGGCAAATCAATTGCACAAAACCACTGTAGTTTGGAGTCAGGAAAACCAATAGAAATCAGGTACAAGAGCTCTCGCTTAGAACTAAGTGCTTCCCCAGGGAGCTGTGAATGAAGCTAACACCTGAGAATCTGCTGTAACCGGAAACTTGGGCAAGTTATCTTTTTTTAGCCTCACCACAACCCTGCGAGGTAAAGATTGTTCCTATCTCCTTAGAGATGAGGTTCATAAGGGTTCAGTCATTTTCTGTGAGGTCTGAAAGGTGAACCTGGATTCAAGTCACCAGAACCTTTTCACTCTTCTTAAAATATCCTGATCTTTGCCCTTGCTCCCAACCTGCAAATGTTGCAAAACTAAATGCAGGAAGCAAAATCCTATAAAATGCAAGGCCAACGCGCCCTTGGAATTGAACTTGAGCCTGCTGCTCCGTCTCAGTGCATCTGAGGCTCAGTGTACTCTGAAAAAACATCAATATGCTCCAAATTCATTATGATGAATGTCTGGAAATCTCATCCCACCCATCAGTCTTTTTGTCAGTGGTTTCCAGCTAATACAGCAGAAAAATGTTGAGAGGGAAGAAGTAAACACGCTTTTTCTTTTCTCTCATATGACTTCACATTTTCTGTCCCCAGGTAAACAATATAACCAGAGGCAGCACCATCTCTCCCGGAAAGTGCTGCGTATAAGAAATACCATGTTTCCCAGAAAATAAGACCTACCCTGAAAATAGCCCGTTAAGATCTTCAGACAGACGGATGCATTTAGTATGTTATGACAATGTTCCAGAAGATGACATGACTGTATTTGAATAAATGTGGATTGTTGTACATGAAAAAATAAGACATCCCCTGAAAATACGCCCTAATGTGTCTTTGGGAGCAAAAATTAATATAAGACCCGGTCTTATTTTTAGGGAAATACGGTATTATCTTCTTTTTACTCCGCCTCATGGCCCCAAAGGACAAGATCATACTACTAACTCCATTAATCCTGCGCAATAAATAAACAACCCACTATCTTAGAATATAACAGTAGATAGGGATGTTGTTGGCTTTGGTTTAGAGGGAGGACTTCCTATGTTTAATTATATACTGGGGGTGCCAAAAAAATGTATACACACTTTAAGAGATGTTATCTATGCTCAAGCAGTAGTTCGCCGTAATCAGAAGTGTCTGGACCTGGACGGTAACCACGGTGAGCACCTCTTGTAATTGCAGACGTCAAACGTGATGTGTATTCATCTTTTGTTATCAGTATATATTGAGTCTTACAATTAATACAGTTTTTTTTCCTGCCTTAAAATGTGTATACATTTGTTTGGCACCCTCTGTACATTTTCCCTTCTATATGATCTTTCTTCGGCTACTTAGCTCTGACTTGCTTCTTGTCAAACCTCCCCTTCACCCCACTTCCCTCTGGTGCCTTTCAGCTGCACAAAGGAAAGAAACCACCTACAGGTTTCCCGTCAGGGTGTGATTTGGGAGAAAACCAATACTAATAGTCTATCATTTTGACTTAAGAGTTTTAATCACATTGGAAATGGAATTCCATGCAGCAGCATGCTGAATAGCTCTTCTCGTTGATCGATGGCCAGGGAGGCTCGAGAAGTTGTTGCCAGAGGCACAGCAGTACAGGAATGATTTGGGCTGCGTCGCCTAGGGCTCATTTTTTTTTTTCTCCCCTTAATAGAATCAAATCATGAAGGGAGTTGGTTTTTGTTTTTTTTTAAGTAGCCTACCTCTGGACTCTGAGGTTGGGGCTGATCTGATGGCCTAGCCACTTTTTCCATGTTGACAATGCAATGGAAATGACATGGAGCAACGGTGACTGAGAGACATGGAGCAGTCAGCCCTACCGGGATGACTGTGACCATCACTGTAAGGTGGATGAAATACTCTTCATTACACTCGGTGTTGACGCTGGAGGCCATCGGCTACTCTGGGGCACTGAGTCTGTATCTTTGGGTTTTCATGATTCTGTGCAAAAGAGGATGCCAGTGTTAGACCTCAGTGATCCCCTGGTCCAAGCCGTTGCATTTAAGATGATATTCCCAACATTCATCATTTGGTCTTCAACCTTCCCAGGGATTAAGACACTCACTGCCGGGGGGACAGCCTCTCCCTTGCGTCAGTTTCTTCATGAGACAGTTATTCCTTCTGCTTCATGAAATATAATGGGTCTATATTTAGCTGTTGATCAAACTGTGAATTCCATGAGATCGGGAACCAACCTGTTATTTTTAAGAGTTAATATTGATTGCTCTTTCCTCATTTTACATGCACTGTGCTAAGTGCGTTGCATGCATATATGTTATTTAATCTTCCTAAGGACCCTTTCCTAATATTATACTCTTTTCAGAGGTGAGGAAACTGAGACTGAAAGAATTAAACCAACATTCCCAGACTTGGTAGATTCCCCTGTTGTACACTCTTGTATAACTCCATGTCTGCTTTGCAGCACTTCTCTCAGGAGTGATGAATAATTATTTGTCTCTGGGTCAGCCTAACCAGATTCAGATCCTGGCCTATCTCCTCTCTAGCTACATAGCATTGGGCATGTGCTGTCATCTCTTTGCATCAATTTAAATATCTGTAAATTCCATGGTCATTCATCTGTGATATGGGACTCTTACACACCCCTCTCATAGGAGGCTTTTGTTGTTTGTTGAATAAGGGTAGAAGAGAACTGCTATGTACAAAAGCCATACTTTATTAAGAATTCCCTACGACCACAGCACATTGACTGTTAGATTTGGATGTCATGGTACAAGCCACTCACATACCAAATCCCAGAATGGTTCGCTTTAACTAGCACTTGGCAGCTCCTACACGCTATTACCAAATACTAGTTCATTTATCTGTATTTCCCGTTAGTAATGATATGCTATGAAAGAAACTTAGCATACCATCATAACCATTTTAAGTGGAGGACAGCTCTATTTTTCTGGCATGGTGTCTGGCTATCTAAATTATCGGGAAAAAGAACACAGTATTCAGCCATGCCTTAATAGGGGTTTTGTAAAGATCACATGAGTTGAAACATGTGACACCCTTAGGACCAGGCCTGCCATACAGTACTTGTGCGATAAATGTTAGTTGTTCGTCACACCTGGTGGCTGCTATTCCACGCTAAGCCTGGTTGCTCTTGTGCGGTCTCCTGCACTTAGATTTCTGTGGCTCTTCTGATGTTCCTCATTCAAGTCCACCGTGATTAGTAACCAGTTAACGTTTGATGCAAATACCACAGTGAACCAGCCTGGCAGGAAATCCATGTGGGGGGGCAGAGAACAAACCAGAGTAGATTTTACTCCTCGCCTTGCCCCTTTAACCTGCCTTGTGGCTCAGTTTTCCTCAGTTCCAAAAACCGAGATGAAAGGAGAGGTTCAACAGTAAAAGGATCTTACGACACTGACATTCCCCGGTGTGTGATGTGATGTACATTGTGCATTTACGCTCAAGAGGAGCACAGAGCCTGCCATGAAATTGAGAGGCAGGTCGGGGTGTGCATTTGAGGTTTTCTGTTTTCTGGGAAAGAATCTACAGTTTTCATCAGATTATTGAGTATTTGAGAAACTCCTCAGAAAAGGTGACGAAACCCCCACTCACCCTGTGCTTCCCTGTGTCCAGATCGGGGACCGTGTCATGGCCTTTGTCAATTATAATGCCTGGGCAGAGGTGGTCTGCACGCCCGCGGAGTTTGTCTACAAGATCCCTGAAGACATGAGCTTCTCTGAGGCTGCTGCGTTCCCCACGAACTTCGTCACAGCCTACATGATGCTCTTTGAAGTTGCCAACCTCCGGGAAGGGATGTCTGTGCTCGTGCACTCGGCTGGTGGTGGCGTGGTAAGTGGACTGCTTGTGAGTCCTCTTTCTCGAGGTCATGGTGGTGAAAGTGGGTGACACCCAAGTGACAATGAGATGCCTGTGTGAGCTGTGCCCGTTCGTAGGGATGACCTCTATAGTTCTGGTGAAGCGCACATGGATGGAGAAGCTTATAGAGATGGTTGTGTTGGGGACAGGGTAAGCCTCAGAGATGGCTTCTCTGGAGTTTGGGCAGGTCTCCAAGGTGGCATGTTAGGACTCAGTGAGCCTCAGAGATGGTTTCTGTCGAGAAGAAATCTCAGTCTTGGTGTCAATCATTGTGAGATGCCTCACGGTCCTGCACCACTATCATTTGAAATGACAAAGTGGTGGATGATTTACTTTTTCAATAAATTGCCATGGATTCTAGATTGTTCCCATGTTAATGACATCCTTATTCATCTGTGTTCTGATATATTTTCTTGAGTGGGAGAGAGGTAGACTGAGACGATTGTACTAGCACAATGGGAATTACACATAAACCTAAGTACACCCCTGAGGGTGGTTGCATATGTGAATGCCATCTATCTATCAGGTGTGTCTTTGACGAAGGGGGAAATAATAGAAATAAAAATTGCTGCTCTGGAGTTCAGGGATGGCAGTAATTCCTTCCATGATTTGGATGTGTCTCAGAGCCCGTCATTCGTGCATACGGCATGCCTGCCACACAGCAAGCACTATGCACCCATCACGGTTTGCTGGGGTTGGAGTAGAACTCCAGTCTTTCTGAGAGTGAGAGGTTGCTCATTAATCCAACAAGTATCTATTGAATACATATGATGTTCTGGGCATTATGGCTTAGAGATAAATAAGAGGAGGTCCTGATATACCATCTAGTAGGGTTTGAGAAGTTCTCATTGTTCGGAATTCAGCAGTTTGATGAACTCAGAGATGAACACTTATGATTCAGTCTATCTTGAAGATATTTTCACTGGAGGTTACACTAACATTGAATTTTTTTTTTTTAATCTTGGCTTTCTACAATTATCAAAACCCTACATGATATAAAGCACATTTCTGTTTCTGTTTTTCCTTTCTGAGGAGGCAAGCTCACATACAAAAAACAGGAAGGCAAAGAGACAAAACTTTAGGAATGCCTTCAGAGGAATATCTTCAATCACTTTAGCAAAACGTGCTGATGTCTTTTGACCATGAGTAAAGATATAATAAAGCTAAACATCCCTTAGAAAAGAAATGAATGTCAGTGCCAGTTAATCTGCTAACAGCAAGCAAGCCATTTAGAATTCTGGCATTTATGATCTAGTGTGCTCAGCATACAAAGCGTTAGAGGTTTGTTTTCATATTATATTAGCAGCATCAGCGCCAGTCTTTATAACGGTGCTAAACTCAGTTCTGCTGAGAGTCAGTGTTTAAACATTGGCACTGATGATGTTGCCTTTCATGTTTTTATTTCATTTTTTTTTTCCATTTGAGTTTGTTCCTGGAACAAAGAGGAATGCATCAGGAGCATGTCTCTCACAAAAGAGAAAAAAATCTCGGGAAATAAAAGTTTTTACCGTGTCTTATTCTGGGCTTACGGACATTACAACAGTAAGAACTGAAATGTGACACAGATGAAGGAACTGGGGAAAAGATAATGAGGGTAGGAAAATCATTGGCATATATAATGCAGGCTCTGATATCCTAAAGCTTTGCTGAACATGGACGACGGTCTTGGCTCTTAGCTTCCTAACAGTGCGCACAAATAAGGAAAAATGACCAGCCACGTGAGCTAGTGCTCATTTAATAGAAGTCAACCAGTCACTATTAAGGAAAACCATACTAGTGCTGCGTTACGGAGACTGGGGGACTATTTCCCTGTGGTTTCTCATGAGAAATGTGTGCTGACATGCAAAGAACATCCTCAACAAAACTGTTACAGTAAATGCAACTATTGCCATGATGCTGTTCCTTATGGTCTACCCCGAGTGTAGTCTAGTGGTGCCCAAGTAAAGCGACATTTAGTGAAAGCAAATATCCTGGGGTCAAAAGGATGTGGTTTGGCTTAACCTACGGCCAGTTTAAAAGTGTGGTTGAACTGCCCATCTCTCAGGTGAGTGGGTCTCCCTGAATAGCATTTCTCCCAACCAAGATTTGATAGGTAGTACGCAGCATTGAGTGCAAGTGACCATTAAAGGAAAGACTTGCCAAGTACCATCCATGGATGTACACACTCAACCAAGCTGGGGTGGACTCGACACTGTCTTACAAAATCTAAGGAATCCTAAGGAGAACCCAGACCATTCCTCTGCCTCACAGTGGAAAGCCCAGTGATCGAATGACCAAATACCTGGTACCTGTGAGCATGATACCTCACATGGCAAAAAGAATTTTGCAGATGTGATTAACTTAAGGACTTTGAGATGGAATGATTACCTTGGATTACCCCTGTGAGCCTAATGCAATCACACGGGTCCGTCAAGATAGAAGAGGGAGGAAGAAGAGTTAGAAAGTGATTTAAAGATGCTGCACTACTGGCTTTGATGATGGAGGAATCACCATGAACCAAGGGATGCGGGTGGGTGTTAGATGTTGGAAGAGGCAAGGAAATGGATTCTCTCCCTGGAGCTTCCAGAAGGAACACAGCCATGCTCACACCTTGATTTTAGCCCAATGAGTTTTTTATTGCTTTTTTTTTTTTTGACTTCTGATCTCCGAAACTGTAATATAATAAATCTGTGGGGTTTTGTTTGTTTGTTTTGAGCCGCTCAGTATGTGGTAATTTGCTATAGAAGCAATAAGAAACTAATACAGCCATTTTGCCAGGCTGCCCCCCTTTTCACTGTGGAGAGCCCACAGAGGCCTGAAGAAAAACAAGTACCAAGTAGCCAAGCTAGGACTCACATCCTAATCTGGCTGATGGCCAAACCTACTCTCTTTCCATTCTGCAACCTAGAATGTTGGGAGAACCCAAGTCATTCATCCCTTCACTTATCCATCCGTTTAACAAATATCTGGTCAACTTCTACCTAGTGCTAACCATAGACATTTTAAAGAGCCAAGAGACTGTGGCCTGGGCACACGTTTCCTTACTTGATACTGATGAGGTGACAAAGAAGGGTAAACCTATTTAGCATAGTTTCCTAAATTGAGTTAATATTCTGTATGCAGTTCTAATGGTACCAAGACTTCTGTCTGATTTTTATCAAAGGCTGGGATGGGGAATTTGCAGAGAAAATAAGAAATGCCAGCCTAAACTGTACTTTTGAAGGAAATGTCGATATAGGACGAGAAAATAGTTTGATCCAGAGCAAGTTTCTTTCTCAATGGAATTGCCCAAGTATCTCTACATCTTTGATGACACGGTTTTTCTCTGACAATAGCACAACCAGACGATTTGAGAGGGTAATCCCCTAATCCAATCTTTCAAACTTGGTTAAAAATGCGCTTACAATATTTTAAAGGAAAAGTAACAAAATAAGCAACCCAGTGGGGCTCATGTCAGGAACTTCAAGATAAGGGTTTTGCTGCCAATCCCATTTAACAAGCTCCTAGTATGACTTTGAGTATCTCGCCTGGGGATGTGCTCAATTTTTGGAGAGTAACGTTACTGTTACTATGTAGTTATTTGCACCTATGCCTGATGGTTGATGCTTTCCAGCTTTTAGGGTCCTTTTACCTTTTTCATCAGCTCATCTGAAGAGAGAGCGTAGCCGCCTGACTTGTCCCACAGATCTTGGAAAGGAAAGCAGACCTTAACTTTCAGACAGCTTAGACGGCTACCACTCAGTTATTAAATTCTATTCATTATGGATGGGGCATTTCCCAGTGTCATTCAAATCACTTCAATGGAGAAACCACAGAAGGGAGGAGCAGAAACTACAGAGGGGCCTCAGGAGGCTCCCTGACCTCATATATGGGCCTGTGTGCTAATGGTCGTTCCCGAATGACCGATTGATCATACCGCGCTTTAACGTTACACTCTGACAGCTTGGGGTGAGTAGGAATCCTCAGTGTGTTGGAGGATGGACATATTGGACAGTCATTCAATTTTCAGCAGAAAAGACAAGACCCTCTGCACAATTACCGTAGAATCCTTTGTGGAAAACAATAACCATCACTGATCATGAAAGCCACCAACATCTACCCAGCGACCCAAGCCAGCGACTGTGGTGAGCGCTTCTCCAACATGCTACAAGTTCCCAGATCCCATGATTCATTCTTTTATTTATTCACTCTTCTAAGGCATGCGTAGTGAGGGCCTACTTGGTTCTAGACGTTGAATTAGGCACTAGGTATTCAATAGAGAACATGACAGAGTTTCTCCTTCCAAGGAGACGTTCTATAAATCAAGGGTGGGCATGTAAATCAAACAATCACACGAATAAAGGCCAAGTTCTATGAAAGGGAGATACAAAGTAATATGAGTGTTTATAGTAGAGACCTGACCTGGGATAGAAGTGTGTGGGGGGGTGAAATCAGGGAAGGCTTTCCTGAGGAAGGGGCATTTGCACTCCATTCTGAGGCTGATAAACAGGTAAATGAATAAGAGTGGAGGTGGAACATAGGGCAAAGGTGAGCACTGGAGGTGGGGAGTGGGCATTTATCAGAAGTGGAGGTGGGGGCCAGGTAGGCTTTCATATAAATAATTTCAGACAATAGGACATTTCTTACATCTTCCTGCCTCTCCCTGTCCTATCGACTGCTGTTTGACATCTGGCCCCAGTTTCTCTCACTCAGGTTACTGCAGCAGCCATTTAACTGGCTTCCTGCCCACAGTTTCCTCTCTTAAGTCAGCTTTTTACTCACAGCCAGAGTGGTTTTCCCAACACACCAATCTGCTCTTGTCGCTCCTCACGTGTAACCGACAGACTCCCATTGTTGTCAGGGTAAAGTTCTCTTTAGCTTCCCGGCACGAATGGCCCTCGTCATCTGAACTTTCTCTTTCTCTCTGTCTTTCTCTGGCCACTTCTCCATATTCTTTTTATTTCACTAATGCAGAAGGGCTGGCAGCTTCCATAGGGGTGTGGCCGAAACGGCTGCCTGCCAAGCTCTGTGCTCTCCTTCTGTAGGTAGAGTTGCTGCTGGTAGGTGACTGCCCAGCCAGGGACTGCAGTTTTAAGCCACCTTCCCCACTTCCTGCCCCTGAATCTAGCTGTAGCCACCTGAGCTGGAGCCAATCAGGCGAGGGCAGAGGTCATATGATTTGTATCACTTCCAGGCCTGCCCCTTCTGATGAGATCCTCCGTGCTCTCTCTCTTCCCAGTTTTCTGGCAGATGTCAAGGTTGACCTTGGGAGCACATGGAAAGATGGCAGAGCCTGCACCCTCCCAAGAACATTAATAACTGCACTTTCATCCCTGGTCCTGTCCCTGCCCCACTGCCATTGGGACTTTATATGAGAAAGGAGAAGAAAGAAACTTCTGTTAACTACTGACATTCCGGGGTTATCGGTTAAAGCAACTAGCATTCCCTTTACTCCACGCACAGGGCATCTGACGTTTCCACCTTTCCAGTCTGCACCTTCCTTCTCCCTCTGCTCTCCTAAGGGTGATGGCTAAGGCAAGGGCCCTGGAGTCAGACAGTCTATGTCCAAAGCCCACCCCCTTGGGCAACCTACTCAACTTCTCAGTTTCCTCGTTCACGTAGTGGGAACAATGACAATACATTTATTCCTCGGAGGATTTCTATGCACGTTAAATAAGCTGATGCGTAGGAAGCACTTAAATAAGGGCAGGCATAAAGTAAGTGTTAGCAGTTATCATCATTGCTATGAATTACTGATTTACTCATCTTATCCTCTCCCCCAGCCTCTAAGCCCCTTGGTCAGAGCAACTGGGTCTTGTTCTTTTTGTTCCTGTTTCCTGCTACATAATAAACACAGTAAACATCTGTGAATCAAACAGCTGTTGCAAGCCATTTTTCTACATTCTAGAAAAGCTATCTGCGGAGCTAAGGAGGGTCCTGTCATTGCGTTAATCCCAGGGGGAAAAAAAAAATCCTTCCTGGTGATCTTATAAATTTCAATCTATTAAGCAGTCTCTGGTGCCCTTGCTCACACCATCCCACATTCTGAATATTCTGCCCAAATTTTGTCAGTATCCAGTGTGCATTATCAATTAAATGAGGCCGCCTCTTCATGGCTCGTGGGGCTGTCCCACCCAGCACCCCCCCCCCATCATCCCATGGTCCATCTATGCTCAGTCTGTATCCTTTAGCACCACAACCAGCAGGCACACGCATGACGCCTCAGAGCAGGAAGAAAACAAAGACAGATGCGAACTTGTGTCAAACACGAGCTGTGTACTAGACTCTTTAAAAACATTATTTATTTAGTCTTATAACAATCGTACCCCATTGGATAGTATGTGACAGTGAAGAGATCAGATTCTGAATTCTAGAGTGAGACTCCATAGGTTTAATCCCAGTTCTACCTTCCCAACCACTCTAAGACTTAATTTCCACATCTGTAAAGTGGGGTGATATTAGTGCCAGCCTTACATGGTACTTGTGAACTTGGAGCATGCTTGGCACATGATAAATATCCAGGGAAATTTAGCTGTTAGAATTTCCAGGTTAAGAGGTGCAGTGTTGTTTCCCAGGCTGCCATGTTAATTAATGGGGGGGGGGGATCATATCTGAACCCAAATATCCAGTGCCCGGAACTCCCAATCCAGCATCCTTGGCACCACACCACAGCAACAGCCTCAGAAACAACTGCACCTCTCTCATTTCTTCTGCTTGCCCCACCTTGAGCCCCCAGATGAGAGGGACTTCTCATAGCAAGACCTCACCTCGTGGTCCCCGGAGGCCTGCGACTGTAGGAAACGGAAGCTCTGAAAATTTAAAGAGAACAAAGTGGCTCTATCTTATCCTTCATGAATAATCAAAGGGATGAGGATTAACTGTATCTCAGCATTAGCAGGAAGGGCTGTGGCCTGGGGACTGACTGGAATGGATGAGACCCCAAAAAGCAGGTCCTTATCTTCCTAAATGTCAGAGATGCTTCAGAGACATGTCATGGCCCTACCTTCCTGCTTCTGGAAACCTCTGATGCTGGCAGCCAGTGCCTTGACGCCTCACAAGTCAGCAAAATGCCTTAGGTTAAGAAAAACTATATCTAAAAACATGTCTTCCGAACTGTGTCTGTGCCTGCAAAAGCCTCACTTGATCTTTACTCTAGTTGCTTTTAGCTCCTTTAGAGTAAATTATGACTGGGTCAAAGAGACAATCTTTATCATAAATATTATAAAGATTCAATTTGGCCTCTGAGACAGGATTCATTCATTCAATATTAGTTGAATAAATATATCTATTTGAACCTATTTGAAGAAATAATGACTGAAAACTTTCCTAACCTGGTGAAGGAAATAGACATACAGGTCTGGGCAGTGCAGAGTCTCAAACAAGATGAACCCAAACAGTCCCACACCAAGACACATTGTAATTAAAATGGCAAAGGTTAAAGACAAAGAGAGAATCCTAAAAGCAGCAAAAGAAAGGCAACTAGTAACTTATAAGGGAACCCTCATAAGATTGTCATCTTATTTCTCAACAGAAGCTTTGCAGGTTAGAAGGGATTGGCACAAAATAGTCAATGTGATGAAAAGCAAGGACCTAAAACCAATGGTACTCTACCCAGCAAAGCTATCATTCAACATCAAAGGACAAATAAAGAGCTTCCCAGACAAGAAAAGACTAATGGAATTCATCACCACCAAGCCAGTATTACAAGGAATGTTAGAGAGAATTCTTTAAGTCAGGAGAGAAGAAAAAGATAAAAATTATGAATAATAAGATTGCAATAGCTACATACCTATCAACAATTACTTTCAATGTAAATGGATTAAATGCTCCAATCAAAAGACATAGGAGGGCTGAATGGATAAGAAAACAAAATCCTTACATATGCTACCTATAAGAGACTCACTTTAAATTGAAACACACACACAAACTGAAAGTAAAGGGATGGAAAAAGTTATTTCATGAAAATGGAAAGAAAAAAGAAGTTGGGGTGGCAATACTTATACGAGGAAAAATAAACTTTAAAACAAAGGCTATAACAAGAGACAAAGAAGGACCTAGTAATCCCACTTCAGGGTATTTAGCCAAAAATAAAAATAAAAAAATAAAAATAAACAGGACATGGCGGGGACCTATGTATCCATATGTTCATTGCAGCATTGTTTACAATGGCCAAGACATGGAGGCAGCCTGGCATTGATGGAAGAATGGATAAAGAGGAAGTAGTACGATTGCAGTACATTGAGCTCCATAGAAATAGAACCGAGTGCCAGTTGGATGGGCACTGGGCAACTCTGTGCTCACTGAGGAAAAATAAACATGGGCAAAGGAGATCCTAAGAAGTCAAAAGGCAAACTGTCAATCATATGCATCTTTTGTGCCAACTTGCCGGGAGGAGCACAGGAAGAAGCACCCATATGCTTCAGTCAACTTCTCAGAGTTTTCGAAGAAGTGCTCAGAGAGGTGGAAGACCATGTCTGCTAAAGAAAAAGGAAAATCTGGAGACATGGTAAAGGAGGACAAGGCCCGTTATGAAAGAAATGAAAACTTATATCCCTCCTAAAGGGGGAACAAAAAAGAAGTTCAAGGATCCCAATGCACACCCAACAGGTCTCCTTTGGCCTTTTTCCTGTTTTGTTCTCAGTATCGCCCAAAAATCAAAGGAGAGCCTCCCAGCCTATCCATTGGTGATGTTGCAAAGAAGCTGGGAGAGATGTGGAATAACACTGCTGCAGATGACATGCAGCTTTATGAGAAGAAGGCTGCTGAGCTGAAGGAAAACTACGAAAAGGATATTGCTGCATACCAAGCCAAAGGAAAGCCTGGTGTGGCAAAAAAAAAAAAGAAAGAAAAAAAAAAAAGGAGTCGTCAAAGCTGAAAAGAGCAAGAAAAAGAAGGAAGAGGAGGAAGATGAGGACGAGGAGGAAGAGGAAGAGGAAGAAGATGATGATGAATAAGTTGGTTCTAGCGCAGTTTTTTTGTTCTTGTCTATAAAGCATTTAACCCCCTGTACACAACTCACTTCTCTTAAAGAAAAAAAAATTGCAATGTAAGGCTGTGTAAGATTTGTTTTTAAACTGTACAGTATCTTTTTTTGTATAGTTAACACACAACCGAATGTGTCTTTAGATAGCCCTGTCCTGGTGGTATTTTCAAAAGCCACTAACCTTGCCTGGTACAGTATGGGGGTTGTAAATTGGCATGGAAATTTAAAGCCAGTCCTTGTTGGTTCACAGCACAAATTAGTTATACATGGGGATGGTAGTTTTTTCATCTTCAGTTGTCTCTGATGTAGCTTATACAAAATAATTGTTGTTCTGTTAACTGAATACCATTCTGTAACTACAAAAAAAATTGCAGTTGTTTTGTTGACATTCTGAATGCTTTTAAGTAAATACATTTTTTTATTAAAAAAAGAGGAGGTAGTACATATATACAATAGAATATTACTTGCCTATTGCTTGCTGATATATGAAATCTAAAGAACAAAGTAAACAACAGCAAAAAACAAACAAATTCATAGATACAGAAAACATTTTGATGGTTGCTAGATAGGAGGGGGTTAGGGGTGTGGGTGCAAAAAGGGAAAGGCATTAAGAAGTACAAATTGGTAGTTACAAAATAGTTATGGGGATGCGAATTATTACATAAGGAATATAGTCAATAGTATGGTAATAACTATGCATAGTGCTAGGTGGGTACTAAACTAGTCAGGGGGATCACTTCTCAAATTATATAAATGGCTAACCACTCTGCTGAACACCTGACATTAATATAAAATGATATTGAATGTCAACTATAATTGAAAAATTTAAAAGAAGGGAAGGTTAAGGGGAATAAGAGTTCCAAATTTTCAGGTATAACACAAATAAGTTGGAGAGATCCAAGATGGCGGAGTAGATAAATACTGTGCCTGTATCCTTTCATGAACACATTAAAATTACGACTAAATTATGCAACTGGCAACCTGGAGAACCATCTGAAGTCTAGCCAAAAATAAGCCCTAAAACTATAAAGAAGAAGCCACATCGAGACTGGTAGTAGGGATAGAGACACGGAATGGACCCAAATCTCGCTGTGGCAGTTGAGAGTCAGGCAGGATATCTCAGCCATGGAGGTTTCCCTCAGAAGAAAGAGGGAGCCCAGCCCCCCACACCAGACTCCCCAGCCCGGAGTACTGGTGCCAGGAAGAGGAACCCTCACAACATCTGGCTGTGAAAAAACAGTGGGAATTCTGACCATCCAGGGGGGATGGAAGGCGATGGAAAACCCAAACATCTTTCTAAACGGCAGGCGCACAGACTCACTCGCTCACAGGTACTCACCTTGGGCTCCGGCTGAAGGATGGTGGCATTGGAGACATATGGAGGGCCAGACTGAGGTGTGTGGCTTTGGGGGGAGGACTGGATGACAGTCAGAGTTTCCCTGTGTGAGGGCCTCTTCTGGTGCAGCTGGCAAGCAGCTGCCATCTTTACCGTGTTGAGCCCGCCCCCTACACTTCCGGCCAGATCTGAATCCGATTGGCTGGTGAGCTCTGCTGCTCCATTCTGCTGACTCAGTGGGACTCTGCCCCACCCAACTCCCCCAACTCTGGAGGCACTTTCTCCCAAGCAGCCAACCCTGCCTGCATCGCACTGTTTCCTGGAAAACTATCAGAGTCTGGCTGGCCCCTGGCAGGGGGTGATTGGCCTCAGTGTGCTCTGAGGCTTTTGCTGAGTAGCTCCAGGCTCAGCACTGGCAGCAGAATTTACATTAACCTGGTGACCACAACTATTCCCACTCTAGTGACTCCCTGAGACCCTGCCTCACCCCATTTGTGTACTGCATGAGGCTCTATCAGCGGCTGAACCTTAAGGAAGCCAGCAGGTAGTAGCAGGAATCTGGGTGTCCTGATTTTTGTGGAGCTACCCCAGGCCCAGTATTGGTGGCAAACATCTTCCATTCATACTGTGGCTCCTCCCAAGTGTCTCCACATTTTGCACAGGCAGCGAACAACTGCAGATCACTTTGTAGCTCTTACCTAGTCGGTCACAGGCAGTGGGTGACCTGGGGCTGCACTGGAAATCTTCCCTAGAGGCCCCAGAACCAACATACTTGGAGGTTGGCTTCAGACCACAACAGAGCATCACCCAATTAGCCCTACAAGCAGCACACACAAAGGGTAGTCTCAAAAGGCACCAGAGCCTGCTGGGGCAAATTCCACTCAGTAGGGTAAGCCCCCCTCACAGCAGCCTGTCAGCTGTGGACGTGGCCTAACCCCACAGCCAGTCAGCCTAAGGGTCAATCCCACCCATTGATATCCCAATAACAACTACAACAGAGGACACACACACCTACAAAATAGACACCCTGGAGCACCTGGAGCAGGTGACCAGGGAGACTGTTCCAGGACCTCACAGGACACCTATTACACAAGGCCACCTGGCCAAGACTGGGAGACACAGCAGATCTACCTAATACATAGAAACAAACATAGAGAAGCAGCCAAAATGAGGAAACAAAGAAACATGTCCTAAATGAAAGAACAGGAGAAAAAATCCAGAAAAAGAGCTAAACGAAATAGAGGTAAGCAACCTACCAGAGATTGAGTTCAAAACACTGGTTACAAGGATGCTCAGGGAACTTCGTGAGAACTTCAACAAAAAGATAGCAAGCATAGAAAAGGACATAAAAACCATAAAAAAAGAACCATAAAAAGGAAGTGTGAATCCACATGTTCATTGCAGCACTGTTTACAATGGCCAAGATGTGGAAGCAGCCTGGGTGTCCTCCGATGGATGAATGGATAAAGAGGAGGTGGTATATACAATGGAATATTGCTCAGCTATGGAAGGGAGTGGGTTCTCACCATCTGCCACGGCACGGCTGGACCTGGAGGGAGTAGTACTGAGTGGAGTGTCAGACAGAGAAAGACAGATGCAATGTGATTGCACTTATATGTGAACTCTAAGACCAAAATTAACAAACAAAACAGAAATAAACTCATAGATACAGAGAACATTTTGATGTTTGCCAGATGGGAGGGGGTGAAAAAAGGGGAAGGGATTAAGAAGTACAAATTGGTTGTTAAAAGTAGTTACGGGTAGAATAAGGTATAACATAAGGAATATTGTCAATAATATTGTAATAACTATGTATGGTGTCAGATGGGTAGTAGATTTGTTGGGGTGCTAGATGGGAGGGGTTTCGGAGGCAGGTTGGAAAAGGTGAGGGGATTAAGAAGTACAAAATAGTCACGGGGATGTAAAGTAAAGCATACAGAATATAGTCAATGATATGGTAATAACTACTTCTGTATACTGCCTCATGGGTACTAGTCAGAGGGATCACTTCTTAAATTATATAAATGTCTAACCACTATGCTGTACACCTGAAATTAACATAAAATAATATTGAATATCAACTGCAATTGAAAAAATTTTAAAGAGGGGAAAGGGGATTAAGAGGTCCAAGTTTCCAGGTGTAAAATAAGTCATGGGGATTTAATATACAGCATAGGGAATATAGTCAATAATATCGTGATAGCGTGGTACAGTGTCAGATGGTTGCTAGACTTCTTCAGGTCTATAAATGTTGAATAACTATGGTGTACCCCTGAAACTAACATAATATTGTATGTTAGCTATATTTTTAATAAAAATCTTTAAAAAACAAACAAATAAGTCACAGGGATGTAATGTACAGCATGGGGAATATAGTCAACAATATTGTGATAGCGTGGTGTGGTGTCAGATGGTTGCTGGACTTACCATTTTGATCACTTCTTTAGGTCTATAAATGTTGAATAATTATTGTGTACTCCTGAATCGAATACAATATTGTATGTTAGCTATATTTTTAATTAAAAATCTTAGAAGAAAAAGAAAAAGAGCAGCCAATAGGACAGCCAACTGGCACTGGTTGTGGCAACATGGAGCAAGGAGCAGAGAAAGTCAATGTCAGTTCCCCCTGTGTGTCTTGCCCGACAGTGGGCTGCTCAGTGTTTCATGTACTAGTGGGATTTCACACAAGCCTCTTTTGAAACATCACTCTCCTCAAACACATGTGGCATAATTAGACTTGAAGGAAAATTTAGCTGTATTGTTCCAAACCTTGGACATGCACCAAGAACTCTAAACACAAGAACTAATCTTTGTGGAGTTTATATGACACCAGGGACCCATCCACTTCTCCATCGAGACACCCAAAAGGCCACAGTTGCTTTTCAGAATATTATTATCCTTATTAAGATGAAAAATCAGGTCAGCTGGGAAAGATAAGATACATAGCAAGAAGCAGCCATGTCTGTTCTCACGGGCACTGCTATTATTACTATAATAGCAGTCAGGCTGTCAGCCATGGCCCTGGGTACCCCAGCCCCCAGTCTGGCCACTGGTCACTCTGATTGTGTCGGTCCTACAGCTCACTCCATGATAAACTCAGCAGTATTCCTTATAAAGCTGTCAGTCTTTACCTCCTAGATGAAAACCCATACCTGTCACTGTCCTTATCTGTACCCCCTCCCCTGACCCTCTGCCCCCACCATGATCTCCTTTTTCAAATTCTTAGAGAGTCAGAGAAACAGTTAATAGCAGTTGTTAAGCATTTAGTCTTTGCAGCAGACGTCCTGGACTTGAATCCTGATTTCTATGACTTACATTGAGCTGGGCTTTCGTTTTCTCATGTATAATATGGTTATGATACTTAGCTCAGTGTTTGGAGGCTTGAATGAATCGATATTTGTAAAACGTTTAAACAATGCTTGACCATAATAAGTACTCAATAAATGTGTTTTTTCCTCCGGGGTCGGGGGTGGGGGGTGGGGTTCAATGGGCTTTTATTGAGATAAATTAATAGAAATCAAGATTTTATCAGTCACCTTTTCTGAACTTTATAAACTCAACAGAGACTCGGGTCCATATGTGTACGTACAACATAACACATCCCAACCAAAACAGAGCCCCTCTGGAACATTTGCCAATTAACAGAAAGCCAGTGTTCCTTTTCTCCAGAAGCTTTCAAAATTTTGAGTCCCCACTGTTCACGTCTCAGTGGAAAAGGTCCATTGTAGCTAGGGACATTGAAATTATATATCCCATTTTTATTGAACAAAAATATACATTTGTTTTCAAGTTTTAGTTTTGTTTCAAAAAAGGGAACAGTGACTTTGTTTTCTCCAGGCACCCCTCCCCCACAACTGGTGGTTAAAATACAGAAGCCTGTGTCCTAAGGACCCAACCCTACCCCTTCCCTTGCCCTGCCCAGTATTGTCTGCTGGAGAATTTAAATACTCTTCTGTTGGAATGTGTCAGCTGTGGAGGGGGCAGAGTCCAGGGGCCACAGGCTAGCTCTCTGACCTCCTGAACTGCTGCAACCTTTGGACCCTTAACTCTTTATCCCACAGATGAATTTTTAGATTGGGAGAGTGGATTTTCTTTGGGAGTTTTAAAAAAACTATCTTTAAGGACATCAAGTAGAACTACAAGCTCACCAAAGTCCACTTAAGTGCACCAAAAAGTTGACTGACTGTTTCAGCTCCCACTAGGCCAATATTTTGCTTGACAAAGGTGTTTTGCCAACAACCTACACACGAAGTTTTGTGTTGAGTTGTCTGGTTCTAAGCCAAGCGTGATGGCATCAAACACAAAGCACATGGCAAAGGAAAGATACCCCTAACTCATTCTGAAAACAAATACATATTGATAACCAGTTACCTCCCCTCTCCCCACAGACTTTGGGGCCAACCCATACGATGATGCAGGACCAACTTGAAAATAATTTAGAGACATATTTAGCTTGCCTTCTCCCTGACTTCTTCCCATGGAAGATCATATTGGAAAACTCTTGTTCCATTCCTTAAGGAAAGGCAAGAAAGTTTCTTCATCGGAGTGTATGGAAAGAGGAGGACAGTCCATAATCCACTACACAACCTACAGGCTAAACCACAAGCTGGATGTTATTTAAATATTAAAAATAGGGAATAGTTTTCATGCAAATGAACCATTGGAAAAATATTACCATTACTTAAAATAAACACCCAATACTGGGAGAACACGAAAACAGTTTCCAGTAGTAACAAAAGCTCCTTATTGTGAGGGGGGGATTTAAAAAAAAGAGAGACTAGGTTTTGACCTAATCTTTAGGGCATCTTTCCATTTAACAATTCCTATTCAAGAGCCGAGCACCAAAACTGGACAGCTGCCTGTCCCAGACTGTCCAGTAGTGGGGTCCCAGGCAGCTTGAGGGCCATTCCTCATCAGAGGCTGGACTTCAGTGATACTTTCAGCTTAAAATCTCTGCTTTCAGAGGGACCCTCAGGCCCCCAGCTGACACAGTCGGGATGGCAAAGAGGACTGCACTGCGCGTTTAGTCACCCATGCTCCCCAGCGAGATGCAAAGTTGCATTTATGAGCTTTTCTTGCTTTTCTTCTATAATATAATGAATGATCCCTCTTATCTTGCCAGAGGTGGGAGAGAAAGAGAGCTGCATCCGTACAAGGACAAGATTTCTTTGGTCAAAAATTGATGCCTTTGAAACTCCCCTCCTCCTCCTCCTTTCCTGGAAAAAAAGTTCCTTCCTTAATTAGGGCTTGTATTTAGTAGCCGGCATTCACTGGATAGAAGAACCTGTGGCTTGGATACCAAATAAATGAGTGTATTCTCTTTGGGGTTTCTACGGTGCAGCTCCTGTTATAGTTTTGAAGGCGTTGGGGCTATGTCTGATCAGGAGGCATCGGCAGGTTTTGCTCCTCAAGGAATTTTGGGTGAATCAGAAATGTTTTTGCTTAAACTGGAGTCAAAAAAGCCACTTGAATAATAAATTTCTTTATCCAGATGAGTTAAGCATGAAAGCATATGCAGGACTTGTCATATTTCAGGGCTTTGAAAAACAATGGGATATGGAAATAATTTGTTTTCTTTTTTTTTAAGGAGGACGCAGCTCACTGACCCGTGTGGGGATCAAACTGGCAACCCTGGTGTTATTAGCACCACACTCTAACCAACTGAGCTAACTGGCCACCCCCCCAAAAAATTTTAATTAATGTATTAATTAATTTATTTAACCCTAGATGCCTCCTGGTTGACCTAATACACTGGGTTAGAAGGGAACTAAACACATTTTTTTTTAAAAAGTCCAGTGGTTTTGATTCATCTCACTCCTTTTGCCTGGCAATCAGGCCAAACATCACGCATTTTGGGAGGGGCACAATTTAACACATGGCTACTGACTGTAAAGCATTTGCCGGCGATTTACAATGCAAAGTGACAAATAATTCTTGTCACAAAGAGGATGGCAAGCAGCTGTCTGCAGCATGAAAGTGAAGAGCTCTTGGGTAGCCCATTCCTGCAAGTTCATGTATCAAGGAGAGCAGAGGGCAACACATTTGCCCAGGACGTGGTCCACAGAAAGTAAGCCCCAGAACTGCTAACATTACCAAAGCTGGTACCGGCTAATTCCGAAATGCAATACCTATACTGCTCAGACACTGCCACTCAATCACATTCCCACACTGCAAGACAGATTAAAATGGGGGAAGAAGCACAAGCAGAGAGATTGTCTCAAAAATAATACTTTGAGTTATAGCATTATTCTTGTCTAATCACAGAGTTGGCTTGCTGAGGTCTAGCCTGTGACCCACTAGACTTTGTGCAGACACCCTGGGTGCCCACCCATCGCCCCATCCCTGCGGTTAGTGCAGACAGTCCCAATTTAAGCCAGCAGATTCCTGCAGCTCCTGGCCTGAGGTCGTTGTCTGCAGCTTGGCCGTTGATTGGGGCAGGCTGGAAGTGTCTGGCAGTTCATGCCCCCAGCAGCACCCTCAACAAGTGAGCAATGGGAGCGGGGGGATAAAATACCTGAAATTCCTCACTGAGCGGGAGAGTTATGAGGGGCGTTCTACATGGTCAGTGGGGGAAGCCATTTTATAGGATTTCCGCCTCCGTGCCTCACCACCTCATTTCTTCATCTCACTTCCTGGGGTCACTTCTCTCAAATAAACTGTGTGCACACAAATCTTCATCTTAGGATCTGCTTTTGGGGAAATTCAAACCCTCTGAACAAGTCATTCATGATCGGCCAAAGACTAACTCAAGCATCCCTCCCCATCACCTCCTCCCCACACACATTTTTATCTCCAGCAATGCCTGTCTGTCCATCTTCCCCTTGCAACAAACCACACACTTTTCAACCTGACAGCCTTTGCTGACTCTCCTTATTTCTCTGATTGGCAAATTCCTATTTATCGTTTAAATATCATCTCCCCTTGGAAGCCTTCCCTGCTCTTTCATCTCTACTGCCTTAACATTGTTTTACCGATATTGCCTTCACCAGACTCCATCCACCCATCCATCCATCAATCCATCCATCCATCCATCTGTCCATTCGTCCATCCATCCATCCATCCATCCACCCACCCACCCGCCCATCCAATAGATATGTATTAGCTACCTCCATATGCCAGGCAGGCACTAGCATACTGCAGTTGTCCATGGGTCTTCCTGTCTAGACGGATTTTCTTGAGGTCACTGTAGGTCTTAGACAGCTCTGTGCTTCCGGCCCAGAGCACAGCATCCAGGATGAAGTGGGTGCTTGGCAACTGTTTGGTCATATTAAATTGATGAACTTCCCCCATTCCAGGCAGACAGCATCTGTGTAATGATAATGAGGTTCTTAATTACATAGAGGTGGATACATTGATTAAGCATGTGGAATTAATAAAGGAGTATGTTACCACCAAAATGTGAATGACATATAGACAGTTTCATTACTTAAAATAGCTTGTAAGCCATTAAGCCAATGACCGTGTATGATTTCCCAGCAGAAATGGCCATCAGCAGTCTCATCATTGTGTGAACCCCAGAGCCCAGAAATCCTGCTTTGCCTGCTAAACCTTCTCTTTAGAACTGTACCAAGGCATTTGACCTTGTAATTTCATACTGGTAGGGTTGCCATATAAAATACAAGATGCTCTCTACTGGCAATATCTTTTAAAGAAATCATCACAGAGTCAAATAGGCAGCCAGTCTGTATTTAGATTCTGAGCACCTACAGTTTGTCCCACAATGGGCGAGATTCAAAATATACAGGAGCAGAGAAAACAGATTTAGACTCTGCTTTCTGAAACTTACAAAGATCTCTATACAAAGATGTTCACTGAAATATGGCTTACACTAACGTCGCATTCTAATTTCCTACAAGAAAGGAAATATAATCTATCCACACAACAGAATATTCACCAGCCATTCAAAATGAGGTTAAAGAATGTTTTATGACCCACAAAAATGCTCACAATACAAGCTTAGAAAGAAAAAATAATCAGGGTACACAGTGGTATATTGAGTGTGATTCCAATTCTGTGGCCAACTAAATACTGATATAGACATGTTGGAAAACTACTGGAACAAGATAAGCCAAATTTTGTAGAGTATTTACTCATATGTCTGAGATACGGCATTACAGTTGACATTTTTAGAGTTTTCTGAATTTTCCTAATTTCATTCTTCTCAATGGGCATGAACATGTGTTGATTTCGTAATAATACTTTTGTAAAAGAGCTTAGTAGAGATCAGAATAGACCCTTCCACTGCAAAATATGGCATTTCGTTCTCTCCTAGATCAGGAGAGCTTACTAAAATGTTCAGTCTGTGCTGTGCTTGGGGAAATAATTAATGGCTTCAGTCTTGCCAAGAGCTTTTCGGGAATGAGGAGGCAGACAGGAAACTCTGGGACTGTGAGTGGTTTACCTTTAGCCCTTTTCTGGATTGTGACCTATAAATATTTAGTGGCTAAAATCAGTGGGCAGGGGGCTGAGGAAGGGAGGCAAAAGGCAAACCACCCCCCTCCCTCTGCCCCCCATGCCTCTGATATATAAACCCATAGTCCTCAAAGTGTGTTGCTCTAACACTGTACCAGCCATGCTGTACTTCAGAACCTCGGCAATAATCGACTCATGTATACATCAGACTTTTTGCTACAAAGGAGGACACATGTCCTGCTCTCCATCAGAGAGTGGACGTGGGAGAGCTCTAAAATGCCACGTAGCATGTGATACCACTTGCTGCGGGTAAAAGGAGAAGCTTAAATGGAAGCTGTGGCCAAAGGAAGGTTGCCTGTTTACTGGGCCATGCAAGAAATGTGTCTTATGCGTACAAGTAAAGAGAGCCTGGTCAGGCCACGGAAGGGTCCTAAAATCAAGGGGCAAAGCCAAGGGACCAGAAGGATGACTGCCGTTGCCTTTATAGACTGTGAGCTATCGCTACGCTGGGGTTGTGAACAGCAACCCCCAAGAGTGCTCCCTATTTGTTTAGTCTCATTTTGATCTTTTAGGGTTCACTCATGTGTACTAACCCAAATTATGTTATACTACCTAAGTGGGCTGTGAACACAGAAATATCTAGAACTTCTAATGCTTAAGTGGAGGGAGATAGTCTCTTTGTGCCACATTTAAGAGGATTTTTACCCTGCAGGCCATTGTCCTCTGGACATACTTTCATTTGCCAAAGAGAAGAGTTGAAGGGATTGAACATGGTCGGGCTGGACAAAAAAGAAGATTCAAGATGCAAGAGTGATGTTGGAAAAATCAACAGAGTAATAGTAAGGGGTATGGGACACACGAGTCTCTTGTTTCGTGTGCCATCTGCAGGGAGGCTCTCCATAGCACTAGGTAAGGCCTTCAAAACCATCTGAGTCGCCCAGTAGCCCCCAAATAGAATGGGCTACCTCGGGAGACAATTCGTTCTCCCTCTCCATCTCCGTAGTTTTCTCCTGGAAATACACAGGAGGGGCCTGGGTCAGGCTTCCTACATCAGGTAGGAGATGGAATAGATAACCCAAGAACACGTGGAGGTCCTAAGGGTCTCCAGTCTAGGCCCTCAGTGCTCCTTGGGTTTCTCCCTTCTTTTCCCACCATGTGTGATTGCCTGGCTGAGACCTTGTAGGAGAGACAGAAGAGGAGCCGACATCCTTAACCATAATACCAGCTGGCATCCCACAGGACGCCCAGTGCTTGACAGGGTCTCACTCTTCACTCCTCACACTCACCTTGAGGAGAACACCATGGCCAACCACACATGTGCGAAGACTAACGTTCGGAATGCTGGCGTGACTTGCCCAATTCCAGATGGCTGCTAAGTGTAGTCAGGTGAACTGCACAGGCACCCGTGTCCGTAACCGGCCACTTCTATTCCTACCACCTAGTACAGTGCGTGGCACAAAGTATGTGGGCACAGAGCACCGTGATATACGTGTGTGGCATGGATTTATGTGCATGGCACGTAAATTTTCACTGAAAAAACCAATATAGAACACGGAAAATCTGTGGAGCAGTGAAAAGGAGACCATGAAATAGGGTGCGGGCTTACCGAGATATATCAAAGAAGGGAAAAATGCCACGAGATTATTATTCATTCACTCATTCATCCCCACATTTTATGAACACCTCCTTTGTGCCTGGGGCCATGATAAAGAGGTGATTAAAGACATAGAGTTGGACCCAGTGGTGTCACTCTTTAAGTAAGGGAGACTGTCCCTTGGTAAACAATATTAAGTGTGAAGTAATTTTACACGTGGTACATTTACAAAGAAAGTCAGTTAACATTGAATGTTTGCTATCCATATGAAATGGCAGGACACAGCTTTGGGAAATGCGCTGCTCTTTAAAGAGAGTAGGTCTGAGGCTGAGGAGGTAGAAAGGCCAGTGGATCGGGCTAAACATCTTCGTGGGAATTCCCTTCTGAGAGAGGGCCGCGGCACTTCTGTTCCCTACAGGTCTGAATATTAAACCTACTCTCATCCAGAAGCATTTGATGCTATCACTTTCCTGCCGCGAGGGGCTCTTCATCACGCAGTGCAGAACCTCAGCCGAGGGATTTGAAGTTGCAGAGAGTCCCGAAGTCTGATCTCTGATGGCTGGCGGGGGCGAGCTGCGATTTAAGAGCTGGAGTATTTCATGCCCAGAGCGGTGCTTTCAGTGAAGTTGTTGATCACGTCAGAAGGGTGCTGAAACCAAGGGCAGGCTCCTGTTGAGAGGCCTAGTTAATGAGGAGGCTTCCACGAACAGGGACACTCAGAAAAAGGCAGGAAAGCAGACCACTGAGTGGTGAAAACCATCATCCCAAGAAAAGGCACTTACTTCCTGCCGGGTGCTGTGGCAGGTTGTTTTCACAAATCCCTGTATTCAGGGCACAGAGGAGATAGTAGACGGGCAAGGACAGGGGTAGGAAAGAGAGCTTCTACTTCTAAGCCCTCACTGTGCTTTAGTCTGTGCAGAGCTTTCTCTGCTATGTCTATTTAATACTCATAACAACTCTATGAGGTAAGTAATATTATCCCAACTTTAGTGATAGGCGGTTGGAATAATTGGGCCACAGTCCTTCAAGTGATGAAGGTAGATCCAGGAATCCAAGTCTCACAGATGCTCTCCTTTCCTGGACACCCTCTTAGTTCCTTTCCTTGACTTAATATTAGGGTGGCCACACCCTGATTGGTAGGGTCACCCAATTTGCCTAGGGAACTTCCAGTTTATGCCTGTTGAACGGGAAACAGTAAAACTAGCATCCCCCGTCACTCTCAAAGAGTATCCTAATTTAGACGATAAAGTGTGTGATCACCCTACTTCACAAGTTTTTGGTTGAAATAGGTACATTTATCAAAACCACGGCTCTAAACTCTGGGTACAAATTGTAATTTGGCTGGAAATGTGAATCCGGCATCCCGCTTTGCAAATGTAATCATCCAGGAAATCTATCCAGATGCACTGCATGGAAGGCAGCCAGCCTGGCAGTGGCTCTGACCTACCCTGATTTAGAGGCCTAGTAAGGGGACTTTGCCATCTGGTGGGCTGGACTAGCTCCCTGGCCAGGATTCCAGCCACCTGGTTGCTGGAGTCCAACTCTTGGGCAACGTGAGATTCTGCGGGCTATGGGTTGTCTTGTGGCCACCCATGGTCTCCATTAGTTGGAAAGTAGTACTGATGAGAGACATGAGACTGGTATGACCCCCACAGGGGCTGGTTAGTGGAGTTACCATGTACAGTTGGGCAAATTGTACACTGCACAAAAACACTCAATTCCTGGGGCAAGCGAGGGATGCTGTTTGGTATTCTTTTATGAAGTGGTTAGTCAGATGAGACCACAAGAGGAGACAGAGGAGAGGGTCAGGAAAACAGTATTTATTATACTCACAGTTCCTAGGGATAGGAGGCACAAAACGCCATGCAGGGCCACTCAGAAAATGCCAGGGTGGTCAGGAGGCAGAAGAGGAAGTGCTCAGGCCATGGCTTTCATTGAGGTTTCTGTGGAAAAGGCAAGGCAAGGCAGAGGTTGGCTTGCTTGAATAATTTCAGTGGGGTCTGGGCTGTACGGACAGTCTCTACTTGCCTGGTATGTGGCCCTGGGATGGTCAAGGCAGAGGGTTATTGCCTCCTGGGGGGTATGGACCCGATAGAGAAGGCCTGGCTCTGGGCTGGTTAGTTTGCCTATCGATGGCATGCTCCCAGTTGGGCCCGTTATTATTTCTAAACATTGGCGAACCCAGGAAGGGGCAGTCTCTCCCCAGCCACAAAGGTTTTGAAGATGTTGAAACATCATTAATAGATAGACAATTTTAAAAATTTAATACAATATATTAATAGATACCCACATCCAGTTGCCAGAGCTCACAACTGCGCCTGCCAGGAGGTCAGGGACTGGAGCGTGGTGACCACAAATGAACCCTTCCAACCCAGCTACCTGCCCTGCAGTGGGCTATCCTAAACCCCCAAAGCCCTGAGAAAAAGTGGCTTAACCTGGAACTCGTAGGCTGAAGATCATAACACAGCATGCATTTTCTGTAGTGTAAGAAGAACAACAAAAGAGCCCTAAAAATTTACTGAGCATCTACTCTGTACCCAGCATGGCATTAAGTACTCTAGTCTGTACTAACCAACACTTTGCACATATTCCATTTCATAGACGAGACCACTGAGGCTCAGAGAGGGAAAGTATCTTTCCAAAGTCACACAGCGCATCAGTGGTATACCGAGGTTTCGAATCCAGGTTTGCCTGACTCAGAATGTGCTCAATTTCACTCATTATCAGGGAAAAGCAAGTCAAAAGCACAATGAGATGTCACCTCCTCACACCTGTGAGGGCGGTGTTATCAAAACAGAACAAAGATAACAAGCGTTGGTGAGGATATGGAGAAAAGGAAACCCTCGTGCACTGTTGGTGGGAATGTAAGTTGGTGCAGCCACTATGGAAAACAGTATGGAGGTTCCCTCGAAAATGTAAACTTCTGGGTATTTATCCCAAAGAGTTGAAATTGGGATCTTGAGGGGATATCTGCACCCCCATGTTCACTGCAGCTTTATATATGATAGCCAAGATATAGAAACAACCCAATTGTCCATGAACAGATGAGTGGATGAAAAAATGTGGTCTAGACACAATGGAATATCTCTCAGCCTTTAAAGAGAAGGAAATTCTGCCATCTGCGAAACGTGGCTGAGCCTGGAGGACAGTATGCTAAGGGAAATAAGTCCGACACAGAAAAACGAATCCTGCATGATCCCACTTACATCAGGAATCTGAAAGAGTCAAACTCAGAGAAGCTGAGAACAGAATGGTGGTTACTAGGGGCTGGAGGGAGGGGAACTGGTGAGCTGTTGGAGGAAGGGCACGGAGTCTGACTTTCACAGAATGAGTAAGTCCTAGAGATCCACTGAACGGCATCGCGTGTATAGTGAATAATACTGTGTAGCGTCCTTACGAGTTTGTAAGAAGGTAGATCTCATGTTATATGTTATCACCAAAAAAAAAAAAAGAGGGAAGCAGGACATTTTAGCAGTGACGGTGACCTTCACAGTGCCGGTTTCTTGGGTGTATACTTATCTTCAAACCCATCAAGATGTATATGTTAAATACATACAGCTTTTTCCTCTACATCAGTCACACCTCAATTTTAGAAAAGTTCGTAGTGTCCTTTCCCCGGGTGCTGAGCTGCTGCATGTAGGCCCCCAGAAATGCCATGGCCCAGCCACTCCTGTTCGTGGGAGCAACTCGAGGTACAAAGGGCTGAAATGTCAGAAGGAGGATCAGGACACAGCTTTCTGCCCTTGTGTGTCCAAGGCTCCCTTCCGCGTCGGCCCACTCTGGGTCTTCTTCTAAAAGAGGGGAACTCCTACCTTCTGTTTCCCGGCAGCCCCTCCTCTGTGTTCCTCCCAGGTCCTGTCTCGGGGCTGCCTCTCCTCACTGCTCAAACACAAATACTCCATGTCGTTTGTCCCCTCACACACACCATGACGGAAATATGATGTGAGGAGGTAGGACGAGATGTGGGTAAAGGGCCGAGCACAGCGCTGGAGGAAGAGTAGCTGGCCAGTCAGAGCCCCGCCTGGCCTCCCTGCAGCACAGGCCAGGGGTTAAGATTGTGGACGCTGACGCCAGACAACCTGGGTCACTGCGCGTGTCTGCTGTTTACTTGCTGTGTGACTTCGGGCAGTTACACAGCTGCTTTTTGCCTCAGTTCTTGCATCTGGGAGAGGAGGACGCAGTAGTACCTGCCTCACGGGGCCCGTGATGCGGATCGAGTGAGTGGGTGTTGACAGAGCATGAAGAGCTCTACCTGGCACACAGGAAGCTCCGGGCAGAGGAGGTTGAATAAATAATCCTACACTCTTCACCGCTTGGCCTGACTGCTTTTTCAACTGAGTTTCTGTGCAATGAGCTCAACCCAGGCTGAGCGGAGGAAAAGGTTGAAATAGTCACCCTTGCAGTCAACTAATGGGCCGAGCTGTGAGTGGCTGGGAAAACCTGGGGGTTCAGCAGCACAGCTGGGGCCCAGGGAGCAAGGAAGCTGGACTTCTCCAAGCACCCAGAGCTTCAGACCTTGTAAATGGGGAGGGGTGGGGGGGCGGTGTTTCCTTTTTTTTGCATCTCTGACTCACAGGAGGCTGTGTTAGTCATGCCCTGATCTACAGGTTCCCACATACTAAACCCATGTGCTGTGATGTCGACCTCAGCTAGGGCCAGAGGATTGTCCCACGTCCCTAACTGACCAAATTGGAAGAAGGGAAACTTTATGGAGAGCTGGATCTCATCACTGGCTGCACATCCTAGCTATCCAGGGAACTTATAAAAGATATACTAACAATCGGGTCTTAAACAAAATATCTGATATTAAGATATTCCGAGCACCAGGAAGGCCTTAGCATCTAAGTCATGTGGAGTGGCCACTGAGGATGACCCACATCAGAGGCTCTCTCTGCTGTAGCCCTTGAGCTGTGTCAGAATCACCTGGCAGGCTTGTTAAAACTCAGATTGCCAGGCTGCACCCCCCCCCCAGAGTTCCTGGGTGGGGCCCAGGAATCTGCATTTCTAACAAGTCTCCAGGTGATATTGATGCTGCTGTCCTGGCATCACCTACAGAGAAGCACTGATCTACATAATGAATAACAGAGGGGAAAAAAAGGTATTATCTACTAAGTCTTCCCAAAGAATGTGGGTACTGCTTTTTGGATTTAAAAAAGAAACAAAATAAAACAAGTAAAAAAACTTTTCCATACTCAAATCTTAAGCAGTTGAAAAATGCCTGTCCTGCTGTTCACTTTTTCCCTCCTTTTCTCTCTCCTTCCTCAGCCATGTGCCCCTGAAAGCTTCTTGCTGTGGAAATTCTCCGCACATGTACATTGCAGGGAGTGTCATGTGTAGTTCAACAGTGTGCAGTGACAAAAGGTAAAAACAAAGGAAAGCTAATTGATTCTTACCGTGTTTCCCCGAAAATAAGACCTAGCCAGACAATCAGCTCTAATGCGCCTTTTGGAGCAAAAATTAATATAAGACCCGGTCTTATATTAATTTTTGCTCCAAAAGATGCATTAGAGCTGAATGTCCGGCTCGGTCTTGTTTTCGGGGAAACACAGTAGTCTGTACTAGGTGAGAACATAGAATGATTTTTGCTACTTTGATGGCAGGTCACATGGCTCAGCCCACACAGTGGGATGTGAATTTCCTCTCCTTAAAACCATTGAGTCAACTGAATTGTTGACAGGAAAATGACAGCACTAATCTGAAAAAAAAAAAAAAAAAAAGAAATCTTTCTAACCTTGTGTCTAAATCACAACAAGGAAACTTGTATTGCCATAAGAAAAGCATAAGGGAGCCAGTATACTAGGTTTCACGATAACATTCAGTTCTCTTTTCTCGTCCAAGTGAGTGCCTCTATGCATTAACGAAGATGAAAAAGCAAACTGACAATCCTTTGGAAGAAAAAACCCCACCTCACTATTTCCTTTAGGTGTCTTCTCAGTACATTCACAAGCTCATTCTGCTCATTCTTTTCCATGCTTTGACCACATGAATGGCGTGTGGTTTCCATGAGGTATTTAAAAGTGAAAACAACTTTTGGAAGAGATACACATAATTCTGTTTTTCAAGTGAACTCAGAAATGGTCAAGTTAGCAAGAGAGGGTTCCATTTTTCACCAAGCTTAGGGAAATGAGTAAACTTTACTTCTCTTTGGGGGCTTCTTCACACAGACTTTCCTGAGCCCAGCTAAAGGACCAGTCAGTGTGACCTACAAGTTCTAGAATTGGAGAGACCATAGAGATCATCAAGTTCAAGTTCCCACTTGATCTGGTCTCTCCCCCCACATGTCCATATGATTTAGTGCATGCCCTCATTTTCTGCACATTTGCAAGAATGTAGTGCACCAATGTGGACTGATTCCAGTGGTTCAGTGGTTGAAACTGGTGTTCTCACCCTATTGGTATAGGTGTATAATTGTACTTTTAATAGCATATTTATTTTATCAATATGTGTTCCCTCTATTAGAATGCAAACTCCAAGATAACAGGACTACATATATATATATATATGCATATGTACGTAAAAATAAATAACTTTGTTTACCTTCAAGCGTCTCTCCTAGTGTCTAATTAGAGACATTCATTAAATAGCCCTATCAGGATAGAATGAATGACTCAACGAAGTAACAGAGAGGTTGAGATTCAAACAATGACTAGCATCAGCCAGGAGAAAAGACAGGAGGAAGGATTCTAGGCAGCGGCAATTGCATGTGCAAAGGTCCCGTGGTGAGAGAGGGAGTGCCCCTTAGGAAAGATTGAGCATTTTTCCATATAGTCCTGGTATACAATCAGAAACCTAGCTGGGGAGATAAATAGTTTCTGCATAATAGACATCCTTCTAAGTAAACCATTCTTTATCTCTTCCTTAGTTGACTCTCTGATGCTGAATCCTGAATCTCAGTGTACTGATGTATCATCTATCCTAAATTTCCATTTAGGAGGTGACCAGAATTTCAACCAGGCTCAGGCCTAAGTCCAAGACAGTTATAGCTAACTGGTATTTATTGAGCACCTAGTATGTACTAGGCAATGTACTAAGCCTTCTGTGTAGATGTATTTGGTCTTATAATCATTTGTCTACTATGTCTAGCTTTTCTGAACTAGGATCTTGCTTTGAACTGCCAGTCTGTTGATAAGAGTCAGATTTCAGGCATGCAAGACAGCTCTCTTGTAACTTCCATTCCTGGATTTCTCACTATCTATGCTCTGCTTGAGGGAACCTCAATAGCCCTGAAATTTGGACTGAGCTGGTTGAAATACGTTCACCTGTATGCACCTGAGACACGCTATCCCAAGAGTGGATCAATGAAGCCTTCCAGATTGATGCCCAGGACCCATGGTTTTTCTCTAAGACTTCAGTTCCATGTCACCAACTGGAGTGCTTCTCTGGATGGATAAGAAAACTAAATAGAGTGGCCTTGCCCCTGAGTTTGACTCCCAGCTGTATCATTTACAAGCCATCTAACTTTTGACAAGTTCCTTTCCCTCTCGGAATCCCCATATTCAGGTATAATAGGGAAACAAAAATATTCTAAAAGAGGTTTAAGGATTTAACGAAGCCCTTTAGCACAGTACCTGGCTCGTGGTGAGACAAAAGGAACCGCAGCTGCTGTTCCCGCTGTATTGTCAGCCACAGGGACAAGAAGCAGAGGCTTGCTGTAGAATTCTTACATTCTGAGGAAGGAAAGGAAAATCAATTAAAAACAAGTACATGCATATCTCCATTTACTGCTATTGCTTGGAGAATGGATTGTCTTGTTCATTTTATGTTCTGGGTCTGCAGGTAAATTGCAAAATCCTTTCTATTGAAAATTCATTTTTGTCTTCCACAAATGTTATTGAGTCCATGCCATTTGCTAGGCATGTGGGAGAAACAAGGATAAATTAGGTGACAATCCTGCACTCACCTTGGGAGTTGGAGAAGGGAGAGTACAGATTTTCTATACATGTGAGAGAAAGCACTGTTCTGCTTAAATACAGAAAGATGAGCATTATTTACTTTAGACATTCATTGAGGGTCTTGCAAGGGCCAGTCATTGCCTGATTGAATTAATGCAGAGCTAAAAGGTGAGGGGGGGAGGTATGCTGCAAATAGATGTGCACTGGATTTGTATTTTCTGCCCATTATTTACATATACTTATATATTATAATAATTATATATTACATATACATATAACAATCATATTAATTATGAATTACAGTAGTGCCCTCTTATCCACGGGGGGTGCAGTCCAAGACCCCCCAGCGGATGCCTGAAATTGCAGATAGTACCGAATCCTATATATACTATGTTTTTTCTTATACATGTGTACCTATGATAAATTTTAATTTATACATTAGGCACAGTAAGAGATCAACAACCATAACTAATAATAAAATAGAACAATTATAACAAAATAAAAGTTACTTGAACACAAGCATTGCAACACTGTGACAGTTGATCTGATAACCAAGATGACACCTAAGTGACTAATGGAAAGGGATCGTGTACAGTGTGGAGATGCTGCCCAAAGGGATGATTCATGGCCTGGGCGGGACGGAGCGGCATGGGGAGGGATTTCATCACACGCCTCAGAAAGGTGCACAGTTTAAAACTTATGAATTGTTTATTTCTGGAATTTCCATTTAATATCTTTGAATTGTGGTTGACCGCAGGTAACTGAAACTGTGGAAAACAAAACCGCAGATAAGGGAGGGCAACTGTATTATTATGCTAATTATATATGATAAATGGAATGTTAAGCACTAGTTATTATTAATTATATATGTATATATATGCATACTAATTATACATACATACATATAATACGAATACATTATTCTCATGACATATTATTGATATATATAATTGTATATGAAATTATTGTATTGTATATGACATATAAAATATTCATAATATTATCTATTAAATAATAATATAAATATATAAGTAACCCAGTTACTCATATCATCTCATTTTTCTACCACACGTATCTTTCTCTTAAAAATGGAAAATGGTGAAGTTCTGGGTCAGAGATTGGACATTAATTAAATCTATGCTTTGCTCCCGCTCTGCAATCTGAAGGACACAGAAATCTGCAAAATGATGGGGGGCTTCCCCACTACATCAAACTCCTCTAATGTCTCCAGCATCCATTCAAAAGCTTTAGCGAAGCCCTGCTATGTGACAGGCCCTGGGGAACAGGGCCAAATGAAACACAGTCCCTGAACCACGCAGCGCTCACAGATGGGTCAGTTAGTAGCCGCAGATGGCTGTGGTGGCTGCTGTCTTGGAGGAAAGAACCACAAGTCTATGGTGGCACAAAAAGAGGCAAGAGACTGCCTGGGACGCTGGGAAGGGAGATGCCTCCCTGGGAAGGGGACGTGGCTATGACCTTGAAGATGTGGAACGACTGGCACGGCAGGCAGGGGAAACCCATGTGAGAAAATCAGCATGAAGCTAAGACAGCATGACACATTCAGGAGCCGGCGGTGCGATGGCGATGGTGCTCCTACTGCTGAGATAATAAAAACACCAAGAAAACCAGTAAGAGGAGTCATAGTAGTAGCAATAGCAAAGGTTGATTGCCATTCGCTGTTCTAAGCCCTTAGATGCGTTATGTTATATAATCCCACAACAATCTTAGAGTATACATAGTATGACTATCCACACATTAAGACAAGGGACTAGAGGGACCGATATGTGAGTCACAGTTGTACAGCTGGTAAGTACAACAGACCACGGTCTGCCACAGCTCACCCTCGTGGCCGTGGACCAGGTATCTAACCTCTGTAAACCTCCGCTTCTCCCTCAGTAACATAAGGTTCAAGGCTCATTCTGAGACAGCCGTGGGATGAGGGCTGCAGAGGGCCATGCTGCTGGGGAATGTCGGTCAGTGACGGTGAGGGCTCTGTATGTTGCTAGGGAGCGGATGTTGGAAGAGTGGAGGGAAATCACGTTAATGAGATAGACTGGGTCAGGTCCAGGAAGGCTGGCCTTGGGCAATAAAGTGAAAGGTATGCATTTCATTCTCAAAGCCATGATAGGCACACGGAAGTTTTGAAACAAATAGTGAAATGCTCAGTGTTGTGTAGGAGAAAAATCACTCTGCCCACAGTGTAAAATACACTTGGCAATAGCCAGGCCAGCTAGGAGAGTGTTGCCATAATCTGGGAGAAAAAGTCTGAGAGTCACAGGGGATGTTGAGTGTAAATAACACACTTGCTGACTCATTGAATGTGAGGGTGAGGGCAGAAGAAGAAGCCAGGATAGCCCATGATACTTGGCTTTAGGGATGGGTGAATGGTGCGATTCCATCCACTGAGGCAGGACATGCAGTAAGAGGAGTGTTATGGGTTGAATCATGCCCCCCCCACACACACATTCATATGGTGAAGTCCTAATCCCCAACACCTTAGAATGTGCCCTCAATTAGAGGTAGGGTCTTCCCAGAGGTAATCAGGTTAAAATGAGGTGATCAGGGTGGGCCCTAATCCAATATGACTAGCATCTATTTTATAAGAAGGGACAATATGGACACAGGAACACATAGAAGAAAGACCATGTGAAGACAGAGGGAGAAGACAGCCATCAATAAGCCAGGGAGAGAGGCCTGTATCAGCTCTCTTTCCCTCACAGCCATTAGAAGGAACCAATCTGCCAGCACCTTGATTTTGGACATCTAGCCGCCAGATCTGTGAAACAATAATTTCTGTTGTTTATTCTACCCAGTTTGTAGTACTTCGTTCTAACAGTCTTAAACTAATATAAGGAGTAACTCAGTTGGCGATGGCTCTGAGTTATGTTTTGGATAAGTTGAGTTGGATGCATTGTTTTTCAAAACTAGGTGGCGCTAGGTGCCAAAATGGTAGTTCAATACAAAAGTCTGGGACGCAGTGAGGGGCTTGGGAGTAGAATTAGAGATTAAGGTGTGTCGATCATTTCTGACATTCTAGCATCTATAGCACAGTGTGACTAGTACATAATAGGGATTTGGAAAACAGTTGAGTGGATAAATATCGTGTTTGCTTAAGGACAGAGGGCAGAAGGGACTACACAGATATTGGAACTAGTTCTCATCTCCATCCCAGCACGAAAAAGGTTAACTCAAGCCCCGTTGAATTTTAGAGGATTGCTAGGTTGGTTGCTGATATTTACATTCAGTAATTAGGGTAGTTCCCTCTCTGTTCTCTAAAATCAGGGGCTAAAAACAAAACAAAACAAAAAACTTAACCAAATAGCAAAACTATTCTTGGAATGGACAATTATAGCCTGTCTGGAGTCTTAGCTTCACACCCATGTTCTGAAATGTTGACCTCCAAGTGAGTGTGTCCGTGCTGTGTCCATTTTAAGTAGCAATTTAAAAGTCTGCTTAGCTTCAATGTCAAAATAAATGGACAACATGGCATAATAGAAAATGGCAATAACTGGAAATCAGGAGACCTTGCTTTAAATCTCAGATCTGTCTCTGAAGAACTGGGTCATCTTAACCTTCCTGAGTTCCCTTCCCTCATCCACAAAATAAAAATGGGAGGAGGTAATTGGATGACCTTCCAACTCTGACATTCTGATTCTCTCAATGTTGTTTTTAATTGTGAATGTTGGAACAATTCAATTTCCGCAAATTGACCTGCCAATCTAATTGAGTCCACCAATCTGAAAGTACGTAAATAAAGTGAGAGGTAGAAATGAGTATCACAGATGACTTTGGTAGAAAAATTTCCTTCCTTAATAATGTATGCCTCCTGGAGATAACAGATGAGACACGGGAAAGAGACAGTACTTGGTTTTAGAATGCATCTTATTTACCAGCATATTGGGTTTTATTGGAAGGTTTCTGAATGGACATGGTCACAGTATTTAATGACGTAAATTTCTGACCATATTGGAAAAGGATATGGAAAAATCATCCATTTCTAACTGCATTTATGATTTCTCCTGATCATTTAATATTTAAACCTCATGCCTTGGCCTGTTCTTGACATGCCTGGGCATCTCAGCCCTGGCATATAATAAGCCACTAAGGGGTACAGATGATTAAAATTTACTGAGTACCTATTAAGTGTCATGTTTCGTGCCAGGTGCTTGGCCTGTATTACATAGTGCCTCATTTGACACCCCTGTAACCAATGCTGTCAGCCTCACTACATCTTCTCTACACTCAATTCATCAGGTTGAAGGTTGTTTGCTTAGGGCTTCTGTCTGGCTGTGGCAGCGTACTTGGCCCAAAAGGACAAGCCAGACATGCATAAGAGTTACTGTTGCAGAAGCAACCCTCAATTGATATCAGTTGGAAATTCTGTGGATAAGTATTCCAGCTTCCTCACCACTCGGTTGGGGTAACTCTGAAGTGTATTCTCCACGTGCTCACTGAGTTCTTCAGAGGGATTGACTCCCAGTTGCCCGAGGTGGATGCGGGCTCGATCACACACCCTTTATTGGCAGTCTTCTAGTTCTGTCTTGATACCCTGGTATTTCCTGCAATCTCATTCCAGATACAGTACTTGCCACTTGGATTTTCACCTCAGGGTCTGCTTCTGGGGAATCCAAACTAACACATCTCCCAAGATCCCTATGGAGAAGGGTACCATCATTGCTACTTTATACGCAGAATCCCAGGCTCAGTGTGATTGAATAATAGGTGTTAAGTCTTGGTGCTGGGGTTTTGCTGGCTCGCGTTGACTTTTCTCTACACCAGTGGTTCTCAACCAAGGGAGGTTTTTGTCCCCCAGGGGACATTTTGAACTGCCTGGGAACATTTTGGTTTGTCAAAATGGGGGACATGGGGGTGCTCCTGCCTCCCAGTAGGTGGAGGCAGGGAGGCTGCTAAACATTCCATGCACGGGTCAGCTCCCTACAATAAAGACGAATCCAGCCTACACATGGTCAATAGTGGCAAGGTTGAGACATCCTGCTCTACACCCAGCAAGACTGGTTGTTGGGTGGTAGCTCTCCTGTGTGACTTGTCTATTGTATTCCACTTCCAGGGCCAAGCTGTGGCTCAGCTGTGTTCCACTGTCCCCAATGTGACTGTCTTTGGAACAGCTTCTACTTTCAAGCACGAAGCCATTAAAGACTCTGTGACCCACCTCTTCGACAGAAATGCAGACTATGTGCAGGAAGTGAAAAGGTAAGGTGTCCGCCCGAAAGAGCTCCAGGTCGCCCCTTGTTCTTTTCTCTCTGACAGAACAGTTGTGTTCATCTAGGAGGGCTAATACTACTAATAATAGTGATAGTATTAAACATCTATCGGGGGCTTAGTCGGACTAGCGCTGTACTAAATATTCCACATTTTGAGCTGATTTAATCCTCTCAACAACCCCATTACTATCCCCCTTATGCGGAGGATAAAACCCAGGAACAGAGCAGTTAAGTAACTTGCAAAGCTTATTTATAACTTGCAAAGCTGTTAATGCTAGCTGATAACACTGCCTTAACACAGAGAAGCATATGTCTCATTCATTCACACAAAAGCCTAAGGAAATGTCGACTCCAACCTGGGTATGACAGCACCAGCGAAGGACAACAGTGGTGACACGATCAGATTTGGGTTTTGAACAGTCACCAGTGGTGTGTAGAGAATGAATGGGGGCGGGGTGGAGGCCAGAGGTAGGGAGATCTGTCTGCCAGCTGTTGCGGTCACCCAGGAGGATGCTGGCCTATAACATGACCCGCTTATAATCCGGAAGGTATTGATCATGGCCATGTGCATGTCAGCACAGGGAATCAGATGGTACACCCAGCTGCCACCACACTCTCAGATGATTGGTGCTTGGCGCCCCTTCTGCTGCTCAGAGCTGGAGGCTGATGCTTAGGTTCAGCTCCACTCACAGCTCCTGACGGAATTCAGGGATGTCCCAGAGCCAGTGTTTCTGTACTTTCATTTCTCAGCCCTAAATTATAAGGTGCAAAGGAATTAAGTTGTCCAGGTAGCATCATAATAATAGCAGCAGAATTTTCTCCAAGTGACACAGTAAGATAGAAAATTGAACGACAGATGGATAGCAGATCTGGATGTTTGAGGTGATAGCTTTAGACCAGAATAAGTGAACCTCGGGACGTTTCTTAGAAATGAGAGTCTTCAGATAATCTGAGTTTTCAGGATTGTGTTTACATTTTTAATGTAGAGATTTACACATAATTTAAAGTTGTCCCAATATTTCCACTGGGACGTGAACCGAGAGCTTTCAAGCTAGATATTAGAAGTTCGCTGCCTGGTTCTCAGATGTCTAGAGATTGCAGGCATATTTTAAAGACTTCCTAGATATACCTTTGCCTATTTTCATAACCCGCAGGTAGCTTTTCCTTCTTTTAGCTAGCATCACTCCAGCTGTGGTCTGGACAATGGCAATATGCACCATTATCCCATCGACAATCTTTTCTTCCATCCTCATAATGATATTATTGTAAGCATCCTTCCCTTTATTCATGCACCGACCGCTTACTAAATACTGAACGTCTGTGATGGGCCAGAATGGTGCCAGGGCTGGGCATCCAGCAAAACCACCTTGAGAGTCACTCTCTCCAGGGAGTTTGAGTCCAGGTGAGGAAGAGGGAACAAAAGACATAGTTTTAAAAATCATTGATTTACTCTTTTGCTATGTGATCTGGTGGAAAAATGCAAGGTACTAGGGAACCTACTGCAGATGGGAAATCAGACACATCACCCGTCAAAGAGGGAGATTTGGGCTGAGAATTGAAGGGTGAGAATTTGGCCAAACGAAGAGCATTTCTGACCACTGAGAGCGGTATGTGCTAGCGCCCAGGTGAGAAAGGGTTGGTCAATTCAAGAATCGGAAAGGAGACCGATGCAGCCAGGGGCAGTAGAATGTGGGAAGTATTGAGGGAAGAGGAGGGGCAGCTCTTCTAAGGAGTGACAGTCCGTGACCAGGGGGCTCCTGTTCTCCCCACTTCTCATATACCTGCTCCCTCCCCGTGTCCCCTGTCCTGGACCTGCTACCCTTAGCCCCTGAATCAATGGTTTCTACTGATTGTCAGAAGAGCAGAAGGCAACAGCATCTCAGACCAACCTCACTACCACCTTCTTTCAAACAGGATTTCCAACGATTCTTTGTGTTTCTAAGTAGAGACCCTAGAATCAGGCTAAACATGACTGGGCATCTGCAAATATGTTGATGCCCCCTGTCTCAGGAATTCTAAGCTCAGGAAATAATCAAAAAGAAGAGAAAAGCAACAGGTCCACACAGTCGCCTACTGCAGAGCCAAGTGCTGCTTCTGATTCCCTGTAGGTGCTCAGCATATGCCCACGGGGTGAATTGTAGCATTGTCTGCAATCGTGAAAATGCAGAAGCAGCCTCCATTATCAACAGAAAGGAAACGGTTCAGTAGATTATGCTGCACCCACACGCTTGAGTATTATGCAGCCTCTAAAAAAAGATAACTATGAAGACTGTCACAAAACGGGAAAAAAAGAAAAAAAAAAATCCGTGGTAGCATAGTGAGTGAAAAAAGCAGAATGCCAAATTCCATCCACACTGTGATCCGGCTTTGTATAAATTGTTGGCTCAAAAGGACAGAAAAAGGAAGGAACGGGAGAAAAAAATCCAACCATTAACATGCAATCGGAGTGGAATGTAGAGCCATTTCGCTTTATTTTTTTGATCATGGATATTATTTGTTATGCTATTATGTGTGTGGTAAACTAGAACAAATAATAACAGAATTCCTTGAGATGAAAACTCTTTTATAAACCATTCATTCGGTAAGCTGCTTTTGAACACATTCTCAGCCTTGAGCCAGGCATTGTACAGGGACGAGGGAACAATTATTTATGATACAGACCTGACCTCTACATCACTTTCTCCTTCTTTGGGAGGAGAGAGATGGCTATGCTTAAAACCAAGTGGAAGAGTTAGAAGCCTTGAATTGTGGGCAGCTGACGATAAGAGCCACAAAAATAAAGAGGAGAGAAAAACCAGAGAGAGTGCCAGGGTGGACAGCCCCTGAGGGGGCTGCTTGAAAGATGGGGGTGCTTGAAAAGGGGTGCTTGAAATCATTCGGTAGGCAGAGGAGGAAGTAGGGAGGAGACGCAGGCAAGGAGAATGAGCCCAGGGCAAGGGGGATAGTACCACCCGGCTTTGCTAGTCTCCTGTCACCCTGCTGAGCACTTTGACTAGACCATTTTATGTGGACCTCAGACAACCCTGCAAGTGAACCTTGCTCATTTACAGAAACTGAGACTTAGTGGAAATTAATGAGAGTGCCATCCGCTGGGGAAAAGAAAGAGAAAGTGATGAAACATTCCTAGAGATGGTATCGTTACGTACATGTGGAAGCCACTAATAGTAAACATTTGCTAAGAAGCATACTGTGTGCCAGGCACTGTCCACGCAATGCCTGGAATAGCCTATCCCTCCATCGTGAGCTTGGAGGTGATGGTTAAAGCTATGGCACAGGGGAGTTCTCAGAGGAAAGGGAATTCCGAAAGAGAACTGAGGGGAGCGCCAAGGATCCAATCGGAAACGAAAGTTACAATTCAGCGGAATTAATTTGGCAAAGTGGAAGGGTTTCTCTCCCAGTAACGGCTCTATGAGACCTGCCACCATTCAAGAGAAATTCTTCACTGGTCCAGGTGGGTGGGAAGCAAAGAGGTGGCATTCAGAATAAAGGGGATGGGGACCAAGGGAGGACAGACATGTAAGTCTCAGATCAGCAATTCCAAAATACCTTGCTGCTGCTGAATCTGGCCCAGAGAATTCCTGCACTGGGGCTATTGGTGTTTGTTTAAAATCTACAGAGAGTTATGACAAGAGAAGGCAGACATAGCAAGTGTGGTATTTGGCCCTCAGTGCTCAAATACCACCCTCTCCATGTTTATGGACACCCTCTCCGTGTTTATGTAATTATGATTAGACATGTACAGGCAAGGTGGACACCCCCAGAAACTGGGGACCTTAGAAATGAGGATGACACTGTGTCTCTGAGAAGTTACCTTGCTCTGCTTGTGCTTTTTACAATCATTCCATTGAAAGGAGCTGCTAGCAGGAGCTTGTGAGCTACTAGACGGCAGGAATAAGCCTGAGCCTCCATCTGTGTATTCCCAGTTCAGCACACACAGAGCCTCACAGAAAGGGAACACTTCCTGAATGTTTGTCCAGTGGCTGGAAATTTAGGGCAAGTGCGTAGGACCCTGACCTTGGACATCTCCTATCATCTAGGATGAAAAAAAAAGCAGATTGAAAATTGAAACCTCTAGGCCTGCCTGTATGGAAAAACATGGTCTAACTCTGCATATATGTGTATTTATTTTAAAAGGCAAAGTTTAAGCCCAAATTCTTCAAAGACTAAATTAAGTTGATGGCTCCCCAGAGCTGCTTGCTAAAGCAGTGCTTCCATAATTATACTGGTCTGAACATTTATTATGTCTTAAATTCAGAGCGGTGAAAAAGCCAACGGCATTGCTGTTAAACTAGACCGGCCTTTAAATTCCCGCTGTGCTAGTTATGTAAGCTTGGGCAAGGCATTGCATTTGTGAGCCTTCATTTCTTCACCAAAAAGGTGGAGTTAAAAATACCTGTCTCCTAGGCTGGTCATGAGGATTAATTATGAAATTCCTGATATATAGTAGAATTCAGAAAATGTGTCCTTTGAAGGAAGCGCAGGTAGAGAGAGATGTGGAATACTAGTCTAATACGTTTTCTTCATTTCTTTCATTTATTCATTTACGTATCCATTGAATCATTACTTCATACAATTGATCATTATTTCTTGAGAACCAGTGCTACGTCCAGCAGGTTGAGAAAGGCTGAGGATACAAATGAGCAGCACACATGTGGTTCCTGTGTCATGGGGCTTCTATTTTGGTGGAAGACACAGTCAGTGAATGAATAGAATACTGATGGCCCATGATAGATACTAAAAAGTATCTCTAGACACTAACGCACAAAGGGAGCTAAAATAGATATAATTTGGGGGTGGGAGCTGTCACTTCAGATGGGGTAGTTAGTTACAGTTTCTCTGGGGCGGTCACATGTGAGTGAGGCCTGAAGGCTGAGAAGGAGCCAGCTCTAAGGGGAGCTGAGGAAAGGCTGTTCAGGCAGAGATTATAGCAGGTGCAAAAGCCCTGAGGTAGGGGTTTTAGGAAGAGCCAGAAGGTCAGTAGGCCTTGAACAATTAGTGGGGAGTGAGGGTGGGGAAGTGGGCAGGAGCTTATAGGTCACCCTTTGCTGTGGGCCTGCCCTGCTTTCCTGCAGAACCAGAGTCCAGAGGACAGAGCAACAGGTCTGGGGGCGGGGGGTGGAGTGGGGGTGGCAACAAATACAAGAAGGTGTGTTTGGCGGGTTCTGGGAGAAAATGTGGACCCTCAAGTAGTATATAGATGTGAGGGGCATGAGGCAACAAGTGAGAATTTGGGACTGGGCAGGTCCATTAGGAGTGCCCTGGATGGTGCGCACAGCCTAACATTTGGAACGCTGCTCCGGAGCACAGGTGGGCATTCTACAGGCCAGGAGAGAGGGTTCAGGGAAATGAAGTTTACGGGGAGGCCTTGGTGGCCCAGAAGGGTCCCACTTCCAGGGGAGTGAGCGAACTCGGCAGAAAATGGAGCTGGTAGAAGTGAGGAAGACAGGGCTTAGTTACTCAGCCCAGGATGTAAGGTGGAGACTGGTCACCAGGGGCGAGGCACCAGATTCGCGCCCACCTTCTGCTACAGTGTGTGTGTTTCAACTCCCGCCTGCCTCTCTAGCCTCGTCTTGCAGCAAGCTCCCGGTCACTTTCTCTACTCCAGCCCTCGCAACTGGCTGCTTCCCGGTTTTCCTGCTTCCCAGGCTCCTCCCACCATGGGGCTTTTGCACATGCTGTTCCCTCTGCCTGGAACGCTGTTCCCACCACTCTTTACCTAGCTAACTGCTTCACCCTCTGCTCATCACTTCTCCAGGGACACCTTCTCTGGAAGCCCCGATTAAGCAAACTCTGGATTTAAATGGTCTCATAATACCTCTGTGGCATTCAGTGTTGATTGAATTTTTATTTGTATAATTATTGGTTAATGTCGGCCTAAGGTAAGCTCCAAAAGAGGAGAAACCAAATCTGTTTGGGCTCATCACTATATCCCCCAGTGCCTAGTGCAGTGCCAGTGCTAATATTTAATGAACAAATTATTTACTACTAAAAAAAAGCCGGGTTGGCTCCTGAGTAACTGGCTTAGACCAGTGGTTCTCCAAGTGTGGAGGTGGAATTAGCATCTCCTGAGAACTTGTTAGAAATGTAAATCCTTGGGCCCCACCCCTGACCAACTGAATGAGAAGCTAGAAGGAGAAGGGGAGGACGGGCAAGTTGCAATCTGTGTTTTAACGAACCAATGAACTCTCCAGGAGATTCTGAGGCACACTTAGGTTTGAGATCCCCTGGCCGAATGCCTTAGTTCTGAACTTACAGGTGGTACTTGAAAGGACATACCTGCTCAGATAAAAGCTCTCTTAGGAGGAAACTAAGCTGATCATTTTGGATGCAGCTTTGTAATGGGCTAGATGTTGGACTTGAGCGTTTGGAAGGGCATACTCACATCAAGACTCAGCTGTCATGGGACATGGGGCAGTCGACTTAGTGGCGGAACTCAGGAGATGCACGTGACATTTCCTAGTGAGTGACACTGTGGCCACAGCCATTAATCAGCACTGTAGAACCTGCACTTTGCTGGGGGGTGAGGGTAGGGGTAGAGAAACAAAGCTGTGCGAAGACAAGATAGTCCTGCCAACTCACAAATCTGAGGATACGCCATCCTTTTCTGAGCAGAGCAGCGCCCAGCCACAATTGGGAGCTCTGTGGGCATGAATATCTTCTCTACAACCTTTAGAACCTTCCTGTTCTGTAGTTCCCTCCTGCGTAATATCTTCTAACAATAGAACCCTAGTAGATGGTTGTTAAATGCACGAGTAAGTGATTGAGTGAGTGAGGGAGTGAATCAATGAATGTATAAATAAATGCATGAAGAAAGGATCTTCTTCCTAATAGAGTATGTGGATTCTCTTGAGTCTGGAAGCTTCCATCCCGATAGGAAGATCCTCTCTTTTTAACCCTTTTCCTCTAAGACTATGTTTTAGATTGAACCTGGAGATTAGACAAGTAGAAGTTTGCAAGTTAAATTAACGTGCCTTTGATATCTTCACTGAGGAGGGACGTGGGGAGGGAAGAAAGCCAATCCCTATGAGGCCGGAAGCCCCATGAAGACGCGGAACATGTTTGCTTTTTTCACCACTGTATCTCCAGCACCTTGGACAGAGCTTGCTTGGTGCATAATTCAAGCTCCACAAATGTTTATTGTCGACTGACTGAATTGTGGGGTGACTGTTACCCTGTTTCCCCGAAAATAAGACCTAGCCGGACAATCAGCTCTAATGCGTCTTTTGGAGCAAAAATTAATATAAGACCCAGTCTTATATTTATTATATTATATAAGTCCCAGTCTTATAGTAAAATAAGACTGGGTCTTATGTTATTAGTCGCAACTGATGCTGGCAACGGGCCAAGCATTTCATTTGTCCCCTCACTTCATTTTTAGCACAAAGAAACATGTTAGTTCCACTTTACAAAAGACAAAGCTAAGGCTTAGAGAAGCTGAGTGAGGCAGCTAGATACAAACTGAGACTGTCTGACTGTGACATCCATGCTTGTTCTCCTAGCTCAGGCCGGTTCCCGATATCAGTCACCAGCCAGATTCTTAGCTGCCTCCAGCTTTGTGAAATTCTTATAGTTGGACCCAGCAGGATAAATCCACCTCCCAGGCCTCTGCCCAATTCACTGCTACTCCGAGAGCTACTTCCTGATTCTGGGAGTAAACAATATGGCACAGCAAGGGAAAGGGGCCGACCGTTTGGTCTTTGACAGCTTATAGTATTGTTTTTTGTCTTCTCACCATGCAGAATCTCTGCTGAAGGAGTGGACATTGTTTTGGATTGCCTCTGTGGGGACAACACGGGGAAAGGCCTCAGCCTTCTCAAACCCCTGGGAACCTACATTTTATATGGTGAGTGCTAAATTGTAGCGGAGACGTGGTCACTGCACATGTGTTTACAGACAAAGGCTCTGAAAAATGAAGCATGTTGCTATGTTAGGGGAATGAGATTAGGGTGTTTAATTTTTGGATGTTTCCCATAATATTGCTACTGCCATTACTTGTTTTCAATGATAAAAGTAACATATGCACCTACTGCCGTGTTATTCCCATGAGTACTTCTCATTCCAAAAGGGATAAAGCCAAAGTGTAGTTACTGGGATGGGACTGGACCCATGGAAAGTGGCACAGGTGGGACATACTAATGGCTTCAAAGGAACGTCAAAAATGAAGGAATGAAGGACCCACAGTAGGATGGAGAGGCGTGGCTAAGACATGGGGCGTTTAAGGGAGGTTTTTCAGTATTGGAGGTGAAATTACAAAGTACAGACTCTCCTACCTCTAAACTACTCCTGTGTGTCCCAATCAAGACCAAAGCCCTGGATGGACTGAGCACAGATCTGCTTCTGAGTCTGGGGTTTGGGGGGATTTAGGAAAGACATCTGGGAGTCGGTTTTCTCTAGCAGAACGAGACCCCAGAGCCTCCCCTCCCTCCTCTTCTTTTGAGACATGCAAACTAATTTAAACGCTAGTTGTCATGAAGTCAAAAAAGCATATCTGAAGCCAGATGTCACAGTCCAAAGCAGAATGACAGTGGGATTCTCCAACATTTGAGATTTTTGGCACCTCTTTGCTCTGTAGGTATGATAGAAAATTGAGCCTTGGGGCTCTGTGTAACTCAGAAAAAAAGACAACACCTAATTTTCCTGCTATTAGTTGAGAAGATTATAAAAGAGACACTTGAGAGGTGTAAATATTCAAGCATCTTTTTGTTGTCATTAAATCTTATGAAAGAAAGAGGGGAAATAAGCTTACCACTGCTGGAGCATTTCGGTATTTTCAATAGTGGTCACGTATTTGAAAGTCCTTAACAGTAGAGGCATAATTTTTTTATTTTATTATTTCATTTATTTAATTTTATTATATTCCGAAGAAAAAAGAAGCTCTGAGCATCATCAGTGCATAATGTAAGGATACTGGCTATGACTAACACACAAGTCAAATGCAGATGGACAATTTATTCATCCTTACTTATTTACTGATTATAATTTTGCCCAAGTTTCATTTCATTTTGGTGGAATACAACGTGATCATATTCAAGTATCTAATTCATTATATTGATTACTTGATTACTAAGTAGTCTAAGCCTAGTACTACGATGCTTGGTGGTAGTCACTGCATAAAATTAGAAGCAGTGATTAACTGACTGCCTACTAGTTTACTCGGGCCAAACTATCAAGTTTAAAATATATACTGTTTTTTCATTAAATAGCAGTTCTCTGAGAAGGACTTACACCGAATTCTTTGGGGACAAGGAAGGAAAGTCCTTGAAAAAACCCCAATATGGTAACTGAACTGTGAAGAGCCCTCTCACTCAGCCCCTCCAGGAACTCCCCAGAGGGGTCTTTTCTCTTTATAAGAGCATCTTAGGGAATCTTTCCCAACTTCATTTCCCACCTTCCTTCTGAATAGTGCATGTTCCAATTAACAAAGCTCAATTTCTCACACCATTTGCTTCAAGTAATTTTTACCTTTCTGCTCAGACTTCTTTGGAGCTAACACATTGTTCACATGATTTCTGTGGCTTCTGAACGTGTTTCATCCTCTTCTGCTCCTCTGTACCCCGTTTTTTCCATCTATCTAAATTCTAGCTCAGCCCAACCTCTCCCCACCACTTACATGCCCAACCTAGGTCAGAACCCCAAACCTCTCACTTGCAAAGGGATCAAATTCAAACCATAAAGAAAGCTTACATAAGAGTTCATTTCTCAGTCTCGAAGAACAGAACCAACAAGACATTTCAGCAACTCATCATTTTATTAGAATGTTGGCTTAGATCACATTTTACCACATGCCTAAGTTTCCGAAGTAATGAAATAGTCACCTTGAGAAATGTTACTTCCTCATTGATTCAGTGATATTTAGTTAAAATTAAGTCAACTTGACACCACCCACCTCCTCCATTATCATCATTTTTTTTCCAGGCTGACTCAAACTCTTGATAGTCTTGGACCAAACAACTGCCATTCCTCCATGCGTAACAAGAGATGTTGATTTTCATTAGCAGCAGTTTGATTTGGGAATCTTCTGTTTTCAGGTTCATCCAACATGGTGACTGGAGAGACCAAGAGCTTCTTTAGCTTTGCAAAATCAGTAAGTATCCATGCACATCTCACATACTACGGCGATGTAGTGATTTGCATGTTGTGAGCTCTTCCATCTTAAGGACATTGACCTACTAACCGAAACCTTGTTTGTCCTTCCTCGTCCGTGAAGCCTGCATTCCCATTATGCTCACTACACACGGGCAGGACCATGACTGGGGCTACTTTTGTCTAAATGAGGCAGACATATGGGAACGTCAGTGAAACTCCAGAAAGCTTTACAGTATTTTGATTTCAATTAAGATTGCTTACGTGTTTTTAATCATGGCCAAAAAGGAACTTAGCATTAGTGTATTTTATTTGCTCCGTGGAGAGACCGACCTTTGAGTTTGGCCACTTTCTGGCCAGGTTTCTGCAGGTACCTGAGATTTGTCTATCTCCCCCTCCTACTGAGTTAGAGATACAAATGGGATCCTACAATTTGAGCGAGCTCCTGGGGTGACTTTTAGACATGGGCAAGTTTGTGGACCACTGTCTTAGGTAATCATGTTCTAAATACAGTGGTTACTTTGCCTGCCATGGAAAAGCCACATGCCTGGGCATTCACCCCATTATGGACCTAATGGGATCTCCATTCCCACCTAGAGCTACACTTGCTAGAATTAAACTAATCTGGGCTTGAACTTCAATTTTACCCTCTTCCCTCTGACCACAGAGGGTTGCTGCTTCTCAGAAGAGCTTGTCTTCTCTCCTCCCAGCCTCCTAAACAGCCACTGCAACATGGATGATTCACTCACTTCCTTTGCAAGCATCTTAGGATCACCTAGTGTTTGTGGCTTTGTGCCAGGCACCAGATATCACAGTGAATGAGACAGGTGCATCATAAGCCCTTTTGATTCTTACATCCTAATGAGGGAGACAACTGAAATAAGTAACACATATTAATAACATGATTGTAAATGGTCCTAAAGGCTCTGAAGGAAATAAAAACAGGTGGTTAAATAAAAAAGGGCAGGGTAGAGTAGATGCATTTTGAATAGGGTGGTCAGGGAAAGCCGTGGTAAGAGGTTTAGAATTCATTCTAAGTGTGGCTAGGGGGTATTCGCATGCCTCCTAAGTGCCAACATTGGCTGCCAAAGGCGTCATTCCCCCAAACATTCCCTGATTCTGGAATGATTAGTACTTCCTGCCCCATGAGGTGAGAATCAAAGGACCTCTGTTTGCACTTGAACTTTGAAGTTCTGGTCAAGGATCATCTCAACTACAGAATAAACAGGGAGCAAGAATGGAGTCTAATGAAGGACGCTGTCTGGAGCATGTCCCCTGAAGATAGGCTTTGTGTCACTCACAGCTGCTTTGTTGCCGTGGCTGTAATTACCATGATGCTGACAGCCTGCCATGGGTCACCAAATTGGTCCCAAATTACATACACTTGCAAAAAGTGTTCTTCCTTTCTTTCTTAAATGCACAATCACAACACACAGTGTTAATGAAATAATTTCAGGGTGTCCAGGTTGGATGAAGGCACTCACAAAAACACAGTCAGGATGGAGGTTGCGATTTTCCTGCCCCAAAACAGGGGTGCTGATCATGAGAATGCTTTCTAGTTGGAGGTCAAGAAGGAAGACAGTTCCCTTTCAGAGGCCTGTCCAATTCTGGTTGGTGAGTTAGAAGCAAATTGAAGAAAGGGCATGCCAAGGAATGGAATGATGGCTTTGTTCTGGAAGTTTCCAGAAAGGAATTTTATTCCATATATGCAAGAAAGGCTTAGGAATAAAAGGCATGTTTGGAATCATACAGGAACTTCTCGCGCAGCCATCTTAATTCTGTTCCACCTTAAAACTCCTGCAGAGCTTCTGCACACTCTTTGTCAAACATGCTGTTTGCTTTCAGACCCACACGATGAGGACAGTAACAGGCCATACAAAGCAGTTTGACTCCAAATTCACAATTTCACTAAATCAAAACCATCCCTTCTAACTTAATATGATAATAAACATAGTTTATATGTGTAGCCCGCCCAGTACATGTCAGACACGGAGCTAAGCACTTTGTGTGTATTAACACATTTACTCCTTACAATGGCCCCATGAGGCACAGTTGGGAAACTGCATACAGAAAGGTTAAGTGACTTGCCTAAAGTTGCACAGCTAGGAAGTGGCAGAGCTGGGATTCAAAACCAGGCATGTGGCTCTAGCACTCACTGAACCACAGCTGTGTAGCTGTTGTACATTCGGCCAGCCTTAAATTTCACGAACATTTGTTGAGGGATGGCAGATACATTTTCAATCAAGGTATTAATCATTTCTCTACCTTTGCTGTTGTGGCAAGGAGCCCATGGCCAAATTACATGGCATTCCTGGAACCAACCCTCAGGCCCTTGGGGAATGGACCCTGGGAAAGAATTTTGGGCACAAGCTGGACGCTTGTTTTGGACCTGTCTTTCTCACGCTTATTTTCCTAACAATATGATTTTCTCATTTAAAAAAAAATTCAAGATCTTTCCTCTTTTGAACCTCTTCAATCCTGGAAGGAGGCAGGATGTAAATAAACAGAGAAATAACACACATATTATCAATGTTCATAAGTGCCCGGCCCCATTCCTTTTTGCCTCCTATATTAAACCGGTATTAACCATTTCACCTCTCAGAACCCTCCAGAAACTGGAACTTGGACTCTCTACATTCTACCCAGCACCAAAAGAAATACAATTAAATCAGCACGAAGTAGTTGGATAACCATTTCTGTAGTTTGTTAATGGATTATTTACTTATTTTCATGTCTGATGTGGGGAGAAGGGAGACTGAAAAAGGGGCAGCCATAGTTGTCCGTTGTGTGTATTCCCTGGAGGGCTCTAGTCCAGGGTTTCTCAACTCGTGCTATGGACCTTTTGGGCTGGATAGTTCTTTGTTGGGAGGGGCTGTCTTTGCACTGTAGAATGTTTAGCAGCACCCCTGGCTTCTACACACTGGAGACCAGTAGATCCCCCTCACAATAAAAATACACCCAAACATTACCAAATGTCCCCCGGGGGGTAACACTGCCCCCAGTTGAGAACCACTGACTTAGTGCCATCCCTATGGCTTCATTACTCCATCGTGCTCTTCCCTTTTCCTGTATTACATTTCTTTACTCCTCTTTAGCTGATGCATTCCTACCCCCCCTCCAGCCTTGTCATTGTTCCTCACTAGGAAAGCTGCTCCTACAGTTAGAGTTGTCACCACACTGTAGCCCCACCACGGTGTGTAATTCTCTGCCACCCTGCTGCCTTCACCCACCCCATCACCACCACCACCATTCACTAAGGCAAGTGCTTTACACTAAGTTCTCCCAGGGTACGTCGGAGACAGTATCCTGCCACTGTATGTAGCTGAGAATAGTGAAGCACAGAGAGAACCAGGGAGCAAGTTGTAGAGCCAGGCTTCTACTCCAGATCCGATGATGCTAACCATATGCCTCAGGGTTCCAGCTCCATGTGGTCTCGGGGTTGTTTTGCAAAGGGCTCTTTCTCCCAGCTAGATCCTGAGCTCTCCTCAGAGGCATCACTGTCTGTCACATCCTGTGCACTTGCAGCAGTGCCTCGCCAAACAGACGCTCTAAAAAGTACACCAACGAGAGCTACCTCTTGGCCTGCTAGAATCTGGCCAACTGCAGCCCTATTCTCTCCCCGCAAGGCTGAGAATGTGGCCTGGCATTGCGTCCTTGTAACCTGGCCCCCTCTCTCCTTCCAGTGGTGGCAGGTTGAGAAAGTGAACCCCATCAAGCTGTATGAAGAGAACAAAGTCATCGCGGGGTTTTCCCTTTTAAATCTGCTCTTCAAACAGGGCCGCGCTGGCCTCATTCGAGGAGTGGTGGACAAACTCATAGGGCTCTACAACCAGAAGAAGATCAAGCCCGTTGTGGATTCCCTGTGGGCCCTGGAGGAGGTAAGAATGGTGATTTTCCCCCAGCGAATAATCTCTTCTTTTTAGTCCAGTCAGGTTTGGGCAGCCAGATACAATCTTTTACTAAATGATTTTTCTCCAGGTTTGTTTTAAAGGAGGGTCCTAAAAGTCATTGTCCCATAGTATAGTGCTTTGGGTGCAAGAACTACTTTGAGTTCCCTGGTGGTTCTTAAACCACCTGCCTCACCGTACCTTTTGTACCATGAACCCTTCCCAAGTAGGTCGACAAATTTTAATGGATGTATATGATTCACCTTGGTTACAACACAGCACGGCTATTGTTCCAGCGTCATTTATATTGTCACATTGTGGTCAGAGGTCAAGATCAGGGAAGACAAGGGCTCAGAGCTGAAATAATTTGTGTGCTGAGCCCCGATATTTGGGGTCCCTGCAAGATGTTGTTAGCTGCCACGGAGAGCATTGTATTTATTGATGAATTGTTGCATCTACTGTGGGACTGTTTTCATTAATGTTATTAGTGTCAGAAGTTCTAGTATATGAAACCATTCCTTGATTATGAAAAAATTAACAACTCCTAATGTAACTCTGAAGGATACTGAATCATGAACTGGTTATTTTCATTCAGGTGGGATGTGCTAGGAGGAGACAGGGTTTAGAATATCCTTCAGACAAAGGAAGTTCTGGAAACCAGTCATGGTAGCTGCCTGTGAGGAGAAAATAATGAGATATGGCCTAAGTTTCAGGAGGCATTTCACTAAGAAACCTCCCTAAGCGAGGATTTTATAATCTTGGCTTCAGAGAGCCGTGAAACCCGTGAGGAATATTTTAAAATATGTGGGAATGTGTCATTTTTTTCTGTTTGGTTTTATAGTTTGCATGAGCGAGTACTTATAATACAAGTACTTTTGGAAGTCACGACGCCTGTGAAAAATCTAACAAATATGAAGTTCTGTGGTACAGACCGTGGGTGCTCTCCTGGCAAGAAAGCCGGTGCTACCGTGTTTCCCTGAAAATAAGACCAGGTCTTATATTGCTTTTGACTCCAAAAGACATATTAGGGCTTTTGTTCAGGGGATGTCATCCTGAAAAAACATGCTAGAGCTTATTTTCCGGTTAGGTCTTATTTTCCGGGAAACACAGTATTTGCCTAATGGACTAGGTTGGCCTAAATCCTATGGCTTCCCTAAGTACAGAAATCCTCCTTTAAAAAGCTTTCTGGGGGTCACTGTGTAATCACATGGACTGGTCCTGGATCCACGGACCAGGGGTGTACCTGTACATGTCTCTCTGATACAACAGTATCATGAGTGGTCTTGAAAAACCCAACCACCAAAACCCTTGTTTCTTATGATAAAAGAAACAAATGCTTATTGTTGGAAACTCCTAAATTCACCAAAAGCAGGAGAAAATGAACTGTAAGTCCATATTCCAGAGATGGATAACAGTGTTAACATTTTGGTTTGCTTCCTTCCAGTCTTTTATCTATTGCATATGCTCACTGTGATTCAATTTTTTCGCTAAATCAAATCATATAATCATTCATGTCTTCTGCTGTGTAATTTCCAAGATGGTTAGCCTATCACTACATTTTTTTTTTAAAGTGGTTTTAATTTAAAGAGTCAGACATCTGTATGATATTCACTACGGCAGGGGTGTCCAAATTGCGACCCGCAATCCATTGTTAATTGACCCGCAGCAAATTCCAAAAATATATTTAGTTTACTTAAATAAACCAGGTGAGGCAATACGTACTTCACCTCGAGTGAGTGGCCCGGCTGTTTGTGTATTTTATTGCATATGGCCCTTGGTAAAAAAACGTTGAAAAAAGTTTGGATACCCCTGCACTATGGTAACTCAGTGCCATAGAGTAGAGCTAAACAACACGGTTATTGGGTTCTCAGTGGCCAGGAAGGAGAGAAAACTGGGAATAGTCAAGACCAGGGACAAGAGATGAACTTGACCGTGGGGTGAAGAAAGGGCTTAAACTCAGTGCCCAAAAGAGACCCAACAAATCTGACAGCTTTTAAACAAAGGCAGAAACCCAAGAGCAATCCGGTTGCCCCAGTGGTTCCTTGTTCGTACTTGAGATCAGTCTCTGGTCACAATGGTAACTGATCACTAAACATGCATTCAATAACTACCACACGCCCAGCACTGTGCACGTCGAGGCTGGGGATACAGTGGTGACCAGATGGCCAAGATCCATGGGTTTCATGGAGCTGAGATCCAGAGAGGGGGGAGGGACAGAAAATACTGAAGGGAGCATAAATAAGCAAGGTATTCACAAACTATAATAAGTTCTTGGAAGGAGTTAAATTAGGGTGTATATTGGTAAGTAAATGGGAGCGGGGAGACAGTGTCCATAGAGTAGTGTTTTTCAACCTCTTTTTCATTATTACCCCCTCTAAGGAGCCTTTTTAGACCTTTTTTTCCCCTAATGAACCCCCCTTCCTATGAAATTTTAACACCCTAGGTATACCATCTATCTATCCATATTTGTCTATCTACCTACCTGTCATCTATTTATCTATCTGTTTATGTCCTGTATATATAGCTGCTTTATACATTAAAAGAGTTAAGATTTTTTTCATCCTCCAAGAACCAATTTTACCCCTCTGGAGTTAGGACCACTCCCATTGAGAATGCATGCTGACTACATCAGCAGGGGCCAGATGGAAATGTGACTTTTACTTTAAGTCCCATGGGAAGGTGCTAAAAGGTCAGGATCAGCAGGTGCCACTTTGTGTCCCCAAGGATACTGTCCACAAGGGAAGAAGCAGAAATTGGTAGGCAGGGTCCCTGGCTCCAGCTGCAGAAGTCTGATATCCAAGATCTTTGTCCGCCTAAGAAATGGGAAGGGGATACCAAACTAAGCTCAGCTCTCATCAGAGAGGGTCTGACGAGGCCCTCTGACACATGTAAGGCAGCTGCAGAAAGAGGAGCTCCACGCATGCTCGAGCTGTCAGGATGGGCTCAAGAACTGAGTAGACCGAGGAACGGCAGAGCAAAGGTTCTCAGGACCCACACGGATTAGAGAGAGAACGCTAAGCCTGGCAGCCATGGCTGACTGAGTAACGGATCATATGCAAGCAAGTCTGGGGACTTTATTCCAAATGCGTCCCAGATTCACTCACTTCCTTTCATCTTCATTCATGTCACAGGAGCCTAAGCTGGACTCCTTCCTGTAAGGAGCCCTTGACCAGCCCCTCACTTCCATCTTACCCTTCTACAGGGCATTCTCTACCCAGCTGCCTGGGTTGACTTATCACTACCTAACCCAGATCATGTCCACCCTCCTTAAAATCCTCCACGACTTGCCATGGCACCGGCAATCCAGTCCGAATTCCTTTCCCAAGCCTGAACAGCCCTGTGCAGTCGTAACTGCTGCCCCTCTCATCAACCTCATATTGCCTACCTTGCCTCCTGCATCCAAGATGTACGGGCATGTACGTCTGCGGTCCTTGAACCCACCGAGCCTTTCCTGTCTTGGACTTTGGAACCTGTTGCTTCCTCTATTTGAAACATTCCTCCTCCAGATTTTCAGAGCTGCTTCCTTCTCATCATGATGTCTCAGCTTCAATGTGACCTATGTAGAGAGGACTTCCCAAACCCTACTACTCCCGAAAGTAGCATCCTGCATAGCCACCCTGCCCGGGTCATCGTGTCTCCCTTGACCTTGTTTGAGATCCCCCGTTGTATTTATCACTGGTTGGGATCACCTTGTTCATTCATTTGTCGACTTGTTTAGACTCTTGTATCCCTTCCACGAGAATGTAAACCCTAGATGAGGAAAGCCCTGACTATGCTGTTGAAGACCCCAGTGCCTGGAATGCGGTAGATAACCAATAAATTTGCATCACGTCAGTGAGTTAATGAATCCACCAAGACACAGAAACAGAGCTACTTGGATCTTTTCTATGTTTAGCAATAAACATTTCTGAATGAATAAATAAATGAATGAACAAGCTATACGATAATATTATCACTGTAAGATGACTTGGGCACAACTGACATTTTGGCTGAAAGCTTCTTTGTAGGGAGGCTGCCCTGTGTATGGTAGCACGTGTAGCAGCACCTCTGGCCTCTACCCATTAGATGCCAGTAGCACCCCCACCGCCAGCTGTGGCAATAAAAAACATCTCCAGATATTGTCAAACGTCCCCTGGGTGGGACAAAGAGGGGCAAAATCCCCCCGAGTTGAGGACCACTGCCTTAAAAGAAGCCATGTTAGTTAAGATAGACACCAGGACAACAAAGGAATTATAGGTTTCCATAGCAGCCTAGTCATCCACGGATGGGAGACAGACAGCTGCCGCCTGTGTGCCAACAAAAGCATCCACAGCCACTCATCAGCAACACCCACCAACTTTCTGAAGGTTCTTTTCTGCAATATTTACAGACATCTGTTTAGAGCTCCAGTTGGGCCAAATGCAGCTATTTGTCAAACCCACACAGCTCTTCTGGGCTTGAAGAGAGTAGAGCGTGCTTATTATTTGCAAACCTCAGAAGGAAGACTATAATGCTTTTTTCCCCCTCCCCCTTGGTAAATGATCTCACAAAATTGCTTTTCAGGCCAGCTCTAGAACTTCATCTGTGGAATACAAGGTCCATAGGGATTAAGATAAATGTTTCTTGGGCTCTCTGAGCCCCCAACTAGATTTAATCATATCAGAGATGACTAGGGCTCCTTTTTAGCCATCTGTCTTTGACTTTATTGTAAATTTAATACACAAAGCAGAGTGGATACGCTGCAGCCTCAGGCTTGCCTCCGGATATTAAACGTGCAGCTGTACATGAAGTTGGAAAAAAGTTAATCTCTCCAAACAGAAAGGGATGAAAAATATCTACATTTGTCAACCAAGCAGCAGTGATATTATTGAGCACCTACTATGTGCTAGTCCTATTTTAGGATGGCAAGCCTACAGAAGGGATAGACCACATGTTCCCCGATGCTTGAGTTTATGATGTAGTTTCTGAGTCAACTCTAAGACCTAGGAAACAATGAGAGAATAATTTATGGCTCAATTGTGGGGTGTTGGTTTCCAGGGCAACTGGATTTGAAAACAGGGAAGAATGCTGTGAAGGAAGAATGAATGTGCAGAGATGTTTTCAAGAATGAGGTGGGGCTTGGTTGAGAACGGAAGGAGGTAATTCTTTAGGGGACGCTGAGGTTAAAAAACAAGGTATTAGAAGCAAGACGGACGGTGTGAACAAAATCACAGAAGTAGGAGTGAGTTTGGGGTAGGTGGAGTTGAGAAGTGTAAGCTAAACCAAGCAGGGCTTGCTGACTGAGGAGGAGAGAATATAAGATTGGTTTGGTCAGTAGAGTCAAATCTTGGAGGCCTCTGCTGCCAGGCAGAGGAGCTGGAGTCAACATGCTGAGGGAGGGGATGCCTTTTTAGAGAGAGTGTAGCCTTCCAGTTCCCGAAAGCCCATCCTGGTCCCAAGTATGACACTAGAAAGATACACACCTGGATTATATATAGCAGTGACCCCTGCTTAAAACTTTACTTTCCCAGTTTCCATTTAATAGCACATAGAGGGCTCTATTATAAGCTGAATCATGTCCCCCTCAAATTCACATGTTAAAGCCCTAACCTCTAGCATCTCCAACTATGAATATATTTGGAGATAGGGCCTTTAAAGAGGTAATTAAGTTAAAATGTGGCCTTGGGGTAGGTCCTAATCCAATTTGACTGGTGTCCTTATAAAAGGAAGAGATTAGGACACACACAGAGAAAGCAGGGATGTATGCAAGAGGAAAGACCATGTGAGGAGGCAGCAGCCATTTGCAAGCCCAGGAGCGAGGCCACAGAATGAAACCAACCCTGCCGACACCTTGATCTTGAATGTCTAGCCACCAGAACTGTGAGAAAATACATTTCTGTTGTTTAAGCCACCCAGTCTGTGGTATTTTGTTACAGCAGCCCTAACAAACTGATACGGGGCTGCACGGAGATCTTGGCAATTTTAAAATTTTCTGTTAAAGGCATTGTTTGTAGTATTGTACAACACTATTTACATAAATGTCTCTGACAACACTTTCTAATATGGTACCGCGTGCCAGCCACACATGGCTATTTCAATTTAAATTAAGATGAAATCAAACTAAAAATTCAGTTCCTTAGTGTTCCTGGCCACATTTCAAGCAGTCAATAGCCACGTGTGGTGGTTGGTGGCTACTATATTGGACTGTGTAGAGATGGGAGAACGTTCCCATCATTGTAGATATTCCATTGGATCTGGTCTATGAGAAGATGTCATCCTTCTGCTTGAAGGTAGGAAAAAATTTGCCCCCCAGTAATCTGGCATGATTACCTTTTAGTAAATTTTGTTAATTATGCCCTTTCTTGTATATCTCTCTTTGCCTTGGCTGCCAGGAAGTTCACTGCCCAAATGCAGTCACTTATTTAAGTGTCTCTCATCCCCCATTATGGGTTCACTGCATTTTTGCCTTCAAGTTAGTAACTGTGGTTTAATTATATGTGTCTTTCATTCTATGCCATCACAAAACCTCTACAGAGATAGGTCTGTCTCAAAGAATAAATGAAGGAAAAATAACGTGGGCGTGAAAGGGACCCTAACTTGTCCTGGAGCAAGAGGGTGACTTGATAAAAGGAAGATTAATGTTGAACCAGCAACAAGGAGGGTGGAATGACCCGCTATACATGGCTGGATGTGGGCGTGATTGTCAGTTTTAAAGAAGCTACAGGCTTCAACTCCAACACTATTCTGGGACGTTAAGAGAGGATGAAACCAAGCATCTAAAACAGATGCCCAAACCCAAACTCAGAGGCAAAGACTCAAGGAGAAAGCATGGAAAATCCCACGTAATTATGGCAGGTGGCACTGGCTGGCATGAACCTTCTTTAAAGATTTAGAGGCTCCTTCTGAGGCACAGTTGGAGGTGGGGAGTGTTTTAAAGACAACACCCAAAAGCTGGCGATGTGTGTGGTATCATGTGCACATTAGTTTGGGGAATGGACGGGGGCGGGTAGCTAGTCTGGGCAGGAGTCCATTGCAGTTTTTTTACTTGAGTAGGTGAGCCCCCGACTAAAGTGGAGGTGATAGAATGGGAGTGAATGAGCGAATCCCAGTCATTGGACAGGATGGAAATGAGAAATAAAGGACAAAGGAGAAGCAAGAGTCAGAGATGACCAATGGTCTGGGAGATCTGGATGGGGGTGCCAGCTATGCTGCTTAGCAGTGATAGAAGCTGCCGTGAAAAATTGGTGAGCTGAGATGTGAGTTTGATATAAGGTTATAATAGAACGTGCAGGTGGAGATGTTCACAGGTAATTCAAACCCACAGTCACATGGAGGTGACAGAAGAGGGCTGGAGAGTTACTACTGCTGCTGACATTTCTGGAGGATTTGCTATGTGCTAGTCATTGCTCTGTGTTTTCTGTGTATTAACTCATTTACACACTCCAACAACCATAAGACTCAGCTACTATTATCCTCATCTTACAGGTCACAATATTGAGGCTTTGGGTCGCTGAGTCCAGAGGACTCAAATTCAATTATATGCAGGAACTCCCTTGCCCAGATCTCTGCTTCTAATTGAATTGAATGGGAATTTGAACCCCAGGGAAAGTTAATGCATAGAAGTTGAAAAAAATGACCATGAATAAACTCACTGAACAAAAGAATAAGCAAAATAATTATATTAGCAAATGCTTAGCCTAGCATGTGCCGAGTACTTTTCCAAGCACTTTTCATTAATTAACTCATTTAATCTCCACAATAACCCTGAGTGGTGGGTACTGTTACTACCGCTGTGATACAAATAAGGACGTGGACTTAGACAGAGAAAGTTACCCCAGGTTACCCAGCTGGCACATGGCAAAGCTGGCATTCAGACCAAGACAGCCTAGCTCTCCAGTCCATGTCACGGGTGTTAACTTCTTTATTGCAGGGGGGACGGGTTTAAAGCCAGAATCCTAGCATTATCCACCCTTTTCCACACAACAGACAGGCACCACCATCTGACGGGTCTCTGTCTGCTGCTGCTGACAAGTCAGGAATCACGTAGAGGAACAGCCTTTCGCTTCGGCCGGGGGGTCACTGTTGACCTTTCAGAACGTCCCTTCAGTAGAATGATGAGGCCATGAGTCGCATGCAGAAGGTCAGGGCGGGGACTGCGTGGGTAGGAGAGGCTGGCAGCCAGCATAAGCCTCCCATTTGGTGCTGAGCAAAACAAAGGCCTGAAAGACAGGCCGGGGAGTAAGGTCTGGGGCAGGACTATTTAGCAAGTACATTTGTGGTGGCCTAGGGCTGAGGGGTCTGGGGGGAAAATGGAAGGGACTGCTAATGGGCAGGCGTTTCTTTTTGGTAAAATGTTCTAAAATTAGTCGTGGCAGTCTGCCCAGCTCTGTGAATACAGTAAAAATCACTGCATTGTGCACTTTAAATGAGTGAATTGTATGGAGTGCAGTTATATCTCAATAAACCTGTGGTATACAGGAAGAGAGGAGGGGAGAGAGGTGCTGTTTATAGCTGGGATAAGGAACTCGGGAGACAGGGAGGAGGTACAGCTTGGGAAGTCCAGATCTCTACCTCAGTCCTTAGTAATCTCCTAGCTGCATGGCCTTGTAAAACCATCCATACAACCTGGCCCATTCTCCCAGTTTTCAGGTGAGTAAACTGAGGCTCCAGAAGCAACTGCTAATGTTTGCTTTATGTCCCTGACTTTCCTTTTTGATTTGCTGCATATCCCTCTTTCTCTCAAATGGAAGCCTAGATTTTTTCAGTTCAACAGAATCACCCCTCCACTACAGCCCATGTACACATTCCCAATTCCCACACACATTCGCCCAGCACACCCAGGTCACATGTCTTTTCTGCAGGTCAAACGTCAGCACTATCATGTCTCTGAGCCCTGTCATACAGCTGCCCTTCACCCTGCTCTGATCTAGCCAACAGATCAAAGAAACTGAGGCACAGCTCTGGTTCTGCTTATGCGTCTGTGGTAGGCTGAACAATGGCCCCGCAAGATGTCCCCGTCCTAATCCTTGAAATCTTTGACTATGTTACCTTACATGGCCAAAGGGACCTTGCAAATGTGACTACATTAGGACTATGAGATGAGGAGCTTACCCTGGATGGTTTGGCTGGGCCTGATGTAACATGAGGGTCCTTCTAAGAGGGAGGCAGAAGAGCCAGAGTAAGAGAAGGGAAGGGGACAAAGGAGGCGGAGGGAGAAAGGGGGATGTGAGGCCGCGAGCCAAGGACTGCAGGTGGCCTCTAGAGGCTGGAAAGGGCAAGGAAACAGCTTCTGCCCCAGAGGCCCCAGAAGGAACGAGCCCTGTTGACACCGTGATTTGAACCCATTTCAAGCTTCTGACCTGCAGAACCGTAAGGGAAGAAATTGGTGTTGTGTTAAGCTGCTAAGTTTGTGGTTGTTTGGTATACCAGTGATTGAAAAATTAATATATCATCCATTCAACAAATACTGGCAGAGGCTGAGCTTTGAAGGCACCACACTTGAAAGTGAGAAGGCCTGGGTCTGAGCTCAAGGGGCTGCCAGCATGGAAGACAGGAACAGCCAGACAATTTCTAAAGCAGGAAGTGCAGCCTGAAGGACGAGAGCAGGAGAGGGTGTGCCCTAGACATGCTCCATCGTCTGGGCAAAGGCCTGGAAGCTGGGGAGAGAGGGGGAGGTCGGCACATCGAAGCCCAGAAAACAGGTGCATGCGGCTGAGCACAGAGTGATGGAGAGGCCAGGAAGGCAGGTCTGCATGAGGCAGGGAGAGGAAACAGGGTAAGGTCAGAACTCCCTCCAATTGCTCCATTATACCCATCACTCCAGCCTCCCTGGACCATTGTGGTTCCTCAGAAACCTGAGTCTTTTTCCTCCTTGTCTTTGTTTGCACTGTTATCTCTACCTGCTATGCCTTCCATCATCCTTGTCCTGAAAAACTCCTGCTCACCTTTCAAGACTCAGGGATTGTGTTGGCTCTTCTGCAGGAATATCCCCAACACCCCCCAATCCTGTCATGACCCACAACCCTGGGTTATAAAGTCCTGATTTCAGGTCCCATGGGCTTGCCTCCCTCATTGACATGTTTGTGGACAGTTACCTGTGAAAACAGAAAAATAACACTACCTTCCATCAGTTCCTAAGTGGAGACATTAAACGACCTAATGTACAAAAGATACTTCACTAATGCTGTACAGATAGTAAGTGCCCCACTGGCTATTATTTTTACAGTGCATTGCAAATTTATCCTCCCCGCCTCCTATCCCCCCAGAGTTGAGATCTTTGGGGTCAGGGCCTCAGGCAAGACAGCAAGCAGGGAGTGGGGGTGGGACACAAAAAAGTTCCTGGGGCCTCAGGGCAGGCGTTTCCATCAGCCTGGCGCAACAGCTGCCACCCAGGCCCTCAGCAGACAATTTCTTCTCTACCAGAAACCACAGTATGTTGCGGGATTAGGTTTATTCACAGCTCAGCGCTCCTTGTTAGAATTCTGGAAGCTCAGCTCTGAATATATTTCTGTTATGAAGAAAACGGTCGCTCTCGCCTTCACGCCTGGCATTTGGCTGAAAATCCATCACAAAACTGGATCTCCCTGTGAACCAGAGACAGAGTTGGGGCAGGCTGCTCTTAGATGTGTTTTTAGAGGACCCGGGCGAGGTGCTGCTGCTTTCAAAGGCTGGAAATGTCTATTTGTTTCTGTTTGCCTTCCAAGTCATTGGAGGAATCCTTTTATACGTCTTACTTGCAAGGTGGCACCAAAAGGACTGTTTTCCAGTATTTTTCAAGGTGTCTGCACTCATGCGTTAATCACAGATTCTGACCTATCTGCTAGACCAGATAAGAAGGATAACTGCTACAGACCAACATCATGTGGAGACCAAAACACACGTTGAAATCAGAGAACGCGTGAGTAAAGGGCATATCCTGGCAGGTAAACATACTGTGTGGATGTTGGCTCCACTTCCACCTTCTGAAACCCACCTTCATCCCTCAGCATCACTTTCCTCCATTGAAAACGGGGCCATTCCCCATTATTGTAAAGGATCTTATGGTTATTGGACAATCAAGTCCGTATGTGTTGAACTCTTATAAACTGCACACCACTGTGCCAACAGGAAATGTATCGTGCATGGCAGGAGCGGCTCCCATCAGATGGCACAAGCCTGTGAACAGGAGACCAAAACAGTGGATTCTTAACCCTCCCACTTCTTGGCTGTTTGGCCTCTGACACTCCAATTCCTCTGAGCCTCCTTTTGCTTGCCTATGAAGTAGGAACAAGGCACCCTATTTCCCAGAGCAGTTGTGTAGGGGTTTCCTAAGGCTGCCATAACGAAGTACCCCAACCTGAATGGTTCCCAGCAACAGAATTTTATTGTCTCACGGTTCTGGAGGCCAGAAGGCTGCGATCAAAGTGTTGGCAGGGCTGGTTCCTTCTGAGAGGTGGGAGAGAAGGATCCGTTCCAGGCCCATCCTCCAGCTTCTGGTGGTTTGCTGGCAGTCACTGGTGTTCCTCGGCTTGTAGAAGCATCACCCAGTCTCTGCCTTGATGTTTGCCTGGGGTTCTCTCTGTGTGAGTGTCTGTGTCCAGATTTCCTCTTCTTGTAAGGACACCAGTGATATTAGATCAGGGCCCTCTCTACTCTAGTGTGGCCTCACTTTAACTAATTACATCTGCAGCAACCTTACTTCCAAATAACGTCACATTCTAAGGTTCTGGGGGTGAGGACTTCAACATATGAATTTACTGGGGGCCGGGGATAGGAACCAGGATGACACAATTCAATCTATAACAGTGAGTCAAAATGGGAACATATTTGTAAAGGGCTGAAGAGACAACATTGAGACTAAGGACGAAAAGGGCAGGTTCCAGAATATTTCAAGTCCTTCTTCCTCCGGTAATAGCTGGGAGTCCTCAGAACAGTCACTTCTCTGGGCTCCCCTTTATCTTTAATGGGGATAATCGCAGCGTCCACTCTGTGGGATTATGGTGAAAATGTCACGAGGCCGCGAGGGGACAGCTTTATGCTCTGGCACACAGTCAAGTTCAGCTTCTGTGGTCATCTTGAAAGGGCAGGATGAGTGGGGCTCGGTCTTTCCCTCCCCTTGCAGTTAAACTACCCAGGGCTGTTTTCCTCCCGGATTTCCCACCGCCAAGAGGCAGACAGGCTCCCTGGTGCTCCTCCCGCCTTGTGCTTTCACTCATTTCCAAAGGCATCCGTGGGAGCTGCGTTAGGGAACAGAAGCTCCAAGCAGCACAAATGATAAACACATGCTGGTGTTTGGATCCTACCATCCTCCAGCCATTTAGTTGCTTACTAACCACTAAACCATCTGATTACTAAACTGTTAGCTTATTTTGGAAGGTGCTGCCAGGAACATGCCACGTTCTAGTTAGTCATTTGATAAACTTTAAATGAGCAGCTGCCTGTGGAGCCCTGGACAAGTGACAAAGTAACAATAGTGGCTAAAGTTTGGTGTTTACACGGAGCCAGGCACTGTCCTGAGCACATTGCATGCACTTGCTCATCTAGACTTACCGCAATCCTGCAAGGAGCTATTTCCCCATTTTACAGATCAGAAGACTGAGGCTCAGAATGGGGGTTAAAGGCCCTATACAAGGTCACACAGTCAAGAAGTGGTGGAGCCAAACTGGACTCTCAGGCTGGCTCTCTCCTGAAACCATCCTCATAACCAAAGCCTCAACCATCTCCAGGAGTGGGGATGACAGTCCCAGGCCCTTCACTTTGCTTGTCCCCGCCCCGATTGCAGGCATCCTGGTTCAGGGAAGAGGACTAGTTTTCAAGACCCTGGTTCATCAGTTTCTGACTTTCATGATTGCAGACAGGTGACTTTACATCTCAAGCCTTAGTTTTCTGCATCTGTAAAATGGGGCAGGTAACCTTTGCTCGTCCTGCCAGTTTTAAAGCCTGTTGTGAGCCATGTGTAAGCTATACACTGCATGCTGTACAGAAACACCTCAGAGTGGTTGCTTAATACTTTAGTTTGTTTCTTCCTTTCCATTTCTCTTCCCAAACACGTGTCATTTTCATAGCTTCCCTAGCACATTCACATGCATTATCATTCAGCAAGTTTGCTCAACAAACACCAATGGGGTGAGGATGGGGACATGGTGACTAAGCTGACAGTCATATGATGAAAACCTCAACCCTCTGGGGTTGGTGTAGTTATGGCCATGATTTGGATGAGAAGACCGAGGCGAGGAGAACTGATAGCTCCTCCAAGACACAGGCCTCTAAGTGGTATCACAAATTCCCTTGACTCCAAGGCCAGTACTTGCATTTCCCTACCTCCCTCTCTGTCTTGCTTCAGTGCCTACCACTATGAATTAGTTGGGTTCTAATTTCATTGCATTTTTATTGCTTGGCAACTGGACACACTCCAAATGACCACTTCTACCATCCAAGCCACTGAATGCAAGTCTGTGCTGGAAACTGCAGAGTTGACAATTCCCAGAGACCATATACCTTCTATTTGCACAGCAGTTTACTTGCCTCGTGGCAATCAAGCCTCACAGTAAACCCACAGAGATAGACGGGACAGGTGGCGCTGTGCCCATTGTACAGACCTTTACAAAGAGGAACTGAGGTCATTTGAACCAGGTGGTACAACCAGGAATCCACGCCAGGCTTCTTCTCCTGGAGCTCGTGTATGTTTGTGAGTATGTGTGTGTTTGTGTATATCTGTGTGTGTCCTTTATTTATGTGTTTGTTTTGCCTTTTCCCAGCATAATGTTTTTTTCTTGCAATTAAATTATATAAATATCACATAACCACAATAGACAACATTTAGAAAATAGGAAAAAAGATCATCCATAATTGTGCCACCCTGACCAAAACCTCTTACTGTGCTAATGTACCTCATTCTTGTCTTTATTTCTATCTATATGTCCCCCACAGTTGTAATTGTGAATGCCCCAGTTCTGCTTGGGAGTCTGTGTGAGCACATTACAAGTATGTTATGATGCTTGTTTAAGGAGGGACATGGGTAACAGCAAAATGGAAGAGGTGTTTGCTTTGGACCTTTGGGGCTTAGGGCTTCGACATATAGATTTGGGGGGAGGAACAAACATTTAGTCCATGATACTTCCAGAATTCCCTAGAGAGACTTATATATCAATCCTTTTCTTTCTAACTAACATAAGAATGTCAGGTAAAGAAGTACACTTTCAGTATTGTTTGGGCTGCATATGGATTCCTTCCTTGACCCATTTTTTAATTTAAGAAAAAAATTTTTTTTCAATTTCCATGAGGTGGCACAAAATAGTTTTCCATTCATTTGTAAACCAACTTGCATTTCTTGAGCACCTACTATTTGCCAAGCCCAGAGCTAGGCCCTGGAGAGAGAGAAAAGCAAAGCACCCTCAAGGAGAGTACCACCGGGTGGTAAAGTAGACCTGAGAAGAGATGATTAAAGCATAATGCTGCAAGCTCTGTGATGGGAGAGGTGCCTAAGAAATACTGATGGCAAGTAGGAATTCCACCGTGCTCGAATGGTTATGTGGCTATGAAAGACCCTTATAAACCATCCCCGCCCTGTCCAGGGACCGAGCTTTCATTTGTACACCTCCTATTGGCAACTGATAAAGATAACTGAATGTTTAGGTGCTCTAGAGCTTGAAATAATTTTCCTATGGCTAAAAAAAGAAAGGTAACATGAAATGTGTGGGCGTGGCTTCGTTCTCTTTACAGAGGAAAAGAATCTGAAGCAGAATCAAGAAAGAAAAAGCAACAGCTAAGAGGAGACGCCTACAGTGATTCTCACTGTCCTTTTCTCTTTGCCAAGATTCTAACCTTATTTGTTGCATTTAAAAATTTGACAAGGAGCTTTCTTCAGGTTTTCCCTGGAGGAAGCTTCCGAGAGCCAATATAGACTATTCCCTGCGACCCCTGCTAGGATCATTTTTCTGTGCAGATCGATGTTTATATTGTTGTCCTGGTTTCCACTTGGCTGACATTTTTCAGCATCTTCTGTTGTCCTGTGATTCAAAGGTTGACTTTCTTCGTTCTGTTTTAGGTTGGCAGGCTTCCCTGCATCATTATTTTCTGTTTATATCATTAGACGCAATTTAGGCTTGTTGTGTTACGGGCTCTTCCCTCAACGTTTTGCAAATATGACTCACCCGCTATAGCTTTCCTCACCTATGTGTGTGCTTCCCCTAAAGTGATCACAAGCTTATCACAGATCCGCAGTGTTGAGAAACAAGCTTTTTAAAAAATTGTCATCAAAAATCATCACGAGCAACGTCTATGGCTTCTCTCATTGACATTCCAAGCATTTTGTTGGATCTGGGAGATTCAGGCTTATATTTACTACAGGTTTAATTGTGTACTTTTTCTTGCCTGTTGTTGTTGGAGTTTCCTCTCACCGTTGCTCTGTGATTTTTGGAAGGCCTTGGTGCACATCAGGAAATCACTTCCCCGTCTTCCCCGAACAATGCGTGTTGAATGAATGGGTCATCCCAGATGTGCTGAAGAGTTCTTTAAAGTGCTTCCTTCTCATGCTTCCCAAAGATTACTGATACCTACTCTGTGCTAGAGGATGCTGTCAGGTGAGGAAACAAGTCCCATTGTTTTAGTGTCCAGAGTCTGCCTGGAGGGGGGAAGTTCTGACATGTAAATCCATCAATTCCAGTACAACGTGGTTCCCTTGGGAGCAAAGCATGACCAGGTCTGGGGGAACCAGGGAAGGCTTCAAAGAAGAGGTGGTATCACTTGACCTCGTTAGCCATCACTGGGCCACTTCCTACTTATCACTGTGGGACTGTCATGTGACTGATGGGCAGATGTCAACAGACTCAGTTAGAGGATATCTTAGGCTGGGATCCTCTCAGTGCAGAGCCTGGGATGCAAGAATTTATGTGAGAAGTGATCCCAGGGAGGACAAGTGAGGGAGAGAGAGAGCATTCAGGAAATGAAGCAAGTATGTGCTGTCAAAGGTTTCCAACTGGAGTCTTCCAAGAGCCTGCGGTGTTCCAGTAGGAGCCACTCTCAGAAGGAGAGAGGGGCGGGTACTCTGGCAGGACTGAGTGGATGGGCAGAGGCAGTCTGCAGGTGTGGACAGATTCAGAGTCCCAGTGGTGTGGGTTCAATTCCCATCTCTCCCACCAAGCAGATGCATGATCTTGAACGAGTGAACTTCTCTGGGCTTTTGTTTCCTTCCCTGCTTATGTCCGATTGGCTGTGGGTGGATTGCATGAGAAAATATAGGTAGAGTTCTCAAGTATTAGGGAGATTGCGGAAACGCATCTCAGAAATGTCTTCCTGGAAACAAAAGGTGGAAGTGTGGTCAGTGACTGTCACGCCCCATTAGTGAAGGTGGCCCCACAGGTACCAACTCCTCAGCACGCCTGGGTGGTGCACACATGTGAGTGGACTCCCCACTGTCACATGAGGGACCCCTGAGGGTGAAGCACAGGTAGAGGCAGGACCCGCAGCACAGTCCCAGGTTGCATCTGCATGAAGCTGGTACATGCCTGTGTGGTTCCAGCAGCAGTCGCTGGAGACTGAAGGGGTCTCAGGAGATTTGAAGTGGCGCACAAGAGGTGTCCCATAGAGTGGAAACCAAGTTTCTTTTGTGGAATACGATATAGAGACCTATAAAGTGGTTACCCCTTGCTAGCAGCAGCACAGAAGACTCCCAGATGGGGGTACACGAAGTGGTACGCTGGTACATGTTTTAACAACCCGCCTTGGAAACAAAAGCCCTGATATGTCACACTTGCCAATTTCCATCACCAATGTCAAGAACAGGACATCACTGAATGCCCAGTGGGGAAGGGACACACACAATGAGTTGTCAGAGCCAGGCCCCCTGGGACACAGTCCTTGGCCCCAAGTTCTATGGGGTGGGCTGAAGATAGGATCATATGGCGGGTGGATTCCACCAGGCATAGAGCTCACTTTTGCTAGTCTCCCGTGTGGAGGAACCCTGGCTATGCACCTGCTTAACCACCTGGTGCAATATAACTGGGAGAAACAACCTCAGAACATTCCAGAATATTTACTGTGAGACTGTATTAAAAAAACAACAACACCTCAGTATCCAGGCAGAACCTCCCTCAGCAGTCCCAGGCCTCAGGACCAGTCTGGCATAATTCTTTACCCTTCTGTCTAGCTCCCATTTCTTGGATACCCACCCCCCAACTCAAACCCCTCCTCTGTGGCCCCAGCACCCTGTACTGCCAACAATATATAGTGTCTTTTCATTGGTCATATTCCCCACCAAACCTTAAGCGTCCCAAAGGCTGGTGCAGATGTTGTATTTGGTTTTACCTCCCCAGCATTTCATTTATTAGCACAGTGTCTGAAACCTTGTAAATATTAGTTCTCGTCTCTTGCTCACGGAGGAAGACTGAATAGTGCCAAGTGCGGTTTGCCCCTAAGCTGGTCAGTTCTGTTCTGTGAAAATAAAAAGGCTGTAGCTATGTTTCTCACCATCAGTGATTAGAGAAAGGGCATGTACTCATTACTCAGTGCCTGTTTAGAGAGAATGGTAGGTAATAAAGCAGAGAGTGGCAATGTAAGGTTGAAGTAACAGCTCAGACCATAGAAGAGCCATTATAAGGCTCTCCATGATTAATTGCCAAGTGGATAATAGATACTAGATGCTGTTAGTGTTCAGAAAAGGTGGAGAACACTGGTGGAAGGCTAGGTGGTCATTTTCTGACAGCAATGGCTTAAAACAAGCAAAGGAGAGTAGAGTTGAGAGAGAAGAAAGGGGAAGCAGGAAAGGATGAGCAGAGAATGATGGTAATGACAACAATAAGTCATCATTATCATCATGAACACACACTGAACACTTACTGGGAACTGGGCACTACCCTAAGCACCTCATATGCACTGTATCGCATTTAATGCTCACATTAACCACAGGAAGTAGATGGTATTATTTATCCCTATTCCACAAGAAGGAAAATGAGGCACAGAGGAGTAAAGTTACTTGCCCAAGGTCACACAGTAAGACCTGAAAGATAAGGCAATCATTTATTTTTGAAAAGTTTTTTTTTTAATTAGTTTCATTTTTAATTAACTTGTAGAAATTTGATAACAGCTCTTTCTCAATAAATTGTGTATTTCCTCCAGCCCTTACCTCCTTCTGTACTTCTTTCCCTCACTTCTCCACAATAAGGATTGTAAAGATTTCTTGAGCTACGAAGTGCTGGGCACGCGACGTGTATTTTCTCATGCAATCCACTCACAACCAAAACCACTTTCGCAGGTCAGGAGATGGGAGCTGAGAGGGATTCAGTAACTTTTCCAAGACTAGACATTTACTCAGTGGAGGAGGCGGGATTTGAACCCACATTGCTGGCACACTGAATCTCTCCACGCCTGCATACTGTCTCTGTCCCCCCAGTACTGTCAGCTTACCTTCCCCTCACTCCGCCTGAGAGCAACTCCTATGAGAATCTCAGGCTCTTGGAAAAATACAGTTGGAAACCCTGTATCATGAACATGTGAGCAACCAAATTGCTAGAGAGGGGTGTCTTAGGAAATTCCTCTTCTGATCACTTTTGGAAAACAAGAATGACCAATCAGGGGAAATTCTATTGGAGCTGGCATATGCTTTCCAAACATATGAGTTCTTCCCATAAGGAAAACGAGGATCCCTGAAACTCCACTCCATGGCCTGGAGCTGCTGTGTGGGCATGAATAACACTGCTGCTTCAAGGGAAAGGAACATGAAAAGTTGGGAGACAGTAGCTGCTCTTGTCTCCTGAAGGGACAGTTCAAAGATTTCCAGATAAAGCTAAAAATGGGCTTCTCCCAGTGTGTTTCACAAACCTGAATACCAGTGGTTTTAGAAATTCAGCACGCAATATCACTTCTTAGGAAGACACTAGGCATTGTGAGATCTTAAAGACTTTGAGAAGTCCTGCATTAAAGAAACCCCATAAATACTAGTTAAACTACCATTTCCCAAAGTTGTTGGTATATTTTATATTGTTATTATCGTCATCTTACATTATTGGAGCACATACTGTACAAGTATAACACGCCAGGCATTGTGGTTAAGAGCTTTACACCTAATTTCACATTAAATCCTTTACCCGTCTATAAGGTACAATTACTATCCCCATTTTATAGATGATGAAGCAAAGACTTAGAGAGATGAAATAATTTCCCTGGGGTCACATGGCTAATAATTGGCAAACTGCTTTGCAGTAACCAGCCAGTGTCTAAACCAGCCGACACCACCTAGTAAGACCAATGTCCAAACTAGAATGTCAGTATATTAATTGGCAGTGAGAAACATACCCTCAACCTCAGATATACGATATCTTTGAAATTCACCCTGGTGTCCCAGTTGAGGAGAAAACAGAGGAATCCAAATGCTACAGACAAGGTCTGTGATTAGAACAAGGAGGTAACAAAGAGGTGACTGACAGCTTCCATTACTTGTCATTTCCCCCAGCATCAGCCCAGAGACCAGCCCTTCTACCTCTGGCAGTTTGGCAACATTTACTGAGACAGTGGGTGAGCGCTGCCTTTTTTTCTCAAGCTCCTTTGTTATCTGCGTTTTTGAAAGCTAGAGCCACTCACTCACACAGCAAATATTCAGAGAGCTTTTACTGCAGCCTAGAACCATGCTAGCCACTCGGAATTACAAAATAGACGCAGTGCTGTGCAGGAGCTGGCTCAGACCAACTCACAAGAACCTAGTGTTAAATGTCGATGAATCGTGTGAGCTGGTCATTCAACAAAACTATTTTATTAAATATTGAAGTATTTAAACTTCAAAAATATAAAGTATATAAACATACAATTAAAAAATGACAACCAAAGTTTCTAAAAACTAAAAGATTATTGCTTCTTAATTATTTTACTATCTATGTTCTTGAGATTATTCCCGTTTATCTGAATGGGGAAAGTACTATCTAACGGTGGGCTGTCGTGTGCCACTTCCCAGCTCTACATTCAGTGACGTGACTTGGGTAGCTGAAAGTTAGCCAGGCTGGGAATATTCACACCAAGAAAATCAGGGCTAGATTTGCCATTTTGCTGAGTGTCTACATTTAAGAAAATAATGGGAAAATGTGAATAATGCAGCTAAAACTTAAAAATGTGTCATGTCTACTGCTGAAGCTGAAAGAGGTGATAATGTATCAAGTAAAATTTGTATGAGAGTGCGAAATGGTTTAACAGTAGATCAGATATCAATCACACTTCAGAGTCAATAGCACCAAATCTATTGGGTAAAAGAGTCATTGGGTCAGGGTGCAACTCAGTTTGTCGGATCATGACATAGGTTGGCTACAGATAGAAGAGTTCAGCAAAAATCAATGAAAGAAGTCTATGGTAATGAACTCACTATATAGACTTTAAAATAAAGAGTATTGTGTATTTTCTTATCCCTGACACATTCTCTATATCAGTAAAATTTATAATAAACACATGTATGTACATATATGCATACTTTTTTTTTCAGAGAGTCAATTATTCAACATTTATCAGCACACCCCTGGCTGGGGTCATGAACCTAATACCTAAGAACTTAAAGTCTATTTGGAGGGGGAGGAAACAAATGGCATGGATGAAAGAAGCATTGGGGGACAAGAAAATACATAACAAAGAAGTATACTGTTTAATGTGGGGAAATGTTGCAAAAGGCCTGGTAAGCAAATGGGAGGGACCCACGTGAGTGTCTTCAGGGAAAGCCTCACAGAGGAGCTGAACTTGAACAAAGCCTTGAAGTACACATACAACATGGCAGTGCATTGCATGGATGAACACAGCACAGCAAAGGCTTAGAGGCAGGAGAGTGTGTTGTTGCTGTCCCCTCACTATGTAAATTACAAGACCGAGCCTATGAGATTAGAAGATGGATGGAGAACTAATGGCATGTCGGGGTGGAAAAGATGAGATAGGGCCAGATAGAGGGTCTCACAAGACAGAAGCAGTCAAATGCAAGCTATTTCTTTGGGATCTAGAACACCCTGGTGGAAGAGGTGGGACAGCGAGACCGGAAAGGGAAGGCAGTCTCCAAGGTGCATCTGCAAGCCGGCTACACCTGTGGGGATCTGGAAGTTAAGCCCACAGGGGAACTATGCACAGGACCATAAAACTCCCACCGCAGGGCCTGAATTTTTCAGCATCAACTCCCGACAGTCATTGGCTGAAAGCTGTCCCGAGGAGGGGGAGCATTCATCCTCTGGCACTTCTGGCGCTCTGTTCCGGCAGCATCAGCAAGAGAAAACCTTCAGACAAAGAAATGGATGAGTGGCACCGGGAGATCAGTAGGATGAGGGATCAAGGTGCAGGCGTGATAACCTCTGCTGCATCCCTAAGTCAGTTTGGGTTTAGTGAACTCAACAATAGGGATTCACTGTATGTTCTTAAGCAAAGAAGTATCCTGGGAAATGCTGCCTCCCAAGGACTGTCCCCTAGATGGGATCCCTATGACACGGTACAGAACACAGTGCACCAGGCTTGGGTTCAGAAGATCTGAGTTCAAGTCCTACCTGGGCCACTTTGTAGCTGTATGACTATGAAACTCCGAATGTTCTTGTTTCCTCTTCATCTGTGAAATGGGACTATTACTATGTCCCTATACGGTTGTTCTGAGGATTAAAATATACTTGTATAGAGGGTGCCAAAAAAATTGATACACATTTTAAGAAAGGAACTGTATTAAAATTGTAACACTCTATACCGATAACAAAAGATGAATACAAATCACGTTTGACTTCTGCAATTACAAGAGGTATTCAAAGTGGTTACTCTCAGCGTCTAGACACTCTGATTACGGCAAACTACTGTTTGAGCAACATTGACCAAAGTGTCCCTTGTATACATTTTTTTGGCACCCCCAATATACATGAGGGTGTTTTGTACATTGGTATTTTGTTTTGAAATGTAGACATTTCAAAGAAAGAAAGAATGAGGTTTTCAAAAGAATCTATAGCAGTTTTTATTTTTAACCCTAAAGGGATCCTTCTAATGACACATCAAGTTTTGTTCTGTTTTAAAGGCAGGCACATCTTCAAAGCGACCTCTGTCATTTCTCCACTTTGTTGTTGGCATTCTGTGCAAAGAGCGCCCTCTGATTAGTGGTAATTGCACTTACAGCGACATTAGTCATCTTCACAGTAGCAACCGTGCCCACAGGCAGGAGTTCCAACCGATGCTGCTCTGATAAAAAACCATCTCTGCATATTACTTCAGTGAATCAAAGTTTATTATTCATCCACCAGCACTTGAAAGATTTAGATAAGAGATATTCTTGAGTAATCTGTCTCCTTGGCCTAATGGAGCCTCTGAAATATAACCTAGATTCTCAGTGTCGCCTTGCAAGCCTCACTTTCACTAATTGAGGGCCAATTTGGAAGGGTGATGAGAAAAAATATAAAGGAAGGGTTTTTAAAAAAATCTAGGCCCATCTTCATAGTAAGTATTAAGATGGGAGATGGGAGGTGGAATTTCTCAGGAGGGAAGAAAAACAGGAAGAGATGAGAAAAGGAAGGTTAAGCTATTGTGAGCTCTAAGGTATAGCTACAGTGGTCCTCCCTTATCCATGGGGGGACACCTTACAGGAGGCCTGTGGAGGCCTGAAACCATGGAGAGCACCAATCTCTCTCTCTCTCTCTCTCTCTCTCTCTCTCTCTCTCTCTCTCTCTGTCTCTCTCTGTCTCTCTGTCTCTCTCTCTTTATATATATATGATATACAGAGGGTGCCAAAAAATGTATACACATTTTAAGAAAGGAAAAAACTGTATTAAAATTGTAATACTCAATATATACCGGTAACAAAAGATGAATACAAGTCATGTGTATACATTTTTTTGGCACCCCCAGTATATGTTCCTTTCTATATATGTTATGCTTTTCCCTATACATACCTATGATAAAGTTTAATTTATAAATTAGGCATAGTAAGAGATGAACAATACCTAATAATAAAAACAAAACAATTATAAAAATATACTGTAATAGAAGTTACGTGAATGCGGTCTCTCTCTCTCTCTCAAAGTAGCTTATTGTACTGTACTCACCTTTCACTTACAGGAAGCACGTTATGGCTTCTCTTTGGCCTGTCTGAATTGCCAGCATCACGACTCTTGCACTTTGGTCCTTTATTAAGTAAAATAAGGGTGACTTGAACAGAAACACTGTGCTATCATGACAGTTATACAACCATCGAGATGTCTGTTAAGTGACTAACAGTGGGGAACATAGCAGCATGGATGTGCTGGACAAAGAGATGATTTACATCCTGGGCAGGGAGGAGCGGGACTTCAAGAGGTTTCATCGCACTACTCAGAATGCCACGCAATTTGAAACGTATGCATTGTTTATTTCTGGAATTTTCCATTTCATATTTTCAGACCACGGTTGAGTGTGGGTAACTGAAACCCCGAAAAGCAAAACCACTGTATTGTGTGGAGGGTCATATCTGTGGTTTATAATTTCAATGATATTACCTTGTATTAAAGTATTTCCTTTAACCATATCACCTTTAATATTGGATAATAAAAATTGCTAAAGGGACTCAGGTCTCACTGCACATTTCATAGAGATAATTAAATTCATCCCAGTGCAGTCCCAAAGATCCCTGTTCAACTTCAAATCATGACAATTAAGAAGGCACTTTTCAATCCAATTTAGAGCTCCAATGGCATTTTCTTTGCTGTGCTTTGTTTTCAGCTTCCATTAATAGGCTACAGATAGGAAAACTGAGGCTCAGAAAGAGCGGTGTAGGGTGGAGACAGATTTGGATCCTTTCTGTCTAATTTTAGGGTCCCTCCACTATGCTGCCTTGCTATTTTGGTTCTGATGAATTTTTCAGAATGTAAGAGAGATTATTACTGAAGTACAGTGAGCAATAATGAGCATATATGACTGTCTTCCTCGAGTGGTAGACACAAGGGTTGGAAGGATTCCCAATTTCCCCATCTTCATACGTGGGGGGACACCAGGAATGGAAATTAATTGAAGCCAGACACTGAAGTTCTGGATATGACACTCTAGATCTAAGCTGTCATTTCCTGTCATCCTAGGAAACAATCAATTATTTGATACCTAACTACGCAGGGAGACAAAGAGCAGAGACACACGTTGCTTTTTTATCAAAAAGACACACTTTGGACAATGTCATGGTCCAGCAGTGTGTGAATGGGGAGGTATGGGAACGCAGAGCAAAGGCATTAAGGAATTTGCTAATTGGCTCAAGAAATTAGGTTTTCTCACTGACCTCACACCAGTTGGACCGGCAAGCTATTTATTCTGTGTTGTCTCAGAGGCCGGGAAAAGATGATGCAGGGAGCCCTATAGGCTGGGTACTGATTCAGACATTGCAACGTAGTCTCATCACATCCCAATTAACCATCCACGCAGGTGGCCACGGTGGAAATCACTCCTCCACAGACACATGAATATATTTTGTCCATTCTTCCCTCTAAATGTCTCTTGAACCTAGTCCTTTCTCGTCACTCGCACAGCCCTGCTGTGGTTCCACCCACCGTCTTCCTTCAGTTAGACTGTGTCACTGGCCACTTGTCTCCCTGCCTCCTGTCCCCTTGACGTCCTTGTGGCCAACACTGGGGTGTCAGGTCCAAATGCCTGCTGAGAGGACAGGTACTACCCATGGTGCACTTGGTTGACCTGAGCTGTAAGGAGGATGGAGAAATCCCCTCTCACAATTGTTTTTCAACACCCAGCTCCATCCCTGAATCGGCTTAAAAGGGGAAGGGGATGCCTCAGCCTTCCCAAGCTCATCATGAACATGCCTCCCATGGGGCAATGATCGGGGTTTCTTAAACGTTCCGTCCATAAATAGTCTACTTGGGATGAGCTTCCAGGGTTCTTGCCTTCTGTCCTCCCCATAGTCTCCTGGGTCCTCCCCTTCCCCTGACACCCTACAGGGTCATGGCTTCATCCTGGAGTGACACAGCAGCTACTGTATGTACTCAAAGAAGCATATTGCCTTTCACACTCTCCAAAAGGGACCTCTATAAGCCAAACAGACCTTTCTCTTGGGGATATTGACATCCCTCCCAGAATACAGCTTTGATATGTTACTATGCTGATAAGGTATTTGTTTCTTTTTAGTCTCTTACTTAGAGGCAACCCCACTCCAACACACACACACACACACACACACACACACACACGCACACCATGATGAGGAGGAGTGGGGAAGAAGGGTACAAGAAGAGAAAGAAAATCCTGTTCTACCAGGAATTCTTTCAGACTAAAACCAAGTTATCACCACCTCCAGAGAGCCTTCTAGGCTTTCTCCCCAGAAAGAGCCAACCATCCTACTGCCATGCACCTAGGACCCCCAGGTTTCCTTTGCCTCACCTCTTACCACATTCTACATAATTCTTACATTGCCTGTCTGTCTCCTCCATCCAACTTTGAGCTCCTTGGGGAGCTCCTTGGGAATCTTCCCTTATTCATCTCAGAGTTCAGACAGTATAGCACTATACCTGGCCCAGGATAGGCTCCCAGGAAACATTTGTTCAGTGGAATAAGCTCTCATGAGTTCAGCATGGCTATTAGTTAAAATTAAATTGCTCAGAAAGTAGGTATTAACCCTCATTCCTTCCTATCTAGCTTCTTGTTTATTCAGGAGAGCCCTGGCTAGATAAGCAACGTGGTCATCTCCATCAGCTGTCACAGTAGAGGCTCTGCAGTGGGAAAAGGGAAGGGCATTGAAGCCAACCAGCCACTAATGAAAGGCTAAAAGTCCCTCCAGAGCTTCTAGGTGCGTGCGTGTGTGCGTGCGTGTGTGTGTGCGTGTGCGTGTGCATGTGCGTGTGTGTGTTTGCCTGCAACCTTGGCGTCCAGAGGAAAACAGAAAGCTCCCGATTTGTAAATCCAATCAGGCCCTTTGTTGATGGGTGTTGTACCTAGACCAGAATGCTGTTTTGATTGGAAAGGATGCTGGGCTCATTAGTTGAAATAAAACATTCTCCAATTAACAGAACTAGAGTCTGGAGCTGAAATAGGAAGTGTTCAGCAACAGCGTAGCCAGGCAGTCTATTTAAAATTAATTATAGGTGGAGATATGTGGAACGGAAGAACACCCACTATTCCCCTACTCACAGGGCTGGGATACAGGGAATAGGACATGGGAATATGTGAGGGTTCTTGAGTGAGCTTGAGCTGTCTTCTCAGAACCCATTTCTTCAAGAGGGGGCTCTCTTGTAGCATGTAGCATGCATTAAAGTGAGTCTGTATGTGAAACTGAGAGAAGATCACTGTGACAGAGAAAAAACTTGTAAAAAAAAAAGCATCCCTTACTATCTAAATCTCCTTGGCTCCTGGATTTGCAGAGCAGGAGTTCAGAAAGCAAGAAATACCTGGAACTATTAAGACAGACTCAATATATCTCATTTGTCTAAAAACCAAATTGTGTCCAGACACAGCCATAATTCTAGAAGGAGGGGCAAAGGAATCGCTGTCGGGACCACACGGAGCTGCCAAAAGCATATGCCTAGTCAGGCAAGAGCTACTTCAACTCCTGGGATCTTTCACCTTTCACAGAATTCTAACCACTGCAAGCAAACCTTGGTTGCTTCTCATCTGGTCTGGTGTGGGGCATGAAATTTCAAAAGGTGGAGGAAACTGACAGAGGCAGGTCCAGTGACAACTGCCAGGGTGACAGCCAGTAGCCCAGCAAGTGGGGAGGAGAAGCCAAGTAGACCTCCAAAAAGCCGTCCAAAGTTCTCACCAAAACACAGCCACCATTTATAGCAGGAACAGAAACCACTCCGTGTATCTCATTAGTGCTTGAAAAGCCCCACTGAGTTACAGAACAAGATGTTACCTGACAATCATAATGATGGCTTGCATTGTATCTCCTAAATGTATGTCTTAGATACTCAGCAGACTATCGAAATACATGTGTGTATACATGTCTGTGCATGTATATGTGTATATAATATGGATATGAATGCATATTTTATAAATGGACATAGTGTGTATGTGTATATATATAATGTGTATACACACACACACACACACACACACACACACACACACAGTGAATCCATCAGAAGTTTACACAAATATCCATTCTGTTAGACCAGCAGTGGCAACCAAGTTTTATGTCATATACCATTTTCAGTGGGTTGCCAGTGGCTCCCCACTGGAAATCTGTATTGCCAAATCTTATCTTATCTTAGAAGAAAGAAAGACTATTACTGATAGATGATATGCATGTCATGGGACTTGGGAGGGAAGTGAGTCATGACAGGCTTTCTACTCTTTCCTACTGTGTTTCCCCGAAGATGAGACCGAGCCGGACAATCAGCTCTAATGCATCTTTTGGAGCAAAAATTAATATAAGACCCAGTCTTATTTTACTATAATATAAGACCAGGTATAATATAATATAATATAATATAATATAATATAATATAATATAATATAATATAGTATAGTAACGGGTCTTATATTAATTTTTGCTCCAAAAGATGCATTAGAGCTGATTGCCCGGCTAGGTCTTATTTTCGGGGAAACACAGTAGTTGGAACAAGTCAGAGCCCAGAATACTGTAAATCAAGATCCTTTTGCTCCACCTCCTCGGAGAATTGCTTTCACTGAACTGTGTTGACACTTTCCTATCTTTCACCAAGAGATACTGCAAGAAGAAATTCTGTTGTGTATCTCATAGGAGTGCTTGAAGAACTTTATGCACTTCAGAGATTTCTATTTATGAGGACCCCTGGGAGAAAGACATCCAGTGGGAGACAGAACTGTGTTTCTCTTAAGAAATGGGTTGTTCTGGCATTCTGGGGACCACAAATCCTGTAATGAATTGGGTTTCTCTCTGTGATGGCTCTCCTGTAAACCTGCACAGGACCTTTTTATGTATTTTAGTTTTATGTATTTTATGTATGTATTTTACCTGCTCATCTTACCCCAACTTAATTTTATGTCTTCATTAATATTTTTCATTTTGTCCTAATTTGATCACTTTCTTTGAGACTTTTGAGCATTTATATATCTATTTTTTTGAGCATTTACATTTTTTGAAGCCACCTCAAATCCTACTTGAATAAATACAACTAAGGAATCACGTGCACTTGAGAAAAACTTTTTTTCACATTGGCACCTCTGAGACAAATTGTTACTGTCTGGAAAATTCAAGCATGTGTAACACTGTGCTTGATAAATGAAGAATAACTGTATATCTGTGTGTGTCTGTGTGTGCACACGTGTGTATAAAATACAGGTGGCTCTTAGCAGGGGTTGGAGTGAAAAGGCACAGTGTTCAAGCTGAGCTACGCAGAGCGACAGAATTACAGTAAATGCAAGGCCAGTTCCATCAAGGCAGCTGAGCCATCCACGTTTCAATGGAACAGACGAAAGCAGCCTAAGCTCTTGTGAGAAATGTGCTGCTTGTTAATAATGGCTTCAAGGGAACATTCTTTTTTTGCCTTGGTCTCAGAATCAAAGGAGGTTAATTCCTTAGGATGAAAAAATAGGCAGCTGCTGGCAGCTTGTCACAGCTGGGAATGTGACGAAGAGAAGTGATTTGGTCGGTGCTGGCAAGAACAGGGCTTACACTGGGGAGACGCAGGAAAGAAAGCAGCCTCTCAAAGGGGGGCAGAGGGAAAAACGTATTAACATTTATAAAGCTCCTACTGTGTGCCAGGCACTGGGTGAGGCACTTTTTAGAAATTCTCATTAAACATTCTCACCCTCAACCACTTCCCATTTGGTGGATGAAGAAGCTTGAGGACAATCGGCACCACTTTATCTTTTTGTTGTATAAATTCGTTGAAGAAATTGGGGATTTCAGTTGGGTAAGGAGGAGGAGGAGATTAATTAAACACAAAGGGATGAGGCGCGTTCCCCATGGCCGCAAAGCCAGGATTTCAGCCTAGGTTAGTCCAGCTTCCCAGCCCATGGGATTTGACCTTTCTGATGCCCTTCAGACTGTGGTCTGTGAACCCCGTGAGTTGCAATTCCAGGAGCTTTGCAATGCAGATTCTGGGGCCCCCATCCAGACCCATTAATTCAGAATCTTGGTTGATTCCTATCTGTACTCAATCTTGAGCCATGACACTAGACCGGCTGGCCTCTGAAAGCCCACATTATCTTGCCACAGTAGGTAGTGGGCTTTGAAAAGTCCCCGCACCTCACAACGCCTTCCCCCAACAGCCGGCCATGGAGTCTGAAGACCCCCTCAGAACACAGCTTCCTGAGGGCAGTTCTGGGGAGAAGAGGCAGCTCTGAGTTTACTGCCACAGCATCCATTAAAAGGGACAACCTGGGGGCTGAGAATCAGGTCTTCAGACCCTTGTGCCTGGGAGGAAGGATTTAACAAAATCAAGCTGACGTCCTCACTTGTCAGGCTTTTTCTGCTCTCTGTTGGGCTTCTGTAGAATCCCTTTGGCGTTTTTCAGAAGCCGGCCTCCTGCCTGGTCACTGGGTTTTTTCCTCTGGGCCTGGGTTTTTCAGTCCGTAAAATGAGGGGGATGGAAAAGGATGTCCCCAAGGCCCCTTCTTGTTTCAAGTTTCTACCCAAGTTGGTAGACACAGCTTCTGAAAACAAACTGCCTTTGCTGAAAAAAAAAGAAAAAAGAAAAAAAAGACTCCTGAGAAGACTGTCCCAGGACAGGTATTTTAAGCTTAGTGGCCAGGTGCTGGCATGTACAAGAGTCCTTTGTCACAAGCCTTCTTTCCACAAGCCCTGATGTCTCCATTCTGATTTGGGGCTCACCTTCCCACCTTCCTTTTTCCCCAGCACAGACAAGGATGTCTGTTTATGCAGCTCTGAAACTAGACACACCGGAAGTTGGATCCCCACTGAGTCTTACTGGCTGTGTGACATTCTGCAGTTGACTCAACCTCTCTGAACCTCCTTTTCTCCATTTGTATATATATATATAATTAGATGCCTGCTGGGGGCCCCTTTCCCCTTAAAGAGCCATATTGACTTAGACCTCCAGCCGATACTGTAGTCTATAAATCTCTGAACCTCTTCTTTCTATATCTGTTTTTTCCTGGGGGGGGGGGGCTTATCATTTGGTGTTCTTCCTTCTTCCATGGGCAATGCCTCTGTTTCACCTGGATGCACCCCGGCATCAACCCAGGACCTTCGCTGAGTTCCACAGTCCACCCCCACTGACCCCAACACCACACACACACATCGAGCATATTGAGCTTTAGCAAAAGTTGCTTGAGACTCAGGGGCGTATGAGGGTGGGGGTAGGGATTCCATCAAGATGCATGAACCCTCAGCCTTCTTTAAGCCTGCACCCATTCCCCCTTCTCGCCAACTCCCCTCAACCCTACCTCCCAAGACTTTCACATTCTTTTCACTCTCTCTGGCAAAGTAATTTCTCTTAAGACTTGGTATCAGCAAACACTTAAGCCCCAAGGCAGGGAGAAGGCCAGCTCATTCTCTGTCCCTTTTGTTTGATCAAAGGATTTCTTTCCAAACATATGGCCCTCTCCATAAGAGTAATTCTGGTGCATGAAATTATCTCTATCTAATCATGCGTACACTGAAGGTAAATATATCTTCTCTCAAGGTGTTTGAGAGGATGGGCGGTCCTTTATATAGAGCTCCTGGCACAGTGTCCAGTTCACAGGAGGTCCTTAAAGTAAGTGACCCATACCCCACCCCACCAATGATGACAGCAGGGTGCAAGAACGAGGATGAGGTATTCAGGGTGCAAAATTTAAGGAGGTCCTTGCTCTCAGATTCATGTACAACCCTGAGAGTGAGTGCCGCCTTGCATGCTGCTTTACCTTGCTCTTGGCTCTTGTTACAGCACTGTCTGCCCCTGGTGATGATTTGAATCTGACAGATGTGAATTTATCCCAGCTTTACCAAATCCTCACTATCTGAACTTAATCAAGTTGCTTAAGCTTCACCTATTTATTTATAACATTGGGCTTCTACCCCTGAAATGTAAACAGCTTTTGAGGGAAATTAAAGGTGTCCACAAATGTAGAACACTTCATTGAATAAATGCTGCTTTCTTCTGCCCAGAGCTAATATAAGAAAAAAAAAAAGGAATGGTATCAGTTTCCCAGGTTCCGGTGTTTTGTTTCGTGTAATAAAATGAACTCAGTAAGAGATGAGACTAACCCAGAACCACTTTTTACAGTTTCCCTTTTAAAAATCAATTTTGCTTTCCCCCAGCACTGTAAATGACATAAAAGTCTAGAGGGGAGACGAAAGGAAATTGAGAGTAAAATAGATTGTGGACTTGGGGACTCGTTGCTGGATCACAAAGCAGTGATGCCTTTTGAGAAATCTTTAAAACAACATAAAAAGCCGGAAACATCATCTCTCTTTAATCCCTCCCCTCTTTTTGCTTTGAAAGTCCTTTACCATGAAATTGACTAGACGCTTATTTGGTCCTTTGATGATCAATGGTATACGTTCATTTGATCCTTTCCTGCTAATGACCCATCATTAAAAAATAATGGAAAAAAATGGAACATTCAAAGATGTAGCAGTTGATAAAGTTCATGGAAATGTGGTCAGATTTCTTTTAAAGTATCTCGGAATAAAAAAGGAGAGATAATGGCTTCTCTAGTATCTTTCCTGGTGTTAAGTTGGCTACACAGCCCTGTGCAGTCCTACCCCCACGCCCACTGGCTTTTCTGACTGTGCAAATTACCAACCTAGAGCTCTGCCTGCGCATTTGTTTTCAGCCCGGAAATACAGCCATGTCTCATAACGCGTTCTGTCTTCCTTTTTGGGGCACTTCTCTCTCCACATGTGACTTGAAAGAGACTCTAGCTCCTCAGGTCACCTCATCATGGCTGCCCCTGAAGTTATAAATCAACCAATCACGTCCTGCAGATTTTTGAGGCCTGTTAACATTTACATATTCTACCTGACTGGTTAGGAATATGCGATACAACATAACAATCATTAGCTATTTATTGAGACATTAGTACCCATCACACAGTGAGGAGAGCTTTGCATATCGTCAGTACTGCTATTGTCCCCATTTACAGGTGGAGAAACTGAGGCTCAGCAAAGTTAAATAACTTGGTGATGGTTGAACAGCTAGTAAGATGTACGACCATGATCAAAACCCGTTAGTCCATCTCCACAGCCTGTACTTTTAGCCACGACTCTGTTCTTTTCATAGATCACCCTAGGTACACCCATTAATTCACATCAGTTCTGATTTGCAGTTCGGAAAATAAAATTGCCCTAGCCATCAAGTTTTCAAAACTATTTTCAAGTTCTAGTAATTAGCATTCCTGATCTATGGTTCTGGCTCCCTTTTTTTCAAGGAAATCAAACATCCTTTGACCTCCATTTCAATCATTTCCCTTTACTGTGAGTTGAGTCCTCGTCACAATATCAGAACAATAAAGCAATTTAGTATCTTTAGTGTCTACTTAGCTCAAGTGGAACATTTTCACAGCAGGACTTATTGACAAGGCTGTTTTAATGTAGTTGAGTTCAATCAAAACCCCAGAGCTGGCCTCCTTTTGTGAAGACTTGAGGACAGGGAGACCCAGGAGACACTAGAGAAGCCATCATCTCTCCTCTCACCCTTCTGACAAATGAGGGTGTGGATAACTATAAATGAGAAAAATCGTATAATCACTTAGCACAGTGTCAGCACTTATAACTGGTTCCTAGCCTCACAACTGTCACTGCTATTATTTCTCTCTTACTATTATTGAGTCATGGATGGGGGGACTCAGGGATGGAGGGAGGGTGTCTCTCAGCTTTTTAAAGTTCACCATCAAGTGTGAGACTTTTTGTAACACTGTATTATATGTGAGACAACAGTCATATCCAAATGTTCCACAACTGCCATCTCAGAAGCCTCTATTTGGGTATTACATCCAACAGTTTTCCCTTAAAACATGTGTGCCTCACTCTCCCCACCATGATGACATTTAAAGAATTAGTTATGATCAAGGGAATGACATTTGAAAGGAAGCCCCTCTTAAATGGCTTGTTTCAGAGTACCAAAGTCAATTTTAAAAACAACTGCACAAAATGTCTTATATTGATAGAGGAGTGAGAAAAATACGATTTTTTTTTTTTTTTTTTTGTAAATGAGTACCTAAAACCTTCCAGGTGGTTACACCAGGAAGCTCTGGTACTGATGGACTTTGAATGCTCTTTACTCGAGCTCTGAATTCTCTAGATGGATGGCACACAACCTCCTTTGTCTCAGGAAATCCCCCTCCCTCTCCTTCAATACCTTAGTCTCTTGGCTCAGTGTCAATGAGGCAACTCTCTTCCAGGCAGGGATCAGTAGTGAGGAAAAGACCAGCAACATTTTTCTACATCTGCAGGAACAGCAGTTACAGGAGCTCTCTTTGTGTTGTTAAGAGCGTGTATTTACATTATTCCCTAAGGAGTTTCAAAACATGCTGAATTCCTTTCAGTGTTTAATACCTCATAAATAAAGCCTTAGTAGCAATTCTCAGCACTAGCGAATCATGGATGTGTTCCAGACAACATTTAAGATATACAAGTCAATTCCAAATGGAAGAAAAGAGCCTCATTTTCCCAAGTCGTCAACATATCTCAAACCACTGACATTTTCAGAATGGAGAGGGTGGCAGATTCGGAAACAGACGAGCACTCTGGTGGGGCAGAGAACCCCTCCCACAATGCCTCGAAGTCCACCTTCACGCTCACTAAGTGCTTTCATACTCTCCAGATGACATGACGTAGGAGCTGTAATTACCCCCCATTTTACAGTAGAGGAAACACGTAGAAGTTAAGCAGATTGTCTGAGGAGACCCAGTTGGTAAGTGACAGAACTGGGATTTGAAGTCAGCAGAAGGATTCTCAAACCTGCCTTCCAAGCCACTCTCCTATGCAGCACAATAGAGTCTACTTCCTGCACACCTTTCCAGAAAAGACACCATATTTCCAACTGATCCTCCAACCCACACCCATAGCCATGCTCCTTGTCCTTCTTGGAATGAATCACCAACATCCCCCCACAAGCCCAAATTCCTTCTCTTTCTTGAAATGAATCACCAACACCAACGCCAAGCTCATACACCTCACGCTTCCTGGAATGAATCATCCACACCCATCCCCGACCCCATCTTCTCTTTGTTTCCTGGCCATGCCCAGCCTCGGTGGCAGCCATTTCCCCATTGTTATCACTGTCCTTTGGGTGGCAGTTCTCAACTGTTTTCCACACAATGCCCCCCCCCCCCCCCCATCCACTGGTCCTGTTTCTCACCACAGTGAGTGAGGAGAGCCAGCAGGAGTTTGGCCTGACCCAGTCCGTTGACTCTCTGCCGTGGCAGGCGAGACAGGTTCTCACGGGGGTGTCCTATAGATGATACCTTGCCGAATCATGCTCAACAATACACTCCTAATCCTGATCCAGTGTTCTAGATGGTTCCTGGGGCTCCTGTCTCACATCTCAGGGTGAATTCCCTGACACCCAGTAAAACCCCGTGCAAGACATGGGTCACCTTTTGGTGCTTGGATGATGTTAATCCCAGAGCACTGAAAGCTTTGACTGTTAAGAAAACCACTTGTGCTCCCAGGAGATGTATGTTTCCTCTTGGCCCACCCAGATATTGCAGAACTCTCCAAGGGAGCATGCAGGTAAGCACCCTTCTGTCTCCTATCATGTATATTCATCCTTCTAGAAAGGACAGATGAAGAAAGATGGATAGGCTGGTCTCTTGACACTTCATCCTCTCTGAATTGGTCTCGACCCAACAAAGATATAACATGTGACATAATTTATTGAGGGCTTATGATGTGTCAAGCACTGTACTAAGTATTTCAATTTGGTCTCCTTTAAACCTTGCAACTCTAGAGGTAGATAATGTATTCCTTTTACAGATGAGGTTAAAAACATGGTCACTTGCTCAGGAACCCACAGCCAATCAGTGGTGGAACTGAAATTCAAACCAGGATCATTTTACTCCAGAGGCCAATGGCTTAATCTTCTTACTTGATTGCCTCCCAGAGCAGAATTATTGCCTCAACAGAACATTCTTCTACTGAAGGGGGTGAGTGGGCCTGAAGCAGCTTAGCCTCATACAAAATGACATCGGCACACACAGAATGACAGAATGTTGGAAGTGAATGTTTCTAGGCTTTAACTGTTTTAATAGCTCCCTTTTTTAATAGGTAAGAAACCGGAGGGCTAGAGAGAGAGGAAAGAACTTGGCCAAGATCATATGTGTTTCCTCTGGGAAACAAACAGTAACAGCCGACATAGCATTAACTTTTACATCAGATTTTCCAATGTGTGTTCCATGGACGAATAAGGCCTGTGAGATGTTAAAAGGTAGATCAGGGAAGAGGGTGAGAAGGGTCCTGGGGTCAAATACTGCATTTGCTGGTGCGCAAAATTCACGTTATATGAGATATACCTCCATTTCATAAATTTTGTGCAAAATAGTACTTTTCATCATGCTTTTTGGAAAGCGATTTCATTGAGGGAAAAAACTTACACATGTAAATGCAGGACGTTATATAGTGGAATCCTAGTTGGAAATCATAAATCTCGATACGTAGCAATGCCTCATAAACCCCTGAGGGGATATGAAAATCACATAGTTAAAAGAAATATATTGGTCTTAGTGAATGCTGGCACATGGTAGGCTTAGTAATAATAGATTTAAGTGCAAAATATTAGGGAGGAAATCCAAATTCTACAGAGCTTACACAGCTCTGTAGACTTTACCTTGCTATTTTTGAGAATAAAACTTCTGATCTAATGACTGATGTTTTTAGGTTGCCTGTTTTGTCCACAAAGGGAGTCATCGTATATTATTTTGCCTTGGGTTTTCATTCATTCATCTATACCTGGGCATTTAGAGCAAGGTAATTTTTGGGTTCTTACTCTTTTGTTGCAAGGTGGTAAGAGGAAATGCATTATATAAACTTGCAATAAACTACGTTTGAGAAACACTAGATTAGACAAAGTTCAACAGGTTCCTTTCTTGCAAGACGTCTTGTCGATAGAGTATATTGCACTGTCCTACTTATTTGACTGTGAAAACATTTTTCTTTGCAGCTCACTTAGTAAAATATCCTGAGACGTGAGTGTTCCACGGAACACAGTTTGAAAATCTAACTTCTTTACAAACATATAACTATATTTCTGCTATCAGATTGTCAAATCCTAGTGATGCAATAGTTCTAATTTGGGAGAAGTGCTTCACCATTTAGAACTCACAGAAACAGTGTGTCTGGGGAAAAGAATGCCCCCTCCTACCAATGAAGCAATCCCTGAGATATCACCACTCATTATTTATGCCAGCCATAGCACCCCCTGGCCTTTGTTTCTTTCTTCTATGCCCACAGAACTGCATTCTTGTTTGCCTCCATGAATTCACAGAAATCCAAAGGGAAAAAACAAAGGGGGTCTTTCTTAACCAGGAGTGCAGAGATAGCATGCAAAAGAATGAATGTTAGGACTCAAGTATGCCAGAACTCCACACAGAGGGACAATGCAGTGGGATTTCAAGGACTTGGGGAATATTCTCCCACACAAGTCTCATTGGCTAAAACTGGTCACATGATCACACCTAAATGCAAGGAGGCTGGGAAATGTAGTCTTCCTAAGTGTCCAGATTTCGGTAGCACAAATGTCTCAACCTCAAGCCTCTAAGTTCTTGATAATTTCAGTGGCCAAGAGAAGAAAAAGAAATTAATGTGATAGAATACTTCAAGTATCACAGTTTGCCATTTCATTTCTCTATCTCATTTGAACTTCTGGTAAGCCTGCAATATATCTTAATTTTTATTTTCTACTAGGGAAACCATTGCTCAGAATGGTTGAGTAACTTGCCCAAGGTCCTTCAGCTAATTAGTGAAAAAGCCAGAATTAAACCCACATCTGTTTGACTGTAAAAGCTGTATTTACCGTACATGGCTGTTGTGAGGACCGATTAAATTTAAATTTATTCCTTCAAATATCAAAAACCTACGTGCAACATTCACTTATTCACTTTTCCGGATGTGGGGGATTCAACAGATGCTGCCCTTATAGAGCTTAAGTTCATACTGTGGTAAAAATAATAAACAAGAAAATAACTAAGTGAGTTCAGTTAAAGACACATTCTAGAAAGAAAACTTAAATGAGATAAGTGGACGAAATCAGAGGGGGGTGAGGAGGGCAGCTATTTCAGATAGGCGAGTCAGGGAAAGCCTGAAGACGTGACTTGTGGGCAGAAACATGAGGAACTGAATAGTCTTAAGCAGAGCAGGGGGAAGAGGGAATAGCAAGTGCAAAGGGCCTGAGGTGGCATGGGCTAGGAACATTTGAAAAAAATAGCAGTAAAACAAATATGGCTGCAGCAAGGGAGTAAGTGAGGGAGTGCTATGATCTGAAGGTTTGTGCCTCCCAAAATTCATGTGGAAACCTAACTGCCAAGTGATGACAGGGGCATGGAGATGGGGGGCTTTGGGAGGTGATTAGGTCACTTATAAGTGAGATGGGTGCAGTTATAAAACAGGGCCTGAAAAACTCCCTTGCTCCTTCCATCATGTGAGGACACATTGGAAAGAGTCTGAACCAAGAAACAAGCTCTCACTAGACACCAAATCTGTCAGCACCATGATCTCACCAGCCTCCAGAACTGTGAGAAATAAATTTCTGTTGTTTATATGCTGCTCAGTTTACCGTGTTTTGTTACAGCACCTCAAAAGGACTAAGACAAGGAAGAAACAGTAGGTGAGGTCAGAGAAGCAAGCAGATGGTGCATAGTGTAGAGTTAGGGGGGGGCACAGTTGAAAAAAAAAAAAAAAGCACCTGGGACTTTTCTAACTAGAATAGGAAGGAAGCCGTTGGAGAGCTTTTGAGCAATGGACTGACATGGTCTGATTTTCTTGTTCTTAAAGGTGCTTCTGGTTCCTTTGTGGAGAATAGATTATCCTGAGAAAAGGGTAGAAGTAGGGAGAGTAATTACGAGGCTTCTGAAGTCATTCAGACAAAATATGATGGTAGCTTGGATTACAGCGGTAAAGAGGAAGATGAGAAACATGGTCAAATTCAGGATATATTTCGAATGTTGAGCCAACCAGACTTACTGGTGGATTCGTTGTAAAGATTGAGGAGAAGAAAGTTAAGAAAAACTCCTATTTTTAACCCGAAAAGCCAGATGCATGGGTTGTGGTAGATAGAATAACAGCCCCTCAAACGTGTCTATGTTCTCATCCGGGAACCTATGAATATGTTGCTTTACATGACAAAAGGGACTTTAAGATGTGATTAACTTAAGGACCTTGAGAGAGGGAGATTTTCCTGGATGATCCAGGTGGACCCAATGTCATCCTAAGGGTCCTTTGAAGAGGGAGCAGGAGGGTCAGAGTCAGAGGGATTTGAAGATGCCCCACTGCCAGCTCTGAGGATGGGCAGAGGAGCACAAGCCAAGGAACGCAGGTGCAATCCAAAGAAACAGGTTCCCCCTTAGCGCATCCGGAAGGAACACAGCGCTGCCGGCACCCTGATTTTAGCCCCGTGAAACCCATTGGACGCTTACCTCCACAACGGCAAGACAATAAATCTGCACTGGCTTAAGCCACTCAGTTTGTGGTAATTGGTTACAGCAGCAAGAGGAAACTCATACAGTGGTACGTGGAACAGTGCTCTGACAGCTGTAAAACACTAAACATAACCACCATGGAAAACTGAAAATCACAGTAGAGAGGACACAGGGAGCAAAGATGGGTTTATTGTTCAACCCTAAATGGCAGTGTACTTAATCGTGGGTTATCCTCGAGTTTCCAAGCCAAGCAGCAGGTGTCAATCTATGGCAGGTCCTGCATCATACGAAGGAGGTGTAAGGATGAGGCAGAGGCAGGGCCAGGCCTCGTGGACAAGTACTGCAGGCCTGGGGAAATGTCATGGCAGCCTCCCATGTTCCCTCTAAAAGGGGCTCTGGTCTAGTTTCCATGTTTGAATGGAGAAGAAAGTGCCTCGTGGTGCTGAGTTCCTTCTCAGGCAGCTCTTTCTCTCTCGCTTGCTTTTGCTCCACCATATACAGTTTATTCCACTTGGTTCTGATGTTCAACTGACACCAGGAAAACGATCCAGAGTGTATGGCATCTCTGACAAACGAATAGGAGATTCATTTGAAGAATGAATGTTCTTGTTGGTTGTATGAGGTGTCTCTTCATCTAAGCGGATATCATTCTAAAGTGGTAATTGAGATTTTTATGGAGTGCAATTAGGAAATGGCATTACTGCTTATTATAGATAATGAAATAAATTGACGTGTAGGAAAGATAATTGGTATTCTAGAGAGTTATAACTCTTTGGGAAATCAGAGGTGAGCGGCCTCTTTGGGGCACCAGGATTTATGTTAACATCTTCCAACCAGCAAGAACCTGGTACTCCACAATCCCTCTGCTGTCCATTCATTGATGTTGATGAGAAAATCCTACCCTTACTCCAAATCTCAGAGCAAGACAGAGACGGGGGGGGGGGGGGGGAGAGAGAGAGAGAGAGAGAGAATGAATCAGAAAGGGGAAGTGAGAAATGTGGGAAAGAGGTTCCGACTTACTGCACAGTGTCTACAGCCACCATTGCTGGAGCCAGAATTGCTCAGTGAAATCAAGCTGCGCAGAATCAGAAGCCCATGTCTGGCATAAACTACCCCGTGTGGCCATGGACAAGATGTCTAACCCCTCTGAGCTTCAGTTTTTCCAACTATCAAACTGGAGTAATAATACCCATCTACAGGGCTGTTGAGAATTCTGATGCGATGATCCGATTGTGTCCAAAGTGGCCGACACTCGCTAACACATAGGAGAAGCCTAATATTAATTTCATTCCTCAGCACGTCCTGCTGCTCTCTCATCTTGACACCCCTTGATTTTTCTCTTCCAAGAGTCAGTGACATATGACTGGGTGAGGTGAACGCAGGTAGGAAGAAAGTGGGAGGTATGATAAGGTTGTAGGGAGATCAAAGCACTGAAAACTCTTATAAATTTCATGGACTGATTGGGGAAAGACCTATGGGTACAGTGGGAGTTTCTAAAACCCATGGACCTTCCTGATTATCTTAATAGACTGAGACTTAAGGTTAAAACACACTTGTGCTTCTGGGGCCATATTTCCTCCTTGCAAAAACCCTCTGGAGTGATATGTATCCCATTTTAGAGCTGGAGAAACTGAGGCTCACAGTGGCTTCCTGACTTGCCCAGGATTTCTAAGTTCAGTAAGAAGATCCTGAATCTTCTCAACTTACCACGCAGGCAGCTCTTTCTGCCACCTGGCACCTGCCTCCCACCTTCATGTACAGGCAACGGTGATGAGAAGGAGCCAGGTTCTGAGACCAGGAGAAGGACCGTTGTGATAAGGCAAGCTGCATGTCTAGAGGTACATGAAGGGGGGAAATACGCTGAACCTTAAACTAACACAAGAGGCTCGTAAGCCAGAGGTATAAAGAGAGGTGGCAGTTACCTAAAGGAACCTGCCCAAAGACTTGAGACAGAACCATAGTCTTCTGAAAGACCATGCTAAGTCACTGAAGGTTTAGGAATTGGGAAAATGTACGGTTCCAAAAATAAGCAGCATTGCTCTGAACAGGTAAGATGGTTATTGACTTCACCACCGAGTCTATTTGATGCTGGTGTCAGGCACTGGAAAAGCCACTGATCATTGAAATGGGTCTGAACCCACTCAGAGAAAAGACCACAGCTTGGCTCACATCTCCCCAGCCCAGCACCCCCCAGCAAGTCCACTCAGCCTCCTGCCACCATCGAGGAAGGGTGACTCTAAGAGCATGAATAGCCCAACCCTTCCTCCTACGAGCTGTGGCCACTGTTGCTTACTCCCTCTGACTACAAAGCCTGGGTTTCGTTAAGGGTGGACCACCTGGGGCCAATTCCTGAGCCCTACCTCTGGTCCCATGATTTAGAAGTTATTGGGAATGGGTCTGGAATCTTCCATTTTATTATGCTCCCCTGGCGACCCTAATTCCCACTGCAAGTTGGAAACCTCTGCTCTCAGCTCCTCACTTGCGTCTCTCTCCTTTGCCTACTGGATCCTGATTCAACAGATATTTATCGAATTCCAACTGTTCGTCAGGCTGTTTTACATACTTGAGCTACATCTGTAAACAAAACTAACAAAAAAGAAAAATATCTCTAGGGCTTACATTCTACTGTATGGGGGTGGGTGAGTGGGGGAGGGAAATAATAAGCAATAAACATAATGAATAAGTAAATTGTTTTTCACTTTATGTTAGGAGGCAATAGATGCCAAGAAAACACAAAGAGGAGGGTAAAGTGGGAACATGAGTGCGGGGATTGGAGACGGGTGAGTTGGCTCTCTCCAGTGAATCCTTTCCCCACTCCTAGAATGAGGCTTCGGCCTCTGCCACCTGCACCCTCCTGGGCTGCTCAGAGCTCTGCTTCCTACTGCTAGTTGCTTCCTCCCCTGCAAGTGCTTTGCTGCCCCTTATGGCTGCTATGGGCTCCACTCACTGAGGACACTGGGGTAACCCTGTCATTGCTGGCCAGTATTTGTCACCATCTTTCCAAGCTAACTCTGGGAAAGTACCCATCTACACCTCTCTGTAGGGGTAGGCACTTCCCAGTTCTCTGAAATGTTGGAAGGACTGGAGATTTATTGGAGCAACTCAGTGGTCTGTTGGAGCCCACTCCTGACAACCCATTGGTAAGTACTAATGAAATTACACTGGAGCTTAAAATTGCCTTTGCAAATCAGCAAGTGCTACAACTCAGGGCTCCCCTACCTCACACACCCCAAGATTCAAAACAAATATGTTATTACAAATTTACTATCACACCAATGGTAATATTTAGGTGCCAGATATAGCCACACAGAAATTTAATTCCAAAGTCCCACCCTTTTCCCTGCATCAGGTAACCTGGGAGTAGTCCCTCCCATGCTTTCTAGCTGAGAAAAGACCAAAGGGTTTGAGATTCTGGACCAAAAAAATACACAGAAAGTCTTGGACTAAAACAGTAATGTTATGAGGGAACACAAAGGGTGCAAAATTCCTGTCCTTAATTTATTGTCTTATGTCTTGTTTATTATTGTTGTTGTTTTTTCCTGGTAGTCACTACACATTCAGAAATTGATGACTTTCCAGGGCATTATAAATTCCAAACATTTAGCAGAGCCAGCACTAAAATAGCTCACTAAAGAGTATGGGTTGGAAAGAAGAATTGTAACTGTACTTTATATACAATAATCAATTATAGCAAATTTCTCAGCAGTGTTTTCTATTATTTTTCTTTAAGATACAGTAATGAAAATAAGATCATCAGACTTAAGGACATTACTTGGTGCATCTCAGTTTTTTTCCACACAAATTCTCCAAGGTGAGAGAAAGAGAATGGACGTCCCCAGAAGTCTAAGGCTTTAGCCTAAAGAGGTTTACACAAGTTCAAGTTGGTATGGAAAGCTTTAGCTAGTGGTATACTAGTGAATGTTTTAACAATCGTATCTTGGGGTGTGGGAAGCTCGGATTTGTAGCATCTGCCAATTTACATGGTGTAAAGAGTCCTACCTCGGCCAATTTCAAGCTAGCAAATGTGCTGTCAAGTGACTTGCTAAATTCCTGAAAATGTAACGCGTGATTCTCATGAGCCAGTACAAGCCAAGTCCAACACACCCCTGACTTTGGCTTTACAGTTAGTAGGAATTTTGTATTCAATGATACGTCCAGGGTTAATCTGAAAATAACATTAGTTTTCTTTCTGCCTTCCAATCTTTTAGCATCATGTAATATAGCGTTTCCCAAAGTAAGCTCTACTCTCATGTGTGGTGAGCCGGGTAGAGCATGAACATGGAATAGCCTCACATTGAATCACTTAGTGGGAAAGGCATTTCTTTTGTGTTTCTCACTCAATCCCCCTCATTATGTCAAGAGTAAAGTCTCAGGGGTGCTAATGTGCTTTCACACCTCGAGAACACTTTTCTCCCTTTTTAACAAAGAGGGAGCCAGCCTCAGAGTCAAGTCTTCAGGCAGACAGTGGTATAATGTAATACAGTTGTTTCTTTTTATTTTACTTCCTATGTTTAGTTTTTTATGGCAAATAATACTGACTTTTCTCCATTTATGGAAGTAGCACAGAGTTTTCTTTTACACATGTTACTAACTATGCTACTTGGACCTAGGAGGTATCTGGATGAAGCAAAAGTCACTTGCAGTTAGGAATCTTCAGAAGATGAGACCCAGCTTCTCATGGGGTGTGCTTGTAGGGCCCTCTGGGGACAGAAAGGCCCTGAGGCAGCCTGGTTAGTTAGCTGTTGACTCCATCTTTGGGATCTCCTGCTCCCATTGGTCTAAATCACACAGATTTAGATTCAAGCAGTGGTATGCTGTTAAACGCTGACATGTAGTGCTTGCCAATTCCCATGGTGTAAATATCCCTACTATGGCTGATTTCAAGCAACCAATATGACATTGCTGAACTCAGAATTGGGCAGAAATGCACACAATCAGCTTTCATGAACCAACAGGAGCTATCTCCAGCACACCACTGGATTGAACCACCACTCATAGTGGGTTTGGGATTATGCCAGGCACTTTCACGTGCCTTCTCATGCAAGCACCCAAAGCTGTAGCTGCTGATAATGATTATTACCATTTCGCAGATGAGTAACTTTGGGGCAGAGAGGTTACGTGACATGCTTAAGCTCATTCAGACAGTAAGTGACTGAGCTGGGTTTGAACCCACGGGCACTCTAATCCATCACTGGAGCGGGCACCACTGCACTCAGTACATCATTCTCAGGCATCCCTTCAGATGCATCGTCCCCAGCTCACTTTCTTCTACCACGTGAGCCCTGAAACACTCTTTGTGGCACTTGAAACTCTGTCCATCTTGCCTTATCATTCTTGATACACATCTGCTGCCCAAAGTCCATCCATTTAATACACACACACACACACACACACACACACACACACACACATATATATATATATTTTTTTTTATTTTTTTTTCCCCCACCAGGTCTTTCATTAGGCCCTGGTTCAGCCCCCAGAAAGGCCCAGTCATCTGCCTGCCATTAAAGTTGACGTTCACCCTGGCCATGACATTGAACATCCTACTTCAGTAGGACAAAGAGGAAGAAAGGACTTATTTATTGAGTTCCTGCTCTATGCCTGGCTCTGTGCTTGTGGCTTTACCCCATTACCTCATTTTATCCTGACAATCACTCCATGAGGTAGGCATTGTTGTGCCTCTTTAAGATGAGAAAACTGAGGCTCTGAGAGGTTGAGTGACTTATTGCAGGTCACCCAGCTTGGAAGTGATGAGGCTGGACTTGGAGTCTAGTGGACTAGCTCTGCCCCAGAGCCCGGCACAAACTCCAACACAGGAAATTCAGGCCATAATCTTCTGTGACAAGGTACAGGGCAGAAGGGCTGTAGAGGAGGTCAGTGGACCTCATAAGCCTGGGCCTCCCAGGGCAATGGCTGCAGGACTCCCACTGGCAAAGCTATTCCCAGGGTTTGTTGAGCTGGATCACCCTGGAACGTGTAGATTATACTGGAGTATTAGAGGGACTCCACAGATTTCCATCCTGAGAAGGAGTGGTATAGCCCCTGTGGGTTGAGACTAAACCTCACAGTCCCCACGCAGAGTTAGGGACCATCTTCTTGAAATGCCAACAATGCTTGCTTTATGCCCCGGCAGTAGCCCCACTGCTCTGCATGTAAGTGTGTTTATCTGTTTGACCCTCCCTGCCACCCAACAGTCAGCCCCTAAGGCCAGGGAGGGGGTGTTGTCCCTTTGTAGAGGATGGATTGGATGGGCCGATCAATACTGGTTGGGTTGGTGTCTCTTTTTCGCCCAGGTGCTCTGTCTCAGACACAAGCTCTCAGAAGTGAGGAGTCTTGAGGCTGCACAGAGGGGGAGCGTGTGGTCTGAGGCAGGAGTCTCTGCAACTGGTGTCTAACCCTGTGGCAGGTGGCTGCACCCCTGGTGGCTCATCCGAGCCGCCCCAAACACAATCATTACTAGAAAGGTCGCCGTGGCTCTGCCGGTTCTGGAGGCAGAGAGGGTGAGGGTGCTAGCACCCTATAGAGAAAGCAGTACACAAGCTCTCATTAGCTCCTTAAATGATTCACGAGATACACAGGCCAAGGGCTTCTTAAACACTTGCCCCTATGAGTCCCATAGACACCCCGTCTCATCCTATTTCAGATGAAAACCTGAAGGCAGCAAAGAGAAATGACTGGCAACAGGTCAGACTTCCCCCGAGGCGGCGAAGCCGTAACTCCATGGCAGAACTAGACCAGTTGCCTTCCCTTTCCTCACGCTGCTGCTCCCGAATCACGTGGCTTGCTTGTAAGTCCTTCAATCAGATGGCCTGTGTTGTAAGCCTCCACGCTGGCTTCCGTCTTCCTAGAAGAGAACCAGGCTTTTCAAGTCCAACAGATTTGCATTTTCATTCAAACTTTGTCACTTATTAGCTGTGTGGCCTTGGGCAAGTCACTTTACCTCTCACTAATCATTTCCTCTTTGGTATTTTTTGTTCTCTGTCAGTGCAGGGTTATCATGAGACTAGGAGAAGATGCCATGGTCTGTACAAAAGATGAGTAAATGATTGGAGAAGGGGATGTCCAAGCCTTTTGTTAGTCTTATTTACACGTTATAACCGATTCACAACTCATTCAGTAATTCAGTGCAAAATGAGTTACCCTTGGGCCAGACAGTGAAGGACAGCAGCGCCCTCCACAGGTCAGAGTGGTAATGGCAGCGGTGATAGAGTGAAATTTTTGAAGGACAGATCTACTTCTTTGGGGAAACAGGAGTCTTGCAGCCACAGTTCTCTCTCCCCGTTTCTCCAATTAGTGACCTTGTCAACTTAGGAGGCTCAAGTTAAGGAAAGCTCCAGGGTCACTTATATGTGTAGGCAGTGGTGTGCAGTGGTTTGGATTCGGAGACCCGACACTTACTGTGTGTCCTCAGGCATGTCATTTCACCTCAAGTAGCAATGCTGTTTCTATCCATTCATCCATCCATGAACACCTAGGTGGCTTCCATATCTTGGCTATTGTAAATAATACTGCAATGAACAGAGGGATAAAGACATCTTTTCCAGTTGGTGTTTTCATTTCCTTCGGATAAGTAACCACCAGAAGTGGAATTGCTAGGTCATATGGTAGTTCTATTTTCAGTTTCTTGAGGAACCTCCATACTGTTTTCCATAGTGGCTGCACCAATTATACCACTTGTAAGTTGATAAAAAAATTGTTTTTAAGTCAAAAACAATAAAGGCGTACAGAGCACCGAGCTCTCACATAGCAAATGACAGCGCTTAGGATGCTATTAAGATCACCATCCCTATTTGCGTCCCGCAACTGCAGAACCTGCACAAAGGAAAATTGTTTACAGATGCTAGACCTTCTGAGTTCTGTCTCCGCCTGTGCTTGCTCACCTGATGCCTGGTCATAGGCTGGCTCCCCTCCAGCCTCCCATTTCTAATGCCCATCTCAAAGGCAGCGGTTCTCAACTGAGAGTGAATTTGTCCTAGGGGCAGGACAGTTGGCAATGGCTGGGGTCATTTTCGGTTCTCACAACCAGGGGAACACTACTGCTATCTAGAGGGTAGAGACCAGGGATGTGCTGAGCAGTCCATAACACACAGGACCGCCCCCCACCACAAGAAATTCTCTGGCCCCCTGTGCCACTAGTGCAAAGTGTGAAAAACCCCTCTCTAAAAATTGAGTGAGCTGGGTCACTCTGGAAGATGTGTTTATTTTATGGGACTACTAGAGAAATCCTTAAGAGTGCCATCCTGAGAAGGAATGGCATTGCCTCTGGGAGTTGTAAGGAGTCTCACACTCCCCAGGCAGTTGGGGACCCTCTTGTTGGGATTGCAATAGCACTTGCTTCATCTCCCCACAATCGCTCCCACTGCACTCTCTTCTGGTGACTGGCTCCCAGGTACGGTTCAAAGACACCTCTCAGCGAGGCAGCCCCATAAAGCAGCACCTAGTTTCTGGGAGAGCAAAACTAATCACAGAACATGAGAGATTTTCCCCGCTTCAGTCACAAGCTATGGATGGACACTCTGATGCGTGGTGCACATACAGCACAGCACTCTTTCGGTTGTTTTTGTTTCGTTGATTGATTATTTTGTTCGAGGAAGGATGCACCTTGAACCCTCTCACAGCCTTGCTTTGAGATTCTCAGCATCCATATGTTGCTTACTCATCCTTTACACACATCTTTTGAAGCACCTGTTCTGTAATGGGCCCAGTGTTAGGTGTCAGAAATGAAATATTTACCTGACATTTTTTGCCACACTTAGGTGACAGGCCACCGTGCTGTGGGAGGGGAAACGAAGCAGGCTCCAGAGACACAAGGACACTAATGAGTTTGAATCCCAGCTATGCTGCCTTTTAGCTGCTTGTGTAACATCAGGAAAAGTTACTCAAGCTGTCTTAGCTTCGGTTTCCTCTTCCTTAAAAAGTGCAATGAGGCCCCACACTTCTCAGGTTTGTGAGAAGCACTAAAGGACTAAATGGTCGGGATAGAACAGACTTTAAGTACCCCACTTCCCCTCTTTAAATCCTACTTCTTCCACCTTTTTAACTATGTGACCTTGAGCATAAGAAGTTCAAGGATTCTCAATGTCCTCGCTCGTGAAGTAGAAATAATGTACCTGCCACGTACAAAGCAGTGATGATGCTTATAAACCAGTTACCTGGTCATTGCCGGCATGTTGTTAATAGTCAATAAATATGACCATCATCATCATTACTTTTACTATTATATTGCCTACAGTAATCAGCGTTCAAGTAGCTATTTTTGTCCACATTATTATCCTAGATCTATTTCAGTGTCTTAAATAGCTGTGGGTGGCTGGGAAGCGCATAGGCTTACCTCGTCGCTGTGCCAAGGCTGCAGACTGATAAGCAGCAGGAAAGGAAGACACTCCAGCAGATGGGACCTGCATGGGGGCAGGTTGCTCCTCGTTCCACCTGAGCATATGCAGAGCAGCTGACCGCTGTCCCTCAGGCTTTCTTCTTCCCCGGGATAATTTCTTTAAAACCAGCCTGGAATCCCAAGTAATGAAGAATGATGAGGCTAATTATAGACTCCGTGTGACACACAGGTCTGTCTGCTGTGTGTGTTCATACACATTATCTGGGTTGAGCCAAGGTCCATCCAGAGTGCTCAATTACAGACCTATCCAGAAGCTAGCAGACCTAGTCTGTCAAACCTGTGAGGGCAAAGATGCCATATCAGTTGGTTTTGCAGCTCCCACAATGCCTGCAGTTGTTCCGACACATAGCAGAGCCCCCACTTCCTCAAAAAGGGGAATCAGTGGCTTGTGGTATCTGTGCTTGGTAAGAGCATTGACTCGTTCACCTGGAAACATGGCTGGTGCCTAATTGTAGCATTCATTTTTTAAATCAGGAAATCTTCCAATAGGTAAAATGACACATACTCAATAGACCCATTTAAAAATATTCCCCTTCAAAGACAAAAAAAAAGGAGGAAAAAAATCTATATTCCTATCACCCAATAATAACCCTGTGTATATATTTTTCCCTTCTATTATCTCTTTGTTTTGACTGTTTGTTTTGCTTTGCTTTTGTTTTGGAGGTTTGAGATTTTTTCGAAATTATAGAAAAAATTTCTATAATTGTGTAAAAAGTTTTGCAGACATTTTTTTTTTCCCTCTAAGACTCATCTAAGCTTTTAAGCTTTCATGGCCACATAATATTCCAACAAATGGGTAGATCAGAGGTTACTCCACTGTTCCCCTGTTCTTGGACATCTAGGTTCTTTATCTTTGTTTTTTGTTTTGTTTTTTAAGTTAATTGGGGACTATTGGGGAACAGTATGCCCCTCCAGGGCCCATCATTTTTATTGTTACAGCTGTAACAAACATGTTGGATATAAAGCTTGTGTTCTTATTATTCCAGATATAAGATTATTTCCTAAGGATACATTTCCAAAAGTGAAATTACGAGGTCAGAGAATTTTAAGGATTGTGCAAAAGTTCTGTTTATCAGAACTTTAAAGTCGCTGTGAACATTTCCTGCACGACTTGTTGTGGATACGACTTCGGTGTCTTATTAGTAAATGGCCACCCACCTCCCCACCTTCTACCAAATTCTTTGTCTGTTATGGGGGCCTTCCCAGATCCATCCTTCTTCATGACTCCAGAGGGTCTGACCACTGTCCAAAGCTGCCCTTCAAAGATCAGTCCAGTCTGACCACCCAGGGAACCCTAGTTTGGAACAAGAGTACCCCGACTCCGTGTCCTACATATTGCCTAGTCAGCTGAGGCAGGGAGCCCCCTAAGTAGGAATACAAAGTGGCTGGAAGACTACACCTTCCAAGTCCACTTCTATTTTTCCCTGTTTTTCGTCTGGTTGCCATGACAACACAATCTCAAGACAATAGCTATTAGCCTTAGTACGTAGAGGAAAAAATATCAGCGGACAGACAAGCGAGAAAGATGCAGGAAAGAAAAGGTTAGCTCCGTGATTCCCCTCTGCGCCTCAGCAAATGGGCAGAGATAATTAAAAATTAGACTTGAGCGTCACAGACCCTGGCATAAGGAAGCTTCCAGGGCTAGCCAGGTCATCTATTTCCAATGCTAATTAAACTGGATGAAGGTAAATTAAATTACCTCAGCTCTCATTTCTGCTTGATGGAGAATCTTTCAAAACAGAGATCGTTTTAGAGAATCTTTCCACCTTTTGAAGAATTATATGGCTTCTAAATAGCCTGAAATGATTTTAAAGGAGAGGTGGGATCTTACAGCATATCTCTAGATCCCACCTTCAAATCTTGTCAGTTTCACTTGACCAGTATCCTTAATTCCTAGTTCTCATTGGTCTCCTAGTCTCTCCTCCACCAGGGCCCCACCTGCCAACTATTCTATAATATCTGGGCCATCTTCTCAAGAGAAACGTCTGATTAAGGCCAAGTGAAGACCTCTCCTAGCTCCCTATTTCCCCCAGAAGAGAGCCCAGCCCACTAAGTTGGGCACACAGTATCCCCCAGGGCACACGGTGCCCCCCTCACTTTTAGTTCCCTGGATGAGCAATCCATTCTCTTGGAGGACTCTGTTCTTGCCTTGAGTAAATGCATTTTCTCTTCCTGGAAAACGCCTCCCCACTCTTAAAAACCCAAGGCAAATGCCATTTTTCTCTAAATTGAGTCATTTCTTCCCCTGGATTTACACGCCTCTTCTTTCATATCTAGAATATAGCTCTTCCCACGCTCTGTTGGAATTGACTGTTTCAGTGGCCCCTCCCTCCTTGGCAGCCTGTGGGCCTGTCTAGGGCAGAGGCTGTGTGTGTTCATCTACCTGAACGCTGCCTGGTACATGGTAGGTGTCCAATCCTGGAAATTGTTACCCTCGCAAAGCTGGGTTATTTGGTTAAAAGGATACATTTTTCTATCGGGGGATGAGAAAAACACCTTGAACTGCTCTAGCATTGAGTTTCTAAGGACCCCAAACCCCTCATTTATAACCTCATCATCAAACATGCACTGGGGTCCTAAAACAATGGTGTAACAGTTGAGCCTTTGGGTGCTGCAATTGTTGCTATGGTTGTTGTTTGGGGAACAAAGCTCAGAATTCACATTTCATAAATGTTCTGGAAGATTCCAAACATATTCAAAAGTAGCAATAATAGAATACTGACGACCCCTGCCCTCAGCCATGTACCCAGCAACTCAGCTTCTACAGTGATTAACATTTGACCCATTTTTTGTTGTTGTTGTTGCCTTCCCTTCCCCTATGATTTTTCTGGAGTATTTTAAGGCAAATCCCCACATAACATCATTTCATCTTTCAATATTTCATAAACATTCTAGGTTGAAATCCCAGCTCTTCCACCTACTCTGCCTGTGACCGTAGGCAGGTTAATTCACCTCCCTGATCCTCATTTTCTGTATATGTAACATGAGAATGATTGTGATACATCCGTCACAGGGTTGTAATGAGGAGCAATGGATTCTTCTTGGAAAGACACTTGACACTTAGCACACGCCCAGCTCCTGTGCTAAATGGTCAGTGTTAGCCCTCAAAAGCACTATTATTATTATCTTTCCTAAATGTACAGCACAGTCTCAAGCACTTGTGACGTGAAAGACATATAACTGTATCAATCAGTTATCATGGCTCTGACAGCGAAAGGAGGGCAGACTGGGAAAAACTGGAGCCTTAGAAACCAGATAGAAAAAAAAAAAAAAAAAAAAAGAAACCAGATAGGAGACTAGAAAACATCCTGGAGGGAGCCGCTGGGGCTTTGAGCTAGGTATTTACTAAGAATGGAAACAACACACAGGAGGAGATGAGACAACAAGCGAGGATTGCCAGCAAGCAGCAGAAGCTGGGAGAGAAACAGGGTAAAGACTGTCCTCAGAGCTTTCAGTAGGAGCCAGTCCTGCCGACACCTTGATTTTGGACTTTTAACCTCCAGAAACGTACAAGAAATTTCTGGTGTTTTCAGCCAGTCAGTTTGAAGCACCTTGTTTCAGCAGCCCTAGGAAACCAACACACTAGCCAAACATTACCATGTGGGCATAATTTTTTTAAATGAAAAGAATCATTAGTTTAGGTGTACACTAGGTATGATTTTTCAAGGTATTATTTCGAGGTTCTTGTCTATATACAAACAATTATTCACTTGGCTGTAGTTGGAGTCAAATCCTGTTTTATTTCTGGACTTTAGTTTTCACTGGACAGAACACTAATTTGCATTTCTTATTAAGGGTATGCATCTCTCCTAGTCACTGGGTCACACTAGATCCTATTGTTTCCTTCTTCAACATGCAAGAAGCCTTCCCACTGCATTGGCAGCATGCAACTCTGGTTCTGATTTTTCTGCTTACATCACAGTAAGATCTGGCTCATTACACCATGATTCGTGGGTTGCCCGAGTAACCCACTGTGACCCACTAACTTATGCGCACACATCCTGTGACCCCAACACAGAGATCATCCCCTGGAACCATAAGCAGATGCAACTCAGCTGCTGGGGCCTGTGAGGGGTCACCTAGAGACACTGAGTGGGGTTAACTAACGTCACGCAATATCCTGCAGGTTTCTTAATGCACTGAGGAGAAATCAAGGTGTGTGATTTCTGCCCAGGCCTGCGGAACCAAAGCTGAGATCTGATGCCTTCTCAGGTGCCCCAGCCTGGGACGGGCTGTAGCTGTGGCTCTCGGCCACTATCCAACCTACAACGATATTTAAGCCAAGTGTTAAAGTGCACCCTATTCCGATAGTAAAATGTGGAGCACCAGCCCAGCCTCTCGGGCCATCTTAGTCAGCCAAGCAGGGGACTTGTTCCTCGCCCTGAGTCAGCCAAGCACAGGGACGGCCTGACTTGCGGTGGGCAGTGTTAAATGAACCACCAGTTAAGTTCAAGGGTCTGTACCTTCAGAGCCCCTGAATCACAGTCTCAACAAATAGGGGTAGGTAGGGTGAGGCCAACACATCACTATTTAAAAGCCGCACTTTGTGATTTTGATGCAGGCAGCCTTTAGTCCACACTTGGAGAAAACTTCATCTAACCAATGAGCAGTGGGAGGTCAGAGACCATATTGTGTTCTTCTGTTATGGACACCTGCTGTGTACAGCACTCTCTTCCTAGTTCTGGGGATAGAGCAGCACCCAATCTCCTGTGGGCAAGTCCCTGTTCCAGGTGTCACGTGGGTACTGAGATGAGGCAGCTGTCCACCTTTGATGGAGGTGGGGAATTTGCTCCCAGCGCACCATAGGTCTCAACTGGAGGTGATTAACCCCCAGGGGAAATTCAGCAATGTCTGGAAACATTTTTGTTTGTCACACTGGGGAGTGCTACTGGCATCTAGTGAGTAGAGGCCAGAAATGCTGCTAAACATCCTGGAATGCACACGACACCCCCCACAATAAAAAATTAGGGGACCCAAAGTGTCAATAGTTCCTAGGTTGAGAAACTCTTCAAGACAGAATGGAATAAGTGTGATAAGCAAGGAAGAAGCAAGGTGCATATGAAAGCAGAGGAAATAAGGCATTACTGGGTCTACAATCCAGTGGTACCCAGAGACCCATGGCGTTCCTTTCTTCTACTTCTTCACTCTCCCTTGTCCATCCCACTCTCACATACCTGCCAATGATGCTTTAAGCCCTCCAGTTACACAGAGCTTGGTTTGAAATCTGGCTTCCCCATGATTCATTATTTAACCTTGAACAAGCCATTTAACCTCGCAATATCTCAGCTCTCCTCTACGATGAACAAGGACTCAAGAAGAAAAGGTAGAATATGTTTATGTACTTCTGATTGACAGTCTGACAAATTCCCACTTTCCTCACGGGGTTGATGTAATGCAATGAGATCATGCATGTAAGGTGTTTTGCTCAGTGACAGCACCTGCTAAGCATTTGTCATATGTCAGCTGCTGTCATATAATGAACAACATCGTTCGTTATCACGCCTGCCTCATCCCTTAGATTTACCTAATTTTCAGATTCTGCTCTTTCCTTGAGACTCTCAACTTCTCCTAATACAACTTACAGGCAGTGGTGACTCTCATATCACCACAGTCTTCGGTCCAGAGCCTATAGCCCTCCTGCATTCTTTCCTCTAAGTGGGAGGATCCATGAGAAACCCCACTTCGGTCAAAGTGGTCAAGAACCAGCTTTTGATAGAACCAGCATTGTACACAAGCACGGTGTTGGCAAACACCTCTTACACAAACACAATCACGCTTTTATTTCCACTCCTGACTTCAGGCCATTTCACAGGTCCCAGACTTATCTGGCTCTGTTGACCATCTCTAATTCCACATCCTGGGCACCCTAGCACGTGTCTAAATTACAACGATGTCTAGAGGACATAGTCAATATATCTCCATTCCCTTAGGTACTAAAAATGCCTGCAAACACCTGCAAAAATCCCTTTCTCTCCAAGCCAGAAGAAAGATCACTTCTACATTTTAAACTGTACTTTCCTAAATGTCAGCAGGTCTGGCTGTCATCCTTTTGAAAAAATGGCTACCCATTTGAGAACTTTCAAGGCTTTGAAGGATCTTTGGGCTCCTTATGCTTTTAACCCTTTCCCGTAAACTCTCATGTTTGGCAATTCCTGGGAAGCCTTTAGGGGCTTGAATTCCAGTATGATCTGGAAGCAAGGTAGTTACGTCTTTTAAAAAGGAACTAGAGTCCTCCAAGTGGAAACACAGAGTATCGCTCCTTGGTTGGAGGATTTTGGTAAAAGATTCAAAGCAGGAACCAGATGAAATTATATTTTGTACGTGCTTCCATTGTCATGAGGAATTTTAGGAGCAGCGGGAGCTCAGGTTAGTTTTTAACGCCTGTCTAGCGCACTGGAAGACCTTAAGCAATTCATGAGGATTCTGAAAGTGTACCTCACCATCACCACCCTCCGTGCTCTTAGGGTCCTCAGTGACTCATTCTCTGAGGAGAGCAATATTTCCCTAGATTATTTATTTGGCTAAATGACGAACTTCTACTTGACCTTCAAGTCTTAGATTAAAAGTTACTTCCTCTCAATAGTTTCCCCTGGTTTTCATCCCTCTCCCATCCCCAATTACTTCCTCTTTTGTGCCCCATCACAATTCAAATGTCTTACAGGTTGTACAACAGATGTTTTTCTGCAGGCACTAGAAATCATCTCATGTACCTTTTTGTCCTCTTCCTGAGGCCTCAGTTCACATGTTAGAATAAACATCCATTGAGTGTCTAGTTTAGTTCTATTCAACCACCCAAATCCAACACTGGGAAACCTTGCTAAATAAAACATTGGAGACGATTAACTTGCTTTTTTTTCCATCTTTTGTTTTAGTTCACAATAAGATAAAACTACACGGTTTGGCTTGGTTATGGATTGCAGATTTCTGCAGAATGTCCTGGCTTTTGGTTCAATGTTTAATTCATTTGAACCCCTCATGACCGTGATAGGTATATTTGATCAAAAGAGTCTGTGGCATCCAAGTACCCAGGGAAAAAGGACCAGTCACTCCAACCAGATTCTACTGTCTTGCATTTTTGCCTTCCTTTCGTTCTCACTCTTAGAATGTTTTTTGCCTCTTCTAAGCCAGCGTTCTTACTAATGGCCCCTTTAAAAATCCTCTTGGAGCATCTCCACTGGTTGTCCTGTGGCCAAGCAGATACTTATGATAGCTATTTAATGTTTCCCTTCCTTTAAAAGTAATAACCATCCTTGCACAGCCAGGACTAGCATTGGGCAATAAAGGTGACAAAAGTGCAATGTTCAAGGAGACCCTCATTTTCAGGTCCTGACCCAGCACTTGCTCGACCCTGAGAGTGAGCACCACCTTAAACTTTGCACCTGTCACCTCTCTTGTCCCAGCCTACTCCATGCCCTGCATATTGCAAAGACCCTATGTACAAGTTGTCCAAAAAGAACTTGAGTGTTCGAATCTTTTCTCTGCCTTCCCCATGGGTCAATCCATGGTCCCTGACATGTTCCTTTTCTGATTGCTCTTCCATCTTCGTCAAAATCTTGAGGGCTCACTTACTTTAGACTCCCACGCCTACTTGACAGAACACAGAAATTCCAGATTCCAGGTCTCCTTGCAATGAATGTGTTACTTTTCAACACCCAATTTGGATTTTACACAATCCCAAAGATTATTAATATCAATAATTTTCCACAGATGACTTGGGTAGATGTGCTTCTTAATTATAATATTACTCATTTTTTATTTTCAAATCTTTTAATTTATCATCTAATAGGCACAGTGATCCATGGAATAACCCATCTTTATTTTATTTCTATTTTTAGGTGGCTAGACTTATTACTATTCATAGCACAAGCCAAATGCTCTGATTATTAAGTGGTGTTATTTTTACCCTAATGACTTTTTGCCTTACACGCCATTCAAAAGGAAATTGAATATTATGAAACATTAAGTGAAGCTCCAAACACAGACTGAGCATTGTTAACCCTCATTACCCGATTGTGAAAGAACTGACCATTCCGTTAGAAAGTGACTGGAGGATATTCTAGATCCGTATGCTCAGTGTGGGCAAATTCATCCTTGGGGATTCTTTGGAATATAGTTCCAAAGGCCCCAAACAACTTTCCCAGCATCTTTCCCCATGTTCACTTTTGCTCTTTGTCCTCATGCCACTGGCCTCTCTTCAGTCTCCTCTCACATTCTGTTCCCTGTGCTGGGAATGGTCCTCTCTACTTTCTTATCTTAACTGCTTCCTACACATTCTTTCAATCCCAGCTCGATTATCAGTTCTTTAGAGAGCCCTCCCTAATCTTCCCAACCAGTTCAAATCCCCTCTCCACATTCGCATAGGTCCACCTTAGAATGATCAAGTGGCAAGCTTGCATTTATTTGAGTCCTTCTTTGATTAAGTCTGTGTCTCCTGTAAGACCATAAACTTCATGAGGGCAGGGGATCTTGTAGATGTTTGCTCACCATCGTTTTACAGGCTTCCAGAAACCCCACCTCTTCTAGTTCCATTGCAGACAGAGATCAGAATGATCATACACTGCTCCTCTGCAAACATGGCCTGAGCCAATGACATTTTCCCATGGGTCATCTTGAATGCCACCTTAAATGCCAGTGGACTTTGTGGAAGCAAGAACCAATGGTACAGGACCAACACTAGCGGTTTAAATAAACACATTGGGAACACATTTATCAAACTGTGAATTTCTTCTTCTTGTTAGCCTATTTAATAAGTGAAGCTGTGATTCCCTTAGGACAGACAAAGCATATCTGTTTCACCCACTGCTCTATACACAGCTGCTAGAACAGGGTGTTGACACTGTTGAATGAGTGACTGAACAGAAGAGAAGAGAAGAGAAGAGAAGAGAAGAGAAGAGAAGAGAAGAGAAGAGAAGAGAAGAGAAGAGAAGAGAAGAGAAGAGAAGAGAAGAGAAGGATAGCTATTATCACTTACCATATTGAGAAAGTGAGGGGCAAAGAGATGAAGTGACTTGCCAGAGTGACATTGCTGAGTCAAAGCGGAATATCAGTGAGAACTCAGTGATATTCTCACTGCTTCCTGCCACCATGGGCTTGGGATGGTATTGAGGCGGCTTCCCAGGACTAAGGTGTCAGAAAAGACTCAGATGGCCTCTGTACTCAGGATCTTGGCATCTCGAGGTGTTTCACTGACATGACTCCCACTATCTGGACGGGAAACCAGCTCCAGTGGAGATGGCCTGAGTATGCCCAGAATCCTTAGCTCTGGAAAACCCAGCTGCTAAGACCATATGTAGCCAGCCATGCAGCTGGCAGTGGTATCTCAGATGGGGTGTGGGGGACCATGGCCTGATTATGTACAGAACCCACTGGGCACCCCAGGCAGCACCGAGCAGGCCACCAACAGACAGCTGCCTGGGCCAGGGACTCTGGGATGTGAGAACAACCAGACAGAAACGTGGCAGCTCACTCTCTCCACACATCCAGCTGCTGACTCATTCACTCATCCGTTCTGTAGCCTATCACAAGCCACACACTCCTTTGCACTGCTGTCCTGAGGTTGGTGCCACTGTCCTGCCCATCTCAGAACTGCACTCTCCCATGTGGCCGACACGACCCACAGGCAGCCACTAGCTCTTCAGGAGAGGCTAGTCTGAATTGAGACATGCCATAGTGTAAAATACATCCTGCATTCCAAACACTTGGTAAAAAAGAAAAGAATACATAATATCTCATTAATACTTTATTATATTGAGCATATATTCAAATGATAATATTTTAGATAGCTTTGGTTAAGAAATATATTGCTAAATTAATTTCACCGGTTTCTCTTCACATTTTTTAATATGACTAATTAGAGAAATCTTGGTTACATCTGTGGCCCAGCGTGGATAGTGTAGACTTGCGACGTAGACGAGAGCGGCTGACAAATAAATCCCAAGCCGAGGGTCAGGGTGATGTTATAGCTGCTCCAAGGTGCTGAGGGAGCCCAAAGGAGACCTGGCCCAGATGTGAGGGGCGGGGGTGAGGGGAGCAGAGCAGCTCCCTAGAAGAGTTCACAGTGAAATTGACAGCCGCAAGACAAATCCGAGTTAGCTGCAGGACCGGGGCACTCCAGGAAGGAACCCAGAGGCACAACGTTGAGAGGCCCCATGGACTTCAGATACGTCTCCAGTGGTGGATGTGAGAGAAGTGGGAGAGAGGAAGGGGAAGCAATAAAGCCAGAAAGGACAAGAGACATCAGCTCCTAACAACTGCGTCCAGTGCCGTCCAGCACAATTATAATGTGAGCCTCGTGCAAAGTTTCACATTTCGTAGCAGCCACATTCAGAAAAGTGAAAAGCAGACGAAATGAACCTTACTGATATGTTTTACTTAACCCAGAGTATTTAAAATATTATCATTTTAACATGTAATCAGTGTCAACAATTCTCAATGAGGTAGTTGGTGTTCTCTCTTATTGTGATTAAGTCTTTGAAATCTGGTGTGCGTTTTACATTCCAGAACATTGCAGTTTGTGCTAACCGCATTGCAAGTGCTCAGTGCCACAAGTGGCTACGGTATCAGGCAATGCAGGTCTCCGAGACTTTTCTCTTGCGTGCCGTGGGTAAAGGTCTTAAGCAGAAGGGTGCCTTAGAAAAATCTCTCCGGTAGCCTCCAGAGAGACAAGCAGCTTCATGGAGGCTGTCACCTTCATCTTCTGGATACTGTCATCTGCTGGAGCACCTCAGTTTGTAAACTGGTAACTTGGGAGTAAAATTTCTTTTTGCACACTTTACCCTGCGATGCTATTATTTGAGGGCAGTTTTAGGGCGCAGACGGCAGAGCCCTGTCCTGGATTTTGTCCAGAGTCCTGAAAAGCGGAAGCTCCTCTCTGAATTTCCATGTGGTTTCTAACCACCTTTCAGATGGCAACCTGGGACAGACGCCTTACATTTTTCACCTTTGGGATTCTCAGCTGTGAAACTGTAATGCTATAATGCCAGTACTCGCCTCAAAGGCTTCATGTGCAGATAAAATGAAGTAACATATGGAAAATGCCTTACACCATACCTGATAAAGAATTGATCAAGAAATCATAGTTTCTTTCCTTCTAAGTTATCATCATAAAAGACTTTACATCTCCAAGAGATGCAAACTCAAACAGCATTGCTGGGGGGTCAGGCTGCTTTCCTCATCTCTTGGAAGGACTCCTAACACTTTCTCCATTTCTCCATGTGAGAGACTTCAAAGAGTCAGTTCATTTCAGAAAGAAATGTCTAAAAAACATGCAGATTAGAGCCAGCCCTGCAGGGGACTTTTTTCTGCCATCATAATAAGCTTTAACTGGTAGGAAAACAGTGTTTCCCTTTTTTGGGGCTCTGTCTTATTGGAGAAGCAGCTTTAAAAATTGTTCTCAACCTCCAAGGAGTTTCCAAGTGTTTAATGACTTACCAGGGTAATAAACAACTGAATTCTGGGAAACCATTATGTGAGATGTTACCTACCACCTTCCCTTGCCTTTGAGAATCAAAGGAAGCAACACAGTCTGGGTGGAATTGGGAAAAAGCATCAGTTTTGAAGTCTCACAACCTGAGTTTGAATCACAGTTCTGTTGTCAATAGCCACAGAATCTTTGGACCAATTGCTTATATCCTTGAGCATCAAGGTACTTATCTGTAAAATGGGTATAATATATATCTTTCAAGGTAAGAATTGCGTATGCAAGGTAAGAATGTATTAGTTATCTATTACTGCATAATAAATTACCCCCAAAACTTACTGGCTCAAAACAACATTTATGGTCTCACAGTTTTTGTAGGTGAGGAATCTGGGCATGGTTTAGCTGGGTCCTTTGGTTCAGGATCTATCCCAAAGCTGCAATTCAGGTGTCAGCGAGGGTTGTGGTCTCATTTCAAGGCTCAACTGGGGAAGGATCTGCTTCCAAGCTCTCTCATTGGCTGCTGGCAGGATCCAGTCTGTCAGGGGCTTTTGGACTGAGGCTATCAGTTCCTCTCTCGCTGTTGGCAAGAGTTTTCCCTCAGTTCCTTGCCATGTGGGCCTTTCCATAGGGCAGCTTACAACGTGGTGGCTTATGTCATCAGAGCAAGAAGGTAAGAAGAGTCAGATAAAGAGAGACTGCAAGAGAGGTCACCATCTTTTATAACCTAGTTTTGGAAGTGACCTCCCATCTCTTTTGCTGTGTTCTACTGGTTAGAAGCAAGTCACTAGGTCTAGCCCACATTCATGGAGAGGGGATGACACATGCGTGTGAGTGTCAGGAAGTGGGGTCAGTCAGGGGCCATTTTAGAAGCTTTCCGCCATGATATTTAAAGATTCTCAGTAAACAGCAGCTATTATTATGACCAAGTTGGAAAAGCAACATTCACCACAGAAATAGAAGAAATCTACTGGATTATGTTTTAGGGTCAGGAAATTTAACAATCATATGACACTATCCGTATATAAAAGAGGTTGATTCTAACCCATGCTAGGTTATCCAAAGTCTACTTTTAAAGATACGTTTAATTTATATGAAATACAGATTTCATAACATGTTACCAAATAACACTGTTTGGACACCAGAGTGAAAAGGCACTCATTTCCCCTACATAATGTTTTATCATCTATCTGAATCCCAGTCTAGTTATTTTAGGATGTCCATGCTTTTATGGGAATGCAGATAAAAATATACATCTTGATGTTCTCATTTAACAACATTATAAAGGCATTAAATCCTGCTGTACATTCTTTATAATTAGCACTTTAACAGCTATATAAGAGTTCCATTCAGTTGATAAATGTAAGCGCCATGGTTTACTTAAGCGTTCCTGTATTCTGTGATGCGTTAAGTTGCTTCAGTGCTTTGCCATTAAAAGCAATGCTGTGATTGAGTTTCTTTTGTGTGGCAAGGTTTTCTCCCTATAATTTGAATTATGTCTTTAGGATAAAGCCTTAGAAAAGCAATTAGAATACACATATTTTAATGGCTCTGTCAAGTTTTTATCCAAATGAGAAAATGGCTTTGGTTTTTTATATAAGCAAACACTGCTCTATCAGCCCCACAGTGTGTTCTTCAAAGGCAGATACCGTAGCTGAGCTTCTAATTTTTTTAAGCCATGGCATCTAGCCTATAAGCAACATTTAATGAGTGCTGTGGAATGAATGGATATGAAAAAATATTTTAAAAATCTGAGACTTTAGGGAAAATATTTAGACTAGATCTATTGAAATTGTTTTGTTTTTTTTGTTTTTTTTTGTTTTGTTTTTTTTTAATCAAGAGATGTTGCATTTCCATTTAGAAATCACTAAGAAATGCAGAGGACAAGATGCCAAGCACTGCCTTCCCTTATCTCATTTAATCCTCACAGCGCCCCCTGCAGTTCATTTTCCATAGGGCTGCAGAAAGAGATGCTCAAAGCAGAAATCAGGCTATGTCACACTCTTGCTCTGATAAAGATGCCCCATTAGACATCTGTTGGCCCCCATAATTGGAGAAAAAAAGAAGGTCCTTTTTTTCTGGGGAGATACTAATACTGGGGAAATATACTCCATTGAAGTAGTTTAGTGAAGACAAAATTTTCACCCAATACCAGAAATCATGGGAATTTTCTTGAATGTAGTTCAGCCTGAGTAATGAGTCATTTTAGCCAAATTATGAGTCACGGTGATATAACACTGTGGTAAGCAGGGCACAGATGACCCTCAAAAAGTAATTTTAGTGGACAAAACTGACTCGCTGATGTGCCCTGCCACCCTGCAGCATGTAACTCTTGGAACTTGGCAGAACCCTCCTGCCTCCGCCCTTTTTAAAAGGAAATTTTAGTGTACTTTTTTCAGGAGCCATCACTGTCACGTTTTAGACCCAGGACACCAAGTTGCTTGTACAGATCAGAGTGTGTGAGTGACACAACCGGAATTTATTTGCACCCTATGTCCAAAACCATCTCAGGTTTAGCAACTAAACTTAAACCACAGCGCGCCCTGGTGGGCATCCGGTGGCTTGGCTTTCCAGGCCTTCTTTAGACTTGGGCGACATCTCACCTCATCAGCGTTTCGGTTTTAATCCCCATCTCTCAGGTGAAGGAGGCCATGCAGCGGATCCACGACCGAGGGAACATTGGCAAGTTAATTCTGGATGTAGAGAAGACCCCAACTCCACTGGTGAGTCAACAGCAGAGGGATCCGTTCAGTTCAACACACGAGGTCTTATCAGGTGCAGGCACAGGTAGAGCAGAGGGAAATCCAGGCAGCTCCTGGGCCAGCGCAGGAGACCAGGGGTGAACAAATGATCTTGCAAATGAGGGGTTACTTACAAATTGAGATAGATACTGAGAAAAAAAGGAAAATGCTTCAGTGAGAGCATTTCAAGAGCAATCTGAGGGCAGTCGGGAAAGGATATAAACAATCGACCTGTGTCTATTCTAAGTGCCGTCTCTTGGCTGCCACAAGTAGAAGGAATTCCTGGTAAAATCCAATAAATTCACATTCACATGCTCGACAGGTTGATGCCAACTGCTTCCGAGATGCCTCCTGATGATTCCATTGATTTTCGTTAGCTTTTACCAGGATGAAACCTTTCTATTCAGGGACCTGACCAGGTCGGAAGCCGATCAAACTCACATCCCAGCTGGTCTTGCAAGGACCACTTGAGGGGGCTGTGTAGTGTGGTGGTCAACACACAGACTGCCACCAGACTGCATGATTCAAAGCTAAGACCTGAGCCCCTGTGTGGCCCCTGGGCAATTACTTTGCCACTCCAGCTTCAGTGACCCCGTCTGTATTTTGGAGATTGATCAATTCTCACAAGTCAATTAGAAGGATATGCATAAAACATTTTCTCATACACACTAAGTCCTAGGAAAGGTTTTATAGAGAAAATACTTAGGAAGGTTTTTTGTTTCGTTTTGCTTTCTCACATGTTTAGTCTTAGCGCTGCATCAGTCATTACGAAAGAGAATTAAAATTTCTTGCATATTATCGTCCAAAGTGTGTATTTTTTAAAGTGTTTATTTGGATTTTATAACCATAACGTAGTTTATGTATCATGGCCATTTCTCTCAACGGACGGTTTAATGAGAGGGCATTTTACAACGTGTAAGTGACGGATAGCAATATGGATATAGTTTATGAAATGCTTACTAAGTTCCAGGACTGTGTCCAGCAAATGTGTGAAGGCAGATGAGGGGATCAGGTTAAAGAGGAGAAGGCATCTGGGATCCCGGGTCTTCTATGTAACTACATTATGTTCTTTAAACACGTGACCAAGTCTGTTTCAGGCCCATCAATACAAGGCAGACAGTTCCTGGATTGCTTATTGCTTTCAAGCCAAATAGCTGATAGTGGCTTCCCACCTGCTTCCATTATACATGAGGGCCTGCTGGGCCCGCTGGCCCATAGGAAGGCCTGCTGGACCACGCTGGGGGGGGGGGGGGTTGGGGAGGATTTTCATCAGAGTAGGAGCTGAAAAGCCCACCTTTCATGGTGACAACTCCAAACTTGCCTTGGCATATGTCATTGTCCTTGTTCCTGAATCTCGGGGGGACTTTTACCCTGGGAACTAAAGAAACAACAAGATGATGGAGAGTGGGTCTATGAGATCTGTGGTATTTGGAGCGTCTCTATGGTGGGTGGAGCCCACTGCCCACCTGGACAGAAGACGGGGCTCAAAGGAATCGTCTCCCAAATTCCAAATCCTGGCACTCAAATGCTTATTTCAGAGCCTGCTTCTTGAGGGAGCCCCACATAAAGCAGCTAACACCACCCTGCCTTCCTGGGGAAGCAAGCAGCGCTAGCTCTTGGCCTTTAAAGACGCCCTCCCACGTGGCTCCATCAGATGCTTAGAGAAGGTGGCGGTTAGGTTGCAGAGCCCTCTCACAAGTCCTCTGTTGAATTACAGATGGCGAATGACAGCACAGAGACCAGCGAGGCGGGAGAGGAGGAGGAAGACCACGAGGGGGACGGTGAGAACAAGGAGCGGATGCCCTTCATCCAGTAACCAGGACCCAGGCAGAAGCATGAAGGATGGTTTGGACGAAGAGAAGCCAGCTGAGAAAGCTCTTCTGTGCCCCAGTGAACAAAGCTGTCGTCCAGTGTATTGTGTTTGTCTGCAGTCAGCTGAGCTATAAAGCTGTTGATCACTGTTGTGTTTTGAAATTAAGTGCCAACCCCTTCCGTATAGTATTATGTCCCTCCCCCATCTGTGTGCGACACTCTCCCTTCTCCCCTGTTTCAAAACCATTCATCTTTGGGTCCTTCTGGATGGTTCTAGAACAGCCTTGCAAATTAATACCAGCCCCCAGGCCCTATGCCTGAGACCAGATGTGGGCAAAGACAAGTTTGGATTGAAAGGTATTGTCACAGAGCGCTACCCACATCCTAGAATTTTTCAGGCCAATGACACTTTTCACTGCCAGCCACCCATGCTTCTGATGAGAGCTGTTGCCAATTTGGCTGGCAGAAAGAGAGTAGGCCAGGAGATGTTTCCATGAGCCCATAAACTTAAGATCTCTCCAAATAATACTTTCCCTCTCCCCCTTTAAGAGGCAACAACTTCCTTACATCAATTCAGTTGTTTCATGGTCCAAAGTTTGACCTGCTCGCCTCTTACCCTCTGATGCTTGATCCCTTCACTGGTTCTTAGCCATAAACACAGTGAATAGATATGAAATTTTCAGGATAAAGGATGGGTCAACAGCATGAGGCTGAGGACCAGCCATGGAGATTTTGCCTCTGAAACTGCATCTCATGAGCAAAATCTTCTCCCCCCACCCCCATTTCCGCCATATATACTTATTTTAATTCTAAGAAAATTCACCACGTGTGGGACTATTTCAGAAGTCATTACTGAGACTCACCTGTTTGCACACTTGCCATTGGCTTTACTAATTTTACTATATTCCTTTCCTAGTAGTGAGCAGCCACCTGTTCTGTGGATGCCCAAGGAAGACCGCTCTGTAGACCATATTTGGAAAAATATCAACCAGTATCTCGTTACTTGCCAAGGCATGTTCCACCATGTAACAAATTCTAGTGAAACAAAGGTTGATGCTCAGTATCAGATGCCAACGTGCAGTTCCTCTCCTCTGAAATATAAAATTATGGTGCCTACTCTTTGCAGCACCCCTCGTTTGGGGAATGGGGACCAAACTACTTGACTGTACATGCTTGTCCAATTTTCCAGCTCCTAAACTTCTAAGAAACCCCACCCTCAACCCCACCTGACTTTACATGGCTTGAGGTGAACAGTTCGCCTGCAGGAAGAGAAAGAGGCTCCATGTCTCCACCAAGGGGTGCCTCGTTCCCTCCTCCTGGGGGTGATTAGCACCCCCAACTCCCTTTACCTTCTGGAAGACATTGGAGTGTTCCCACACTGCCCGATCTCGCCAGCAATGAGCCTTGGGGTAGATCCAACTCTTCCCCCAAAGTGATGGGAATGAATGCATTTCAGCCATTACCTGTTTTATGTCCAAAGTCCTTTTATAACAAATGTCACCTCATTAATCATGTTCTGTTGTTCCTACCCTAAGCTTGTGATGATGACTTATTTATGCCAAATATTTATCTGAAGGGAGTTTCTCCTCATTGTGAATGTACGCGTAAAAAATGAAGACGAGAAAGGGTGCTGCCACCTGACGTGCAGAGAGATGCGAGTGTCTCGGAGAGGACAGGGTCCTCTTCTCTTCCTCCCCCAGGACTCACTAATATTCCAGTTCTGGGCCATTTGGACAGATAATGTTGATGTTTTCTCCCCCAAACACCTTTGCCAAATGTTGTATTATTAGTCGTGTTTCTCCCATAAGCAAGCTGACAATGGGGGTCTTAAGAAGAGCCGCTACCCAAGTGATACCCCTGGTGAGCTGGACAGGAATGGCATTTTCCAGGGCTGGGGGACCAAAGAGCCACTGGCCATATCAGCGCTGTCTGCTGCCAGGTGAGTGGGAACTCTAGATTCAGAATCCAGACGACCTTTGTTATATCCAGAGGAGAAACATAAAAAGTCACTCCTCCCCAAATCTGTTTTTACAACTAGCAAGGTTAATATAATAATCACAAAAAATGCCAGTCGGTTATAGAAAACCCTTTATCGTATCCTCAGAATACAGAATGAGAAGAAAAAACTAGAGCTTGACCGAGAGAGTTTGATTGATTTATGTCATGAAGAATAAAAACTACATATGTATATATCAAAATTAACCGATTAGTGCACTGTCATCTTAAGCACCTTCTTTCCCATCACGTGATTGTTTTTCTGAAGGAAGGGTAAAGAATGTCTCAGTTTGCCTTAAAGGAACTGTGAAGGCTTCTCTGTAATTTAAGCTTGATTGGAGTGAACTGAAACATTGTCTAATGTATTTGTGGCTTTAGAGCTTTTGTTATATTGTGCCTACAAAGCAAATTATGTTTACATAAAAATATAAATAAAGTATTCAGCATAGCATAGCCTCGCCTGGCATCAGTTACTCCATATAAATAGTTGTTGGAAAAGCAGCGCTCCCCCCACCCCATTGAAATGTAAGGAAAATAAAAAGCATGTGATAGAAGAATCTCCAGATGAGAAACTAAAGACTACATAGAAAAACGGGGGTTGAGATGAGCCAAGCCTTTAAAAAGACATTCAAGTTCCCTCAAGGAAGAAAATAAAACCACTAAATAAAAGAACTACTAAAGACATCATATAATAGTAATGATAACAAGAAGTATAATTATAATGGCATTTGTAAGGCACCTCCTATATGCTGTTAAAAGAGCTATGTATGTATTAATTCTCTTACCATCCCAACAGCCCTGAGAGGTGGACTTTATCATTACACCCCTTTTATAGGTGACAAAACGGAAGCATCGGAAGGTTTTACACTTGCCTGAGATCACACAGTTAGTAAGTGATGGAGCCAGGATTTTTGAACCAAGCTAGAATTCATGCCCTTAACAGCCCTATCTTGCTGTCTTGGCTTAAATAAGATTAAAATATGATGCATTTTAAATTACCATCCCTTGGTTACCAGAAACTCTTCGGGGATTCTGTTTCCTCTGATTTCAAGGATATGTTTGTAAGTTTGTTTTGCTTTGTAGCAAATAATATGCATATCAAAAAGCACTTTTTTTTTCTGGCCCTCCATCCAAGTGTTTAGTGAAGTACTGATTTTAAAACTCACACATCTCAACCACTGTCATTTTTCTGATCTGAAATATCCTGAAGGTTATCAAAGAGATACACAAAAGTAAATCTCCAAGGGCTAAGATTTCATGAAAGAAGAATGTGTGATTAGGGAGGGTTTACTGTATTTATCCTATTTATCAGCAGGAAGAAGAAGAAGAAAAAAAAAAAAAAAGAAAGCTGGTTTCATGTCAGTAAAACGCCACATATGTAAACCTGAATTTGCAAAGTAGAAAAGTTAGTCACACCGCCAATGAAATTCTTACAAAGTCACTGCACAAAGGATTTTCTGGTGTGTTCCCGTTTAATGCTCATGTAGCCTATGGAAATCTCATGGCCTCACATAGCCAGTGTTGGGGGACTGTCACATTTAAACACGGGCCAGCAACAAAAACTGGAATCCCAACTAAATTCCACAACTTGACTTGTAACTGAAAATGGGGAAGAAGAGGTCTAGCAGTTGGAAACAGAATTCTTTGCAGCAGTGTGGTGGACATTAGGGCAGTCATGGAGACCCTTCAAAAGCCATTTAGGGCACAGCGAAACATTTGTGTAAAAGCAAAGAGGTATGAACCTTTGAAGGCCATATTGAAAGAATGGAGAGTAGAACGGTATAGATGAAACACAGACGTGCAGGGAGGGAGTGGAGTGGGAGACATGCATGATGGGAAGTCGGTGGTATCAGGTTTGGTGGGCTTTGAATGCCAATCTGATCATTTAAGATTTCCATGGAAAGGAAGAAGGATGTGTAATGCTGTACCATGAAAAGTTGGGGTGTGGAGGCAATTCCTAACAGTAAACGCAGGGTGTCGTAGAAAGAAGGATACGAGAGTTGCCTAAAGGTGCTCCATAGTTAGACATCAAGTACCCTGATCCCTCTGCCCTAATTTGGGTCCTTCAGAATCAGACATTGGAACAGGGATTTGAATGTCGGCAGTGTTGGGAGGTGATCCCAAGAAACATGGATGGGGAAAGGGGAACGTAAAACAGGAAAGGGAGGAAGGCCATTCAGGGTGTGTTGATGAGCAGGGTACCACTGTGGGAGAACACAAACATGTCCCATACTTGTCACACTTGCAAGGTGAGGAAGTTGTGTTTATCCATCAATTCCCATACATCACTGGTTGAGGGGTACCCCGAGGAAACGTGTTGGTTCCCTGACACTCTAGACCTTGCCCTTGTGTGAACCAAGCACATTGCTGTAGCCAGATAATGCCCTCAGACAACCAGCCGTTGGATTCCACATACAGGTGAGATCATAAGGTATTTGTCTTTCTCTGCCTGACTTATTTCACTTGGCACAATACCCTCTAGGTCCATCCATGTTGTCGCAAATGGTAAGATTGCATTCTTTTTTATGCTGAGTAACATTCCATTGTATATATACCACCTCTTCTTTATCCAGTTGCCTATTGAAGGACATTTAGGTTGCTTCCACATCTTGGTTATGGTGCATATGGGAGCAGCAAGGCGATATGGAACAAACTTCAGGGAATTTACTCTTTATTCTGAAGTGAAAGGGGGAAGCTTTGGAGGCTTTCCACGAACTGTACTCCCATCTTCCTAACCACTCCCCTGACTCCAGCTAGCCTATCAACTCACACCGCCCCTTCTTTTTTTGCTTTTGTTTTGTCCATTGGTCTCTTGACTCCGAGAGCACAGGGTCTGCTCAGAAGACATAGCCAAATGCCTCTCCATCTCGTCATGATGACTTGTTTCATTGGGATCTTCCTGCCAAATTTCAGGTCTCTTCTTCATTTGGGGCCAGAAAATCTGGGGGCTCTATGTTACATGAAACCACATGTTTATTCAACAAAATTTTAATGAACACTTACTGGGTGCAGGATCCTGTTCTGGGTTCTAGAAACAGAAAGAAAAGATACAGACTTTTCCTCAAGAAATTTATAGTCCAGAACTATGCTATTCGATAAAAATATCTGGGAGCCATGTAAAAAAGTTAAATTTTCTGGTAATCACATTTAAAAAGTAAAGAGAAATGAGGAAATTTAACAATATTTTATTTAACCCAATATATACAGAATGTTATTATTTCAACACATAGTTGACGTAAAAGTTATTAATATTTTACATTCTATTTTTCATACTAAGACTTCAAAACCTGGTGTGTATTTTATGCTTACAGCACATCTCCATTTAGACTAGACACGTTTCAAACGCTCAGTGGCACTTGGCACTAGTGGCTTCCATTCTGGACAGGTAGGTCGAGGGGAAAGGCAGAAATGGACACCAAGATATGGAACGTGACTCAGATGAGGCGATATTAGACAGCGGAGGGGGACACAAAGTAGAAAGGGGTCAACTCTGTGATGGAAAGGGATGGCAAAGACAGCACCCAGGAAGAAAGGGATGCTAAGTGACATCTTTCAAGATGAGTCAGTGTTGTTCCTGAGAGTAAGGTACTTAAAGCGCACAGCACAGTGCCTGGTACATAGTAAGTGCTCAATAAACATTAGCTTCCTTTCCCTAGTCCCATTTACCAGTGCTGGGAAGAATGAGATACTTGGGGAATCCTCAGTAGTAGCTTTCCTCCTTTTTTTTTTTTTTTTTAACAAAAGAGAATACATAGGTCTCAATGTTTTGCACGCAAATTTGTTTGCAGGAGGAAAAATAAGTTGTTATAGACTGAATGTGTGTGTGTGCCCCCATCCACTCATATGTTGGACCCTACCACCCATCCTATGGCCTACCAGCATCTTAATTGTATCAGGAAGTGGGCCTTTGAGAGGTCATCAGGATTGAATGAGGTCTAAGGGGACTAGTGCCCCTGTAACAGTCATGACATAACTGGCTTCGTCTCTTTCTCCCTTCCGTAAGTATACAATAAGTCACCAGTCTGCAACCCAGAAGAAGGCCTGCACAAGAATCTGACCTTGCTGGCACTCTGATCTTGGACTTCCAACCTCCAGACTATGAGAAATAAATTTCTGTTGTCGATAAGCCACCCAGTCTATGATACTTCATTAGAGCAGCCTGGACTAAAACATACGTGCTTTTGCGTCCTCTCTGCCATGAACAGAATGATCAGTGCTCCTGTACCAGCCAAGCAAAAACGCTGGGAAGTATATCCCATGAGTTATTCAGATTGGCCTCCAAGCACCCAAACAAAGGAGTGACTCAGACAGGAGCAGCTGAAACCTCAACACGCCGCATGTATATGCACCCACCCACGTGCAGTGATTCAGAGCATAAGCCTCGGAATCTTGCAAATCAGGGATCAAATGCCGGCAAATTGCTCGGCATTTGAACTTTCCCTTACTAAAATGGGGATGATCATGTTGTCTATTTCCTAGAATTGTTATGAAGTTCAAACGTAACAGTGTATGTGTAACCAGATTGAAACCATGACCCACAATTTCCAGTCTGGAAACCAGATGGTAGATGCTTTCAAAACAAGTTTTTTGTTTTTTTTTTACATTCATTCAACAAACAGTGATCAAATACCTAGCATGTTCCCGACACAGCATTTTTAGTGTCTTAGCAGGAAAAATAAGATACATAGCCTCTGCCATCCAGGAGCCTAGAGTTTAATGATGTGATAACAATAAGCTTTATTTCTTGTGCAAATGGCAATTTGTTGGTACAGCCTGCCTTGGAACCATGAGCTTATGTGGGTGGAATGATACAGGGTGGTATAATTGATGAAAACTGGCCTTTGGGAGTAGCTGAGGAGAATTGTCTGGGAGAAGTAACTATGTTGAGGCACAGTGGGGAAGTGCAAGGAGGTTCATGGAATGGTCCACTAGCTACTGCATGTATTGAGCAAAGAAACAAAAGATTAAAAAGACTGGATTGTAGAAATCATTGACTGTCCCTTCAAGCAGTCTGGATTTTGCACTAAAGCAAAGGGATTAATCAAGGGAGAATGTCAGAGAAGACCATGAGAAATCTTCCCAAAATGAACTTCACCATTTTAGTTGGTCAACTTTTGGGAGCTGGAACAGATAGGTGGGCCGTAGTAGAATAGTTTTTTGGCTATTCCCCCATGTCCATCGTAGTCTATTGGGTCATGAGTTAAGGCGGCCATGAAACTAGCGTGAGTGGAGGAAAGGAACATGTCTCCCTCTCAGGAGTGGGAATATAGGGTGTGGTGATGAACGCTTTTCCTGATGAGTGGGTATGCTTGTCCATTGAGGCCCCAAGGAAATAAATCACCACCCATCAGAGCTGAGAGTCCAAACTAACATAATGTTACCACGCAAGGGCTCATTGCCTGATGTGCCTGGAGCCAATAGTATGGCACTGGATTTTGAGAAAATAAAAAGGCTTTTACTGTGAGATCAACTGGTAAGGAGACAGAAGGCAAGGCTCACATCTGTTTCCCCCATCCAGGGTTCGGGCAAGACTTAAGGGGTTTCTGCACTGGACCTTCCTGGATCTCAGACCCTTCACCTGTGCCAGGTTTGGAGCTCAGATTCGGGTCATGTCCTGCTCCTTGGGTTCCATGGGGGGAAGCAGTTAAGGGTTCACAAGTGGGACTCGTGTGTGGTGTATCCAAGGTTTAAACTTTGGTTCTGGGTCTTGTTAGAAACAGGAGGGGGCCAGTTTGGACTGGTTCTGTGGTTACAGTAGGCCAATGGCCCCTGTGATGTGTCCACAAACACTCACATTCGTAAAGATTGGAATCATTGTCAAGAAACTGTCCCAGCTTAAGAGTTCAGAGATTTCCATAAAGTGAAATGAAATCAAGGCAAACCACAACAAAACTAACATTTACTGAGGATTTGCTATTTGCCAGGAATTGTACACATAACCTCACTGAACAAAAACAATACCTCGAAAAGTAGACATCATCCCCACTTACAGACAAGGACACTACATTTCAGCGAGATTAGGTAGCCTGCGCATGTTTATTCAGCTAGAAAGTAGAGAACCCTGTGTAGAACCCAGGACTCCACAAATCTTTTGGCAGAAAGATTTTTTTCCTCAGCAGCTGGGAAAGATGGGGGCCCACAGTTCCAAATTAACATCCTCCTGGCAGGCTAGTCACTACCCCTACCTTCCCACACTCTCTCCCCCCTTCCCTTCCATCCCCCAAGAAAAAGAACTTCCTTTCCAACAGCTCTGGTGTGAATCAAGGTGCTCTCAGGAAGGCTCTGATTAGCCCAGTTTGGGTCACAGGGCCATCCTAAGCCAATCAATGAAGAAGGATGGCTATTCTGATTGGTTAGCCTGAGTCATGTGACTACCCCTGTGACAGGTTATGGTAGGAGCTGGCAACCTGATTGACAACCCTAGAAAACCACACCAAGTGACACAGGGATAGACCTCCACAGGAAGGGATCATGGACAGTTTAAACTGTGTTCAGGGCCGGCCCGGTGGCTCAGGCGGTTAGAGCTCCGTGCTCCTAACTCCGAAGGCTGCTCGGTTCGATTCCCACATGGGCCAGTGGGCTCTCAACCACAAGGTTGTCAGTTCAATCCCTCGAGTCCCGCAAGGGATGGTGGGCAGCGCCCCCTGCAACTAAGATTGAACACGGCACCTTGAGCTGAGCTGCCACTGAGCTCCTGGATGGGTCAGTTGGTTGGACAGCGTCCTCTCAACCACAAAGTTGCCAGTTCGACTCCCACAAAGGATGGTGGGCTGCGCCCCCTGCAACTAGCAACAGCAACTGGACCTGGAGCTGAGCTGCGCCCTCCACAACTAAGACTGAAAGGACAACAACTTGAAGCTGAACGGCACCCTCCACAACTAAGATTGAAAGGACAACAACTTGACTTGGAAAAAAGTCCTGGAAGTACACACTGTTCCCCAATAAAGTCCTGTTCCCCTTCCCCAATAAAATCTTTAAAAAAAAAAGAAAGAAAAAACTGTTCACTTAAGCTGCAGTATATGGAGTACTCATAACGCACCAGACACTGCTTTACGGCCTTGGAGCAGTCACCATTGATGCCCCACCACTGAGTGTCTGGGTACGCCAGAATTCACCCACAGCTGTAGACAGTTACCGGCATGCTGACAGCTTCCCGCCTCAAGCACCTGCCTTTGTCTTTCTTCTTCTATGCCTGTAGGCTTATTCCAGTACCATAGGCACAAGTGCACAAAGGTAACCCAGAATTACTGTGGTGGGGAGTGGGGTATAACACCCCCAGAGGCAGCCTCAACCATGGAGGATGGGGAGCCAGCGGATAAATGTCCAGATTCCCTTTCTCTTGGTGTCATGATTCTGAGGCACGTTCCACACAGTGTGTCAAGAGTCTCCTGCTGGGGTCAGGCCTAAGTTACTCACAGTGGTAACTTACTCATTAGCACGTCCTTATTGGCCCTTCTTCCTTCCTTAGCTCATTCTCCCCACGCCCCACACCCCCCACTCCTGCTTCTTGACACCACCTTCCAAAGAAACTACCTGAACCCAAGTCTTATCTTATCTTGGGGGATATTTTGGGGGTACCCAAATGAAAAAATACCATTTTCCATGTATTAACTTGCCAAATACTCATCACAACCCTTAAAGTATCCCCATTTCACTGATGACAAAATGAACTCAGAAAAGTTAAATAAAAGTTAAATAAAACTACACATAGCAACTGAGGTTTCAGGACTGGGCTGAGAAATCAAGCTAAGCTCTCTCTAATGCCCACGTCACTGAAAACACACAATACCACTTAAGAAGTTGGAAAAAGTTATTCAAAAGCTAAGCTCCTGTCAATTAAAAGGACTTCTGGGGCCAGCACTTCTCAGTTTTTCAAAAGCCTGCCCAGGGAGTGAGACGGGATTATTAGTTTTCCTGACTCTGGAGAATTCTACCCCAGGCCAGCAGGAGAGGGTCCAGCAGACGTGATGAGTCAAAGGGCTGTGCTGTGAAATAGGGAATCAGACCAACACACACAATCACAATCCCTTTGATCTCTTCATCCTTTGCAAAAACAAGCCTAAATACCTATTTACAGAGTCAAGGCTAATGCTCAGGTTGACTGCTGCTTGTAAGAGCTGGTCTGACTACTGTCTCTGTGTAGGGGCAGAAGTCTGGATTCCCAATGATCCTTTGAGACTAATCAACCAGCAAGGCGGGAAGTCAGTGCACCATCAAATTGGCACTTCCAGTGTTTATTAACTTGATGAATTAAAGGTATATCACAGTTGCCATTCTCACTCAGGATCAAGTGATTTGTCTGTCCATCTATCTATGAATATCTACCAATCTATCTCTGCTAAGGCAAATATTATTAAGGAGATTAAATTTAATTCTACAATATTTGCTAAGCTTTGGCTATGTGCATGGCCCAGTTTTACGTGTTGTAAAAGATTCAGAGAAAAATGCTGCCTGGTCACTGCTGGCCAAGAGCCCACTGTCTAGAAAGCTGTGATACTGTGACACCAATGACAAGAAAAAAGGCTACCTACCTAAAAGGAAGAGGTACATGGGGCTCGAGGGCAAAATGGGGAGAGGTCTTGTTTGGACAAAGGATGACATAGTCTCTACTGAATGGAAGTGGGGTGGACACTCAGAGTTTTGCCTGTCGTGAATTGATTGCACCTACTTGTGGTCAAAAGCAGGACTCTGAAGACAGATGACCTGAGTTTGAATTCTGACTCCTATACTTACCAGCTGCACGACCTTGAGCAAGTTATTGAATCTCTGCGCCTTTGTTGCCTCCTCTGTAAAGCGGGATAACATTACCATGTTGTCAGGTTGTGCTCTATATTAAACGAATCAACAGGTGTCAAATGTTTCACCAAATGCCTAACACAACCAGCACTTCTACCTGTGAGGTGTTCTGTCCACTGCATCCGGGTTTCCTCTGGGGAGTGACCCACCCATTGTATGTTGTGTTGGGGATCCTGTGAATAAAAGTGCTCTGCGCTCCTCTAGCCAAACGGGACTCATGACTCAGGGAAGGAGAAATGGATGCTCTCCTACTAATGTGAAGCTTAAGGAGGGAGATGCAAGCACAGGGAATGAATGGAGCCCATCCATGCTGACGGTGGTGCCCTAAAAAGACTCCCCATGACTCCCTGCTACCCAGAGCCCCAAAGCTGCCCATGTTTCTAATTTTTTCCCTAGCCTAGGTCTGCAGGCTGGTCTTGGATTCTGTGAGCAATCCATACATACAACTTAAGTTAGCCAGACCTGATTTCTATGGCACACAACTAAAGGACCCCACCTAACCCGAAGAGGGCCTTTGAACTGGGCCTTGAATAAGCTGGTCGGGTTGGTACTGGTTGTATCCACATACACAGCACCTTTACTTCCCAAAGGAAGATCAGGACATGTAGCCTGGCAAAGGTTTATTACTGCACATCAGGGAAAAGAGGCAGCGTAAGAGACAGCGTGTGCGTGTGCACGCCAGAATACAAAAACATTCCAAGTGTTTAATTGGGACACAGCGATCAAATATTTGAAGTATGAAAAAAATAGAGCCAACATACCCACAATGCAAGAGCAGTAATTTTGCAAATTTCAGAGAACCTCGAGGCCAGTTTCTTCTTAATAAAAAAGAGATTAGCAAGTGTTAGAAAGGTTTTAAAAGACATAGCAGCATCAAATGAAAACTGTCTCCTTGACACCATGACGAGGATTTAAAGAGAATTGGAAAGGAAATAGCCTTCACGCTGTGTGATCCAGGTTCTTTAACATATGGGCCCCTGTGGTATAAATATCAAACTTTGGGAAAACTGCTCTCCAGAAAGCAAGGCTTGTAGAAGCTTTGATGTGTTGACCAGCTGGAAGCTGGAGGCGGGAGATGGTGTCAGGGGGAGGCCAGGGCATCTGAGTTTCTTGTTAGTGCTTGGCTGAGAAGACATGCCAACACATATAATTTAACACCCAGGTTTCCTCTGTAAGAGATTTGCTCACAACGGTTTGGAAACCGATCTTGCTTCTGGGTGGGGACAATATTTTCTACAGCCAGCCATTTCTATTTAAATGCTGGCTAAAGCCAACTTCAACCATGAATCATCGAAAGTTTTGTTTCCTCCACACCAGGAACCTCAGATGGAAAGACAAATCATCTGTCAGCCACTTCTGCAGCCCATTTCTAGCTGCCAAGCACCTGTAGTCCCTAAATTGGGATTGAATCCCCCAAGTGGCCCCCTAAATTGGTCCCAGTAGTTTGAAAGGGCTACATGTTAGTGGTACCAGAGAGCGCTGGAAAGGAAACCATAACCATGTCCATTGAACATTTAACTGTGGCGGTGGCAGGAGTCTTAGGGAGTCCCAGAGTCAACCCCAGTAATATTTATTTATTACTTACCACAAGGCAGGGGCCCGTTAAGCACCCTGCATGGATTATTTCATTTAATCCTGTCACTATATGCTCCCATTTTACAGATGAAGAAACCACGGTTAGGAGAAGTTAAGTAACTTGCTGTGATTCCACAGCCAGCTATGTGGTGCCAGGATTCAGACCCAAGCCGTCTGCTTCTGCTTCCAGAGTCCGTGCACTCAACCACCACCACCCACTAAGCTGTCAAGCCCCACGGAAAACAAACAAGGCACCTCACTGGTGGGTTGCCAGGGAAAATACAGGACGCCCAGTTAAACTTGAATTTCAGACAAACCATGAATACCTTTTTAGTATAAGTATGCCCCAAATATTGCACTAGACATACTTATACAAAAACATTATTTCTTGTTTCTATGATACTCACATGTAACTGGGCATCCATCCTGTATTTTAACTTGCTAATCTGGAAACCCTGTACTTGGTAGCACCCAAACCCACAGCTCCTGGCTCAGAAGACACGTGGCTTAACCATTAGGATATGGGCTCAGCTACACCAACGGGACCTAGATCTTCTGGAATCTTTCACAAACATCGACAGGTCCAATGTTCTTCTGGTCATTTCAGAACTTTTGGGTGGTGATATATGAGTTCTAGAAAAATGTCAGAGAGCCCCACACATAGTTATTGTAAAGAACTAAGGTGTGCTTATGCATCAGTGACCCTGCAGTACTGGGTTTGGTGAGTGACACCGAGAAGCCTGAGCCTCGAGTCTCAAATCCCAGATAGGCCCTGGACCTCGCTTTATGACCTGGGTGACACTGTGTGGCCTGTGTGACACTGCTCTCCTTTCCTGATCCTCAACCCTCTCATAGGCAGCGTGAAAGCACTGGTCTAGGTGGGGAGTCCTCAAAGTACCATCCCCAGGCTGCCTGCACCAGAATCACCCAGAGAACTTTTCAAATGGGTAGATTCTTGGCTCCCATCACAAACCAACTGAACCAGAGATTTTAGGGTAAGAGTCAGGAAAACTGCATTTTAATAAGAGCTCCAATGGATTCCAATGCATCCTAAAGTATAAGACCAACGAGACTAATGAACCTTGAACACATTATGCTAATTGAAAGAAGGCACACACAAAAGGCCACATAATATACAATTCCATTCATATAAAAGGTGTATAACAGACAAATCTATAAACACAAAAAGTATACCAGGGTATTGGAGGGAGGAAGGAATGAGGAGTGACTGCTGAATGGATGTGGGGTTTTCTTTTGGGGTAATGAAAACATTCTGGAATTTGACAGTAATGATGGCTGCATGGCCTTGTGGGTATACTAAAAACTGCTGAATTATATACTTAAAAATGGCGAATTTTATGATATGTGAATTATATCTTTAAAATGGTAAATTTTATGACATGTGAATTATACCTCAATTTTAAAATATACTAATACATTGAAAATGGTAATGGAAAATAAACAATTGGACTAGATGATCCTAGATCAGGGTTCCCTAGAGAACACCCCCAAAATTCTCTGATAGACGCTTCTGTGGGAACTGAGTATTAGAACCCCTCCCAGAAGGTCACGTGCAGCTACTAGCGGGGAAAGACTCTGTCATGAAAAGAAGGAAAATCTTTAGCCCAGTAATTTCTACACTTACCTTTATCCTAAGGAACACATGATGAAATATTCATGAAATGGCCACATGTAGGTGGACATACATACACACACATATATACATATATATGTGAGACTTTATTGTCTCACTGCACAATCGATCTGTATAGTTGGTGTACAGATTTGAGGGCCCCTGGCGTTATTGTGCATGTAATCAGAAAAAAACAAACAAAAATGCAACTTGTGAGTATATGTATGTATCTATGTGTGTGTGAGTGTGTGTGTGTGTGTGTGTGTGTGAGAGAGAGAGAGAGAGAGAGAGAGAGAGAGAGAGATGCACTAGAGGTGGCTGGGTCATCACTGAATGAGCAGGGGCCCAGGGAAAGAGCGCTACGTTGGGATCCTGCATTTCTACAACCTACACACTTGTGCCTTCCACACAACAGAGTTGTGTCAGTCAGGATTCTTTCTGTTGTCAAGAATTCAAACTAGCTTGGGGACGGGGGGACTGGGGAATAGGGAGCATGTCAGTGGCTTATATAATTTACAAGTGCCAAGCTTATAAGAATGAAAGCTCTAAGAAGTCAGGAGTTATATCTCTTTTCTCTTTTTCACTTTGGCATTTCCCAGTGTGGTACATAATACCTGGTACATAAAGTAGGTACTTATAGCAGACACACTCATTGGTGACCCTGTGTAATCCCTTCCCCTTGAGTGGGGCAGAACCTGTGACTTGTCTCCAACCAGAGGAATATGGCAAGCATGATAATGGCATCCCCTAGATTAGGCTATCTTGTATAATAGTCTATCTTAGCAAACTGAAGCAAGAGATTCTCCCTTGCTGGCTTTGAAGAAGAAGTAAGTTACCAGGTTGAGAAAGAGCCTGTGGGTGGGTCACATGGCTAGGAACTGTGGGCAGCCTCTCAGAGCTAACAGTGGCCCCTGGCTGACAACCAGCACTAAAATGGGCCTCTCAGCCATACAGCTACAAGGAATGAGTGTGGAAGGAATGAGTGTACAAGGAAGATTCTTCCCCAGGCAGGCTTCCAGTTGAGAACACAGCCCAGCTGATGCCTCGATTGCAGCCTTGTGAGACCCTGACCTGCTCAACCTGGACTCCTGACCCACAGACACTGAGATAATATTAATTTATGTTTATAATAAACACATCCCTAAGTTTGCAGTAACTTGTTACACAGCAATAGGAAACTGAAATAATGTTCAATAAAATTTTGCTGAAAAGTGGGGAGATGAGAGAGGGAAGTAGAACGGCAGGAAAATGGGAGACAGAAACCGTAAGTAAGCAGGTCAGCTCAGGAAGATATTTGACTTTAGCACAATGGAATGCAGAACCTAAAAAGATGTCAGTAAGACCATTTCATGCTCGTGTGTGTGGGGAGGGGCAGTAGATAGCATGTGACTCTTTGGCTGCCAGTGACTATCTAGTAATCTCAGCAAGGGGAAAATCAAGCCTTGGTGACAGTTCTGGTGGTTAAGCCCCAGGGACTCTGGCCTGACCTGGATAAAAGATTTTCTGGTTGGTTATATCTAGTTTACTTCTCCACTTCAGGAACTCTGGCATGGGAATGGCTCATCTCCACCCAAACCGCAAAGAGTGTGTTTCTTACAGCAGATGTTTTGTAACTAGGAAGAAAAAAAGAAAAATGTTGGGCAGAAAAAAATACTGCTGTGTATTTCCATCATAGGGGATAATAAATTATCTCATGGGTAATTGTGAGCATCAATTAAGACTGCATGTAATAGTTCTTGAAATAGTAGGTATCAGAAAACATTAGAATGTAAGCTCTTTGCAGGCAGAGATTTTGTCTGTGCGGTTTGCTACTGTATCCTTGTACCTAGAACACTTCCTGACACATAATGGGGCCCAACGGATATTTAGTAAACGGACAGATCAGAAAGAAGGATGTATGTAGACAGAGGCCGTATTCCAGTCAAAACCAATCAATGATTTTCTCCATTCATAGTCCAGCAAACCAGGCCTGACACATGTCGTCTTCTTGCCCCTATCTATTCTCCTTGACTTGACAAGCCTTAGGGAAAATGGCATTATTATTCCAGAGAAAGCAGTCAGGAGGGTGAATCCTAAGTAATGAATAAGAGCCAGAATTGTATCATTAAACTCAGGCCCTGTTTCCGGGGAGAGTCTGTTTAATATTTCATCAAACCTTGTCCAATCCCCCTGTCATGGGGCTTCTCATTCAGAATGGAATGCTGCATTTGCTAAATATCCAACATCGTGCTCTATTAAACAGCTATGCCCAACAAATCAATTGAACATCCCTGGGACAGATATACAAATAAAAGTCAGTGGAAAACTGGAAATGTTATTTCTCACAATGATTCCCATTGATCAGAAATAGCAAACAAGAACAAGAGAGGGAGAGTGGGAGAGGAGAATAAAGTTCTTGGGGTCAGTGTACCAGATCTTGCATCCTTAGGTATGAATCATGAGACGTGCAGTCGAGCAAGAGATACAGGTGGTGTGAAACAACAAACTACCCAAATTACAGTGATCGTCGTTCCAAAAAGAAAGTACCCACTATTTCACGCCCCCATGAGTTTAAAAGTTCTGACGCAGTCAGAGAAGTCCTTCCCGAAGGGGTGGGAATCGGAAAGGTAAATAGGATTTGGGCAGGTAAAGAGTTTGCGGCAGACCCTATTGGTATCTACCTGAAAGCCATCCTCCCGCCCTTTTCCTTGCTAACAGAATGCCTGCTTTGTTCAAGTATCTGGTAATGGACCTGCCACCTCAGGGGAAGTGGACGTGGTCCCTGTCAAGGGGCTTTGTGACCTAAACATTTAGGGGAAATCTGCTAGGGAACATCTGAAAGCAAGGTTCTCACCCTGATAAAAGGGACACACGTGAGGACCAGCTTTCTGCCCCACAAAGCCCTCTGCTCACTGCTTTCAAAGTGATGCTGTGAAAATGCAATGCTTGGAGCTACTGCAGCCATCTTGTAACTGAGGAGAAAGCCTAGAGAATTGCAAAGATGACTGAACTGACACCCGAATGTGGAGCTGCTGAGCCCACACTGCAATATCTCCCTCTAGATTTTTTATTATGTCAGAAAAATATACTCCCTCCCCAACCAAACTTGTTCAAGATGACGCTACTTACAGCAGAACACACACCTAACTGATTCAAATTTGTACCATGACTGCCAGGATGTTAGAAAGGATTTCTGCATCTAGTGCTAGGTAACAAACCACCTCAAAACTTAGTGGCCTTAAATAACAACCACTGCATCGACTCACAATTCTCTGGGTCTAATACTGTGTAACAAATTACCACCAAATTTAGCAACTCAAAATAAATATACATTTTTATTTTACATAGTTTTTGTGGGTCAGGAATTTGAGAGTAGTTTAGCTGGGTGGTTCTGGCTCAGGGTGGACCTCTTCCTAGAACTGAATGAATAGCTTCATGATATAGCATGCAGCTAGCTTCTTCCAGAACAAGAAAACCGCGAGAGAAAGAAGTGAAAGGGGCAACATATTTTATGATCTAATCCTGAAAGTCACATACTACCATTTCCACCATATCCTAACAGTGATATAGGTCAGTCCTGCTCATAGGAGGGGACCAACAAGGGTGTGAACACCAACAAGCGGGGACCAGCCATTGGGAGCCATCTTGAAGACTGGCTATTATCGTCCCCCGTCTAAATCTATTATGAGACAGGGTTCAGTCAGAGAAGCAAAACCATTAGGAGATACACACGTACACATATGAAAGAGTTTACTACAGGGATTTGACCTGATGCAATCATTGAAACTGGTGAAAGAATCTCCACAAGGCTGTAGTCTCCATGTCTGAGGCTGGAACTTGAAGTCTAAAGGGCTGGCTGTGGGGAAGGGAAGATGGAAATAAAGTGGAAGAGAAGGAGGACAAACTAGAACCCAGGAGCATGAGCCAGAACACTTAGCAGTCTCTCGTGCCCTCTACTTTGAGGATGTGGGTGTTTTGCAAGGAAAGGTGGTGCCTCACCATAATCTAAAACACACAGGGAAGGGAATTCTGGGAAACATAGTTGAGCCAGGCTGACCTGACATTTTCCAAAGCCACTGGAGTGGCTTACCTTTTAAGGAATAGTGACTAGGACAGGGCACAAAGAAGCTTCTTGGTGCTGGGAATATCTTGCTTGTTTTATCTAGGTACTAGTAGCAGAGCCATATTGACATTTTATGAACAATGAGAAAGGCATGTTTCTGTGGGTTATACTTCAGTGAAATGTATATATATTTTATGTATATATATTTTATACATAAATGTATATATGTATACATATTTTATATTCAGTGATATGTATTTTATGCAGAAGACTTGGGAAACCAAAGAGAAAAAAAAAACCTAATTTCCTCACCCAATACAACCATTATTGCTATTCTGACCTATCCCTAATCTATACGGAAACTCACATATGCGCACCTCCCTATCTGCAACTCGGTTTTGTAACTGTTTTTTCCCCTTTAGAAATTCACTGTGGGTATTTTCCATGTCAACCAATATTATTTTGTAATAGAATTTTAATGATGGCATAGAAAATTAATTAATGAATAATAGATTGATCCCCTTTGAGTAATCCTCTTTGAATTTTTGGTTGTTAGAAATAATTATTTTGCTTACACCATCTAAACTATTGTCAACAGACCTAAGCCAGGACCGTTTGCTCCTTCATTTCCAATAAGAGATACTTAAGGTAAGTACTGGGTTTTCAACACTCCCAGATACCTGGTATATATTTTGGAGGATGGCCTAGCCTCCCTGTGCAGAAATAAATTATGGAAAGAAGCAGACGTGGTGAATGTGGGTCTTTCAGAGACATCAGGCTGTCTCCTGGACTTGCTGTCTCCACACCCAAGTGGCCAGGCTCTGGGAACATTTCCTGTCTGGTTTCTATTGGAAGGAAGCTTTCATCAAAAAAACAGTATCCAGTGCAAGTTGGATGGTTCTCTGCTCATCGGAAGAAAGCAGAAGCTGAAAAAGACTCCTGAGGTGAAACCTAGACATTCATAAAATACTGACTCCTTCACTGTTTATCAGACATTCAAAATGGACGTACTAATTGTTTCTTGAAAGGAAAGAAATATTCGTAAATTTCATATTCTAAAGCCCTAAAGCCTTTGCCTCTGAGAAAAAGAACAGTGTTTTCTAGGCGCCAGCACAATTCTGCATTAAGCCCGCCATCTTGCTCCCTAGCCTGTGGGACCTCTCCATACCACTAAGAAAAGACATAAAATTGAAATTTGCTTCTTACATACATTTTTCCTGGTGGGAAAACAAGCACATCCCTTTTAAATAGAGTTATGTGCGGTGGTAACATTTGGGGCATGATTAGATGGTATTGTGGTCCAGGAGTACAGAAATACCTGGATCCAGCCTTGGCCCCCCAAACCCCCTCTTCCATGCATGAGGAACAATGATGAGTGGACACTAGCAGAGCTGGTGTCTCAAACTCTACTGCAAAGCACTTCTCACTATACTGGGCTGGAACACATACAATTGCCCCCAATTTAGGAGCGTCTGTGTCTTTCTTAGCCCAGACCCACATCTCAGGACCTTAGCACCATCCATTCAGGGTATATCACATAGTGTTACAGAGGAGCAAAGAGACGAGGAGCAATGCTCATGTGAAGAAGCAAAGAGAAAGAGCCAGCCATGTCCATGTGGAACCCTTGTAAGAATCAGTGACCATGCCTGCTGGTCCATGTGGCCCAATCTGTGTCCTGAAACTGACCCAATCTAATTACCGGTCCCTCCTCCTGGGAAGGAGATAAGCTAAGACCTCTTCCTCTTTCCCAACAAGTATAAGTAACAATATGTACCAAGAATCTTAAAATAGTCATCCCCTTTGACCCAATAATATTAATTATTATTTGTTAATGCTTACTATAGGCCAAACATTGTTTTAAGTGCTTTACAAGTATTAATTTATTTAAGCCCCACAGTAATCTTATATTGTAAGGACTACTATTGCCTCCTATTTTATAGATGAAGAAAGGTGTGAGGAGCTTGAGAAAACTGTCCATGATTCAAGAGTTGGTAGCAGAGACAACATTTGATTCCAAGCAATCCAGACTCTAGTCTGCATTGTTAAGCACTAGACTATGCTACCTTGCAGCAAATTCACGTACAGAACAGCATGTCATAAGAAAATAATCTAAAGTACAGGGGACAAAAAGATGAACACACAAAGAGGTCTAGCTCATCATTATTTATAAAGGAAAATTGGAAATCAGTTAAAACATTGGAGAAACTCTTGTAAAATGAAATACATGAAATATTATGTGCCCATTAAAATGATGTGTAGTCACTTGGATTGTTGGCAGGCTAACAGGTATAAACCTATGGCTACTGTAGACCTACCCAAGGCTTCTACCTGATACAAAGAGCAGGGTTCCTCTGAGCCCTCAGCCCCCTACTGTCCTATAATATTAGGGAAGAATCAGCCTGCTAGTCTTCTAGGAGAGGGTCTAGGACAGCTCACTAAATGCACAATTAGTCCCCCCCCCCCCGACAGAAAAAAAATACCACAAAAAACTTCAGCCCAGGGTTAGGACCTCAACATTTCCACGTATTTAATAAGCATTGTTAGCATTTACTATTGGACAGGCATGACTGTGCACTCACTAATGTAATCTCCACTTAGGAGGTAGGTACTGGGTTGGTGCAAAAATAACTGGTTTAAAATGTTAAATTGCCAAAAAACGCAATTACTTTTGCACCAACCTAATAACTATTGTTACACCTTCTCTTCCTCTGAAACAGGAGATGCCGTAGCAACGGCACACAGCTGAGAAGTCATAAAGCCCGAACTCAAACCAAAGTACATAGTTTGGTTCCAGAGTCTTCAGCTGTCACCACCACCCCACACAGCCCTTTCAGCACAGAGCTCTGCCCACCAGCCTGTGGGCGCGGATGTGTGTGGCCCCGTGGTCGGCACATTCCTGCACTGAGAGGTTGTGCAGGAATGCAAGATTGTGGGTCTGGACCTGGGTCTTTGTCAGGAATGGGGTAAAAGCAGAGACTCAGGCAGGAGGTTGAAAAGGGACAGATTTCCCCAGACCCTTGCATGCACACACCCTACCTATCTGCCCTAACACACAAGCACAATGTTTGTGTAGGGGCAGCGGGTATATGGGAAGTCTCTGTAACTTCCACTCCCTTTGGCTGTGAACCTAAAACCACTCTTAAAACGGCTATTCAAATTTAACTTTCGAATCTCTGCTTACTGTGTCCCTCCCTGCATTCTGGCTTCCATGTCTCATGCATCACAGAAATTGCTTGAAGTGGTTTTCTAACTCCCCAGACCCATGTTTTAGTCCCTTTCCTATTTTACTTCTTGGACATATTTGCCAGTTCTGTTTTCTCCCTCCTCCTTAAGAACCTTCATCTTACGTTGAAAAAAGTGTTTGTTGAATCAGTGAAAAGGAAATGCAGTTTTTCTCTAGCTTTCCTGACCTCTGAATCCCTTTCCTGTCCCCACCCACCCCTTAAATGTCTGGATTTGTGCCCGATCCTCCTCTTCTGCCCATATGAGTATCCTGGCTTCATGCCCGTCATCAGTTTCCCACTCTTAACATACCATTGATTCTCTGTTAACAAATTACTGATTCACTCACTCAACTCTTTTCTTTTTCTACCTCATTGAAGTGCCCAACTATCACTTCCAACCCTCGAATAAGTGTCTCTTCCAACCCAGCTGGGTGTCTCGTGAACACCTTAAGATCAATACTGATATCAAACCTATTTCATCCCCTCCATCCTCTCCACCTGCTGCTTTTCTTCCTCTTTCTCTTTATTAGTCTCAGATTCAAAAGAAATATAAGTATGTAATGCCTTGTACCTACAATTTATCTAGCTATTTGGTTTCGTTTCCTATTCTTTATGAGAAACAGATATCATGCACATCATTTCCTTGGTTTACCCATTAAGGACAATTTCCTCAGTTTCCCCATTCAGGGTGTTAGCTGCAGGAAGCACTTGCTGGAACGGTGACCAAAAGGCAATGCCTTCTTACGCCATCTACACCAAAAGCAACAGCTTGGCTGTCTACTCGAGGCAGCGCAAGGGGAACACAGGATGACTTTGGTTCGGTCACTAAATTTTCACCAGTAACATGGTCATAGATTGAAAACTGGAAAATCAGTTAAAACCCAGGAAGGCAGACCTTCTCAGGGGTTCACTCTGCAGCCTGCAGTGATCTCGCTCCACGCACAGGCAGAGTCCGCAAGCCTCTGAACTCTGAGGACGAACAAGGACCTCACTGTTGTCCCCTGAAGGTCGAAAACTCCTTCCACCCAGTCCACCCTCGGGAGGCCCACAGGGAGGAATTAGGAAGGTTTTCCACTGTGGGCTGCCGTTGCTCTCGGTGGAAGGGAGGGGAATACTGACTTACTTGTATTCTTGGACTATCTTGGCAGCAGAGCCAGGCAAAACTCACAATAAATTTGAAACATGGGTACACCTAGGAAAAACAGACCAACGGAACGTTTGCCTTCCTTAAGAAATGCACTGTTCACCGTAGTGAGTGCTTGGAGGAGGGGGCAGAGGGGGTATCCAGATGGGACAGGTTGGGTGGCTGAGGAGGAACAATCTCACGGCGAAGTCATTAAGAGCTGGGGCGTTATTACAATGATGATGGTGATAATGATGATTAGTCCACAGATGAAATATCTCTAATGCATTAGCCACTCTATTGCTTGTTATTAGGGCAGCTTTTAAATCTTCCCAATAATGTTGGCAAATAGTCATTCTGATCCCCTATTTACAGGAATGTGAGGCTCAGAGAGGCTAACAAATCTACTCAAATCACATAACTGGCAAAGGAGAGAGCCACGATCCCACCCCAGGTCTGTATGATGTCATTTGTGCAGTTTCCACGACTGCATGTTGCTGCAGGAAATAAGACTGAAGTGAAGTGTCTGACTGCTTGCAGCCAAGGATGCAGTGGCTCTGGCCACTGTCTGAGAGGCCCTACAAAAAGGCAGGGGGTGGGGGCAGAAGAACACTTGCTCCTAGAAGAGGGAAGGGAGCCGGTTCAAGATGAGATCACACACTAGAAACCAGCTCAGAGAAGTAACTACCACAAGCCTAGAGCAGAAGCAGAGGGATCAGGCAGAGGGTGCGTCACTGACATCAGGAAGAACACAAAGAAATTAAAGCGAGGATGGAAATGGTGTCAACAAGGCAAGCCAGGCAGTCACGTGAGGCGGCATTCATGAATTAAACTGGGGGCTGTGATTTTCCCTTCCTGGTTGCCGAGAAAGAAAGCGGGTCACAATCAGAGGGGAGAAAACAAAGTAGAGAAAGAGGGATGTCTTCTGGGTAAAGCAGAACTTTCTGGCAATAGAACTGGCTGCCTTGCTGGGTAGTGAATTCTCCATCATGAAAGTGTTCAAAGCAGAGATTTGTCTCTCCTACACTTGGAATTCCATTGCTCTAATCCTACCACCCTGATTTTACCAGAAATATTCACACTGACCTCCTAGGTGAGCCCAGGAAGCCCCAAATCTCCTTGCCCACCAGGGGGGCCTCACACCTCAGTTGAGTTCTGATGTGGGAAACCCAAGCTTGACTAACACTTAGAAGCTGAGGATTCTAAGTCACTTCACTCTCTAAGGCTAGGGCTCATGTTCTATAAAACAGGGAAAACAATGCCTTCCTTTACTGGATTTAGATGAAAAATTCTAACACAATAGTTAGGATGAGGTTAACTGAATCTAAATCACCACTCCACTCTCTGTACTCCAAATCCTCAGGGTCGAACCATTTCATGTAACACAATTATTCAATGTCCACTAAGCATTCATCACTCTGTGAGGCACTCAAACTGTCCTACCCAATATGGCGGCCACTGGCCACTGTCAGATGGTGTCATCGAGCAAATCAGAAGAGAACAGGGCGAGATCCGTGTCCAAGGTAAAAAGTGTGGGGAGCCAAGTATAAAATAAGTATAAGATGCTTATAAGTTTTGTGATAGACGTATGTTCAGTGTGAATTCAAATGAGACCAATCTGTGGGGTTGGGGTCAGGGCAAGGGTGAGTCTGAAGACCTTGTATGGATATGACGCTTCATACACCTAGATGATGGCAGTGAGAGAAGCCCAAGCTCCCCCTGATTGATCACCTACTGTGACAAGATGTGATTTGAACATTTTACATACAGATTAATTTTTTTCAACCATTCTGCAAGATAGATAAGGACACCAAGTTTCAGAGATATGACAAAGTCTGACCATGGTCACACAACTAGTAAGTAACGGATCTGAAATTTTAAACCCCAACTATCAGAGTCTTTGTACTTTACCTATATTCAATGCTGCCACATTTTAGCAGAGTCTCTGAACCCCCTTCCCTATAATCTATCCCCAGCCTTCTTTTCAAATGCCCTGACGCTTTTACGAGTCACAGGTAGAAGTAATAGCTCTAAAAAGAAATGAGACAACTTGCGCATACAACATAACCAATCTTTCCTCCAAGCATTTCAACCGCGCTTGTACTATAGTCAAGTTCAGTGCAATCACTCCCCCTAAATGCTGCCCTTGAACCTCTGACCACAGCCTCCAAACAGATTCAGCCTTGAGTATGAACAGACAAACAGCAATGAAGCCAGATGGACTTGTTTGTTAGAATTCGACATTGGAAAACAGCTTAGAGCAACTTTAAAATGGCAAGCAGTAGAATAAACACACCCGTTACACAGGATGGTCAGGGGATATGTTGTAAACAGCAATTTATTAAAGAAAGTAAAACGCTGGTGACAGTTTTTAAATCTTCACCAAAACGCTTTTTGACTAAAGGCAATATTTTTATAGTTTCTATTCCCTGGCTATAAATGTGTGCTTCTTCTTAAATAGCCTTTTCAGAAGCCCAGGTCCAGCCCAGGAGATGAGCGGGTGACATCATCCTGCTGCACAAAAGAGGGATTGTTCAGCCTCCAAGAAAACCAGGTGAGGTCTGCCTTCCCCGGGGACAAAGTGGGGACAAGGCCCCCCATCCCCATTATCTTTGATGTATCTTAACTCTTGATGTGATCCCCCCCCCCCATCACTCCAATTCTTTTCCTGTTGAGGTTTTGGGAGTGGGGTTTCACCCAAAGCGGGGAGGCCATGTCTGATGGGGAGGCCGTGTCTGATGGGGAGGCCGTGTCTGATGTCAATTGGCATTTGGGACAGGGACAAAAATCCTTATCTTGGGAGTGTGCTCAGATCCCTCTCTAACCCCTGACTCCCATCCCTCCTCCTTTTCCTCTAGCCAGTGCTGCAGCCATTTAGTTTCCACTGATTTTCCTCTGAAGGAGGATGAACTGGACTTGGAATCTCTGTAGGAGGAAGAGAAATTAAAGGAAAGTTCCCCTCCCTGTCTGGCCTCAGGTCCAAGCACCTACAAGACAATCAGAGCTTCCCTAGGGATGAGAATGATGGTTTCTTAGCATGACTCCAAGTGTTATCACCCGTAATGAGTCTTGGTCTCTTTATTCTCCCATGAGTTCAGGTGTTGTTTCTTTGATCAGTGTTTTTGTCTGGAGCCTCAGAGTGGTGGTAGGAAGGGAAGGAAACAAAAGCAAAACTGTCCTGCCACACATTAATACAAATTAATGCTGTGTGCCAAGTGCTGTGCTACATGTAGAGTTGAGGTAACCTGACATAGCCCCTGCCCTCCGGGAGCTTACAGCCTAGCCAGAGTCTGACATCCAGCAAGGAAATCAATTGAGTGAATACATTTTTAAACGAATACCAAATTGTGGTAAGTGCTACAAAGGAAGCAGGGTACTTTGATACTTTGATAAAGAAAACAGAGTAGGACCTCTCTGGATTATTCAGATAGAAAAGGCATGTCTGAGAAGGTGATAATTGAGTTCAGACTGGAGGATGAGAGGGAATCAGTCACATACAGAATGGCATGAATTTGGACATACACCGAGAGTTCAAGTTTGGGAAGGGGTAGGGTAAAGTGATAGAGAGAAAGCATGTGGAAAGGCACAGTGGGGGTGGAAGGAGAGAATTCAATGTGACTCAAAGTTGGCAAAAGTTCTCTGCAACTGGAGAAAATCACCAGGAAGAACCCGGTAAGGTCTTACCAGATAAGAGGGCCTCAGAGACCATGATAAGAAGTATGGGCTTCATTTTAAGTACAATGGAAAGATTTGGTGAGTTTTAAGTAGGACGGTGACAATCACATTAGTCACTCAAACATTCATTTGAGTGTGGCAGGAGCTGGGATGAGCTGGATGAGGACAAGCGCTCTTGGTGACTTAGGAAGGGAGGCTGGCATCCGAGAGGAACAATGCATGTGGAGGTAGGAACCACAGTTCTAGCTGTTGACAAGGTCATGAGGAGGGACAATTCGATTAAAGGCATTGGTGCTCAAAGATGACTGTCAGGTTTTGGATTTGGCCCACTGAGTGGATGTGGAGACATTAACTGGGAGAGGGAAGACTCAGGAGGAAAGGGGCTTTTCCAAATTCATGGGACATTAATGGGGGAGGAATCCAGAATTAATTTTAACCATCATGATTTTGATATGTCTCTGAGACATCCAGCTGGAATTATCACATGGGCAATGGGAAATAATGCGTCTGAAAAAGGAGATCCAAATTGAGAGGTAAGTGTGGGAAAGTCCCAGACAGAATTTGAAGCCATGAGAAGGAATCCAATCACCTAGTGAGAGAGTGTAGAGATTAGAGCAGCCAGGAGAGAATCTGAAGACTGCCAGGCAACAGAGGTGAGGAAGAGATGAATTTTCAGATATTTTATTAGAACAAAAATTGTGGGCTTCAGTGAAACTATTCTGTAAGCTACTATAAGCTGGGTACATGACATTTATTTATGTATTCATTCATTCATTCATTCATTCATTCATACAAAACTCACAGAACTGTGCAACACAAAGAGTGAACCCTAATGTAAACTATAGACTTTAGTTAATGTATCAATAATCATTCATCATTATAACAAACATACCACACAAATGCAAGATGTTAATAATATGCATAGGAGAAACTGGAGGGAGGTGTGGGACAGGGATCAGGGGTATGAGAGCCCTCTGTACTTTCTGCTCGATTTTTCTATAAATCTAAAACTGCTCTAAAAAGTAGTTTATTAATTTGAAGAAGAAAAAAAAAAAAAAAAAGCATGGGCTTTGAGATCTGGCTACAAGAAAGAAAACAGATCCAAAACCTGTCAGAAGCTTTCCTGGAAAGAAAAAAAGAGTTTGAAAACAATATAGATTTATTTTGAAGAAAAAGAGACACCTAGTTCTTGTAAGTCCAGTTTAAACATAGCACAGATCGAAGATCCAAGAGAAATCATTGGCTTTCTACCAGTATTCTGTAGCTTGGACTCTCGTCTCAAGGGTAAAGGATCTGAGAAGCTGGCAGAAAGCATTTGTGATCAATTGTAAGATCAATCATAAAGCATTGATCCTTCGCCCTATTCAAATCAAAGCACATTTTTCACAGCCCAGGTCAAAAAAGAGGTCTTCTGAGGTCAATCGAAACTAGATTTTAATTTCTACTCCTACCCTTGGGATCTGAGTAATGTTGAACAAATCCACTTAACTTTTCTGAGGCTCAGTTTCAATCATTTATAAAATTGAGAGACTACTTATCCATAGGCTTGCTATGAACACTAAAAAGAGCTGGTGTTCCATAAATTGTACATACTCATAATGGTAAGGTTATTACAGATACTACTGTTGTTGTCATCATCATCATCATTATTACTAAGCACTGGACATTGTGCTAAGTGCTAATAACCATTATCCTATTTAATCTTCCTAACAGCCCTATAAGGTAAGCGTTCCTAGCCCCATTATTAAGATAAGAAGAGACTTGCCCAAGGTCACACAACTGATATGTGGGGGGAGGTAGAATGTGAACCCAGCTCAGCTTGTTTCCCCAACACTCTCAAATGCCTACTCATAGGTTCACCATATCAGTATAAGGCATTTGAATAATGAGTAAAATAGTTTTCTTTTTTAATTTCACACCTACATTGCTAAATTATGTCAGGCTTCCCTACATTAGTGGACTTACGGTGGTGTAAATATGTGGGTAGGTTACAAACTGGCTTTAGCAGGGAAGAAATGAAGGTGGAGTAGACTGTGGTTTTTCTGACTAAGATTCAGAAGGAATCAATCACCCCTTGATTCTTCCTGTATTGTCTCAAAAAATAAAATAAAATAAAAATAAAAAAATTAAAAAATCTGCTAGTCCTGACCTCCATCGGCACCTGGTCATCCGGGTAACAATGTGGATGGAGTCAGTCCATAGAGCTCTTTCCCTGAGGTCCAACTCACTCCATCTTGGTCCCAGCTGTATGGAAGTCCCTCGCTTTTGATACAAAAGCCTATCTGGCCCCTAGTACTTGTCCTTCAAGCTCATGGTTAAGGTAAGAACAGTTACACTAAGTCTTCCATTCTAGTTCTCTGCTATTTCTATATTTCACTTGAAAGTGTTATTTAAGTGTTTGGGGTAGTTTCAAAGAAAAAAATGTATTGGGTAGTGGGGATCCTCCATGAGATAACTATAGTTGATATTTTACATTAATTCTTATGGAAATAATTAACTGTCTTAATTTTCTGTTCACTTTAACAATGTCAGTCTTGATGGATCCACAAAACCTTAACAAATCCTTATACTTTATCGTGGAATATCCACTTCGGCCATCTCATTACTGTCTATGAGCAAACCATTCCCAAGCTCCACTTGGGCTGTGTAGACACACGAGTGGTATAGACACACAGGTGGTGCTGTGGCATCTCTCTCTCTCTCTCTCTCTCTCTCTCTCTCTCTCTCTCACACACACACACACACACACACACACAAAGTAACTTTCCTATTTCTGGGTCAGGTTTTCTTGATCCTTTTTTTCCCTGAAACCTGAATTAAGTACGTTTCCCAGAATATTACGTGAACTCCAAAGCTCCGAATGAAAGACTTAATTAAATAAGAGTGTCTTCATAGAGACCCCAAGCATCCTGAACTTCTTAAAAAAAATTGTTCTAAAGAAATAAAAGCAGGCAAAACCCTTCGTCCCTTAGTTAACGCTGATACACCTTGAAAAGGCAAGTAAGTCAACTTAGGAAATGTAGCAGAAATATTAAAAAAGAAAAGTCTGACATGAGGGCATGAGAACAAAGGGCCACCTTATGCTGTGGCCAGCAGAGTCATTCAAACATTTCGTCAGCAGGACTGCGGCCAACCTCCCAGCTCACTTCTATAAAGCTGGCCCTGGGATGCCAGGGCACGATGTGGCTGTGTAGTCTACTTGTCCCTTAGCTACTTCATAGGAGCTGGCACTGCGGCCATCAGACTTTCCCAAGAGCCATGGCAAAAAGTGGACTTGTAATTTACGTCCTGGTTATCACCTTACTCCTGGACCAGACCACCAGCCACACGTCCAAATTCAAAGCCAGGAAGCACAGCAAACGCCGAGTGAAAGGTAATGGGGCTTCTTAGTCCAGCAAAATGCTAGGCTTGCTCAGTGTGGGGAGGGGATGCCGGTTTCCAGCCTTCTCCAGGAGACGGTCCCTGGTGACACTACCACACTATCATGTGGGTATGGCATTTCAGGGGACTGAGTGACCTTTTAATTCTCTGGAGTGTTTGATATTTAAAAGAATTGTGTGATAGGGTTTTTTCTTTTTTACAGGGAAAAAAAGCTCTTGTAATGTTAAAAAAAAAATTGAACACCTTCTATATTAAATAGCCTTTGCCAGGTGGGGATAGATACGTAGATTGTTCTTTAGAGGTAGTCACCTGGCTATATGGACATCTGGTATTACAAATGAGGGGTCCAGCAGGACCTACTAACAAGTAGAGTACACTGTTTCATTCGTAGAGATTGTGTAACTCTATTCAAAGATAATTTTAAGATAACTATAATCTCATTCAGTGCGTTGTAGAGGATAGAGCTATTGGTAAATGTGACTTCTGTGTGTTTTGTCACTGGTTATCAAGGAGGTATATTTTCATAACCCTTGCATTATAAGGACAGTCTATACTATATATTAAAGCTTTTCATGCCATAGAAAAAGTAAACCTCTCTTTAACTTTAAAATATTTCAATATGTGAAGCCAAACAGAGTTTGAAGATATTTTAATGCAAAATTGAATCTCCAAGCAATCTCAAAGGTTGGGTGGCTTCAATTAGGCTAAGAGGTAAAATGTTGCAAAGAAATGTTGCAAAGAACAAAGATGTAAGCAATTTATTTGCAACATGCTCAAGCCAATGCAAAAGGAAAAAGCATCAAGAAAGACACAGGCTGGGCAGCCGGTTAGCTCAGTTGGTGAATGCGCGGTGCTCTTAACAACAAGGTTGCCGGTTCGATCCCCGCATGAGCCACTGTGAGTTGCGCCCTCCACAACTAGATTGAAACAACTACTTGACTTGGAGTTGATGGGTCCTAGAAAAACACACGAAGGAAGGAAGGAAGGAAAGGAAGGAAAAGAAAGAGAGAGGGAGAGAGGGACAGCGAGAGCGAGAGCGAGAGCGAGAAAGGAAGAAAGAGAAAGACACAGGCTAATATTTTATCTCATTCTCTGAGTCACTTTCATGTCAGGACATTTCAGGTAAATATTATGATACTATTTCCTTACCAATTTTCCTTCCCTGATTAGTAACAAAACACACACACACAAAAGATACCAACAAAGTTAGTCTTGATTTCACACAACACGAATGGCTGAGGGATGAAAAAGGGGTCTTGTCTTGTGTTGTGTTTTGATGATTATAAAGTGTGTTTTTCTAAGGGATTTTGTTTATACAATTTAGATCTGATGCAAGGTTTCTTAAGTGGAAACTTTTTCCCTTATACAATCTTATAGTGCCCTGTTACCTCTTTTAATGAAAGATTAAAATATGTCTCATATAATAAAGTATATTGCTGAAGATGAGGGCAGGGGAAGGAGGAGAGAGAAGGTACTGGGTGACGTGGCGTATTTTTGTTGCCAGCATCTCCTCACCACGCTCAGGGAGTGGCAAAGTGGTGACCACCCAACAGGGATGTGGGGAGGGGTATGAATATGTGAGTGTGTATGTGTGCTTGTTGCTGAAATAATTGCAGTACAGGTCATAGAGCGCTTCCCCCTGCCCCTTCACACACACACACACACACACACACACACACACACACACTTTTTTTTTTTTAATGACTGGATACACATCTTAAATATCACCCTCCCAAGTGAAGTAGTAAGGCTAGATTTGCAGAACATTTCTTTCCTCCACCCTCTCACACACCTAAAATGTTTTAAGTACCTGCAAATAATACTTTATGAAATCTAACGTGAAAGCCATTTTCTCATTCCCAATCCTCTCTGCAGAATCACCCACTATTAACTGTTGGGAGATAATAGTCCCATTTTTTTAAATGCACATTTTAAAATTGATGCTTTCAACAAAATAAGAATTGGCTATACCAAATAGCTGGCAGGTAAATTAATTTATTTCATCTATTAAATCTTGGAAAGATATCAACACCAGGTATACCTCAGTCCTTTTATCAGCTGCATAATATTCCACTGTGTGGCTGGATCATGACTTATTTAATCTGTTCTCTCTTGGTGAACTTCTGCCTCGTTTCTAATCCATGTCTTTTTTATCTCATGCCTCTGTGAACTGCTGTGTATACAGATGCCCCTTGACTTACAGTGGGGTTACATCCTGATAAACCCATCATAAAGTGAAAATATTGCAAGTTGTAAGTGTGCATTTTATACGCCTCACCTACCGAACATCATAGCTTAGTCTAACCTACCTTAAATGTGCTCGTAACACAATATTTAAAAAACACTGGCTACCCTGTAGAGTATCATTTGTTTACCCTCGTGATCCAGTGCCTGACTGGGACCTGCAGCTCATTGCCGCTGCCCAGCATCAGAAGAGAGTACGTACCATATACTACTCACCCAGGAAAAGACCAAAATGCAAAATTCGAAGTACCATGTCTACTGAAAGAGTATCTATTGATCCCTATGCTAGGGTGTTATGATACATTTCTAGACACAAAACTGTAGGTTAATCACACTTTCTAATTGTCTCTCAAAATGATAGCACCAATCCATGCTCTCATCTTCAGTGTAGGAGAGTGCCCGTTCCCACACACTTTGATAACCTAAAATCAAACCAGCAGTGTAAGCCTTGCCAACAAAAGAACAAAAAACATTTTTTTTTTAAAATTTGGATTTCTATGATTGTTGATGAGGCAGAGGTATTTTTGATTTGTTTAACTGGCCATTTCTTCTGGGAGTTATTTTCATATTTCTATTTTGTATCTATTTTTGGAGAACACAATAAAATAAAAGGGAGCCTTTTTAAAAAACTCAAAATGACACTTGAATGATTTAGCGCCAAACACAAAATTCCCCTGGTACTTACTCCATAGGTTTCAAAACATTATGTGCTGCAATAATGAATAAAAATAATTTCGGGGGGAGGGAGGTTATCACTTTGTGAGGGGTATAAATGTCTATTGTTTTGTATACCTGAAACCAACAATAAATAAATAATAATAATTTTTACAGTGAAATAGTTGTTCCCTGTATTAACTATAGACAAAACACATCCACATTTGTCATAAAAGATAAAAGCAGAAGCCAATGACTTCCGTAATGATCTCCCAGGACCCTAATATTAATTCATGTGTCTTTATATTAATTACAGTGTTTACAGCTTCCTTGGGGAGGCCACTTATTTAAATAAAATGGAGCAGGGGTACTAGATTTATGGGGGTGACAGATGGGAGGGAGGTTGGGGGCAGGGTGAAAAAGGTGAAGATTAAGAAATACAAATTGATAGTTACAAAATAGTCATGGGGATGTAAAGTAAAACACGGGGACTATAAGTCAAGAATATGGTAATAACTGTGTATAGTGCCAGGTGGGTACTAGACTAGTCAGGGGGATCACTTCTTAGATTATATAAATGTCTAACCACTATGCTGTACACCTGAAATTAACACAAAATAATATTGAATGTCAACTGTAATTGAAAAACTAAAAAGGGGTGGAAAAGGTGAAGGGGAATATGAGGTTCAAACTTCCAGGTATAAAACAAATACGTCATGGGGATATAATGTACAGCATAGGAAATATAGTCAATAATATTATGATAGCATGGTACGGTGTCAGATGGTTGCGGGACTTATCATGGTGATCACTTCTTTAGGTATATAGTTGTTGAATAACTATAGCATATAACTGAAACTAATATAATATTGTATGTTAGCTATATTTTAATAAAAATCTCTTTAAAATAAACAAATAGAATGGAGCAGGAAGCTGAGAGGGATGGGGGATGATATTTATAGAGTTGACAATTTGTAACTTGAAAGCAAGTCTTCAGGTCTTTGCAAATCTGGCCCCTAACAACCAGTGGTTTTGCATTCTGAATGTACCCTTATATTTATTCTGGATGGAACGGTCCCATTGAGGAAATCCTTGGATTACTGTATTTCTGAGCTGAGCTATTGGATGCTTTGAGAATTGACATGCAGTGTCAAGGGAAACAAAGGTGGAAGCCACCCCTGCGCACCCCTGAAGGTATTTTCCTAACCCAAATGTGGAAATACCTGGCTTGCAAAGCACATGTGTAAGGGGATGGTGAATTAGCATGTTTGGATTTGGGACTGTCCTGAACAATGCAGGACAAAGCATAGATTCTCTATATGGCATTCCCACAAAGAGGCAGGTGGGGACATTTCATAATAAGCTTTAAGCATCTTCTCTGTCTGAGGCCACGTGTTAGGGAATGAACAGTAAGGGCAATTACTGTGCAGAAGCAGATGGGCGGGATGGGAACAGAACAGAATTGGAGACAATGAGGTTCAAATCCCGACTCTTCACCTTACTCTCTGGGTACCTTCTGCAGGTTAATGCTGCTTCTGGGCCTCTACTTCTTCTTCTGTGAAATGAGGATGATAATAGTGTCTATCTCATAGGAATATAGAAATAATTAGGCTCCTGGCACACAGTGTATGGTGGCTTTTGATACTTTTTATTTTTATTATTTATTATGCATTACTATTATTATACTATCCCTGCCTTTGAAGAGCTCACAAGCTGTCAATATCTAAGACAGTTCTGGAATGTTGTTTATTCATTCAACCAACAGTATGAGCACCTATTATGTGCCAAACATTGTGTTAAAGCATCAGGAATACCATAGATAGACAGGTAGACAGATAACAGTAAGTAAGATGATCACAGACTGGAGACAGTACTGTGAAGAAAAATAAAGGTTCAAAGAAAGAGATTAGCCAGAGGGATGCTGATGTAGAGAGGCTAATCAGACAAGTTTTCTCCGAAGAGGAGATGTTTAAACTCAATAAGCTGATGGACAGGAACGTTCCAGGCAGAAGGAACCCAAAGGAAAGGGTCCTGAGATGAGACAGCTTGCTGTAGGATGCATCTGACAGTCAAGGAGTCTGAAGCCTGATGAGGAGACGCCCGCAGGACTGAGCTGGAGACACAGATGGGGGCTCCACCTCAAAGACGGACATGCTAGTCTTCTTACCCCCTCAAACCCTGATGAATCTTCCTGACCAACTTATTTTCATGCATTACATTTCATGTACACTGGGCTCAATTTCAGCAAAACCGCCCTCACCTTAGATTGTAGATTCCAAAATTTATTTTAGGTTGTTTTATTTTCATCTTATTTTAATCATCTACTTTTCATTCCTCCTACCCCACCTCACCTTAAAATATTCCCAGAAAAGAATGGAGACCTGAAGACTCAAGTTGAAAAGCTCTGGAGAGAAGTCAATGCCCTAAAGGAAATGCAGGCCCTGCAGACAGGTAAGGCCCCCTCTCATCGAGGCCTTGTCTCAAAAGAGATTCAAAAAGAAATGGTGATTTGCCAGCAATGCAAACCATAGCTAGAGTACATGTCAAGTTCTAGGTGATGTCTTATTAAGAGAGACATTGATAAGCCAGAGATATGTGTAGGAGAAAGGATCCAAATGCTGAGGAGACGATTGTTTAAGGAAATCAGATTGATTTTTACTCCCTTCTCCTATATATGGGTGGTATGGAAATAAAAATAGCCATTTCGATAATACCTTTTAAAAGTCTGCTCATAAGTCTTCTCTTACAGACAATGGCACAGAATTGAAGCAAGCATTAACAAGCTTAGATAATTAGCATTCATTAGATGTTTACTAAACATAGGGTCACAGGATTCACTCCTGCCACACACATCGATTACACATAGAAGGACATTGGTTAGAACTACAGTTTGCCAACAGAGGGAAGCATCAGGCATTCCTCTTTTCTTGAGTAGAGCTCCCAGCAGCCTATGAAGCTGTGCACACTATTGTCCAGGAGCTACTCTCCTTGGCTCTCAAGGATGAGGAAATGAGAGCCACACTGGATGGGCTCAGAAAGAGCCCAGGAATCAGTATTCTGTAGGCAACTCCAAAAACAGAGCTGTGAGTGTTCCACAAGAGACCTCCCAATTACAAGAGTTACAGCCTTCAGGGAAAGCTGAAGTTATGGCTTTCCATCAAAGTATTTATAACTCCCAGACCAGCCGTAGGTTACCAATTCAAGGTCATTTTTACCATAAGCAATGATGCGTAGTAACACTGGTGACATATTCCCTTTATCAGGTTTCCAAGGGAACAGAATTAGAAGGTTAAAGGAAGGACAAATGAGTAGGCCGAAGGGGGAAAAGTTTTGTTAACCCTTTACTCACAATCAGGCACTATAAATACTTTATAAACATTAACACATTAATCCTCTAACCATTTATGAGACACGTGCCGTTATGATTATCCTCACTTGACAGACGAGGAAACTGAGGCACAGAGAAACGAAGTAATGTGTTCAAGGTTTACACAGCTAGTAAATATATTCTGGATAACCTAAACCATATTGCCAGGGCTGAGTTATCTGCATAATAAAAACCTTATCTCTCCATATGCAACCTCAGAGTTTAGTTTTTCATAATTATGAAATCCCATTCCAGTTCCAAATGTCTCAAGGCAATTCAGCACATAGTGGATTTACACAAACTAAGAAGCCTGTGTATATCAAAACAGCATGAGGCTAAAGGCCATGTTTGGAGGGTGGGACAGACCTGGGTGTGGAGAGTTGTCATCTTGCATGCCATGTAAAGGACAGTTTTATATGCTAAGTTGTTACAAATAACTTCTCTAAGCCTCAAAACCCTGATATGTGAAGATGGCAGTGGTAAAATTCCACTTCATGGGATTGTTGTCATTATGGTATAAGTTCATTTATGCAAAGAGCTTGGCACAGGGTCAGACACACACAATGTTAACTCTCCAATCAGTGTTAATGTATCATCATCATCACACATCATTCATTCCACAAATACGTCTTGCTATTTGCCAGGTCCAGTCCTGGACATATTATACTCAAAAAGCATCTTACTATGTCAAATGTCGCATCTTTACAGTCTGTCTCCGAGGCACAAAAGTTCACAAGAAATGCTACCTTGCTTCTGAAGGCTTGAAGCACTTCCATGAAGCCAATGAAGACTGCATTTCCAAGGGAGGGACCCTGGTTATCCCCAGAAACTCTGAGGAGATCAACGCCCTTCGAGACTATGGTAAAAGGAGCCTGCCAGGGGTTAATGACTTTTGGCTGGGGATCAATGACATGGTCACAGAAGGCAAGTTTGTCGATGTCAATGGAGTTGCCATCTCCTTCCTCAACTGGGACCGTGCACAGCCTAATGGTGGCAAGCGGGAAAACTGTGCCCTGTTCTCCCAGTCAGCTCAGGGCAAATGGAGTGACGAGGTCTGTCGTAGCAGCAAGAGGTACATATGTGAGTTTATCATTCCTTAGTAGACCCTTCTCAAATGCGTCTTCCAAGAAAGATGGGTCATGATTTATAGGCTGATGGTTCCCAAGAATAAGTCAAATTGTTTTTAGGAATACAAGAGTCAGCCAATTTGCTACCATATTTCATTGTGATTTTGCCCTTCCTGGGTCACGGAGGATCATACAATAATGACCCAGCTATGTGCACACTGTGTAAGTGGCTTCTGCAAAATGGACTATCAAATCCTTCTCTCTTTCCTAGTCCCTCTCACTTTTATAGACCAGGTCTGTGTTAAAAATACAACAGCCAAAAAATGCAACCTTCTCTTGAGAGTTTTGTGTATATTTGATTGATGAGAAGTCTCTAAATCAGAGATTCTAGGTACTATATAATCCCAAAACTTTTTAGTCTGACGCTCAATCTGTTCCATCCTGGTCATATAACTTGTTAGCCCACTATCTTTTTTTTTTTGAGTTGCTCCATCTTCTGGTGGGACTTACAAGTATATCTTGTCTGTCACATCAGAACATAAATGTCTCAGATTCTGATTAACTCTTTTTTCCTCAAGCGCCCCTGACCCCTGTTTTTTGGTCAAGTTCCTAGTCAAGACTTGAAAAGTAGCATATTTGGTCAATTTACACTCCCAGCATTACATTATAATTTCCAATTTGAATAAGTAATCCTAAGGCAGAACAAAAGCAGCAGATTATATGAGAAAAGAAAATAGAAAAAGAAAAATGTCTACTTTTTCCTTGCTTCAGTACCCTGCCTATCTTTATGAAATTGAAGAGAGACATTATATATGTTATATATGTTAATTTTTTTACATACGTTATATACTTATACGTATTTCAGTAATCATATATTTAAGTCTATTAGGGGCAATCTCTCTTTGGAAGTTGAAAATTGGATTTATGTCACGCTGATTTGGAGTTACACATCTATGCAATTTTCTATTCTGTCAAATACTATTCCATTTAATTGTTTAAATTGATTGTGTAAGATCACTTCATTGCTTGATATGAAATTACAAATTTTAGGCTTGGGGAAAAATGGGCTTTTTAAAAGCAAACAATTCTAAGTATGCTCTGTTCTTCAAATATCTTTTTTTTTTTTTTTGGTAAATATTGAGTGTTTTGCGAACGATATCCTTCTCTACAAATTTTAACTACATGTGCTTAGAATTAAGTTTTAGTTCTTATCATTGTGCAAAAATAAAGCCTCAATTCTGATCAATGTGGATGTATTTGGATGTTGATTAGTTATTCAGACTATGTTGGTTTATATCGAACTTGTCACAATTTTGCAGCAAAATACCCTGGATTTCATCAAACTGTTGATTTATTGTACTAATAATTTTACCTGACCATAAACGGGTAAAGTCTGGGGGAAGGAAAGGAACTTTAAAAAGAAAATTGTCCCTGCAACTGCTTTTGGTTGACCCCGGCCTACTCTCTACTTCAATACAATTATAATCACCTTAAAGATGATGACAATAATAAAATCAGAAGACATTAATGGTAGTGTATTCTCATCATATTCCGGGTACTGTGCTAAATTTTTCATAATTATAATGTCCAGAACAACCCTGGAAATTAGGCTCTAGAATAATTTCATTTCGTAGAAGAATAAACCGAAGAAGAGAGATGTAGTAACTTGCCCTAAGTCACATGCCAGGAAGTAGTGAAATTGTGACCAGAACCCAACAAGTAACTCAGATAGGGGAGCTATGACAAGGTCAAGCCTGTCAAGTAGGCAATGGAAGTGGACTCTAACCTATTCTCCCCGTTCCTTCAACTGGGGTAACAATTGGACAAACAGCTGATCTTGGTGAGGCATTCAGTCTGAGGCTGCTTCGAAAGGGTTGCAAAAAGACAGCTATCACCACACAAGTCAGTATCAGAGTTAGGGTCCCTAGGAGATGGAATTAGACAAAATCATCTTCCCCCAAGCACCCTACCCAGAAAGCTCAAGAGAAGCTTAATTCAAAGGAATAAATGAAGATTAATGAGGGGAAATCAAGATAAGTTAGCAAGACAAAGAGATGGATGGGAGACACAACAGGAGTGGAAGGAGTGAATTAAGAGATTTTTTCTGGCTGGCCCAGGGTCAAACTCATGACCTTGACTTTATTATTTAGCCATTCAACCAAAAGTCATACCTACATGATTCACTAATCTGGACTTTGGTTTATTTTTCCTGTTGGGCACTATTTAGCAAACAATTGGTCTTTAGACAAGATTGTTAAATAGATCCTAACTCTTAGGCCAACATCTGTCTCCATGAAAGCTGCCTGGACTATAGAGTGGAGAAGAATTCTAAAGCCTGATGAAAAGAATGCCACGAGCAATTAGCAATATTTGTCACAAGCTCATGGTTGGAAGATGTCAATATTTGTACCACAAAATTGTCATCTCTACAGTAAACACCTGGCTCCCTGCAGATACCAGTTATATTCAAAGACCAACTGTCATGGCCCTATAAGCCTTACCAGGAAGCTGATACTGATCTCTAAAGCAGTGCTTCTCAAACTTTGTTGTGCTTACAAATCACCCTGGAACATTGTTAAATTGAAGATCCCATAGGTCTAGGCTGAAGTCCCAGTTTCTGCATTTCCAAAACCTTCCAGTGGAAGCCGACAGTACAAGACTACACACCACAGTCTGATAACAAGGGCCTAAAGCTTTAATAACTTGCTTAGAGACAGTCGCTGATGGACTCTAGCAATTTTGCTTTCCTTTAACTCAAAAGTCAAGGATAGGGTCTACAGTTCATCGGAGTGAAGAACAATACTGAGAGCAATTTTTCGGCCTATCACAGATGCCTCCATCCATACCGCTAAGTGAGATACAAAGTAAAAATCAATTAGTTAAAGGAAACATCAATACTAGAGACTCAAATTAGTGATCTGAAGGAGGATTTATCGTAAGTCCTGATGGTTTCTTTCTCTTCCCTAGCATTGTTGAATAGCACTTCTTAAACTAAAAATAAAGATATAGTCTTTCCTACTGTTAGATTAGTGAAAACTTTCATATCCTCACCAAATAAAACATGTCCAATGAATGCAGATGCCCACAAAGTTATTTAGTTAAGTAGCTAATTTATTCTGATATAACAAATTCAAAGAATACTTACTAATTAGAAAGGACTATGCTAGGTAATAGGGAGTGACAGAAAGGAAGTAAATCATGATACCCACACTCAAGGATATTACAACTAGCACACAGAAGGAGAGCAAGACTAACCAGGGGACTCTAAAAAGAAAATATTAGTTCTCATTACATATGGAAGTTAAGTGGATTTCCAGATCATTTCTATCTAGTTTTACCTAAAGTGATACCCACAAATGGCCAATGATTTACATAAAATTTTTCAAAGAAATACCAAATTGAATATGCATACAGCAATAATAAAAAAACACATGCACACATGCTAGCACATATAGCTGACATTTCTACTCCTAGTATGATTGGTTCAGGGAGGCAAACAACCCAAGCAAAGCCAATCAGAATCTTCTCCAGGGGTTGCAATCTGACACTGGGGGCAATGAAACTTTTTCTGATGGAGATCTAAATTGGGACAAAGTGAATTTATGGCTTCTGGAAGAATTCCTCCCTTCCAGATCGATGCACTGTGCAGAATGAAGTAAAATAAAGAGAAGCAGTGGTGAGAAACGATGGGGCACGGTGGGAGGGAGAAAGGGATTGGGGAGAGAGAGAGCACACTCAAGCTTGCAGATATGTTTGTGTTTTCACACAGTGCTGAGTTTGTCATTCTTAAGGTCCTGGTTTCTATTGCTATGAGCTACTTCACCTCCCTTCAAGCTATACAAGACAAGTTATCATTTTCATTCGAGCTACTTTTGGTTTGCCAGGACAGGCTAGGTTCTACCTAAAGAGGCAAAACATACAATAAAAGTCCAAGAAATAAAGACGATCATTTCTGAAAATGATGTGACAAAATGTCGAAAGGTTGACACGAAAAAATGACATAACAAAGTGACACAATGAAAATGACAAAAGAAGAAAATAAAACTGGGAAATAAAAGATGGTGTGACTAGGAGGAGCAACGTCAGACATGATGATCAACCCTGAATGGAAAAGAGAGTGATCTTGTAAAATATCAGGACAGGAGTCCAAGAAAGAGAGACCCTGAGAAAAGTGACTTATCCAAAATCACCGAAAAAGCCAACAAAAGGGCAGGGACTAGAATTCAATTCCATGTCTCCCAACTGAGAGCTTGAAACACGCCAGCTTGGTTCAAGGTCAGGTAAGGTCAAGGGACTTGAATTCAGAAGACCCGGACTCCACACTTACTATGCGTGTGATTTCGGGTAACAATAAACTTTTGGGTCCCCAGTTCCTCATCTATCACTGGGAATGATAGCACTCAACCCACAGAATTGCGAGTTGAGATTGGAAAATATAGTTTATGAGCAAACAAACACTCGAGATATGGCATCTTAGAAAACATTTTGTTCCGTTATAAAACCAAAACATCTCACTATAGAAAAATTTGAAGAGCAGAAAAAAACATTTTAGAAATTATCCTTCATTTGGGTCTTTTTTACTCATTTATCCAATTAATATTTATTGAGCACATGTATTCAACAGTGTCTAAATCTACCCCCACATGCGCAAAGTTGCAGAGGTTACAGTACTAGGCAATGTTACATCCTGCTTTATTTTACCTGTAAAAATAACCATTTTCCTAATGTTTTTTTCCATGGTTCCATACTATTTCGATGTGTTATTCATTGAGCACATATATGACTGCAATTTTTTAATCCATTTATGATTGGAATTTTACTTAAGCCTCTAAATATAAACATTTAGTGTTTATTTAAACAAATGGAAATTTTGCTTTTCATTTTTCTTCATCTGTAATTGCTATGATGAACATCTTTGTAGTTACATATATTTTTTTCTTTTTGCCTTTTGATTTTTCTCTCCACTAAGATAGATTTCCAGGAGTGGAATTATTGAATCAAAGGGTAGGAATAACTTCAGATACTTTGTAGCATGCTACTAAATTGCTTTCTAAAAGGACTGTGCAAATTGAAGAGGCAGCATGCCCTGTTATGCCACTAACTCTGGAGTCCAGTAGTCTTGGGTTTAAATACCAGCATCTATGCTCACTAGCTCTGTGACCTGGAACAAGTTGTTTCGCCCCGCTGAATACTTTCCCAACTTGTAAATAAACCAATAAAATTAAAACAATAATATAAGGGGGTTCATAATATTCATGATATTTACCTCAGAAAATTGTTAGGATTAAAAATAGAATTAAATTATTTTGGTAATAATTGATTTGACAAATATTAATTATCCGATTAAGCTAAGAAAAAGACTAGGATGGTGTGGGGGAGAGGGGTATTTGCAAAAAGCTTCAGGGGTAGCAGGGAACATTATTATTACATTCAGGTATATTCATTTGGGTTACATAAATTCAAGCTAAACACCGGAAATATAGTGAAGAACAAAAATGGATGGAGACCAGCATTAAATAAAAAGTTAACCCCCCCAAAATATAATTACCAACCACAACAAATGCATTTTAAAATAAAGTAGGGGGTAAAACAAAGTGATGTTAGAAGATCTCAACAAATGACATCGAAAGGACAGACTGCAAGGGTGACTAGAGTCCTTAGCTGGATGAAGGGGCATACTTACCAGCACCCACTTCTGGAACTTTTTCTGTGTGTGGTTCCTCTCCTGCTGGCATCACTAGGAGCCCTGAGAGAGCCGACAAGATGGGTGGTGTGTCCAGGCCAGTGAGGTGAGGCCCCGCCTTAGGGAGTGGCTGCAGCACAGGATCCCTGGCCTGGGGAAGGAGGCTCAGAGTGATGGGCGCTAGGACTACAGGGTGAGACGGCGCGGAAGCTCTGGCGCTGGACGCAGCGCTGGATACTTTGCTGGCGGTGATGCTGCTGGTGAGGGTCAAGGCATCGATGGACCGGCTGTGGCGACGGAGCCCTCACTGTGGCACTGGTGGTGGGCGCTAGTCTTGGGAGGGTTGTCGCTGTCCGCTCAGGCCAGGTGCTGAAGCTGACTGCGCAGGACGCATGTGCTCTGGGCCCACTGCTGGGGCACCCGCAGCAGATCGCGCTGGACTCCCGCCCCGTCCGCTTCCTCCTGCCATTGGGAGTGGACATCTACAACACAGAGGGCTGCTGGCGCAATGGCCACTTTTTCACTCCTGTTGGCGTCTTCCAGAAGCACCTGCTCAGTCTCTTGGAGAGTAAGGGGCAGAGACCTGGCTTCCACCTTTTCTGGGCACCAAGGGGAGGGGGGGTCTGGGAAAAATAGACTGTCCGCTGTCTCAGCCTTTTGAACCCCAATACCAGCTGGTTACGAGTCCAGAGACAACTAATGGACATGACTCTCTTCCCTCCTGGTCTGCTAATGGCAAAGCTAGATTTAACGGGACCAGCTTGTTTTGACAGGAGCAAGCAATTCACAAGCTGATTTGGTTTCCTCATCTGTAAAAGGCAGGTAGTATTTGAGAACAGCTAGAAAATGGAATAATATTCCCACTTCATTAAAGTTTTTATGGCGATTTCATGAGAGTGCAGGTAAAAGGGCACTGCACAGTCTGTTGATCATAGGAGATGCTCAGAAAATGAAAATTATCATCACCAGCTGCAAGCTGATTTCCAAGAACTGGGGGGAAAGGGACCCTCATGTTTGTAGAAGGAACTGCTGGAAAACCAAATATCAGGTGGCTCTGAGAAAAGAGAAATTTCCTGAGTACTCAAAGAACAATGAGAAGAAGATTAAAATGACAGTAATTTTCCAAGGTGTGGATTTAACCAGAATGAGCAATCTAAATCAGCCATAGAGTTTCCTTTTGAAGAGTGAACAATCTCAATTTTAAAATTTGTTGTCTTGTAGCATGATAACATTTTTTTAAGCCAGGCTACCATTTAACATTATAACACCATGGCTTGTTCGCTTAAAAAACCTTATATGGCATGATAAGACATGATTTAAAAAAATTTTTTTTCTGAGTCTCACTATGTAACTCAAATTTATCTAGTGATGTTTTTCTTTGTACATATTTTCATCTCACCATAGACCGTATGATGTGGGTTTTTACTATGCCATCTTAGCAATGAGGAAATTAAGTCTCAAAGAGATCCAGTAATTTGTTAAGACTACAAAGGTTGGAAATTGCAGAGCCAGGATTAGAATCCACATCTGAATGACTCCAGGGCCAGTGTTCTTTCTAACACCCCATTCTGCCATTCCTTTCTGGTGGCGTACTACAGACTAAAATTAAAATTAACAAGTGGCTATATTATCTAATTAATCTATTAGCACCATTAACATTTACTTATATCACATTTATGTAGACAAGTCTAGCGAGTGGGCTCTCAAGGTCAAACACCCAAAGGAAATCAAGTACCAATCAGGAGGAGTAACTTATAAAACAGATTAATGTTATTTATAGCTATAATTGACAGGAGTTTTCACAGGAATCAAAAACAAAACAGACTCGGGTCAAATGAAATGCACAAAGGATCTTGTCCACATGGCACAACTATTTATTAAGTTTACAAAATATCAGGCACTCGTCTAGATTTTTAGGCATATAGCCATTCACAAACACTCATGATTGAAAGGGAATTCATTCAATTATTAAACGATGGTTGATAGGATTTTATGGGTGAATTTTATTTTCTTTTACACACTTTCTAAAATAGGTATATATTACTTTTAAATCAAGAAAAATGTTGTATATATGTAAGTGGACTTCAGTGAACCAACTTATTTTAAAACTTTGGTGTTTGTCAAACACATCTTACAGTTACCCCCCTCCCCCGACATTGAGATCTTAATATTTCAGTAACGAAGATGTCCATTGATTTAAGTTGTAGCCCACTTGGTAGGAAAAACAGACCTTTTGAATAGCTAGAGTGTGTCCACCAATTCAAAGAAAAAGGGTGGAGAGAAGAGCAAAAGAAAGAGAAAAATAATCATGTGAAGTAGAGTCCAAGTCTTAAGAACTTTTTCATTTGCCAGTAACATGGATCCAGTACCCAGAGACCAGCTCTCATCCCAAGTTACAACATAGGGAGTGGGTTATGACTGTAGAGACTCAATCTCAGAATAGTGGAGTAAAAAGCAATCCTCACATGTACAGATATTGTAGCAAACTTGGACCAGAAGCAAAACAATGTCATACTTAATACTTCTCTCCTTTCATTTCTTTCAAATATTTTTCACCAAGTTACTTGTGCCTAGCAAGCTGTACAAGACCACAAAAGAATAAGAGCTCTATCAAGAAATTTAAGTAAAGAAGATATGGAAGGGATATCTTCAAAGGATTCTTTCCCTGAATTCAAAAATCACCAGAGAAGAACTGACCCAATTCATAGGCAGAGGAGGGCATTTTTGGCAAATAATGTGTTTCCAACTTCACAGAGAAGAATTACACAATGTGTAATTAACACTCTTCCAGCTATCTTTGAAGCTTCCCCTCTGCCAGTATGCTATAAAAGGTTTCTGTTGCTTTTCTGTATTTTACAGTACTAAGTGTTTATATTGTGTTAGCCTCTTAAAAGTCTCTTTGCTGAGAAAATGTGGTGTGTGTGTGTGTGTGTGTGTGTGTGTGTGTGTGTCTTAAACGGGGTGAGATCTGTGTACTACCAGTAATGCAGAAAATATGAAAAGCTTAAGTTGCTCTTTTGCCAGTGGAAAAATCAAAGCTAATGATCAAGTTAAGATTGGTATGTTAGCAATAACCCAATGATAGCAAAGATTGTGTTGGAGTCATAAATGTCTCTTTACCAATGCCAAGGGCACAGGCAGACATTTTATGAGCTCTTTGGATATTTATTCAAGCATGTCTGGCTTGGTTGAGCTAGCGCTTTTGGTATTTGCTGGCAATTTTTTACGTTAAGAAAATATTTTTTTAATCAGATGAACTTTATAGTGGTCAAAGGTCAAACAACTGATTAAAATTAACAGCAACCCCAAATACATGAATAACCACCAACAAACTAGAGAGGGAGGTTATCTCAGGTTGGCAGCTCTCTAGAAGAGCTGTGCCATTAAGCAGTAAAATTTACTTGGCTGAACTGCCCAGAAATAAAAGGTTTCTGTGGTTTAGCAGCTGTTGAGTTGTTAGGTACGGAGAGAGAAATCATTCTCGACATCAAATACATTGCAGCAAAGTAATTAAGGCTCTGAGGTCAGACAGACCCAAGTAGGAATGAATCAAGCTTCCTTCACTTAAAAAGTTAACTAGAAACCTTGTCTGAGTCAACTGGGGCACATTAACTTCTGCAAGGCTCACTTCTCATCTGTAGATGTAAACTAAAATAGTACTTGGCTGTCCGAGTCACTGTGAGAATTACATACGACAATGTTCATAGGCTCCTTAGCAGATGTGCATAGTATGCAACGAATGCTGGCTATTCTTGTGCGTTGCCTTATCCCACTGTAAGCACAGTTTCCTAAATGCAGAGAAGAGGACACCCTCCCCACACCTCCCCTTACACACAAACACACACACACACACACACACACACACACACACTCCACTGAAGGCATCTGCTGGATTCTCCACGGGGGCCAAGGTTAAATCCAGGCCCCTGGAGAGCATTCTCAGCTGCCCAGTGGCCAGATTCTCAGATCCCAAATCCTGTGTGCTCACCTGCTGTGACAAACATTGGAAAGTAGCCCGATGTAGAGAAAAATAGTAACAGTGAGTGAGCCCGGGTTCACATATGGGCTCCACCGATGACTCATAGCCAGGTGAGATAAGGCAAATTTCTTAATTTCTCAGATACGCAGTGTCCTCCTAAAAATGGGATATACTTGTACCACACTCAAAGGATTATTTTTGGGGATTAGGTGGAATGAGTATATGGATGTGTCAAGTAAAGTGCATGGCGCAAAGTCAATGCTTAGTTAGCACTGGTTCACTTCCTGACACTGAGTTTGGGGCATCCCTGTTCTGAGGGTCTCCTGTGCTGAGGTACTCCCAAAGTACCTTTGGGGTACTTCTAGTATAATCTCCTAAATGGAAACAGGCCAAAGGTAGTAATTTTATCCCCACCAACATAGCACGAGTACTTATTACACACAAATAATCATGCAATCACAGAGTGCTAGGCTTGAAATCGAGGATTAAAGATGGCGCATGGGCAGAAAGATGCTTTGGGTATGTGTCAACATATGAGTGCAGAATGAGAAGGGGGTGGGGAAGGGATACTTTGATTATTAAAGTATCTAAGTGGCATTCATAGTCAGTCGCCTTCTCTCAGCTTCAGTTTCTTTCTGAGAAAAAGGAAGTCGAATTAGAATATTCTTCCCAGACCTTTCAACTCTGAAAATTCTGCCATGCTAGTCAGAATTGACCTTTCCTTTCAAAGTAAATGAAATGGGTTGGTGGAAGGGAAAACGCTGAAAGCACTTGTGTCAGGCCTCTCTCCTCTTCCTCTCCCTCCTCGGATAGTTCTCTCCATTAGTTAGAAACAGTCCTCCGCTCCCACACTTCAAGTTAAAAGGAATTTCTAGGTCTTCCTTGACCATTCAGAGGATTTGCTTAGAGAGAAATGAGGAAGAGACTCACTGTGTAACAAGAACAAAGCACCCATGGTATTTATTAAATATACTTCATCTCGTATCTTCTATGTGATTAAGTTCATCAAATTCCCTGAGCTTTAATTGTCTGGTTAAAAAAAAAAAAAAAGAATGTCAATTGAGGGAATGGACAATAGCAACCTCCTAGTGTTGAAAGGTAAGTAGGATAATACATGCTTTTAAGAGCCTGACACAAAGAAAATGCTCAATAATTTTCACTTCCCTTCCTTTAATTTTAAGCCTCAAAGGGATTATAGACCTAGTGAGGTCAGATACCTTTTACTTTTTGTTACACCCCATAGAACCCGTAGACATAGCCTGGTATAATACATTATAGAAATAGTTCCAGGATGGATGCAAACACAGATGGATATTTTAAAACAAGCCAAAGCTCTCAGCACAATGCCCAACTCTCAGATGAGCAGAAAAGAACTGAGTAGAGCCACCAAGGGGTGGTCCAATTGCCAGATGCACAGTGTCACAAGGGATCAAGACTTTCCATTTTGTCATCTGCATGACTGTCCCCTAACTGTCCCCTGATTGATATTAAGTGTCAACCTAGGACCACTTTTTAGTAAAATCAGGAAGAAACCAAGAAGTGGACATGAGTGACAAAAGAGGAAAAAAGAGAGTTTGGGCTTCTTTCTTTCTAACCAGTGGTCCTGTATTTGGTGGGGGTTGCAAAGCCCATCAGGGAGGCATACGCCCTCCTCCCATAAAACGCATGTGTGCTTATGCACAAACCACTTCACAACAGTTTCAGGGGACTGATTAGCTTTACTTTAGAATTCTCTATTTCAATCCATTTAAACTCAAAGTCTAAAGTTTGTAGCCAAAACATACGCAAATAGTTAAATTGCATTGATTTTGGAGACTCAGCTGTGCTCTAAAAAGCAACTTAAAGTTCCCAGAGTACGAGATTTGTGTGCTTGCCCTACTGATGATCTAGGAAAAAGTCCTTATTAAACTGCTCAGAAGACTGTGTTTTACAGTTTAACTGCTGGAAAAGACTGGTTACAGACCCTTCTCCTGGTGATGAGGTGAGCTGAGGTGCCACGGAGGGACATCATGAAGACTCTACCTCTGTGAGCCCAGACCACCAAGAAAGAGTCCACACTTCTCATTAAGCAGAGTTAAGAAAGGAAAGCTGTAGTCTCCAATTCAGCTTGTGTCTAAAACTCTGGATTCCCCAGACCCCAGTGTAAAATTTCCACCCCAGGGCCTTAAGCTAAGACATTTCAGAAGTCACAAGTGCAGTGTTGAGAGTGAGTACACCTGAAGATGTAATTATAGCATGTTTTAGTCTATGCGAGTTTCTATAACAAAACAGCAGGTAAACTGGGTGGCTTATACACAGCAGAAACATATTGTTCACAGTTCTGGAGCTGGAAGTCCAAGGTCAGAATATTGGTACGATAGGGTTCTGGTGCAGACTGCTGCATTCTCAGGTTTCCTCACATACTGGAAGGGGCTAGAGAACTCTGTGGGGTCTCTAATCCCACTCATGAAGGCTTTGCCCTTGTGACTCGATCACCTCCCAAATACCCCACCCCCTAATACCATCACTTTGGGGGCTAGGATTTCAACATATGGATTTTGAGAGCACACAAACAGTCAGCCCACAGCAAGGATGTTTTGGATCATTTCAACACTGACTGAATTTCTGCAAATGAGTGAATTTATCATAAACGGTAAGAGTGAAGAGCCTGGAGTGAGACAAATGGGGCTCAGATGTCACCCTTTGTCATTTACTATCTGCATGTCCTAGGATGAGTAATAACTACCTTGTAAGAGAGGCTGTGGTTCAACCACGTCCCCCCTTATAGGCTGCAAGCACTCATCCTCCCACCTGCCGGAAACCTGAGCTCCTGGCTGCTCACAGATGAGCTCCCCCGCTCTCCCCCCCCACCCCCACCCCCGGATTGCCCTTGACTAAAAGGAGCAGCTTCACTGCAGGTTACACACTCTCCTGGGCAGCCTACATTGATGACAAGCGACAACTGATGTCTCATTTCTGGGCCTCATTGAAGGGCCATTTCAGCTTCAGCTCTCCCCATGGGATCAGCTGAGATCAGCTCTATTGTAACTGCATCCCATTTCAGCTTCTCCCTCTGCCCAACAAGCTTCCCTCCGGCCTTCCAGCTGTCCACCCTGAGGATACTTCTCAATAAACCTGCCGCGTGAAAATCTTGTCTCTGAACCTATTTCTCAAGGAACCTGACTGATGACACTCTGAAAGCCTCACTGTCCTTTTCTGTAAAGTGGGCCTGGTAACTGCACCTACACCATAGGGTACTTTGAGGATGCAATGAGATAATACCAGTAAAGTGCTTAGCACAGGGTCTGGCACGGAGTGAGCCCTCCCAGAATCCCGAAATTGATATACAGAATCAGTGAGATCAGGATCAAAATCCAAGCTGGCTTCTTGGCAGAAGAAAAAAGACGGAAGACATATAGAAATTGACCAGCTGATCCTAACAGGCATGTGGAAATGCAGGGAATCAGAATAACCAAAACAATCTGAAAAAATAGCAAAAGTGGAGAACTCACCTATCCTGACTGCAAAACTTAGTACAAAGGTAGATAAATCAAGATAGTGTGATATTCGCAGAAGGATGGACATAGATCCGTGGAATAGAAGTGAGAGTCTAGCAATAAACTCATATATTTATGGGTAATTAATTTTTGACAAGGGCACCAATATCATTAAATGGGGAAAAAATAGTATTTTCAATAAACGACGCTGGGACAACTGAATAGCTACATGCATTAGAATCAGGTAGGAATCTTTCTTCACACTATATTCCAAAATTAACTCAAAATGGGTGCAACACCTAAATGTAAGAGCTAAAACTATAAAATGCCTAGAAGAAACATAATTGTGAATCTTTGTGACTTTAGATTAGGCAATGGTTCAAGCTACATAAGAAAAAAAATGGATACATTGGATTTCATCAAAATGAAAACTTCTGTGCTTCACAGGACACCATCAAAAAAAAAAAAAAAAAAGAAAAAAGACAACCAACAGAATGGGATAAAATATTTGCAAATTATGTATCTGGTAAGGAATTTGTATCTACTGTATAAAAAGAACTCTTTACAACTCAACAATAAAAAGACAATCCAATTTAAAAATGGGCAAAAGATTATGTTCTATTTTGACAATTATTTCTGCACATGAGTCATCTAACCTTCTAGGTTTGAGGGCAGACACTGTGTTTTATTCCTTTCTGCATCTCCAGCACCTACCAAAGGAGTGGCAAAAAGCATGGACTTTGAAGTAGGAGACCTATGTTCAATTATGACTCTTATACTTAACTAGCTCTTTGAGATTGGACAAGTTGCCTCATTTCTCCAATCCTCATTTTCCTCACCTATAAAGTGGGCTTAATAATAACACCATCCGTAGAACTGTTGAGGCTGATTGCGAGCACACATGTAAAACTCTTAACCCAATGCCTGCATATAATAAATAGTGCCTAAATTGTAGCTATAATTGTAGGAGTTAATAAAGTTATTGTGAATGACAACACGATTGTTCTGCTTGAATCTAGTTCTTCCATTAGTTCTGGGAAATCTTACCCAGTTCAGTTTAATGATCTTAAGTTATCAGAAACCTATATTCTAGAGTACTTGTCAGTGTCCTTTCTACAAATCTCTGTGAAGACGAAACACCTTTGTAAAAGCATCAGACTACAACAACACAGAGTACAACTATCTGTACTTGACAAAAAGACTTTAAAATGGCTATGTTTACAGATCTGATGAGAATTCATTTAATAAGGAAATGTAGTTATTTCTGTGGCACACAATAATTTAGGATAATAATTGGACAATGAGGGTATTGATAAATTTCTAGAAACTTTAAGCAATTTCTGGAATACCTATATTAGTAACATATGTCCATTCATATATAACCTAAGGTTTATCATCACTTCTTACTTGACAGTGCTTCCCACATAATTTAACATACTAAATAAACCTAATTAGTTTAACATCCCTTTTTACAAGGTTAGAAAGAAATCTCTTGACATTTTCCAGGGACCCTCCAGGAAATCTCAAAGTTACTTTGAGGTCAAAAAGACTCCATTTAGAATCTGACTTGGGGAAGTTGCTAAAAGACTCTCAGATCATTATGAAATAAATCTTATCTCTTTCATGAAAGTGACAATAGAACATTTTAAGGGAAAATACAGAAGGTTAGACAGTTGTAAACAAAACTAAACTTAGCTCTTTTATTATTGAGAAGACTGGGTTTTCTTAAGTAATCAAAGATCCACTAAAAATATGAAGCACAGTAAATTATTTTAGTAAGACACAAAATTTTTGCTTTCCAGGTAGATTACCCAAAAGGCAAAAAACAAACAAATAAACAAAACTTTTCACAATCTCTTATCAAAGGCAAACCAAGAAAATTTGGTCTTTTTAACAGAGAGAAAACCAAATACTAATTTTATACCAGTGTACTTTTGTTATTGAAACCCATACTTTAAAAACTTAAATAAATCTATTTCAATTTGATCAACTTGACCACACATAAAATTCCTTTCCAAGATTCCTTTTCCACAAAACTTCTACAACATTTTTATACCCATTTAGGTTTGTCCTATTTTTTTTTTTTTTTTTGTCATTCTGGAACAGTCATTCTACTTTCCTTATCTACTTTTCATATACAGTTGTTTCCTGTCACCCTTATGATTTATAAATAGTTTTAATTACGTATATTGAACAGAATTCTTAGTCCTTAGAATCCTTTATTCCTAGTGAAAACCAGGAAGTAAGCAATTGTGTGCTCTTACACTACCATTCTGTAGATTGACAAATTTATAAATATATTTCACAATGTCTACAAATATATTCTTCCTAACAGTAAAATTTTCAATGTGGCACAAAACATGTTTAATAGCAACCCAAATATTTTTAGTTCCTCTGTAAAAGGAAGCCAAAAGTGTCCAGTAATTAATGTTTCAGTATTTTATCTTATTTGGAAATGATCTAGATATTCAATGAATAGTCATCATTTAACTTACCTCAGTACAACATTAAAATATCAATTTACCAAAAATATTTTGGAAACTATTTTTAAGTAGACATACCATCAAGCATAATCATTATTGAAAAGTTCATTTTTAAACTCTTACATCTATCTAATTTACTTGTTCTTAACAACTATGTTTACATTACTCATGAAAATTTCATGAGATATTACGCAGCTAACCATCATCTTAAGTTATCTTTTTGCTGATGAATTCTGAACAGAGATAACATAAGCTTACCTGCTATGGGTAGAACAAGTAGAATACATGTATTATATTTAATGCTAACAACTCTAAATACATGCCTGTTTAAATTAGACCAACAAACTTAAACTAGCTTTTATTTACCAAAGATTATCCTAGATCATGTGAACTTGAAAAACATTTGGGTTAGTTTCCATATTTCTGAGAGCATACTGGATTTCTATAAATGCTTGTTTCTCTTTAAGCCAACCAAACGGAGCACTTTACAAATTAATTTTGGCAATACCATCCAGATGTAGAAAAATACCACACATCTATAATGTACATACATAGAAATATATAAACATACAGACAGATACAGAGATCTTACAGCTTTCATTTTAAAAATTTAGTCATGAGTATAATACAAAATTTTATGAAAGAACTGTTTATAAAAGAACTAGTTTATAAAACAGTTGGATCCAAATTGTGTTTCTGGCAGATAGAATAAGTTAAGCTTATCTGCTCAGATGGCTAAAGCGTTTACTAATATTTGTGGAATGTACTTTTAAGATTTTTCATTCACCTAATTCCCAGATAGATTTTCTTTTCTGATAAGTTTGCATTTCAAGAAAGGACTCTAGGTTCCCAGAGACCAGATAGAGCATTTACATATCACAGGCACAGAGAAAGGGATGTAGGTTTCTCCAAGAAGGTCTTTTATTTCCTAAATCTAGATCATTTACAATATCTGCAAGACTTTTGAAATGAATACAGGAGGTTTTGAGATTGGTTTTAAAAAAATGTGGGTTTTGAATTGCTTCTAGAGCTGCAATTTTGTTCTTGCAATGACTAGACTTATAAGACAAATACAGTTGTTTTTAATTGCCCATATAATTGGGCTGCAATCTGAATGATACCACGATGCTGAGCCAGTCATCCACCTACGTTATCCTCAATTTGCTTCTTTATATCAGGGAGAAGATCTTCAACTAAGATGAAAATCAAAAGATTCCTATGTTCTAGATTTAGAGCTTTGTGTTGATTTGTCTTTTTTTGTTTTTTTAAATGTTTTAGTAAATCCTTCCACAAAGTCTTGAGAACGTTTTTCTTTCCCTCTGTCTACATAGTTTCATTTTAGCTTAGGGGAGAAGGCCTAAAAAAAAAGTTTCTATTGGACTTTGACTATCAGTTTTCAATTTGGCTAATTTCTGACTGGGGTTGCAGAATACACCACCCCTGGGAATGTGCCACTTTGGCGCGTGGATTATTTCGAGCTGAAGACAATCCCAGCAGACTCAGAAAGAGCTTTTTACCTTCCCCTTGGTTACCTGAAAGAATTTAGATAGAGGGCCTGTACCAGAGGTAACTTTTTCATTTCAGAAAGATTTATTTGCACGGCATTGCAAACATTTATTTACCAAACATTTGCTCCTCTTATCTTTCTGTGAATTTTGTCCATCACTTTGAGCCTCAGACCCCTACCTGCTTCTCCTTAGCTCAGGATGGTATATAAATCTCAATTACCCGACTGCTGGGGAGTCTCCTATTTGTGTGTGTGGGGGGGGAGGGGGGGCGTGGTGATGGTGGTGGGGGTTCGTTATGAACAAAATTTGTTTTTTTTCCTGTTAATCTGTCTTATGTCAATTTAATTATTAGAGCAGCCAAAGAACCCGGAAGGAAATAAGGAAAAAGTTTTCTGGCCCTACATGACCATAGAGCTACTTAAAAATAAAATCCTTTTGAATATCTTGTCAGGCTTCACACAGGATAAGCAGTAAATATTCCTGGCAGTGTTGAACAATCCCATGGACACAAGAAGGGTCCTCAAAGAAGGCACAAAAACTACTGCCCTCCCAATATCCAGAGCCACTATCAAGGACAGCCCAAAGGGGGAAAGGCTTACACAATTACCCCGAGAACTGGCAACGGTTGGTAGGATGGTAGTTGCAAATGAGAAGCAATCCACATTTCTGTCCAACCATACTTTTGTCACTCTGACTCCCTACCCCCACACCCATCCTCACTCCACGCCACTCCACCTCCCACTGCCCAACCTGACAGTTGCCAAGCTAATTTCTCAGGACACAAAATGCGACAAACAAGAAGGCAATAATTCTTCCTAGGAGACACAAGATCAATAACCAATGTTTGTCCCTGACAATCTGAATTTGGAAGGGAAGAAACAATGTGACATTTTAACTTCCTCTCTTGACCAAGGCACCACAGATAGAGATCTCGGAGAAGTGACTGGTAAAAATTCTTACCCTTTGCTGGTTTCTGCCGTTTTCCCCAGGATGCCGTCTGTCGGCTCGGGAGTGAGTGGGGTGTCCTGGCAGGTTTCATCGTAGTCACCAGAAACTGTAGAGGAAGAGGATTCATTTTCCCTTTACTCTTTATAGTGAGACCGCTTTTTCTCTCGGGCACCTCATAAATGGGTAAGCTTATCCCAGATTGTTAAAAGTTCTGTGTGGAATTCAAGATTATCTTTGATAAGGTTAACTGCTTGTTCAAACTTAAAACACAATTGTATTCATCTGAGGCCTCATATTGGACCTGGTCCAAACCCAGATCCAGCAGTCCAATTGCTAAGTTAGATGGAGTCTGACTCTGGACCTGGTTCTGTTTCTAAGTCAGACCAAGTCCAGTTTTTAAGTCAGACCCAGTCTGACTCCTCCAGTTTCCAGACCAGTCTGGAAAAAGCAATGCTCAAATAGTCTGACAGCTCATGACACAAAGCTGCGGAGCTAGGATCCAGGATTCCAGAGGGCCGTGACCAGCTCCTCCAGAGGCAGCGAGAAAGCAGCGAGCTCAAAGGGCTCAGCAGGTACCTTCTCCTGGTTGTGTGTTGCTCCGGGGGGCTGTCAGGGGTCTCCTTTGATTCCCTCTGACACCAGAACTGTTAAAGTGAAGCATACTAAAATCTTCAAGAGTTTATTTGAACAAAAAATGGGTTCAAATAGGGCAGCACCAAACCAGAAGTGGTTAGGAGCTCTGCCAAAAGGAGCTTGGGGAGAACTTCTTATAGAGAAAAGGCAAGAGCAAAGTAAGACAGTTACTGATTGGCTATAGTTTAAAGCCTAGCTGGCTGTTTGTGATTGGTCATCTTTGGTGTTTTGATTTTGTAACCTTGAGGCACTTACAAGCTTAAATTTTAGTTTGCTTTCGTAGACTGCCCCAGCATAAGAGCCATGTCAGTCCTATGACCTCCTTGTTTAATTAATTTAACACCAGGAAACATAAGTGTTTTCCAGAGTTCTGTGAGTCATTCAGGTGAATACTGTACCTGAGAGGGGGCCATGGAAACCCCCAAATCTGTAGTTGGTCAGAAAGAAATGTGGGTAGCTTGGGCACCCCAATTGTGACTGGTGTCTGAAATGGGGGCAGTCTTGTAGGACTGGGCCCTTAAGCTGTGAGGTCTGTGTGAATGCTGGGTAGTTAGTGTCAGAATTGAATTGAATTGTTGGGTACCCAGTGGTGTTAGAGAGTTCACTGGTGTTGGCAAAAACTTCAGAGAAAAGCCTACAAGCTGTCAGAGCATCTCAGCCCCTTTACGCCTCCTCCCTAGTGCACGTTTCCTGCCTGGAACTGCAAGAGCCTTAACTCTCCTCCTTGGCTAAGGAGTTTCCTTTTCTCCCCAGTTGGGTCTCAGGATAGGAGAGGTGGCATTCAAGATCGCATGTATTTGACCACACAAGACTGAGTTCTCTGAGCTTTACTCATTTTACAGGAAAAAGAATCTGTTGCTAGATTCACCTCTGGAATAGAAAGTGAGTTGCTAAACTGATAACAACCCCAAGCGGAGGGAGAATTGGGGTGTGAGCAGCATGTTTCTTCCCCTATTTCTTGATGGTCTGTGAGGTTGCTGGGCCCAGGACGTGTGCAGAGCCAGCCAGATGGAGGGGACTTATCAGCTGCCACAGAGCGTGAGATTGAGTGACTCTGGAAAACCCTAACAGGGGCTCCTCCAGGGAGGCTAGACCCACGCCTTCAGTACTAAACTTCTCTGAGGACACCTAGGGCTGCAGTTCTTGGTGCTCATTTAATGTCAGCAACCAAGGGGCAGGCCAGCCCTTGGAGCCAGACTGGTTCTAGCATCCAGTTCCTTCAAGTCAGATCCTACTCCTCTTCTCAGTGGATCCACTTAGCAATTGGGCAGCGTTTCCTTTCCAAATCCTGAAATCATAAAGGGTCTGTATATTCTCTTCTTTAAGCAATAGGTGCTATACAGCTCCTTCCAAAATAGAGTTGAATTGCTAAAGCAGCCAGAGGAAATATGTAAACAAATGGGCTTGGCGGTGTCCTAGGAAAACACTTTTTACAAAAACAGGTAGCTGACAGATTTGACCTGCAGACTGTAGATTGCCAACCTCAGATGTACACCTAAGCCCAAATGACTGCTTTTATACCATTCTAATTTTCATTAGGGGATGTCGAGGCCTTCTCTACTTGTATTTAATTTAATTTAACATGCTGTATGTTAGCCATAAAGTATAGCTCAGTTAAACTTTTATGTATTTACTGAACTATGTGTTTCCCCCTGCCCTATATGTCTGTTTGCTCTATTACATGATTTGTACATTGGCAAAAAAAAATATTTCCTTAGTTGCTATTTGAGTTTATTAGCATAGCAGCTAATATGACAAATAAAAAAGGCAATTGGTTATTCTTAATGATTGTCCTCATTCTAGTAATGAGGACAATCTAGATCCTGCATACTTAGAACTTCTAAAGATCATTGGTAATCACGTCAATGAAACGGGTTTCCCTCAGGAATAACTGCATTTTACAATTCTGTTCTGTGTAATTTCAGAGTACAAAGATAGCTCTTTTATGAGTGCTTCTATGGAAATGTCTGTTAAAGCAAGTCAGTGCATACCTCAAACTTTCAGGACCTTCTTCTGTTCAAAAACCACTTAAACTTTAACAAATTCTTAGCTAAGTCACGGGGCTTGCAGAACGAGACACTTCCATCCCTCAGAAGTTGGACACATGCTCTGAGCTGCTTCTTTTTGCCAACTTGGGCTAGTGCTTATGTACTACTTGTGAATGTTGTAGAGATTACATGAGAGCATAACCAAGAAAACAGGTGCATAATAGTCCCTTGATAAATGCTTGTTTGAAGCTGAGGGTAAATTGGGAGAACGAATCTTGGTCTCAGAAGCTACCAGTTATGGTACTGTGCCTGCCAAAAATTCATGGAATGGCTTGGAGCAAATTGCATCTTTCTTGGTCTTAATTTCCTCATCTCTCAAATGGACAAGCAGGACCTGATAATCCTTGACTACCTGTTTTAGCAATATATTCTTCTCGAACTCTCAGACTGACCCTCTTTTATTACCTACAAAACATCATGCGGGAACAGTGTTTCTCAACTATTTTTTCATTATCACCCCACTAAGAAGTCTTTTTAGACATTTTCCCCCTGATTACAACTCTCCTTCCCCGCCATGTAACCTTCACTCAGTTTCCCCCGTGGCAATAGCTTACATAACTATAGTACAATTTCAAAACCAGAAAACTGAATAATGACCCAATGTGGTTTGAGATTCTCAAAAACATACAAATTTAAAAATGTTTTCAGACTCCACATTTTCAGGTTGTCAGACATCACTCTACAAAGATAGCTTAAGCCTGGTTTCTGCCCTTATAGTGTGTCCACAGTTCATAGAAAAATGTCTCTTATGTACAGTAGTGGCCTCTTATCCTCTGGGGCTATGTTCCAAGCCCCCTAGCGGATGACTGAAGCTGTGGCTAGTACTGAACCCTATATACGTATACACTATGTTTTTTGATAAAGTTGAATTTACAAATTAGGCACAGTAACAGATTAACAACAACAACCAATAATAAAACAGAACAATTATAACAATATACTGTAATAAAAGTTACGTGAATGTGATCTCTTCTCTCTAAATGTCTTATTGAACTACACTCACCTTTTCACTTAGAGGAAGCATTTTATGGCTTCTCTGTGGCATTTCCAAATTGCGAGCATCACTACTCTTGCGCTTTGGAGCCATCATTAAGTAAAATAAGGATTACTTGAATATAAACATTGCAATATTCCTTAATCCAGGTGGCTAAGTAACGAGGGAGCGGGCAGCATTTATAGGGTGGAGACTCGGAACAAGGGGATGATTCACGCACGTTCTCCGGGAGATCACGCGAGCGCGCCAGAAACCACGCGAGATTTCATCACGCGACTTAGAACCGCGCTGAGCTTTCGTCCCTGCTTCTCAGAAAGGTGGGAGATTTCATCACGCTCTTCAGACTGGCTCCAGGATTTTATCATGTGACTCAGAATGGTAGGACATGTCATCTGGCTACTCAGAAAACTGCACGATTTAAAACTTATGAATTGTTTATTTTTGGCGTTTTCCATTTCATAGCTTTTGACCGCTGGTAACGGTAGGTAACCGGAAACCCAGGAAAGCAAAACCGTGAATGAGGGGAGACTTACTGTACTGTTGGCTCAGGAGAAACGAATGCGGGGAAGAAAATGCTAGCCTTAATAATATTTCCTTTTTCTTTCATTCAAAATCATTTAATAAACTTTTGTTATGTTTAAAGAACTGTAAGGGAAGCAAAAATGTGTTTAAAAATATCTAAAATGATTCCAGGTAATGTCCGTATATACTCTGCCCTCCATGAGGTGGAATATTTCCACTTCTTGGGTGTGGGCCATGCACAGTGATGTCCTTCCCGAGAGGAAGGTATGGAAAAGGGGACGGGAGAGTCACTACGGTGGAGCAACCCGATAAACAGGACCTCAGCCAGGTGGTCAAGGTCAACACCAACAGTGATAAGTCATGGTGAGAGTATATACCCTTGATATGATGTGATGAGAATGGTACTTTAGTTCTGTGGTCTTTTTCCCAAACATCCGTAACCCCAGGCTAATCACGAGAAAGATGTCAGAGAAATCCCAATTGAGGGACGTTCTACAAAATACCTGATCAGCACTCCTCAAAACGGGCAAGGCCATCAAAAGCAAGGAAAGTCACAGTCGAGAGGATCTAAGGAGACACGACGACTAAATGTAATGTGGTGTCACAGGACAGAGATCACACATGTAAATAAATAAGAGTAAACTTTGGATTTAGTTTATATAATGTTGTATAAATAGTGCTTTGTCTCAGAAGAAAAGAAAAGGGAGTCTCTCTAGAAATCTCACTGCAAGAACTCTTTCCAACAAAGGAATGTCTTTCTGCAGTCTTGTGTTTTAACTAACAATCTCTCCTTTATCACATTGAAAGGGACTCAGGGATAAAACATGGGCTACTGTAATTTAGAACAAACTCAGATCTTTATTAACAGTTATATTCAGATTTTTTCCTCATCTTTTTTTTCACCAAAGTGAATAAGGGAGAACAAAAAAAATAACCCAAGGATGGATAGAAGATTCTAGAACCAGACTGTCTCCACCTTTTACTGGGTGTGCAACCAATTTCCTCAACTTCTCTAAGCCTCAGTTTCCTTGACTTAAAATGGGAATAATAATACCTTGCCACAGGCTTTAACATACAATGTAGGATCATTTCTTGATCCATAGTGTTTACTCAGTCTAGTTTACCTTACTCCACTGTGTCTCAACGCCTTTAACTGGAACATGTCACTAATATTAGTATCTACTTCAAAGTATAGATTGGATAATACCGTATATGCCAGAGGTTTGGTAGCTGTTAAATATTTAATAAGTATTAGTTTTCATTATTACAAACTTCATCTGTAGCCCTGGGTGGAAATACACAGTATTAGCAATTGAGTCCAAAAGTCAAATAGTAGAAGAAAATGCTATAGAGCGGTGGTTCTTAACCAGGGATGATCGTACATTGAGGACATTTGGCATTTAGCTGAAATAAAAAGCAATAACCATGTCAGTCAATCCATGCCAGACCTGTGGTCAGAACCAATCAGAAAGCACGGTCATCAATATTCTGTTCCTCCGCAATCTCCTTAACCTGTGTCTCCCTCCAGGTGCCCACACCAGAAATCCAAGCCCACAACCTCTATCTAGATCTCTCTGCTTATGGGACCGAGGTCATTTCTGCAGTGAAAGAATCCCCAAGATCACATTAGACAGTCAAATAGCCAAGTTTCCTCCTGAAAAACCTATGGAGACTTCTGCCATGGACAAATGGCTTTGGCATGTCCGGCTTCTGATTGAAAGTTGTTAGATTTCTCCATCCTACTCTCAGCTCCTCGGTAAGTATAGGGAAATATTTATTTCTTAATCATCTAAGAAACTCTACAGTACTTTACACTTTACTTTGTTTTGTATTTTCAAGTGAAGCAATACTGCTGTTATAGAAAACTGTTCATCACATTTATTGATTTCTAAAAAGCAGTTCTATAATTGTAATCCGGAGTTTTAAAAAAACGTTTCCAGGCACATATTGGTATAAACCATGTAAATTAATCATGTTCCTAAAGGACAGATATCCTGAGATTTGAATGTAATCCTCCATCATTAGTGATCTACGGCTGTGTAACAAATGACTCCCAAAATTAGCCGCTTAAAACAATATTACTGATGTCCCAGTGTCTGTGGGTCAGGAATCCAGGTGTGGCTTAGCTGGTTTTCCTTTGGCTTAGTGTCTCTCACCAGGCTGCAATCCAGGTGTTGGTCAGGCCTGTAGTCATCTCAAAGCTTAACTGGTGTGTGTGTGTGTCTGTGTGTCTGGGTGTGTGTGTGTGTGTGTGTCTGTGTGTGTGTGTAATCTGTTTTCAAGCTAACCCATGTGGTGCTTGGCAGGAAGTGTCAGATCTTTGCCATATAGTCCTCTCTGTGAGACAGCTCATACCATGGCAGATGGCTTCCCTCAATGTCAACGTGAGTGAGCAAAGAGGGACAGAGGCTAAACATCCAAGATGGAAGCCACGGGCTGTGTATCGTACGTCTTAATCTCAGAAGTGACATCTCATTTCTTCTGCCATATTGTGTGCATTAGAAGAGAGTTGGTCAGTGGAGTCTACATTAAAAGGGTAGGTATTACACAATGGTGTGAATACCAGGGGATGGGGGTTACTGTCTGCTGTCTTCGAGGCTGCCTTTCATATCCTGTGAGGATTAAGTCAGGAGTGTCCTTAATCAACACACAGCCTTACTCTGACTCTAGACTAAATCGCTCAAAAGCATATTGGATTATTTTTCTGGGCTTGTTGTTTAGTTAACAAAAAAAATTATTAAGAATAAAATGCATTTGGGAAAAAAAGGAAGAGGAAGGGAATTAGCCTTAATTCCACCATATGTAAACACTTTTATTTTTGCCTTCAGTTCTTGTTCAAATATATAAATATTTTTACATGTTCATGATTATCTGGTATAGCCTTTGGTGCCCCGTTTTTCTACACTTAGCATCATATAATTATCCATGTTTCTTGAGAATCTTCATAATCATCGTTTTAATATGCTGGAGGTCCGTATTATCCCGAGATCAGTTGCTCTTTTAAAGTGAGGCCTTAAGTCAAAACTGTTACAAATGGAGAGAAAACTGAGCTATACGTTATGAAAATACGTTTATTTTACAAGATATTTATCCAAATGTAAGCCATAATAGCAACTTCTCTGAATTTTAGAATAAAAAGATGCATCAAATGTTAATATTTTAGGGAAGGGATGGTTAATTTTTTTCTGCGAAATTATATAAAAGCATTACAGCCCTTGCCAGCCACAATGGACCTGAACATTAGGAACATAAAAAAGGTCTCACTGGCAAAAACAATATTCAAGAACTACGTGATTTTTTGACAGTGACCTTTTTCTGGCTTTTTAATCCAAATATATTTTTAAGGTGCCCATCATCATCCTATCTCCCACTCCATTGTTAACTGGTGTACTTCTGTGAGTTCCTTTGCCTGCAATTGAAGCTGTCCTCTGAATTCACCTGCATTGATTTTATGAACGCCCACACTTTTGGGAAAATTTGTAATTCTTCTTTGTAATCAACTTACATTGATTGCATTTGCATTATATTGTTAAATGTTCACTACAGTTGACTATCTGACCAATCAAATAGCTATTGCTGAAGGGTGGGGATAAATTAGAAGTACTATTAATGAGAAAGAGATGATAAAGGGTGAGAATTTATAGGTGCTGACTCCATTATTGAACAGTGTCATATCATGGTATTTTTTTCTTCAGAATTACTTTTCTCCCTTGGCTGCCCTCGGTATTTTGATGCCAATATTTCTTCTAATGACTTTCCTCTTATTGATGCACAATGAGGGGGGGTGGCAGGCATTCCTGGATGCCTGTAAAATTTCTCCTCACTCTGAGCATCAGTACCACTTGGTCACACACAGCCACATAGCCCTTCTTTCTTGCTAATACAAGCATGATTGTATTCAGGGATCAGTGGAGCTAGGCTCCTCCCTGGCCTCAGGGCAGATCTCCTTTTGTCTGACTGCATAATCTGAATGCCATGTTCCTTGCAAATGGTCAGTTCAAGGATGTGTGTGTGTGGCACAAATCTGGCCAATGAGCAGTGTCCTGGAAGATTTCCCTCTTTATTGAACAGGGGCACGAGAAAGGGACATTCCCTTTTTCTGCCTCTGGATATTGTCTTCTCACTTTAGAACTGTGGCAGCGATCTTGGAACCATGAATGGAGCCAGAGCAAGAAGAGAAGAAGCCAGTGCCCTGAAGTAGAAACAACAAAATGAAAACATAAAAAGAACCTGGGTCCTTAAATTACCAGTCCTGAAAGCACTCTAAATCAGGCGTTCTGGTTATGAGAGAGATTTTCGCCCTAACTGTATAAGCAGCTTCTAGTTATGATTCAGTAATTGCATCTAAGAGCACTCTAGGTGATGAAATGGCTGTACCGTTTTAACTTCTCTTTGGAGAGCAGCCATTTGTTCAGCAAGTATTTCCTGAGCACCTGTTACCGTGTTTCCCCAAAAATAAGACCTAGCTAGACAATCAGCTCTAATGCGTCTTTTGGAGCAAAAATTAATATAAGACCCAGTCTTATTATTTTAATAAAAGACCCGGTCTTATATAATATAATATAATACCCTGTCTTATATAATGTAATATAATACTGGGTCTTATATTAATGTTTGCTCCAAAAGATGTGTTAGAGCTGATTATCCAGCTAGGTCTCATTTTTGGGGAAACATGGCATGTGCCATGCACTATGCTAAACTCTAGGGATACAGTGGTGACTAAAACATGGTCCCTGCCTACTGTCACTAACATCCTGTTGAGTGAAACAGACATTAAATGACTAACTCACTTAAAATAATGTTTGTAACTCAAGGTAAGTGCCATAAGTAGACATATAGGGTATTAAGTGAATTATAACAAAGGTTCTGGAAAGCTGGGGAAGCTTTCTAGAGGAACCTATATTTGTGCTGAGGTTTGAATGACAAGTCTCAGGTCTTAAGTAGAGCCGGGAGGAAAGGGACAATTTGGCCAGAGATAGCATGCAATGAAGGCATCCAGGTGGCTGTAAGTCACTGTGGGGACAGGGCAAAGAGAAAGGGTTGAGTGGCAGCAGCTGAGTTTGGAGAGAGGCAAGCAAGAGGAGAGTGGTCATACAGGCCAACGTAGGCCATGTTTAGGATTTCAGCCCCATCCATCTGCTTCTCATCCCAGTACATACTATTTACTGTTGACCACAAAGAAGGCTGCAATAGGAGGAATAGCCCTTGACTTGTGGACGGCCATGACAAATGAGACCCTGGTTACTCAAGACAATTGAAAGATATCTGGAGCATCAGTGGTGTCAGAGGCTATAAATGTATTTCACTTGGTAATATTCTACCAAAATGTGCTGTGTTTGACCCTTGTATGCTTGCTGTTTGGGAAAGGGAAGCTCTTCCAATGCCAGTTGAACTCCAAGTCTGGCACGTGAGATGATTGGCTGCCAATCTGGAGAAGCAGACTACATGCATTAAAAGACCATCTCCCTGGGCCATCTTGGTTTCCAGCAAGGGAGTGAGTGTGCACACACCTGTAAGGGTGCATTTGGCTGTAAGATGTTGTGCAGCCATTACAAAGTGGCCCCAACCAGAAGGACATTGATTGATGACTGTGACTCAACAGTGTCATCTGTGACCCAGGTTCCCTTCATCTGCCCTGCTAGCTTCAGTTTATCATCAGTGTCTCCATCATGCTCCCAAGACGGCTGCCTCAATTCTTCGCACCGCATCTTCATACCACAGAGTTCCAAGTAGCAAGCAAGTTCTCTTTTCCAACCCTCTCTTTTTTTAAGGGAGAAAAATCTTCCCAAAAGCTCCCAGAAGACATCCCCTAACATCTTCTTGGTCAGAACTGGGTTATACACCTACCAACTGACCAATCATTGGCAAAGAGAGTGAGTTGCTTTGGTTGGCTTGGCTGATAGGGGTTGAATTCCTATCTTTGCTGCCAGGCAAGTACTCCTATTAATAAGTAGGAGGGAAAAGCTATTGATGGGTATCCCAGAGTCTGCACTAGCAGGAATCCTAATTTACCAGCAGAAACCCTTAACCTTGGGAATCCTTTTTCTTGCCAACAGAAGATCCTATCTCTCTCCAACAACCTAGAGACCAGTATCCCTTATAGAATGCATTTTCAGGTTATCCCCAAATTCCTTGTTTTCTTCTTGCTTTAGCTCTTGGTGCTATAACAAAGAGGTTTGTTCTTTATTGGATATGGAGGGTTCCGTTGCCCCTCCTCCCTCAGTAATGTCTATAGGTGTCTACAGGGGAAAAGTTTTCAAACCAATCACCTCAAAATTTAATGGGCATATGTAGCATCTCCCAGCTAATCCATAAAATCTTTGAAAGTTCTGGGCCAAATTAATCTGTTTGTGAGAGGAGTTAATTTAGATACCCTCTTCATCTAGGGTCTGCCAAAGAAAGTCTGAAATAGATTAAACTATTCTCAATATACTATCTGAATTTAATGAAAATCTATTTCCCATTATTTTTTGTGTGATGCGATAACAGAAACTTCCCTCGGGATGGGAGTAGGGGAAGAAACATTTTTGTCAGCGTGTGTGATGGATTTCCTGAAGCAGAGACGCAGGTTCTCAAGTCTCTTGCCCTCTCCTTATAGATAAGGAAGATGATCTTCCACCATCATTTAACACCTGAAAGATGGAGCTGGAGCCCCATATGAGGGACACCTCCCTGTCTCCAGTGCAATGTGGCAGAAGGCCATCGGAGATCATGCTCACGTACGGGCAGGCCACCAACTCTTACCTCCAGGGTGACGGCAGCGTGGTCATTGTGGAGGGAGAAGCAGCCCAAGTGCTTAACTTTGACACAGGTAAGCTGCTGTACAGGGCGGGTTCTGAGTGGTTAGAATGATCCCTGAGCATGGACATGGTGGTGGTGGGGTGGCTGGAGGGAACAGGGATATAAGTAGGACAAGCTAGGCCAAGTGTCTATCTACCTGGGCAGATTATAAAGTCCTTAAAGACCATGTCTTGAGAGACAGTGTGACATCAAGGTACAAATTGAGGCACCAGAACTCTGCCACTTGCTACTCCTTTATATTTAACCCCTCTCAGCCTCTGTCTTCACAACTGTATAATGGGCATATTAACAATGTACTCTTCATAGGGTTGTTATGAGAGTCAATGAGTAACTATGTCTACAGTGCTTAGTAAGAACTGAATAATACTGGCCATTGTTTTCCATCTCTTTAACATCATATTTTCTATTTTCTGTGCTTGGCACAGCAAATGAACACACTAATTTCTTAATGATTTAAACTGATACAAAAAACTGAACAAAGTTCAGTAATTGAGTTAACTACCTTTAGCACAACAGCTGATTCAGATTGGTGCTGTACAGTAACGGATAATGTAGTGCCTGGTGGGGCAGTGTGCCTGTGTTCAAATCAGGTTCCATCACTTATGATCTGTGATTCAATTGGGAAAGTTACTAGCCTTTCCCTACCTCACTGGTAAAATAGGGAAAATAACAGCATCGATCTCATAGGGTTTTGTGATAATTAAATAACCCACATAAAGTTTTTAGTACAGTGTCTGCAACATATTACCATGTTTCCCCGAAAATAAGACCTAGCTGGACAATCAGCTCTAATGCGTCTTTTGGAGCAAAAATTAATATAAGACCAGGTCTTATTTTACCATAATATAAGACTGGGTATAATATAATATAATATAATATAATATAATATAATATAATATAATATAATATAATACCGTGTATAATATAATAATATAATATAATACAATATAATACTGTGTCTTATATTAATTTTTGCTCCAAAAGACCCATTAGAGCTGATTGTACAGCTAGGTCTTATTTTTGGGGAAACATGGTATTTGTTCCCAGTTATTTTATGTTTACTATGCAGCAGTCTCTGTTCAGAGCACTTCACACACATTATCTCATGCAATCTTTAGAGGCAGGCATTCACATTACCCCCATTTTCCACACGGGGAAACTGACGTCTAATGCGATTACCCAGCTTGTGGCAGAGCCAGACTTGCACACAGTCATTAAGCATCCATTATCCTGCCTCCAGCTGCATTTTAGGGCTATTTTTAGTGGTCATTAGAGATGTCAAAAGCATCAGGGATGAAGAGAAGGCAAAGATGAAAAGATTAGGAGAACATTAAAAAAAAGAGAGAGAGTGACTTGGAGCTTGAAAGAGGAAGGAGATAAATTATCTCTATGTTTTCAGCTAAAGAAATCACGCCAAATCACTGTGCTATCCTTCCCTGATCCCTGCCTGGGAAAGGCCTGTCAGGTTACTCTCAGAGGGAATGACCAGGGATTCTGCTTGGTGCCCCACCTCCCTCCCCGGCAGTTTCACCCTGCTGTCCTGCCTTGCAGGCAGGAACATGTTCAGTGTCTTTTAGAAGAGCACTGGTGGCCTCAGGGGAAAGGTTTTGGTCAAGTGGAGGCAGTGAAGTCCAAAGCTCCCTTCTGGTGCCTCAAAGAACATGAACTCAGTTAAGAAACAGGGTAAACTTTTGGATGCTTTTTCACCAAGCCTACATGTAATTATATAAAGTTGAGTGCTCCTAAAAAAAAAAAAAAGAAAAGAAAAAAAGTGAAGATTCTTCCCCAAACACCCACTGGGACTAGAAGGTGAAATGATCGTTCGAGTGCAATTCTGTGTGACTCTAGAAGCCTTGGCACCCTTACTGTCCCCATTCCCTCCTACACACACACACACACACACACACACACACACACACACGCATGCACGCACGCACCCTAACCCATCTCTCTGATTTTTATTGTAAGAATTTGATCATAGTTCCAAGTACCTATGCCATGAGGAAATAAGATGGCAGGGGAATGACTTTTTTGGGTATGATCCATTTTATTCCTGCTAGATCAACAAAACATGCTTTGTTGCCTAGAGGAACTAAATCAGGCTGGTTAACTTCTCTGTATAAATATTCTCTTGATTTATGAGAAAATAATAAATGTGTGCTGACTTAGATTAGTGTAGCTCCAAAATATATACATGGCATGAGTTCTTTTTAGAATTTGCATTTTAGTGTGTGGCCTTTAGATCTGAGTACCCGATAAAGCATTTGAAATAATAACAACAGTAATAATGATAATGAAAGAGACACAATAATGACGGTCGTTTGAGTGCCTTGTGTTAGGCATTATGCTAGGAACTTTCTATTCATTATACTGTTTAATTTTCTCAGAAATATTATGAGGGCAGACTTCTGATGAAAGATAGTAGACTGGGAGCATAGATTTATAGCCACTTTCTCCTGAAAGCGCATTAACATGACAAAAGCATTGGACAAAGAGAGCAGGCGAGTAGATGGTAGCGAGAGCATTTTAGAACCTGGCAAGCAAAAGAAGACTTTTGGTTTAGGTTTGGCTCAAGTGGCAGAACACCCACCTTAACAGGGTTTGTTTGCTTCTTTCATATAAATAGGGAATTGGGGCGTACAGACCAGACGTGAGAGTTCCATGGCTGGCAGGGACCTAGCCTCTTTGTAGCTTTCTTCACTTCCCTGGGTGTGACCCTGGTCTCAAGATCCAAGAAGGCTGCTTGAGCTCTGTACGTCACATCCATTTTCCAACTGGCAGTAAGGACGAAAGCGGGGTGAGACAGGCATGCACCTCACTTTAAAGACACTTTTAGGTTTTCATGACATGTCTTTCACCCAAGATATCAATGTCTATTTGGGATAGATGTTATCTAAATTTAGTAAGCAATTTAATATTTATCTTTATGATTAATCAGCGTCTATGAACTGACATTTATTAAACACATGTTGTACTTAAAATTTCCTCAACTTTGGAGTCTGAAACACGTAGCGCTGTGCTGAGCACTTATTAAGAATGCAGGCTCCAGGATTATCTGTGGGAATAACCACAGCCACGTAATTTTATTTCCTTAGTCTTGCATGCTCCTTAGCGTGTTGGAGGAGGTGGAGGCTTCTCTAATCAGTGGCTGAGCTATGAAATGAGATACTATATGTAAACCTGGGGCAGCGTAACTATTCTTCCAAATGTCAATCTCCTTTCATCCCTTCACCCTTCTTGTGGGGGGTCCCTGGGCGTACAGCACAGTGGTAAAGTGCAACAAGAATCCTTTGTTTGGGAACAGTGTTTTACAATTCACAAGTTCATGACCATGATCCCTTTGGGAGGCTGTGATGTATGAAATATCATGGTGAAGAGTCAGAGAGCACCAGGTTCTAGTGAAGCACTGTCACTTCTCTGATTTGGAAGCGAGTTTCACCTCTCTGAGCCTCAATTTCCTCATCTGTTAAGTGGGGATAATAATTGTACCTACCTCCTAGGGTGGCTGGTAGAATTACATGATTCCTGGTAAGTAGTTAACACAGTGCTTGGAACATAGTAAGTGCTCGATGAATGTTAGCTCTTATTATTCAGTGGGGACTGCTAGCCCCAGTAGATGAAAAGACTGAGGTTCAGGGAACCTACAATGACTACATTTATAATTAATAATAGCAATAATATTCAAATGAGACCTTTTTAGGTACATTGTCTCATGTAATCTTTACCACACCCCAAGAGGCAGGCATTAACATTATCCCCACTTTCCTGCTGGGGAAACTGAGGTCTAATGCAAATACCCTCATGTTGAGATATAGAAGAGGGAAAACAGTGGCCACCAATCCTTTGATGTTGAATAAGCTTTAATTAATGTCTATGGGACTTTGTGCCTAATGCTAAGGAGCCCAGGATGAGTGGAGGTAGGCACAGTGCTTAATCTGATGGTTATTATAGACAAGGAGACAGAGAGACACAACTAGACAATTTCTATAATATATACTAAATGCTATGGTACAGGGAAGTATGTGATTCTACCTATGTCAAGACAAAAGGAAGGTATTATTAATTACAGTCATTAGTTATTGCTGCTTAACAAATTATCCCAAACTGAAATAAATATTTATCATCTCACATAGTTTCTGAGCATCAGGAATTCAGGAGTGGCTTAGCAGCAGGGTTCTGGTTCATGGTTTCTCGTGAAGGTACATGAAGATGTCAGTCAGGGCTGTAGGCACGTGACGGTTTGATGAGCGCTGGAGAGTCTGCTTATCTCTTCTGTAGAATGGGGCTATTAATACCCACCTCTGCAAGTTTGTCACAGTGGTGTATGTGATAATGCTCATAAAAAGCTTTGTGTAATTATGTGTATGCTTTAAAGAAAGCTCTGAAATCAGAGATGTGCATCATGGGTGAATTTTACAGTTCTTACAGTCCATTTCTAATCCACAATAATAACAATGATAATAGCAAACTTTTAATGATATAACCTTTAATAATGATAACGAGCTTTGCTCCTGGCACGCCATTGAACGCCTTTTAGTCATCATTTCTGTTTTCCTTTTTTTCCTTTATGTCCCCCCTCCCCTCCTTGGGGTGTATTTACATGTTCCTGTTTGGCAGGATCTGGGGTGAATCTCGGGCTCCAGGGCTTGGAGTCTTTGGAAAAATTCATTTGCAAGATTGTGGCAGCTGTGGATGGGAGTGAACTCTTGGAAGCTTTGGCTGCCAAAATGAAATACTCTAAACAGGTGGAGGAAGCCTTCAAGCAGAATGGACTCCCCACCACAGTTTTTGAGACCAGGGTAAACACCACTGCCCCCTGGGGGGTGATTCTTCTCCCTATGGGGCAGAAAGCAGCTAGGAATGAAATTAGGCTGAAATAGAATTTTGTGAATGTTGGCAAGTTAGCGATTATACACTAAAGCTACCTTGAAGCTTAAGGGCTTTAAATATAAATTAAACAAATGAAATTTCCGAATTTAAGGGTCTGTTTTCCAGAAGTCACTGCAATGGATGTGATGAGCTCTCCAGGGGAGAGTGCCTCCTTGTGGCCCAGGAGAAAAACGAGCATTACGATTTCGTCCTGAGGACTTTCATGCTAAAACAAAATCACTCTCTCCTAATGCTTAAGGGAGTCAAGTTCTGTCTCTTTAAAGCAAATATGACAGAAGCAAATATAACATTTATTTTACTACATCTAGGTGTGTGTATGGGGAGGGGTAATATGGGCATTTACTGTACTCTTCTCTCAACTTCTCTGAATGTTTGTAATGCACCTTTCATTATAAAACATGTTGAGAAAAAGGAAAAAGGTAGATCATCAGAAAAATAAAAGCAGAACATGTATAATCTCATGGAAAATAAAAGAACAGTGCTTTAAGTGGTATACATTTTGCTTTATGAAAAATTTACTTCCTTTACCTTATTTTTCTCACTTTCCCATGGAGGAGTGAAAACCCCTGGGCAGCCACTTAAGGACCAACACTGGGGAACCCCTTTTCTGGAAAAGCAGCACACGGGGCAGTTGGTTGAGAGGATGAGTTTGGGGCCAGTACCCTTGCTTGGGTTTTAATCCCAGGTCCTGCTCTCTCTTGCTCGCTGAGTGACCTTGGGCAAGTTACTTAAATTCCTGTGCCTCAGTTTCCTTATCTGTAAAAATTGGGCTGGTAATAATGGAATAAGAAAAGTTAAGTGACTTGGCCACTGTCATACCCAGCTTGTAAGTGACATTAGCTGAGTTTGGTTCCAAAGATAAATGACAGGTAACCCTCCCACTGAAACTCTCCATTGTATCTCCATATCTAGTTCTAATCAACAATAGCACCAATGATAATAACTAACATTTAATGATATAACAGGTTTTGGTTGGAACCTTTCTTAAAAGCCTCAAGACATACTTCTTTGTGTGTCTCTTGATATTATCCTAATTGATTGATTTCTACATACAGGTTGGTATTATTCTAACTGATTTCTAGATACAGGTGGGTATTTCATTTTTCTTTTTTTTTTTCTTTTTTCTTTTTTTTTCTCAGAGACAGAGCGTAATTTTTTCCCCTTACTCATTGTGTGTTGGAGTGAACAAGTGAAATTCACACACCTTCCTACATAAGGCCACATTGGCCAGGAGAGAGTTCAATATTCTACCTCATTTGTTACCTCACATGAGAAGTTTATCAGAAGAAACAGGAAGGGTCCCAGGTCTCATTAGCATATTGAGTTTGGCACCAAAACATGAGGCTTCATTTCCCAAGGAATGGTGACTTAAGTTAAAGCACGTTTTGCAGAATTGTTGAGGTGTTTGTGTGTATGATGGAGAGGGACATGACCGTGATTGTGGGAATGATAACGAACTAAAGAAATGTGGCTTCAGGAAGGTTACACTAAACCTGGTGTCCACTGCATGAGGAAGGCCAAATTCAGCAAAAACTGATCAATCGCGTGTTCGTGAATTGTCAGTTATTGCAGAAGTACTGAATCAAAAAGAAAAGATGGTTTACATGTAGACGTCCTCGTCAGGAATTGGGCTTTCGTCTTTAAAATCCTGTGCAGATAGGGCCATCTGGTGTGCAGTTGTATAATCACACATTGAAAACAAATTTTAACCTCTTTACTATTAATGGTACAATCAATGTGATTCACTTGGCTTTATAAAAACAAACCATTCTCTAGTCTTTCTTAGGGGCGTATGTTGAAGACCTGGGCTCATTCCCAAACTTAAGGCTTCTTAAATCCATAATAGTTCTACAGGCTAAACAGGGCTTGCCCTCTGACAGAGCGACGTAAGACCAAAGTAAAAGCCACGTGCAAGTTAAAGTCCAAGGGGAGCAGCAGAAATTATGAGTAAATAGAGGAGGCCAGTAAAAAGAAAGCAGAAAACTGTAGCTCATGTGCAGGGAGAGGGGGAGCAAGAGACCATGAAACCCACGAGAGAAAAACAACAGCCTGTCCTTGGGCTACCTTGGTCCCTCCTGACATCCTAATTTAGCTCATGCACCCCGTGATCATACACTTTTGAATGAGTCTCGGTTGCTTGCAGTCGAGCAAGCATGACTAAAGCAGTATCAGTTTCACTGATCCCCAAAGACATACTCGTAAATCCTAAAATCTGTCATGCCTACTCTCGCAAGTCCCCAAATGCCTGCATGTCTTACTTCTTTAAACTAGTAGAGCCACAGACAAGGTGTAGGAAAAGAGGAATAAAATGAAGTCATTACAGCCATTTGGGACCATTATTGTTGTCTGGGCCACCCAGCCAGACCACTGTCTCTCAGTCCATGTCTTTCACCTGTGGATGGACTAGGAATTGGAGAGGCAGCTGCCCTCAGGCAACGCTAAAGAACATGGCAGTCAGCACCAGCAATGTCTGAGTATCACCTTGTGAATCTCTGGCCAAAAATGGGCTCTTCAGTGCCTCAAATAAATCTCAGTGTTTGATTCACAAGTTGGCAATTTCCTGGCTTACTGTCAGTATAGATCAGTGGTTCCCAACTTGAGATACAATTGGCAGTGTCTGGAGACATTTTTGGTTGTGACAGCTGTGGGAAGGGAGACACTACTGCATCCTGTGGGTTGAGACCAGAGATGCTGCTGAACATCCTTCAATGCACAGGACAGTCCTTCACAACAAAGAGTTACCTGGCCTCAAATGTCAGTAGTGTTGAAGTTGAGAAGCCCTGGTGTCCATGGCGGGAGAAGCATAGAGGGAATTGTTAACGTGGTAGGAAGAACAGAGGGTTGGCCCCAAAGTTGAGAATTCTACCAATGGGACCACTACCCAGTTTGGAGAAGACACCATACCATAACACTTCCTTTGTGACAAGTCACAGGCCACAGGTGCCAGTAGAGGTTCTGGTAAGGGCAACCCAAGATAAAAATCTAAGCAGTCAGGCCTTGAGAAGTTGAGTAGAGGCAGAGAAAATAATTGGAGAAACTGAGGCTATTCGGTGTGACTCCATTTACTCCCTCCCCACGACTAGGGGACTTTGTGACCTAATTTCCTATTCATATCTATGAAAGGAATAAATTGGCTTGGGGGACAGGGGCACTGCATTAAATTGGAATGAGCAGAAGAGCAGCAGATTAATGGCAGCTTATTTAAATGCACATGGATTTAGAAAGAGGGATATTTCAATAGGTTTGAGATGGGATAGTGGGCCTGCTAAAATTAAAACATGCCTTCATTAAGTAAGCTTTCGGTTTTTCAAAGAAAAGTGAGTCTCTCCTCTAAAAAGCATACAGAGCATGAATCTCAAAAAATATCAATTTCAGGACTTGAAGACAAAAAGCAGTATTCCCTGTCTCCCCCCTTTAAAATACGTAGTTTTTCTGACAGAGGCTTGCATTCTTCTGAGACTTAGGCCAGAGAAATCAAGGTCAAATTTCCCTGTAATGCTGAGCTGTAGAGCAAGTTCCAAGGGGGGAATGTTCTGGAAAACTCCTTAGGCAAGGCCAAGTTGAAGATATGCTTCTGGTTTTTGTCACAGGACATTATAGGGTATTTGTAGGACTTCAGAGTTTTGTGTCAAACTAGTTTGATTTATAGAGGGCCAAACCTAAGGAATCACATTCGTTCATTCATTCATTCATTCATTCACTTACTTCATTTAGTTAATTTGTAGGTGTTGGTATTTTAATAAGCACTAGCAATAGAAAGAAGCATTAAGATGTGGTGCTCTGTCAGTTTAGTCAGGTGTATGTCGATAAATAAATGTTAAATGTTAGCCCTTTATTATCAACAAAGCCATGTTGTGGCTGGAAGAGATTTCTGCAGGACTGGGTAATCAGGTGAGGTTTGCATTTTTAATCTCCAAGGTTTATAACGCTGTGTTTGCATGCATAACAAAGTTTGTGATTCTGCCTGGGTGATGGAAAACTCTTCAAGGTTTCTTAGCAGGAACGTTCACACTTCACAATGACCTAAAATAAGGAGAGGCTAGAGCTCAGAAAACCAGCATCCGCATCCTTCCTGTCTACTCCACGGTCTAATCCGGTTGGGCCTGGACTACATTTCCCAGGATTCCCACTTGCAAGAGCTCCTGCAGGATTGGTCAAACTAACGAGGACGTGATTACAGGTCGCCCAGCAACGGGAGGAATCCTGGCCTGTGACTGGAAGCCCACGCCCCTTCCCTGAGGCCAGGAGGATGACGAAGCTCAGCTCCATCTCCATAGCCACATAGTGTTCACCGGGTTTTGCTTCCAGCCGAGCGGCAGTGCAACCTCCTCTGCGCTTTCTCCGCCGTTCTTCTTAGGCTCCGCCCCTTTTACGCTAGCAGCTGCATAAACTCCGGAAACTGGATTTTATCTACCGAGTCAATGGAGCAACTCTGGGCGGCGCAGTGCGCAGGCGCGAGCGTTTGGGTTCCGACGCGCGCGGCGCTTGGTTGAAGCAGGAGTGAGTTTCCTGAGCGTGGAGACTGGGCAGCTGGCCGCCGAGCGACTGTGATCGAGCGCCTCCTCTGCAGCCATGGCAGCCCTGCGCTACGCGGGCCTGGACGACACGGACAGCGAGGACGAGCTGCCCCTGGGCTGGGAGCAGAGAACCACCAAGGACGGCTGGGTTTACTATGCCAAGTAAGGGGGCTGCGGTGGGGCCGCCGGGCCTGGGAAACACCTGGAGTGGGACGCACCTGGAATCTGGCGGCCGGACGTGTTCGGGACACTGCGCTGCCCTGAACGCCACCTGTGTAGGGCACGGCGCGTGCCTGCTCTCCAGCTTGGCGAGGACAGGCAAAGTGGCAGTGATATAGAGAGCTTCAGATGGATGGTTTGCAGGGTCCTGAGGAGAGGGGCCGGTCCACTCTCTGGTCCCTGGGTCAAGCCGGGGTCACCTGGCAGGGCCCAGGCGCGCCCTCTGCTGCGCAGGAGGCGGCGCTGCAAGGTGCAATGATGGCAAAGGGGCCTTATCCCCTCCCCTAAAAAATCGGGTGGGGGCGCGAAATGCTCATACCCAGCCCCCTCCTCAAAGGTCTGGGGTGGGGATCTGGGTGTATGTGTTTTTAACAAATGTCCTAATATGTATACGTGTATACGTATATGTGTGTACATATACTTGAGCTAATACAGCTTCATTATAGTTTCCCTGGGGAAGTTTGGAAACACTAGCAGACCCTTTCTCCCATCACTTACTGTGTGACCTTGGGCAGTTAAAAGAACTCTCAGTCAATTTTCTCATCTGTAAAATGGGTCGATAAGAGAGTTTTAGTTCAGGCAGTGTACATAAAACACTTAACACAAGTTTAGTAAGTACTCAGCTTAAGAACTGTTAGCGTTTCCAGCTGTCCCTGCAGCTGTGACAGCACCGCCTTAGGCTTGATATTAGAATTACCTGGGACTGTCATAAATACAGATTTCATGTCTGCACAGAGACCCTCACATAGCCGACACCTAACGTGGGGAATCTATTTTTTAAATTTGCCAGGTGAGGCAGGTTATCCCTTGGCTTTGAGAAATATGGATGTAAACCAGTGAGTTTCAACATCTGGAAAACTTAAAAAATATCTTTCCTTTGTTCCACTTCCAGAGATTCTCATTTAATTGGTTTGTCCCCTCTTACAACATCTGGGAAGATGTTGTAAATCTTCCCAGGTGTTTGTAGTCTACCCAAGGTTGTGAACCACTGCTGTCTTTGATGGCTTGGTAGACAGAGAAACAGCAAAATGAGACCTTGCTGAGTTCATTCATTCAAGACACACGGGAGTCTTATCATATGCCAGGCTCTTTGCTGGGCGCTGGTTGTACTGAGATAAATAAGACCCACTTGTCACCCTAAATGAGTGACATGCAGTGAGGTAGTCCCAGTGCAGTGTGTGTAGTGAGCAGCAATTGCTCTTCTCTAGCAGCCGGCATGTTTGGGTAGGTGGGCATCTCAGGTAAGATGACCTAAGCTGTGCCTTAGAGCAGAAGTAGAAGTAGGTGGTCAAGGGGGCAGGAGGGCAGCTCGGATAGAGGACACAAAATAGAGCCCCCCGCATGGCCTGTGTGGAGGTGTGGAGATGAGAAGATTGAGGCAGGGGAGGAAGGACCCAGTTTTGTACCTAGTGGAGGAGTTGGGGCTCTGTCCTCACGACGCAGGGGTCCACTGAAGGATTGGCGCCAGAGAGTAATATTGGGTTTGTGACTTTTAGAAAGACGTTTCTGCTCTGGAGAATTGAAGGGACAGTTCTAGCAGTAGGGAGCCATTGGACTGTCGCAGGGCTCCAGGCAGCTCCTGAATGGGCGTTTGTTATTCCCTCTGTCTTTGTGTGGAGGGCCCTTTCATCCCTTAGAGCTGGGCTTAAATGCACTGCCCAAGAGGCCTTCCCCTTGTTTGCCAGCCCTGCGCCCTCCTCCCAGCACCTTGTTACCTGCCTCGTAGTACTCAGCCTCATCTGTAGTTATCTTAGCCGTACTCTGATCGCTCTGTCTCCCTCCCTGGGTTGTAAACTTCATCAGGGCAGCGGCCTTTTCTTGTTCACCTCTGTATCCTCAGTGCTTAGCACCGTAAAATAAATCCACGCCAAATGAGTAAATTAATTTATCTAGCCAAAGTTCACTGCAGGCCTCTGTGGGCAGGTGGCTTCCTGGGCGCTGGGAATGCAAAGCAGTGCACGGCCTGCTTCCTGCTTTTGGAGCCCACATCCTCCTCCTGCTCACTTACCCCAGAAGCTTCATGGCTTCCCTTCAGGTTTACCTGGAGCCTGGTGTTAGGTGTGGAGGCGCCCTGCCTTTTCCCTGTGGCTTGCCATATGTTGGCGGGCCTTTTCCACCTGCTTCCTTGCTACGTGGCGTTTGTTGTATAGGCTTGGGGCTCTCCTTTCACGAAATAAGATCTGCGCACTCCAGCCAGTTCCTCTGAGAACTTGTGGGGAGCCGATGGCCAGGGGATGCAGTGCACATATGTGTTGTCTGAAAAGCCACGTTCCCCCCCTCAGGCCTCCACCACTGTTTTAGGTCTCAAACTGGCCTCTCTGGCCCCATTGTTTATACTGACTATGGTAACAAGGCCTGGTTGGCTCCCAGAGCTCCTGACCATCTCTCCAGATCTTCTTTCCAGCCCCACTGGCCCTCTATTGTTTGGTGCTGAGGGCTGAAGGACACCTCTGACTGACCCTAACCCTGGATTCCCAGCAGTCTCCTTGATCTCTCCTGACCTACAAATATCATGGCCTTTCTTTTCCCTCCTAACTCTAGAAGGTCACTTATCCTTCTCTTTGGGTTTGGGAACCTTCACGAATGGGGGATCAGAAGACTCCCCTTTGAGTAGTTCCTGTTTCCAAATAGTTTTCCTTCCATTGCAGCAGGGCCCTGCCCAAGGACAGAGGCTGTAGCCCCAGTGAGATGTCTGGGGTCTTGTGGAGCCCCCTTACCGCCTCCCCCTCTCCTGTTGTGTGGGTTCTGTGTTCCCTTGTGCTTCCCCACATGCCCCATGGTGCACCCATAGACCTCAAGCACACACATCATACGGCTTCAGGGCCACCAGGCTGGGCTCCCAGGAAAGGGGGTGTTCCTGCCACTAAGGGCAGACCTGTCACCAGAGAGAGCTGGAGGGCCTTTATCACCCCCTGGCACAGTCCAGAGCAGCCCCTCTGCCTAAACCAGGGGACGGGGACAGAAGGATGAGGTCTCAGTGATGGGAGCTGTAGTTGCAGTCACTTGGGCTTCCCTGGGTCTGCCATCGCATCCCCCTTTTCTTCTGAAGCCCAGGCCTCTTGGCAGCGAGAGGGCCAGCTGGCCTTGCCCTATGGAGGGATGGTTCCCTTGTCCACAGGGCTGGTTCTCCTCACGGGCAGCTCTGGGTCGCCCAGTTAATTTACAGAAACTGTGTTTAAAAAAAAACAAAAGGACTTAGAAGAACATACTTGAAAATGATATCCATGTAATGTGGTATGAATTTAATATTGACCCTTTTGGTTTAAATTAAGGTCACTGTTAATTATCTTTTTAAATGACAAAAAGCTTATTGAAAGAAAATAAAATAAAAGAAGGCTTCTATTTAAGGGAAAATAAGATAACACTTTGGAGACGTGTCATAATTTTCTGTTCATCAAAAAGTCATTTTAGGTTACAATTAGAAAGAACACCTTTTAATTAATTTTTGTATGTAAGTATTAATTTAAAATAATACTTCTATGTGAAAGCCATGGCTCTTAGTTTTTCACACATTAACTCCTCTTTAACCTGAAGAAGGAGGTGCTATTATTATCCCCATTTTATTGATAGGGAAGCTGAGGCACAGGGAGGTTAAACAACTTCTCCAAGGGCACCTTGCTAGCGAGTGGGTGAGCCAGAAAACATGAGCATCAGGCTCTAGAATCCTCGCTTCACTCCTCAGTTAGGCCCACGACCCTTTCACAGGATCACTGTGCCCTGCAGCGGACAGTTGACACTTTTCCATTGACACAACTACAGGGAGTGGCATATTGGCATCTAGTGGGTGGAGACCAGGGACGCTGTTAATCATCCTACAATGCATGGGACAGACCCCATAGCAAAGAACCATTGCGCCCCAAGTGGCAGGCATGTGCGTAAGAAACCCTGGCTCAGGCATTTTCTGTCAAAGAACACAATGTGATGATGTTTATTTATTTATTTTTGTATTGTTTTTTCAGGATGGGAAAAACCAATGTTCTGAGTGAATTTTCCAGCTCCTTTGGAAAGCATTTATTCATTCCACATGCTTACATTTGGGCGCCTACTGTCGGCCAGGCGTGGGGCTGGGGGTCTGAGGGTTTCATCTGGAGGCAGGACTGGGACTTCTATTAGTCACCAGCACACCTGCTGTGGAGTGTCAGCATTCCTCTCTTGGGGTTACTTTGTGGATTCTAAAGGGCAGGTTTTTTTGGAGCTGGGTTCCAAGCTCGTTTGATTGCGTGCTTGTGGGGTGAAAACTACTTTTAATGTCAGGCAAAGGCAGATGTGATGACACCTGTAAATTTGCCTGCAGAAGCATGAGGCCTGGCAAAGCAAAGAGCAGGAAAGTTTTATGTTGTTGCCAGTGTTTGGTGGGTGTGATTGCTGTTCCTGTCAGTTTGCAGGAAGCAGGAGTCGTGTCAATCACGGGTAGGTTATCCTTACTAGGGAGTCAGGGCTTCCCGTTTTGCAGGTAGGATTTCATGGTGGTGCCGTACAAGTAGGAGTTGGTCCTTGCTACTGATACCCTATGCTTGTACAATAATTTCATCATTCACCCATCACTGTCACAGGTATGGTGTCTCTTACCTTTCCAGCAGCAACTTGGGGTGGGTGTGTGGCCAGGGACTGAATACGGGCAGTGTGGGAGCTCAGGTCTTCTGTCTTCTGAGTCCAGTGCCCGCCCACTCCATCCTGGCACCGGCCACTGAGAGTTTACAAAAACAGAACAAAACCCAGCAGTTCCTGAAAAGACCTGGCTTGTAACTCGTAAAATTTTACAGCAAATTCATGCTCTCTATATTTATTCTCTTTAAAATAATTGATAGGGAAGGAATATTCAAATGTTATCATCTAGATGTTAGTGATTAAATAATATTTTCTACTCTGGCATGGGTATGTGACGTTTTAAGAAATCCATCCTCTCCTTTGAATGCCTCTTGCAACATCCAGCTGTTTCCCTGATGAAGTAATTTTATGTTTTCTTTGATACTTTAATCACCTGTTGCCAGGTGTCTCTAGTCTGTTATTGGCTCACAGTTTTAATGATAACTTTGTGTGCTGCTTCTGAGATGAAATGCTAAGTTTGACACAGAAATCAGACCAGTTTGTATATTCGATTTGTTCAGAATCATAGCTAACGTTGTTGAGGGCTTCTTGTATGCTGTGTTCAACCTTTTCTATACAGTATCCTCATGGTATTCCCCTGAGGTCAGTACTAGGATTATTTCCATTTCATAGATGAGGAAGTTGAGGCCCCAAAGTTGAGTAACTTGACCAAAGGCATACGGCTAGGTGACCTATGGAGCCGTCTTCCTGCATTCTTAGTTAGAAGCAATTAGGGTACAGTAGTTCAAAAACACCTTAAAGTTATATCTGTGGAAAGAATAAACATTAAAAAAGATTACTGTTAAATAATACGTAAATGTTAGCATTATGAATTAGACTGAAGTTTGTCAATCTATTCTGGAATAAAATGAAAACAAAAATAAAACACCTCTCTAGATACTTGGAGTGATTCAACGATCTTCCTAAAGTTGACCTCCTCTGAGGTTTTGGTCCTCTTCCCCCTCCCTCCTCCCCTTTCACAGCCAGCTTGTAAAGGCAGGCTTTCAGCACGTTTCCACAGGTTGCCGCTGCTTCCAACGTAGGGAATGTGACTGGATGCAAACAGTGACATTTATGCCCTACTTCTTTCCGAATGTCTGCCTTTACTACTTGAGAGATAGTATTATTTGGGAGAGAAAAAAATGTTTAATACAATGGCTTAATTGCTTTAGAAGTGTGACTTATTTATTTATTTATTTATTTATTTATTTTTGTGGATTTTTTTTTTTTTTTTTTAATAGTCACACTGAGGAGAAGACTCAATGGGAACATCCGAAAACTGGAAAAAGAAAACGAATAGCAGGAGGTTTGTATTTTGTTGTCATAAAGCAAAGAACCTTCTATTTAAAGTATTAGGAAAAATAAAAAAGGCGTGAAGGTGGTAGTGTCATTCTGGGAAGGCTCCCTAATAGGGGACCATCAAGGAACAGGCCTCTCACTCTGCATCGCTCATGGGATTTAGCAGGAGGTGATGTGATCTTGGGGTAGAGTGATGAGGATGATTTGTTTCTGGTCTTAAATCTAACAAAGCGTTAAAATAATAGGGGCCTTTGACTCACAGTTTATTAGATTTTCCTATAGTTGCGCTGTTGGTAAACTTGTTCTTGGTTCTGTCATGGAATTAAATATATCAGTGTTTGATGGAATTCCATCAAACATGGCCATGACTTACGGGTCCTTTTGAGCAAGTGTGTGACTGACAGAATAGAAGTATAAGGAGGTCCTTGATGGTTAGGGGAAGAGACAATATAGCATATGTACCCATGACAAAAAATGAAACAGCTCTGTAATACCATACAAGAGGCATCACAAGTCAGCGTCCAGATGGTGTTGGTAAAGTTACTTTCTGTGAGTTCATTCAAGGGAGATTTCACGTTGATTGGAGGAACCAGTAGGGTTTTCATCAAAAGCAAGAGTGGAGTGGAGTGTTGAAGAATGATCAAGAATGAAGTGGAGTTTTATTTCTGAGCAAGAGGAAGAAATGTGGAGTCCAGTCGGGGTGATGGGCTTTCTGCAACTCCCACGTGACCGAGAGTGGCAAAGTGACAGCTGTTGGTCTGGTGGGATCGGCTTAGGGGGCCGGGGCTGGAAGGGCATGGAGCCTGCTTCTGACCTGGGCTTCAATTCCCCCACCTCTGCCATATGTAGACCTGTCAATCTTTCCTGTGTTTCAGATCTGCCATATGGATGGGAGCAAGAAACTGATGAGAACGGACAAGTGTATTTTGTTGAGTAAGTGTCTACCTAGAAACTACTCTCAGCGATTTTGTTTTTTAATAATTTTTATTATAAGAATAATATACACTGACTGTGGGAAAATGACATAGTATATAACTGTAATCTTAGCAGGAGTAACTGTTATACTTTTAATGATTTTTGCTTTTATTCTTCCCATCGGTTTTATATACACACACTTTCTTTAAAAAAAAAAAGACAGATGGGAATGTACTGTGTGAACTGTTTAGTAGCCTGTGTTTTCCACATAATGTCTTTCTGAGCATTTTCTCATATATGTTTTTTCAAGAAAAAGATGTTTAATGGCTATAGAAATTATTTTGTACGGATATACTGTAATTTATCAAATTACTTGTTGGGCATCGATGTTGTTAAAGTCCCATTATTGGCTATCTATAATTATCAATAATGTTTTCAGCATCCTTGTCTGTAAAACTATGTTTAGAGTAAATGCCAATAACAAACAACAGTAGTAACTACCTGTGTAGCAAATAGCGTGAGCCAGGCGTGATTCTTGTCACCTTATACCTGTAGTATTAGCTCATTCCATTCCCACAGTGCCCCAAGGGAGGCAAGCTGGCACCCGGCTGTCCCGGCTGGTCATGTTGCCTCCCGAGCCTGTTACAGTGGTGTGCTGGCAAATGTTTAACAATAGCTCTCTAGGGGGAAAAGCCCAGATTTGTTTCCACAGTGTAAATACTTTCACCACAGCCTAGTTCAGGCTCCCAAGGTGAAGTCACTGAGGAGTTGGGAACAAATGTGCACATTGGGCTCTTGCAAGCCAGCATGAACCGGCTTCTGCACAGCATGTCGTATAACATTGGAGTCAAAATGCTTATCTGGCAGCTTTGGTTCTAATGGAAATGAAAGTTGGATTATTCTTGGGTCTTAGTATTTATAGGGCGATGAGTTTAGATTTCAAACTGTATATAATTTTACACATATACATTACAAATCATGAAATCTCATCTCTTTCTTTCTGGAGAGTTCTTAATAGTTTTTAAGCTAGTATTTTGAGGTCTTTATCGCAAATCCCAAGAATCCATTTAAAATGTGAAGAATAAATTCTGTTGCATAAGGAGTACCCTGTTAATCCGTCTGTACCGGAATATTTTAATATTGTTTCTACAAGATTTAGATCACCTCCGAATCAAAGTTAGAGTGCATGTAGGAGGTATGAATAGAGTCTTAAAATGAAAATCATTAGAATTTTAGTAGGTGGTCAGTTTCGTATTTACTGTTAAGACTTTTTCTCATTTTGAGTGTTCTGCTTCTCTGCCAATCTTCTTAGGCCCTTGCACTAGGCCAAGAGATTTAATTGAAATCTACTGAAAAGAGTGTGGCAGATCTTATAGCCACATTTATATGAATTAAAAAAAAGCAAAGCTTTTTCTCTTTTGAGATCTAAGGATACAAGGCAATGCTTATTGTATGTTACAGTGCATCTTATAGGCAATTCTGAAGGAAAGGAGTGGATGAGCGTCTTTCCAGGCAGGAATGTAATCCTCCAGAGGCCAGAAGGTAGACTAAGTGGACTTTAGTTCTTTCTGGGATGAAGAATAAGCCTTTTTAGTACATAAACAATGGGGTCTGCCTAGCCTAAACTGTAGCATTATCTCGTATTTATAAATTCCTATGCTCACTGCTGTGGGTTTACTCTTTCTCCTTTGCAGCCATATAAATAAGAGAACTACCTATTTGGACCCAAGACTGGCATTTACTGTGGATGATAATCCTACAAAACCAACAACCAGACAGAGATACGATGGTAGCACCACAGCCATGGAAATACTCCAGGGCCGGGATCTCACTGGCAAAGTGGTTATAGTTACTGGAGCTAATTCAGGAATAGGTAGGTCATTTACTTACAGTTGTTGTTGTTGTCATTATTATTATTATTATTATTATTATTATTATTATTGGTGACTTCTATCATGAAAGCCTGTATAGTGATTCTCTGATTTATAAATATATTATAGTCTTTTCAGCTATCGTTCAATTAAAATCCTGCTCTCTGTTAAAATCCCAGTGTCATCTTGGAGGGCTGTGTAGGGGCCGACCTTGAATTCTCTGAAAGCTGAACACTCAGCAAAAGATTGTAGCTATTTCAGTGTTCGAGGATTAGAGACCACAGGCCCTGTCTGAGAGTTTCTCACTTGGTCTGTGTGGTGCACGACGTGTTCCGATTACCTGGGTTGTTCAAACTGAAATGGATTGGTAGTGGAATATTGGGAATAACAATGCGTCATGATTTTGGAACAGGATACTGCAGGTTTCAGGTGGTCACTGAGAATATCCCTTTCCCTTGGGTACGGGATCTTGTTTCTTTATAAAGGTGGAAAATAAGTCCTTGCCTTAACCTCTAACTTAACCCTCTTAATTGCTAGTGTCAAACCCCGGTGACTGTCTTATCACCATGGGCTGTTAAAGCAATAGCCGCAAAGCAGATGCTTGTACAGTAACTCCCCATACGATTTTATTCTTATTTTGCTGTGGTCCATTTCCATCACTATCTGAGTCTGTAAGAACCAACTGCTTTGAGTGAGGACAAGCATCTTCAGATTCGTGTATGGAGACAAAAATGTAATTGCATTTTTGTCTTCTGGCAAGTTCTCTCTGTCCTTTCGACTGCTTCCATCCCCTCAGTGCCCCTCCCTTGTTGGCCTTCTCTTTCATAAGCTTTGTCTCCTCCCCCCTTTGTACATGGCCTGTGCTCTCTCCTTTCTCGGTCTTTCTTCATTTTCGGTGATCCCTTCTTGAACCTCCAGAAACATGTCCTAGCATCGTCAGCTCAAGCATGGGAGGTGAAAATACATTCTCAGAGGATTGGTTACAGCACGGGATCTAAAACTTAACATGCTGAGTCCCAGAGCAGAAGTTTTGGCTGTACTTGTCTTTGAAGGCAAAGAAGCAAATGAATTTTTTTTTTTTTTTTTTTAATTGAAAGGGGTTTATTTAAAATCACCTCTGAGACCTCATCCTGGGCTCAGAATATGTTCAGTCCAATTTTCTGAACTTTTGTGGTTTAAGTCTATATGCTCATCATTGATAATCAAAACTGATGATGCTCTATTAAACATAATGGCTGAGTCCTTAATCATCCAAGAAACAATCTGTTACATTGATTGCATTGACTCCTATTATGTGAGGGTGTTGACCAATACAGTGTAGCATAATTCAGACAAAATAAGGACTTGAGGACTTCAGTAAAATATCTTTTTACTTAACATTCAGTTAACCAGAAAATTAACTGAAAGATCTCATTTCCTTAATCTTCTGGCTAGACTGTGTTTTCTTCACTTGATAAGGTATGTGACTACTGGTGATTTTCTGCATAAGTGTTTATACATTGCTCTGTCTGACGTTAGGTAGCAGACCTTTGACAGGGCTTGCAACATCCGGCTTCTGACACTGTAATCCAGGACTAATGGAGGTGGACTAACAGAATCTACAAAGGGCTGCGTTGAGTTGGATATTGAGTTGTGGTTGGAAGGAGGGCGGAATTCTGAAGCATGGAGAATAAGTGCGTGGTTGACCAGAATGAACCTTGAACCTGTTTGAGGAAAGCCCCAAACTCTGTGCCTCTTCACAGCTCCCACTTGGCCTCGATGACTGTTCCTTCTTGAGGTCCAATAATCCATTTTGTGGACTCTGCAAGTAGGTGTCTGTGGTCCTGTCAGATACGGTAGCAAATCCTAAAGCTCAGGATGGAAAGGCATGTTGGGGAAGGTCTTAGGGAGACCAGCTCTTCCTATTCAGACACCCCCTGCTATTTCCCCAGCTCGAACGTTCCCTCAGAAATTGCCTGTAGCACCGTTACCTCACCCCATTTCCCCTTCCACTCTTGAGAAGCGTACATCTAGGTGAGTGCTGGAGATTTTTATTCTTAATTTTTGAAATAATATCGTCCTGAACATCCCAGGCAATCAAATCCTTGCAAATAACTTGCACTCCGCAGCAGTGGTATCAGGCTTAAAGAAAAGAGGCTGAAGATAGGCACTTCGTTTCCGTCGTAACGAAGTTAGCTTTTATATCCTGCGTGGCTGCCTTAGAAAGCTCCCCTGCCCAAGTAGGCTGTAGTTTCTAGATAAAGTCCTCCCTTCTCCTGCACTGTGAAATACGCCAGTTTATAAATTACTATTGCCATTTTATTTCTGCCTATTTCAAATCAAATAGCTGAATGCAGAGTGAATCGGGCATCTTCATTTTCAAGACTCCTGGGCATTCAAGAGTCATCTTCCATCAAAGATTTCATGGTGGTGGTGTTCACTTTTCTTTTGCCACTCAGGGAAGCCCATTTTCTATGTATTAGCTTTCCAATGTTTAGCCTAGTGAACGTCTGTTCTCTTTGAGGCAGAGAGGGCTGGAGCAAAACATACCAGTATTTATTTTGAGAGAGATGGCTCCACGACTGAAAACATAGGTAATCTAATTTTTTTTACAAAGGCTGATTCACAAATCTGATATTTCCAGTGGTTCTTTTTTTTAATTCCCCACAAGGCAGTGCTTTGTTGGAGTTGCTATTGGTGAGGCTGTCTCTTGTGGAAGGGGACGATCCGGTAGTGAGAGGGAACACCTTTCCTTGGTGAATTTTGGGTTGTACTAGGACACTGTCCCCTTTGAAAGTGACCTCTAAGCAGATTTTGTCCTGTCATCTTCCTCCCCTGGCTGTAAGTGACATTGAGCTATATTTTGAATTTTTAATACTTGATTTTACTAAGGCAGTTTGGAGGGGCTCCTGGTTAATTCAACTTGAAAAGATGAGGGTGATTATGGTCGAAGAAGGATTTTGAGGAACTGTCAGAATGAAGCATCATGAGTTCGTGAAATCTTTGCTTTTACGGTTGAAAGATTGTAGCTAGATATCACTGTGGACTGGATTCAGCTGTCTAGATTGGGGTTGGCAAACTACGGCCCCCGGGGTAAATCTGACCTGCCCCTTGATGTTGTAAGTTAAGTTTCGTTAGAACACAACCATGCCCGTTCACTTCCATTTTGTCTGTGGCCGTTTTTGTGTTACTAGCACAGTTGAGTAATTACAGCAGAGACCATATGGCCTGCAAAGCCTAAAATATTTACTATCTGGCTCTTTACAGAAAAAGTTTGCCAGCCCCTGCATTAGATGATCTAATCCCTTTTAAAGTAAGATCACCCAACATTCTCTAAATTCAACACAATTTACATAAATCGGTTGCCCCCAGGCCACAGGAAGATTGTGGCAGCACATCATATGTAACTGTTGGGGACGTCCCACCAGTATCTTGGACCCTTTGCCTCAACTCTGTTTCCCCCCTTTTTAGGGAGCTGCAGGCATTATTAAGATGTTGCCTCCTCAGAAACTAACACTCTTCTCTCCTTGACCTTTGTTTAGCCAGCGTTCTGAACCTGAAGACCTTTGTAGATTGAAAGCTGTAGCTTGTGGACCTCTCTGTGTGGAGATCAGCATCTCAGTATCCAGGGGGATGTCACCTCTTCACCCAAAGCTTCTAGCAGACCAAGAGGCCTGGAACCCCACAGTCCCGCCTGCTAACCAGTAGAGGCAAGGGAGGAATTTATTTCTGTCGGTGCTCAGCTTAGCACTGAGCAGGAAGAGGCAGTGTTTCACAGCTCCCTGGAGTTAGGGGCTTGTTGGCTCTGATTTGGTAAAAATGAATGGAAATGACTTCAACATGGTGACCACTAAATACAAACCTTATTGCGAAGTCTCAGGAGAGGGAATTCCTCAGGCTAGGGAATTTCCCATCATGGAAGATGCCATAGCCTCTTGTCTAGACTCAACCTGTCAATCAAGCTAATTTGTCTGAAATAGTTCAGTGTACTGAAATAGTTCCACATACAATGCTGCCTTCTTGAATCTGAGGGCTGACATGTACTCATCCAAGACAGCATTCTTCTAATGGGTTAATGAATGCTTGAATGTGGGACTACCTTGTTGACTGTTTCTTGTTGACTGGGACATTTGATGGAATTCATGCTGACTGTTTCAATGAGCAGACAGATACATACCATCATCAGATTTCAGGAGTGAAATCCAGGTTTTGTCAAACATCTATTTTAAAACTATTAACAATTATGAGCAAATTAGATACTTTCAGTCTAATGTTCATTGATAATGATGATATAACTTCTTATAATCTTAAACTAGTAGTGGATAAAATGTGATTATTAAATCCCTTTCAGAGTTTAGTAAGGACGTAAAGTTCCTTTCACCTTTTGAACCTTCATAAAGCTGGGCTGCTTCAAATGCTGTGATTTTAAATCTACAGTAGTTTTGGTTTTTGAACCAGAGGATCCATGAACAAGAACAAAACTTTTTTTCCCCAAATACAATCTGGCCACCTTGGTATATACCAGTAAAATGTATTTTAGGACTGACACCTCAATTTTCTTTTGGTATTCTTGCTATATAATCACCTCCCTAAGGTTTGTTACAGGGATTCTAATAATTGTGTGTATATATGTGTGTATATGTATATGTGGGTGTATGTTTTCATATATACATACACACACACACTTAAATATCAAAATTTACATATTTTGAGATGTAAAAAGTACATGCTCAAGCTATCAAAGTCACCCCTAAATTTGTTCCCCTTGAAACAAATGAATATACCAGATTTTCATGTGGGAATCCTGAGATGTTTTTACAGTATAATGTTGAAATTGGTTGTTTTAGCAGAGAGCCCATTTTTTAGAGCTCGGGGTCTTGTTCCTAAATCATGTGTTGCAATTACAGTGTGAAGTATAGTTGCTATATTCTTTTAGCCTACAAATCATCACCATGATGAATTCATATCTGCTGTAAATTCTACCAGTTCCACAGTAATACGAGAAAATTACTTTTCTTCATGTAGAAAAGTGTATTCATTCTTAAGATTGTAAATCCTCACTTCACAATTATGAACTAGACTAGTTTCCTTTACACCTTCAGTTCTTTGTTTTCTTTTCCACACCTAGTGTTACTGAATTTTGCCTTCTAGCCTAAACCATGCTGTTGACTTTGTTTTCAGTTATTCCAAAAGGTCCCATAAATCTGAGGCCATAAGTTAACTTATAGTCATTTTTGTGGTTAAAACTTACTCTTTTGGGATCATTACACTTGGGATCCTGAAATGCTTGATTACAATTTCCTTTATAATCGTCAACAAGACTCAAACGAGTGGGATCTTGGCATTTATCTTTTTAAGAACCTGGTGCTCATTAAGTAGAGGAAAAATTTCTGAAATAATCTAACCTTTTGGGAATTTACACTCCCATTTTAAATTAAAAACATTTGTGACCACTTCTCTTTTATGCTAAAATATATCCATGTATTATAAATAAAATGACTTTGAAATTATTTTGTTCTGAGAAACTATTGAGATTTTGACAATATTGAGAAAGGTCCTTGAACGATATTACATGAAAATTGAGAATTAGTACCTTATGAATTTAACAACCATTTTACATTTAATATTTTTAGACATTGAATATACATGGAAGTTACATGATCATGATATTTGAGAAGCTATATATATTCCTAAAGGAAGAGACTAATTGAAATATTCTAATGAACCTCATCTCATAATTTGGCAATCACATATAAAAAAGTTATTTAAAATATTAATACATAATATATAGAGAATAATATATCACGCACACACACACACACACACACACACACACACACACACACACACACACACCACCCCCCCTCCCCCATATCTTGACTGAAACTTTTTGGTCTCATGAGATCAATTGAATTTCGTATTTGCATTTAGGTTTAGATTTCTATTTATTTGTTATAGTACCAGCATGACAAATGAGGGTTATACAAGCTATTGTTCAGTGACAAAATGTTTCAAAATCATAATTTAAAGAGAATATTTAAAAATATGACTTCTATCCTAATTAAGATTGCAAGTGTTTCATAAAGTTTGAAAATTTGGAAATTGTTTTACTTAATGCCCAGTTTAAATAATTTGGTATTTTGCTTTTACATAATGCAATGACATAGTAATTGCCATGAAATAAGGGGTTCTACATATTTCCTGTAAATTAACCTAAAAGAGAAATGTCTTCGTCTATTTATATGTTTTGTCCACTAGAGGGCTCTGTTGCTCTTTGATATAGTTACACAAAAGCGGTAGCATCTCAATATAGTTTTCCTCTTGGATAGTCAGTCTTGCTTTCATTTTTGTTAAATGATACCTTTTACTTTTCTAACATATCTTTTAGGTCTTGCACTTTTGGTGAAAGAGTTCAAACTGAAGACTTTATAGTGTCATGTTTGTTTCTTTTTCTTTCTCCCTTTTTTTTTTTTTGTATAAAATGCCAAGGATGAAGAGGTCCATTTAATAGAAAGGTCCATTGTATTCAGAGAGCAGCCTGTTCTGCCAAATTACACAAGGGCATGTGTTTTCATGACATTATTGGTTTTGAGTGGGCTGGCCTATCAATAATGATTTTTTTTTCTAGGTGGCAATTGTAACATTTAAATATTAATGCCTCTGTTTAAGCTTCATTTAGAATGCCTCGGTGATCTTATACTTTTTTCTAAGAATATAGCATTTCCTTGTCCCAGCCACCTTAGCCTTACTCAGTATTATATAATTTATTGTAATTAGATTGTTTGTTAATGATACATTCTTGTAATACAAAAAAAAAAAAAAAAAAATGTGTCCTTTTGGGCCTAGTATATGTTTCTTAAATCAGAGAGGCCATATTGAGCCAAATACTTACTATGAAACAAATAGCCAGTACTCTGTGCATAGAAGATCTTAAGGAGGGGGATTTTTATTTTGGCTCTGTAACTAAAGTTTGAGGCAACCCTTTAATGGCATGCTTCAGTTCTCAAACAGAAATTTGGCTCAGAAAAGAAAACACTTTTGGCTTTGTAAAACTGCTTATTTTCAGATTTTAAATGGGGACAAAATGAATGCACTATACCGTATTACATACTTTTATTTATATTACTCTTTTTCTCAGCAGCTTACTTTTTCTCTTTTGGAAATGAAAAGGGCCTGAAAGCATTGTGAATATGCTTGTAACATTTGCAAAACTATTTCACCAGAGTAACGATCTTTTGGTCATTCGTATACAGATGCGTTTGTTGTTTATCAAATAAAAATTGTTAAAACTAGATGGCTATTTTGGGAATTATTACAGATTTTATAGTCAAAGACATGCTGACAGTTGAAAGTCGTTCATTTAGTATGACGCAGCCCTTGTCCTTTCTTGCAGTTTCTGCAACATACACACAGACTGTTCATATGAGTCCTGAACCTTTTCCAGAATAACATTTGGGGTCAGTAGGAGGCCCTTCTTGCAAAGATCTCTGAAATTAAGGCTCCGGTAGGTTGGTCGAAAGCAAATTCCAAAAGCGAGAGTTTCTTGCCTAAATTTGTTATCTTCCTTTGTCTTAATAACACTTCATGAAGTGTCAGTCTTTATTTAGCTACACAAGCCTAACTAAGTGAGGTAAATAGGAAGTGTCCTCCTCTTTAATGAGTTGTGTGACATGGTTTGAATCTAATTGTTTCAAATCTGTGAGTTATTTGTTTACTAGGCTGTGCTGCTTGGTTAGAAGCAGCATTCAGATTGTGCCGTCTCTGAAAGCAAATTAAGGTTTCTTTCCTCACTGGACTCTGAGAGGAGATCTGAGATTGTGTGCATGTGCCAGGGAAAGAGAGGGAGAGAAAGGGAGAGAGCGGAGGGGATGGGAGAAGAGAGGAGGGGAGTGTTTATGTGTGAGATGTCGGGGTGGGGGGGAGGGAACTCATTCCAGTGTTTTAATATTTCTCCCCAGGTTTGGGGTCGGGGTTGACTAGCAAGGTGGGTGGAGCTAGGCCTTTCATATGAACAAACTATCTCATATAAAGAGGAAGAGAATCAGTATCAAAGCATTTCTTGTGTAGTTGTATGAAAACTGAAGTTAAAACTGACGACATATTTTTCATTTTCATCCCTACCCCTAAAATGTGCTGGATTATTCCAGATCTCTGGAAGGTTGTCTTGCGGTGTTAGCTCTTTAGAACATACAAAGCTTCTGTACACGTTGTCTCCTGTAACTCGCACCACAAGCACAGTGCTCACGGCTCTCTTGAAATAGTGTCAGAATGAAAGCAGCGAGAGGGGAAGGAACTGGCCTGAGGTCACACAGCCCTTGAGCAGTGAGTGCTTGTAGAACTAGAGCAGCAGACTTCCGACCACACCTGGGGCCCTCTCCGTTCTACTCGCTGGTTTCTTGTTCCGAGGCATCCTGCGCCATCCCGACCATGCTCTTTCCAGGCTGCTCATCCAGTCTGTCTGAAATCAACACAATTATTTCAACACATCAGCGAAAGCCGGCTCTGTCCCAGGCTGTGTTGGGTGTGGTGTCTGTAGGGAGGGTCTAGGCAGATGTGACCTCCAAACGGCTGGGCAACCATGGATGAGTACACTGACACCCCCCCCATTCCCCTGTGGTGTTACTGTAAAATCACTCCCCCCAATTCCCCTGTGGTGTTACTGTAAAATCACTCCCCCCAATTCCCCTGTGGTGTTACTGTAAAATCAGTGTTGGGGAAGAATGACAGCAGAATGGGGGCCGGCATTTGTCAAGTTCATGTGTATGCCAGGTGTTAGGCTGGCTTAGCTTTACATGCTTTCTTATTGAAGTATTCATTTAACATTATTTCTTGTTATAAGACATGATTTCTTTATGGAAAACTTAGAAAATGCAGATAAGTAAAAATAAAAATAAATGCTGATAAGAAAAAAAAAAATCACCCACCAGCCAGAAATAACTGTTAACATTTAGCATATATATGATTCTAGGCATTTTTCTCTTTTCTTCTGTGATTTTTCTGTTTCACTGTGGTTTGTGAGCATCTCTCCCTGCCGTTAAATATTCTACATCGTCTAAGTGCTTGCATAGTATTTTATAGGGTTCTAAGCATTCTCTTACTGTGGCACATTTGGGCGGATTTCAGCTTTTTGATAGCTATAGAATGAAGACGAACATTTTGTAATTAAATGATTTTACCCATCTGTGACTATTCTATAGTTTTATTTTCTGGAAGTGGAATTGCTGAATCAAGGATTTGTGCCTAACCTTAGTATCTTGATTTGTTTTGTTAAACTACACCCCTGGAAACTTGTACCAATTCAGTGCCCATTCGCCCTGCCTCCTTGCCAACCATGGCAATTAAGATTAAAAAAGAAAGAAGTATCACTTTCATTTTCATGTCTCTGATTGTTAGTAAGATTGATCAGCTCTTCATATGTTCGGCCATTTGTATTTACTCTTATGAATTGCCTTTTCATCTCACATGCGTAACTATTGGGTATGTATTGATTGCTAATTGATTGCTTGATTCATGTAGTATAATTTAATTTTCAAAATGTTCCTTTCTCTTAGGAGGTAATTTATCTTAAAGTGTCTATTACTTTAAGTACATATTTAATCTTGTGATCAAGAGGAAATTCACGAGAAAGAAGTCGGCCTACCTCCCCAGTCTGCTTCACTAAAACTTTTAAGCATATGTCTCATCTATCACACCAGCTACACCTCACATCATGGACACTGCTGCTAATACCAGCGTTGAAAGAGGGAGCACCCCAGAAAATGCAATGCTGCCTTACAATGGTGGTTGAGTCCTAAGATAACATGACAGGCGACATTTGGTTATTTTGGTTTTGCAAATTTCCCCCAGATCTTTTATTAATGACAGTAACAACTCTTCAGAGCTTTTCTATGCATTATCTCATTTGATGAGCCTGGCTCTCACGTGGTGAAATTGTACCACTGCTGAAAATAGCTCTGCTGACACTCATGGAACCTTGATAGGTAGCGAATTTCTACCTGGAGAGGTAGCAGGGTGCAGGAGACGGAATACTGACTCGGGAAGCAGACGTGACCTACTTTCGAAACCTGGCCTAACCACGTCCCATCTGAGTGACTTGGAGCAAGTTACTTTTCTTTTCTGAACTCTTGTTCCATGTCTGTGAAACGTGGACGATATTCCTACTTTGCAAATATGGGAACTCCAGAGTGCCCAGGGAATTGTCTGTTCAACATTGCAGGCACTTAATAAACTAGTCATTTCAGGAATGGGAGGCGAGGTGATCCAGTTACTGAAATTAGTTTGGTATTTTCCTAGCTTCCTGGTTCTTGGGTCCTTAAACGACTGCCATAATATCTGTGAGTTTGTCCTAAAATGACCTTTCTAAATAAGTGTTTTAGGCATCCACTTGTCTGTAGTATGAAAGGAAACATTTTAGATATTTTTTGTTGGAGGTCAGATAGTAGCTTCATCCAGAAAAAAAGAATCAATTGAAAGAAAGAAAAAAAAAACAGGACAAGGTTATTTTTGTTGCAGTCAAGAAAGAAAAAAGATACATTAAACTTGGAGAGGGGGAACAAGGCAGGACAACTATTAAACCTTAAATGAATGCATCACAATAACATCTTTATTATGAGAGCTGGGCATCGGAGCACGTGGTCCCCTGAGCACGTGGTCCCCTGAGCCTCGATGATTGACAGGACTGCCTGGTATACTAAGCATAAATATCTAACTTTGCTGTCCCGTTTACTTGATCATACCAAAGAACGTATCATTGTTTGCATAGAGTTTTATCAGCGCTTAAAAAGGAGTGATGAGTTTTATTGGAGACTATTGGGACACATAAGGCAGAGGACTGGCCTATGGGACGGGTTGTCATTAACTTATGACCTAAAGCAAGTCACTTAAGTGTTTTGAGCCTTAATTTCCTCATTTGTAAAATCAAGAGAATAATACTTTCTGTCCCTGTTTTGTAAGGATCAACTAAGCTCAATGTGCAAATACAGTAATGAAGAGAGAGTACTGTATGATTGCTTGCAGTTGGGGGAAAATAACCTACCAGATGTCAGCAAGGAGAATGCTGTAGGAGGAGGCGTTAGGTTTGGGAGGAGATGGAGGAAGAGCGTCATTTAATTCCTGAATGGACACAGGATCTCTAGATGTTTTTTGTTGTTGTTAGGAGCTGTCGAGAGGTTTCAACAAGTACTTTCTCCTGGGTTCAGAAAGGTAACCAGACATCAAGTAACGTTGTCTAACCACTATGCTGTACACCTGAAATTAATATAAAATGATAATTGAATGTCAACTGTAATTGAGAAATTTTAAAAAGGGGGCAAAAACTTGAAGGGGAATAAGAGGTACAAATTTCCAGGTATAAAACAAACAAGTCATGGGGACGTAATGTACAGCATAGGAGATACAGTCAATAGAATTGTGAAAGCATGGTACAGTGTCAGATGGTTGCTGGACTTATCATGGTGATCACTTCTTTAGGTATATAAATGTTGAATAACTATAGTGTATTTCTGAAATTGATATAATATTGTATGTTAGCTATATTTTAATAAAAATCTTAAAAAAAGAAAAAAGGGAAAAGAAATCATTGTATATTGGTCAGTCGACTTGGTGGTAATAACTAGAAAAAAGTACCGGATGCTGTCTCATCCAGAGCTGACAGGCTGTAACTAGCCAGGTATTGAGGAGCAGAGACCTTCGGAGGCAGAAACGGCCACAAGTTGTATCTGTGTTGAGGTTTCATAGGTGGAAATGTTTTGGGTTCTTGGACAATGCGTTTTCTTCCCGGCTGCCTGCCTTAAGTTTCCTTTCTCAGTGAAGAGCTCATACAGATGTAAATGGCAGCATGAGCTGGGCTCTGTTTGCCTATATGACATCAGCAAAATTGCCAGCAACATCTCGATTCTGGAAACTGTTTTCTTGGTGATCACACGAAACAAAAGAATGAAAATAATCAATCTCTTTCAAATGCAGAGACTGCTGTGTCAGCCGCCAATGGCTGTAAGGATGAAATCTCAAAACTTTTGCATCTTTCACTATAATGTCTTCTGACTGCCTTCAGTTTTTCTGCATAGCTGTGTTGTGCAGCAGGGCAGCCGTGACTTCTAAATTCAGCAGCCGGGTTGGAGAAGCTTCTATCAGCCGAGAGATCATCATTGCATTCCAATTGGCATTCCAAAAAAAAAAGAAGAAGAAAAAAATGCCATTACAACTTTATCTATTAGTGAAGGAAGTTTCAATTCTAAGTTCATGTACAGTTACCAGATTGAGTGTTTGATAAGGTAGAGAGCCCTGTAACAGATCCACAAGGGGAAACATCTCAGTCAGGGAGCAGAGGCAGATTTTTGGCAACAGTTACCATCCTCTCAGCCTGAAGACCTGATTTGGGAGCTGTGGGTTTCTCTCTGTGCACAAGAGCCTTTTTTTCTCCCACGTTTAGCTATTGCAGCTTGCCCTGTTTCTCTCTTACTGCCCATTGGACTTAACAAGAGGAAATCAGTAGTGTTTGCGTGTCATTATCCTGGAACTCTTAGACTTACCTGAGTGCACACACGTGCATCCAGCGTTCACATGTTCCTCTCATGTTTACTTATTTATTAGGACAACACAAATTTATTTATTTATAGTTCTAGAGGTCAGAAGTCCGAAATCAGTTCCACTGGGCTTTATAAAGTCCAGGTGTTGGCAGGCTTTGCTCCTTCTGGAGCCTGTAAGAAGAGTCCATGTCCCTGCCTTTTTCAAAGCTTCTAGCGGCCACCGTGTTCCCTGGCTTGTGGTCCTTTCCTCCACCTTCAATCACTCCACTTTCTACACCCACCACCACATCACCTCTTGTGCAGTCCAATCTCCTTCTTATAAGGACTCCTGTGCCCCTACCTGTAGGGCCCACCTGGAGAATCCAGAATAATCTCCCCATCTCAAGACCCTTAATCGTGCCTGCAAAGTCCTTTTTGCCACATAAAGTCGTATTCTCACGTTCCAGGGAATAGGACGTGGGCCTGTTTCGGGGACTGACCCGTTTTCAGCCTAAGACAGAAGGTGGTGCATTATCTCCAAGAACTCTTTCAACAGTAGTGTCACAGACGTCTGTCCATACTCCACCTCCTCCCTACCTAACTGGTTCTGTGGGCTGGGTGATTTTTGTCTGGAAAACATCTGGCTGAGTGTGCCTCCATGTTTTGAGTTTGGGAGCAGCTTCTTCGATGCCTCATTGCTGGCCAGTGTGAGTTTGTCTGAGGCAGGAAGGTATATATACACATCTAGAACTTTCGCTGTATTGCTGCTGAGTAATTTGGTGTCACGTGGTAGTGATTAAGGGAGGGGAGCATTTTCATGCTTGCTCATTCCTCTCTGTGGGGGCTGTTTGGTCAAGAATAGAGCTTCCCAATCAGGACGGAGTGAAACTGGGTTCTGTAGCCTAGATCTGGCCCCCAGATGGTTGGTTTGGTCCACACAGATCGCCTGTAGAATTTTTTGTTTCGATTTAGATTACTTGCCATCATGTTGAAACCGGGATATTTTACTTAAATGTAATCGTGATTTCCGACTCTTGAAAATTCCGAAGAGCTGGGCACATGGGGTCCCCTGTGCCCACCGAGGAGTGGCACTGAAGTCACCCTGTCCCCTGCCCGCTGCTTGCCTGCTGCAGGTCGGCAAAAGTGTTTTCCATGGCCATGCCCTAGTACCTGTCGGTTCTTTTGGAGACTTGAGTTTAGAACCATGGTTTAGGGTCTGCCGTGAGGGCTGTGGGGAGAGAGTGGACTGGCTGGCTCACCGTCACAAACACACCCTTTATTCGGTCATTTGTGCAGCCAGCAGACAGGTCACGACTCCTGAGTCTCAGGTGGCACGTGTGCAGTTAGAACCAGATAGGACCCCTGCCCTGATCGCAATATTAGCAACTTGATCTTTGTTTCTAGAGAACATTTACATTTCTATTCTTTATAGTATAAGTTTTTCACTGCACATTTCCCTGTATACGTGGGTGCCTCTGAGTAGTTTCTAATTATGTCTGTATTTTTCTATTTGTATTTAAAAGCACAGGGTACTAAAGCCCCCATTCTTGACAAGATGTCTGCGAATGAATCACCAAATACATTCTTATAAATGAAAGAGAACTTTCTCTAGCTTGACTGCTGCTCTTTCAGCTTTGTTTGCACTTCGTGCATCTTCTGAGTGACCATCGAGGAAGGCAAAACCTGCAGTAGGCACCGGGTGAGCGAAGAGTTGCCATCGCTTGAACAATGTGTGGATTCTCTGATTCGTATGAATCCGTGCCGTGACTTGCCTTGTGGTAATAGACATGCGGCTGTATTCTGTTTCTTTTTTTTCCCTAAAGCCTATGCTATGTCTTTTGACATTTATGCTTATAGTCTAAGCAATTATGAACGGTTCAGATAGTATGTGCTGAAAATTAGTGGTTAGTTTGAGTGGCACACTTACTCTTTTTTTTTTTTTTCCTGTGGGCAGATTTCTTTTATGGTTCTGGCTGGCTTTTCTGTAGCGAGCTTCTAAGCTTTGGTCCGTGTTTTGACTTAGCCTTGGCGCTCTCGGCTATCCGTTCCTTGCACTGCTAATGGGATAGCAGAGCTCTGCTAATGCTGGTTATTAATCTGACAATGTATACCAGCGGAGTTTTATAATTGCCATAATTCTTCTTTGTTCCATTCCCTTTCCCGGCTCCTCAAATGCTGCAGCAGCTGCAGAGCACGGCATTTGAACATGAGGTAGAGAACTGTAGCTTCAACTTTGGATGTTGCAGTCAGTCGAGCTGCAGGGCAAGCGGTCTCACTTTTGGAGACTATGTGGATCTACAAAACCCTAGCAAACTTTTTATCTAGTCTGTAAAATGCACAAGTTAGCTAAATATCAGAATTTTTAAATTTTAGGATGGCACACTCAGTGTTTAAGGAGTGGTGGTTTCTCGATTTCCCATTTTAGTTATTGTGAAACTTGGTCCTGTTTCACAATAACTGAAGAATTTAACAGTGTTTAACTTAATCAAAGGTTACTTAAAAAAAAAAAAAAATACCCTCAAAACTCTAAATATCATGTGTGCTGTTTAAACTGTCCACAGAGAAGTACTTGAAAGTGAAGTAATTTCAAACAAACTCCCGAAGAAGAAATGCTGATGACTCTAAATGAACAGAAAGATTGGACGACTAAAGCTTCCAGCCTGCGCATGACAGGAGGCCAATCATAGGAATGCTAGCTTACAAAAGCAAGGGGTACACTTGTGAGGCTGAGCTGAGCTGGGAAGGGAATGCAACATTACAGAGTTGTCACATGTAGAATTACGTGACTCCGTGTGTACAGTCAATAGAATGCTTCCATCTTCCTGGCAGATTTTATGGATCTTGCCCAGGTATTCGGGAGCCCTATGTGCTTTCTGAAACGTTCCTTAACTGTTTTCCTTAAGAATGGCTTTATATTGTATGGCTGTGTGTGTGTGTGTGTGTGTGTGTGTGTGTGTGTGTGTGTGCATGTTGGTGGGGAGAATTAACTCTTGTGACAAATAAGAAACAGCAAACGTTGATGTTGACTTTACTGTTTGCGTAAATATTAGTATTGGATTTTAGAGGCAACATGCTAGCAGGATAGCTTTGCTTTTAAAGCCTGTGTCAGAAAACTCTGCCATTACTGATAGCATTTCTGAATAGTCGCCACAATACTTGATTTAGAAATGTCACCACATTTTTAATACTGGAATTGCAGTAAACAATAGTAAGTTACAAAGACTGTATTCTGCGTACACTCTTCTTATAACGCCTGCTGACTTTTACCTATTCTCCAGGTCTTTTGGGAACCACTAAGCCGTTTTTTTCTTAGTTTCTTTTAACCTTTTTTTTTTTTTCATCGTGACAATTGGTATAGGAGATTGTTCTTTTTCATTACTTCTGTTCTTCAAAGCCCATCTCTGGCTCACATCTTTCTTCTCTGTTTAGTTTCATATTTTATTTTAATCTTTCTGTACATCAGTATCTGTCATTATGGTATTTAAGCTCTTGGAAGAATTTGGCAGTTGCTAACTTTTTAAGAAAATAAAGCACTCCACTGTTGTAATGTCCTGCTTATGCTGAGTGAAAAATTCACATGGTTTGGCTATACAGTTATAATGACTTGGGTGCTGTTTGTAAGCAATAGTGGGGGATATTTTCCTTGTAAAGAGGATAACTTTGGTTTTAGAAAGCTCGAGCATTTTTTTTTTTCTTTCTCCATGGTAGATGTGAAAAGAACCAGGAGAGTATGAGAATATTTATAACATTGTCATGTAGTGATCCCACTCTGGAGACGAATGCAAGAGAGAGAAATCCAGAAGAAGGCATTAAGCAGAAGCAAGAAGACATTTCTGGTGAAATACGGTGCTCGTGGCAGAGAATGGAAGAAGGCAGAAGTGATGCACTGATAGGGAGAAAGGGTGTTGCCTGCACATGGAAAAATCCAGATGCTGTAGCAATGCACACACTGCAGCATGAACAAGCGTGGCTCGATGGAAACAAGGCCTGGCTGAGAAATAGAGGGTGCAGCCTCTACCCTCCGGCTTCTGCCGCTGGGCTGGAGGGAACTCACCCATGTACAACAACGCAGGAATCGGTATTTACCCAGCAGAGTTCTGACAATTCCAAGGACAATGTTTGAAATGTGCAGCATGGCTTTTAGTGTTCAGTTCAGAGTGTGACGCTAGCCAGCCCCACTGGGGCTGACCAAATGCGGGGACGATTTCTTTCTGAGAAGGGCAGGGTTCGGTTTCCTTGAAAATGAACATCGGAAATAGTGTTTCTTTTGGAAGCATCAGAGAGCAAAATGCGGTGCGGAGAGTTTAGATTTTCAACTCTGCAGGCACTCAAGCTTTGTTATCCCGATAAAGGATATTTTGTTAATTGTGTTCAGATGTTGGAGGCCAGCATTGTGGACTTCTGTACATTTGATGATAGGAGATGATTCCATTCTATGCACCAAGATTTCTTTCTTCCATCCATGACCTTGATCTTTCCGCTCTACTAAATTTTTCAGTTCTCTGTAAGCTCAAAGAATAATTAGAATACAAGTATCACTGGAAAGCACTAAACAAAAGAAAACATTTCCACTAAAACTGGCCCCCAAAGATAAGATGAAGGAAAATGACATTGGTAGGAATGTTTGTCTGATTCCCATCTTCATCTGAATTTTTGTGGGAGTTGTACATACCGTATAAGCACATGTGCATTGATGTGATTTTTGAGATCTTTACAATAGAGAATTCGCCTTTGCAACTGGAATTTATTCAGCATGCAGATGTGGATAGATGATTGTTTTATATATGCCTGGTATTGAATGATGCGTAGGTGTGATAACTATATAAAAAATTACATTCAACTCCAAGAGGTGCTTTTATGAGGCAGCCTGGAAATGGCATCCGGTTTTCTTATGGCTTTTTCATGTCCATTTTGATGAATCTATTTATTACTTCTATAATGAGTAGTACACATGGTTGGTTAGCCAAGTTATTGAACTTTATCAACCTTGGCTGAAATTCACAATGCGTGCCACACTTGTTGTAACATGTAAGAAATTACATCTGGGCTAAAAGGTTCAATAATGATTACTTTTATAATGGAATCTTTTACAAAGCATGGGATTTCAGGATATGCTTATGGTTTTCAAAAATTATACTGATACAATGAAACAAGGAATAACATATAGCTGGAAAAAAGTATTTGCTGGTAGTGGATTCACATTTATAGTACATTTGTTCAACTCCCAGGACATGGCAAAAAAGCATCTTGTTTCCTGTGTGCATATTTTGGTGTTCACTGTCACATGTCTTTCACTTTAGACCTCAGTGAATCTAGTCTTAATCATGTGACTTGTGAACACTTGTGAGCCGAGGGGACAAAACCCACTAATGTGCTGTTATGTCACATTCGTTTCCAGCGAGAGAATTCTGAGCCCAGATTGGTCCATTAGCATGGAAAGAGGTGTTGGGGTTTGAGGGGCCCAGCAGATAACACACTTTCCCCTCCCCAAGTTATGAGCTGATTGAGAAATAGGACGTACGACATAGCAAGTGAAGACTAGAACATCACTGTACGACTGATTCAGTTGATACTGGAGAACACAGTGTCTCTGTGTGGACTGGTGGGCTTTGCAATCCTGATCACCAGGAGACCGGGTAATGGGTCAGTGCTGGGTCCCTCCAGACCTGTTCTGAGTGCACAGCCCACCCCTGAAGCGTGTACCACACAGCAGAGCAGAGGAAGGCAGGGCCGTGTGTGACCTGTTCTCACTGGTAGATTTCCTAATCGCATTAAGTTGTCCCGCCTCCCGTGGTCAGGAATAAGTCAGGGGAAGAGAAAGGAGCCAGAGATCAAGGACATTAACACAAATGGAGATCTCTTCACCCAGAAAGACACAGCTGAGTGAGAAGGCTGCCTCCCGCACCCTTCAGCAATACAAAAACTAGCGTGGTTAAAATGATTCAGCCTTGGGAAAATTAGACTGCAGTGTACATGTGTATCTACTGTCCACTACCTCGGTTTTAGATTGTGAGTCCTCACTCTTGGATAACTAAACACACTTTTTCTTTTTTGCTTCAGTACTTTCCAACTTCCTACCGTGTTTCCCCAAAAGTAAGACCTAACCAGAAAATAAGCCGTAGCATGATTTTTCAGGATGACATCCCCTGAACATAAGCCCTAATGCGTCTTTTGGAGCAAACTTTATATAAGACCCGGTCTGATTTTCGGGGAAACACGGTAACTCTGGGACCTTGGTCTATATCCTTAATCCCTGTGTGTCAGTTTCCTCATCTGTGAAGTAGGTGCCACGACTCCAGCCACACAGAGTTGTGAGAGTTCAGTGACATGAGATGAAAACACCTAGCATGATGTCTGTCACCTTGTATTGTTCACCATGAGTTGCCTTATTGTTTTGTTTCTAAGACTAAGTTATAAATTTATTTTCTTAATTTTATTGTGGATGATTTTTTGATATGTATGCCAACACAGAGAGAGTTCTGTTTTTTCTTAGGAGGTGAAAAGGAACTGGTGTAAGATGCACCCGTGTGTGAAACAGAGAAGAAAAATCACCAGAGTTTTAAATCCACGAACCAACCTGCTCAGAGACAGTTCCACAATTGTCCCAGTCTCTTTTCCACTTTGGGAGTTTAGTGAATATTGGCCCATTTTATTCAACTGCCCTTTGGTAGTGTACAAAACTGCCAATGGACAGCAGAGGGATTTGTGTACAGCCATGGTTTGTGTGCTCCCACTGGACAGTATCCATACTTTTCACAGAATCGACAGACTATAGGAGGTCTGTCTTTTTTCATATCCATTGAGACCTATACCTTTTCCACAGTGCGTGACCATCATGAAAGCACAAGAGGAAGTGAAAAGCACAGAGCAGGTCAGCCGTTGTTCAGGGGAGAGAGCACCTCACTCAAGGGAAGTGGGAATTCTTTGGAACAGAGCAGCTTTCTCAATGGCAGAAATGACGGAAGTTGTCCCGAAGGTGGTTGTTGGATTGCCATCGTTATGGCTCATTCCACCACCTTCAGGAGAGCGGAGGGTCGTGCTGTAGAAGAATTACAAGATACCACACAACAATACCAGTCACTCTGACCACACTGCAGGAGCCAACCCATTTTTGCTGGCAGTACAGTATGCTTTTTAATTATTCTGTCTTTGATGACCTATTTAATGTTATTAAATTTACTTCTCATATTGAGACCCATGCTCTTACACGTGCCAATGGACGTTTATAACATGCAACTAATTTGTGTGTTTTTTTCCTAACACTTCACTGGAACTCAGTTGAGCAGTAAAGACGTGCGTGATACGGTTGGCTCAAAATAAAGCTGTGAAAACCAAAGAGGCAAAGAGGAGATGATTGAATGAATCTGGCATTCCTTTTCAGTGGGGGCCCCGTGCAAATTTCTTAGGGGTGTTGATCTTCTTACCTTTGACCGGGGAGAAGAAGGAACGGTTAAGAAAAAGTAACCTTCTCTGGGTTTAATTGAACTTTTCCAAGGGATAAAGATATGGTAAGAATCTATATTTCTTGACTGAGTATTCTCCAGAATCATTGATTTATTTTCCCCTGTGCAATCGTCAGACACATTTGGGGGAGCCCACTCTGAGAAGTCAGCAGGCGTCTGCCAGACTTCAGTAGCAATCACCCCACTGCCATAGACCGCAATCAAGCTTGCGAAAACCATGTGCTCCACGCTGCGGGAGAGCCAAAGAAAAAGTGTTTAATGTGCCACTCCACTGATGTGAAAGGGGAGCAAATGTTGAAAACGGGGCTTCTGACTTGCAATCATCATTTGGCATGTCTATTACCTACAGCTGCTCCAAGACGTTTCTACCATGCCACATTTCTTGCAACTCTTCACGTTTGCAAAATTAAAGCCTCTGATGTAGGTAACCTGTTTCTACCTTTGGTTGGTCGGAACTTTCAGGGATTGTTCGAAAGAAAGGTAAACAGTCCCAGTGACCAGGCCGTGTCTAGGATATTGTGTTTCCAGATGGAGCACAGACAAGCCAAGGGCTGGCCCAGTCACCAAATTGTGTCCTAGGAGCACACATGAGTTAAGTGGTGGAAGGAACGGCCTACGTAAATTAGTTCTTGCTATAGCTATCCAGGAGAGAGAGAAACCTGGCTTAATTCGAAGGCACAGAACCGGGACCAGTGGACAGAATTCTGCAAGGAAGCGGCATTCAACTGATGAGTGGAGGGGAGAAACTTTTCTAATGATTCCTGTTTTACAAAAACGAAGGTAGCAAGTTTGAAGATGTTTTTGTCTTAGCTTGGGGACCCCAAAAGCAGAACCTGAGAGAAAGGCTTATTTGTAGATAATGTGGGATGTGATTTCCGAGGACACGAGTGAGAGATGGTAGTATTACACGTGGAAGGAGGCAAAGACAGTGCAAGGACGTTTCCCGAGTTGATTAGTGCTATGGGCCGCGAGTGTTTGGTTCCAAGGGACTTTGTGAGGAGCTTTATGAAGTGTGTCTCAGAGCAGCCTGCCTGTGGAAAGAAGGGGAATGCATTGATCCATTGTCTCCCATCCCCCTCAGACCAGGTTAGCCCCACAGGTATTAAGGGGTTGCACGTGTGCGAGTCCCAAGCAGGCTTCTGCAGGTATCTCGTGCTGCGGTGTCGGAGAAACCAGGATAGGAATGGAGGGACCCACTCTGCAGCCCCTGGTGGGGCTGTCTGTCCAACTGCCTCTGGGTGAAGTTGCTTGCAAGTTGCATGGACCGAGCAGTTGCAGCAGTAGCTGGCGTAAGACGGGACTGGGAGAATTTGAAGTGCGTGCGAGATACAGTCCACCCCTTGCACCATTACTTAGATCTCTTGTGCCCTGGTAAGAATAGCCCATCACTTAAAGGTCCTCTTCAAGGTTTAAAAGATATAAATCCATCCAAGTTTGTGATGAATTCAGGGGCTTTCACCTTACCCACTGTTGTATTAGGCTCCTGTTATATTAGTTTGCTCAGGCTGCCCTAACAGAGTACCACAAACTGGGTGACTTAAGCAGAAATTTAATGTTTCCGAGTTCTGGAGGTTACAACTCAAGGTGTTGGTCGGGCCCTGCTTCCTCTGAAAAACCCGTCGGGGGGGATCCTTCCTTGCCTCTTGCAGCTTCTGGCAGGCTCTGATATTTCCTGGTCTGTGGCAGCATGGTTCCTTCTCTGTCTTCACATCACCTTCCCTCTCTATGTGTCTGTCTCTGTGTCCCAGTGTTCCCTTTTTATAGGGATGCCAGCCATATTGGATTAGAGCCCACACTAATGATCTAATTTTGACTTGATTACCCCCGTAAAGGCCCTATTTCCAAATACAGTGACGTCCTGAGGTTCTGGGGGTTAGGATTTCGATACATTTTTTAGAGTGACATTCAATCCGTATGAATCATGCTATAAAAGAGGTCTTGCTCTCTATTATTGATGCTACCCAGGTGAATTGCAGTCATTCAACAAGTCATTTGCGTAACAAATACTTACTGAGGACCTCTGTGTACCCAGCACTGTTCTAGGACCCGGGAATACAGCAATGAACAAATATTCCTGCCCCGGTGGAGGTTACTGTCTCATGGCGAATAATTTTTGAAAGTAGTTGCTCTTTTGTCCTGTTTTTATCACCCATTAGGAACCAAGTGGGGAAATTGCCTGCTTTCCAATAACAGAACAGACCGCCTTGCACAAATGCGCTCCTGGTCACAAAGGTGTTTAAACATAGTCTGGGTGTCTGCTTATTGAGGATGCTACAGAGGCAATTGGGGTGCTGAGCAGGGCTGTGGTTTTATAATGAAGGTCCCCTTCTGACACTGAGATGGTAGGATTATACGGACGGACTTGTTCGGAGACTGTTTTGTTAAGCACACAATGCTTGACTTCTTTCTGTTTATCTCTCAGAGGAACAAACAAAATGTTTTCACTTTTTTCTGCCTAGGGAAAAAAAAAAAAAATCCAGGCCACTGGATTTTAACTTTTTTTTTTTTTTCCTGTGCATTCTGTACTCAAAGCTTTCAGAACGTCATAGAACCTCTGGCCCCTTTCCACAGGGGAAAATAAATGTATTCATAGGCAGGCATTTGTGTGCAATTTTGGGGGGAAGGAAGGGTAGTCCATGGACACCGAATTAAGAAATCCTGATACTTTTCAGGAATCACAATCATTAGTAGCAGTTAAATACGTATGCTTGCTTTAGAGAGTCCTTTCATAAAAAATTCATTGAATTGAATAGCATTACAAATAAAAATATACCTAGAGATGTTGATGTTAACTTTTTATTGTAATGTCACTTTTCTGATGAAAATTTATTAGTATGTAATTACTAAAGTATTATTGACTTCAGAATTACCTTTTGCTAAACAATGGAAATTTCCTAAATATCTGGCAGGTAATGAAAAAAAAAATTCAGTTACTGACAGCCTGTCATAGTTGAATCTAAAACCTAGGGGCAAAATACATATATTCTATGTAGTTTCCATTTCTAGACCCTGAATTTCTAAATTCTTCCTTATAAAAATTTAAATTTCTTTCGTTTTGAAGATGGGGCCCTCCAATTACCGATTTTCTTCTTTTTATAATCTCTTAATAGATTTGATTTTCACACTGAAGATAATTATTAAAATTCCTTTTTTGGTGTTCAGTAAGTGTAATTAATTTATGAAAACTGAAAGGTTTGATATTGGAATTAGCTGAACATCCAAGACCTGACATTTAGTGTCTTATTCATGGAAGGTACATGGTAAATGTTTATGGAATTGAATTCAAGCTTTGCAACACTTCCAACAGCTTTGAAAAGTGTAATAGTTACTGCCTCTGTGGAAATAGAAATTGCTCAAATATTACTTGATGAAAAACTAATGTTAGTTTACTTAAAACAAAACTGTGTAGCAGTGTGTTACAGCCACAGGAACTCCTCAGCCAAATGTTAAGTAAAGGCAATGAAAACATTTGTAGAAACATTATCATGCTGCAAAAGAACTAGTAACACCAATTACCCCGTAGTAACTGGATGTTCAGTCACTTGGGTTGTCAGTTTCACAACTGCATGATTCCTCACTGTGGATGTGATTACTTACCTGGCACTCCAGAAAAGCATCGTTTTGTTTCAGTGTTTGTTGCATGTAGAACATTGCTTTGAAGTCACAATTATGGGTGAATCACTTTAAATGAATCCTTTTCCTTGATATACAATATTATGCTACTTTCCACAGAAAGATGGAATCAATACTGTTGACTATAATGGAGGTTTGCATTTTTGTAATTTCTTATTTAGCCTGATCCGAGCAAAGATGTTCAAATTTCCATTTACTTAAACAAGATGGAGTTCTTGCTACGCCGAAGGAATATTTTTAGCTTGGTAATTTACTTAGAAACTGCCTTATTCAATATTTGATGTTAAATTTGAACTAAAACACATAGCATCATATGACATGGGTTCTTACATTAACATTTTGTTGGATTGGAAACAGAGTCAACACATTAGTCATCTTAATTCATTTAAGTTGGCTTTCTCCAGAATTCTGGAATCCAAAAACAACACATTTGTCAATTTTACACACAAAGGGAGAGGCAGGATGTAGTTTATAGTTAAATATCCAGCTTTGCAATGAAAAGCCAATGTAGTTATAGTAAGTTGAATGAAATTCAGGGTGAAACAAACAGTGTAATAAGATTTTGATGCAAATTGAATACTATAAAAATTTGTTTTATATTTTAACGAGATTCTCTTTATAGATGCTTTCACAGAATCTTATAACTGTCTAAAATTAAATTTTCTGTGGTTGTTATCCACAAGGGTTCTGGACTTGGCTGTTATAATTATTAACATTTTCTTTCATAGAAAATCTACAGGTCAAGGTCACCTTCATGCCTCTCCATGTTTGGTTCTTGTTTGACTTCAGGTCAGCTTAGATTTGAATGTTAAAAATGCATTGTCTTTTCCAGGGCTCAACAAACTAAGGTTCATGTCCTCCCATGCCTATTTTTGTACGTAAAGTTTTATTGGAACACAGCGACATGCTCTCATTTACTTATTGTCTGTGGTTGCTTTCATGTTCCTTTAAACCAGCAGAATTGAGTAATTATGACAGAGAACATATGGCCTGCAAAGCCCATAATATTTAATATCTGACCTTTTACAGAAAATGTTTGCCAACTCCTGGTTTATTCTATTACATGTTTCTCATATAGAAATCCCTCTGATAAAATTTCCAGGTTGTTAAGAAAACAAATCTCACCTCTGCTAAAGAATTGATATGTTTTATTTTCATTTAATAAAGACTATATTCTATTTCCTTTCTTTACTTGGTTGACAGGAAGCTCAGAATCAACATTTAAATATTCAAGTAAGTAACCAGCTTACTTCAGATTCTTGGTAGATCAGGTTTTGTTTTTTGTTTTTGTTTTTTTCCCTTAATATGGGCACACATTTTCACTTTTTTTAAAAAAATCAACTTTTTGAAGTATGTCACCGATAATAAAACTCATACATTTTAATTATACACACGGATGACTTGACACATGCATACACCCAGGTAAACCACCACCCCAATCAAAATACTGAACATTTACATCTCCACAGAAATTTTCCTCCTGACTTTTTTTCCCAGGCAATTTGTCAGTCACGCCCCGCCCCTCCCCTTCTTGCCCCAGGCAACCACCTACTTTCATATTAAATTCCTGTGTTGTATGTGTTTATTATATACTGCTTCAAATACATTTCGGAAAGAGTTGGGGTACCAGTTATCGATTGTTGAATAGCATATCTATAAGAGAAGCCACGGTTTATTCTATTTAATCTCTTGTGCAGATTTTTAGATTTCTATAGGAGAATTTGAGATATAAATCACCTGGAGAGCATTTTAGCTAATGTTGTATTAATCATAAGCCTAGTGTCCTGAGAAGTTGCTACTTGCCAAGAACTCTGCTTAGTTATTTGATGTTCCAAATAGCCCTGTAAGAGTACATCTTTTTAATATTCCCCTTTTACAGATGAAGAAACTGAGGTTCATAGAAGTTAAGGATATTAGCTTCCTGGAGCTGCCATAACAAAACACAACAGAAGTTTATTGTCTTACAGATCTGGAGCCTAGACGTCTGAAATCAAGGTGTTGGCAGGGTTAATTCCTTCTGAGAGCCGGGAGGGAAGGATCTAATGCAGGCCTCTCTCCTTGGTTTGTAGATGGCTGTCTTCATGTCTACATGGGGCTCTCCCCATACATATATGCTATGTCCAAACTTCTCCTTTTTGTAAGGACACCAGCCATATTGTATTAGGACCCACCCTAATGCCCTCACTATAACTTGATTCCCTTGCTAAAGACCCTGTCTCCAAGTAGGGTCCCATTCTGAGGCGCTGGGGCTTAGGACTTCAACATGTGAATTTTGAGGTGGGGGACACAATTCAGCCCAGAACATTCAGCATTATTCTCAAGGCTCAAAGCTTATCAGAAAGAGGCAGAGGCAGGATTCCAACTCAAGTCTGTCAGACACCAAAGAGTAACCCTTTTAGGACGGTGCTAGGAAGAGGACGTGGGGTGAGGGGAGCCAGCATTCAGAGAGGAAACTGACTTTGCCGAGGAGGAAACTGGGAGGGGCTTTAGAGGGTCAGCTCCTGGAGTCTAGTCTTTACCCTTCTGATTTACCAGCTCTTTGACCTCAGCTTTCCTGAGCTTCCATTTTCTTCTCTGTATGCTAGGGATAATAGCTCATATACCCATGGCGTCGAGGGTTAAATGGATCTGGGAGGTAAAAGTGTGTGTCCATGTGACACACCAAACAATGTGTGTTGTTAGAGAAGGTGAGCTCTGGGCATTCACAAGACCTGGGGATCTTCTCCTTGAACAAGCATCTGAGTCCCTGGAAGGTTTATTAGAACACAGATTGCAGGGCCCAGCACCCAGAGCCCCCGAGCCAGCAGATGTGGGGTGGGGCCTGAGAATGTGCATTGCTCACAAGTTCCCAGGTGATGCTGCTGCCACCTGTCTCGGTACCACTGTTTGAACCATAAGGAACTACATCTCTCTTTTATTTGCAGTTGTGTTTCCCAGTTTTCTTAAGAGAAACCCCAAGGAGAAGTTAGATTTTCCACACAAGTCTCATCTATTCCACCTGTTATTTGCCTCTTTTAGGGGTGACGTACATCCTGTGATTTTACTTTTGGTGGTCGAGGAAGCTTAGGGGACATTGCCTTTTCTCCTTTTAGGCCAAGCTGATCTTGTCGAAAGCACCAGTATATCATTCTGCTCAGGTTACTCTAACAAGCTCCCACAGACGGGGCGGCTTAAACAACAGCAATTTATTTCTCACAGGTCTGGAGGCTGGAAGTTTGAGATCCAGGTCTTGGCAGGGTTGGATTCTCCCAAGGCCCCTCTCTTTGCCCCTTTCTTGCTGTGTCCTCCCATGTTCTTTCCTCTGTGTGCACATATCTCTGGTGTCTCTCTTCTTACAAGGACATAAGTCCCATTGGATCAGCGCCCCACCCTTATGACTTCATTTAACCTTAAACGCCCCATTTCCAAAACAGTCCCATCAGGGGTTAGGACGCAACATAGGAATTTTAAGAGGACACAATTCAGTCCATAATGATTAGTATGACTCCTAATCTGCGTTTCCTCCAAGAAATTTCTTAGATTTCATGTTTATTTCCTTTCCTGTCTCTATCTCAAAGCACTGAGGAAAAAAGCTAGTGCGCCTTGTCCTAACAGAGAATCTAAACTGTTATGTGCTTGAAGGGCAGGCTTCTGTTTGGAGCCAAATGAAAAATCTAGTTGAGCATGCTTCCCCAAGCTGTCTAACCTAAGAAGGAGAATCTCCATTGGCATCGTTTGTGGCTGCTCCCCATGTGCATAGGCTCCCACCACGGAGAGCTGAGACCCATCCAGCCAGACAGTTTGAAGTAAGCTCTGTGCAAGCCAGAGTCCTCTGCCAGGGGTCTCCATGCCTTCAACTCTGAGGCTCTCTCTTCTCTTTGAGTTGAAGTTAAGCCTAATCCCTAATCCGAGGCATGACCCACCTGGGGCACGCCTCCCAGGCCCTCTTGCAGCAGCTCCATGAGGGTTGCCAAACACAAATTTACAGCTGGCTGAGTCTCCAGGAGGCAGGGAAGTCAGCATAGCTGGAAGGTGGTCTGCACGTCTCTGACTTCATGCCAAGCAGGTACCTGAGCACAGCTGATGGTGAGATTACACGTTTCCTGGGAGGTACAGATTTTATCAGTGGTGTGCTTCACCAAACCCTCGTCATGGTGTTCCAAAACAAAATGTTATCAAACTACACACGAAAATCTTCCCCTCTCCCGCTGACAAGCGAGTCTGATTTTGTTTAGGGAGATCTCAGGTAGCTTAAAAAATGATGGATATATATATATTTTTTTTGCAAAGTTTAGGTCCCTTGGGGACTTAGGCACTGTAATCACTGAGTGTGCTATATCAGAGCCTCAAACTAGTAATAATTGTTTGTGCCTTGTTCTGTGCACCCTAGCTTGTGGAAGGAAGTGAAGTGAAGGGTTTCCTTGACTTCTTCTAAAAGTCGGTGTGGGGACAGAGTCCCAGAGAGCAGTTTCCAGGCTCTCGACGTCACAATAAAAGGTGCTGGCTCGGGTAGTAGATGGCCATCAGCTGTAACCAGTTGGCCATCAGCTGTTACCGGTTAGCCATTAGCCACTAATATAACTGCCGTGGCTGAGCTAGCAAGCACGGATTACAGCTAGCAAGTGGGGTGGGTTGGTTGGCAGTGGAGCGGCCAGCGGATTCGTGTGGAACCTACTTCCTGTGTCTCCAACCCAGCCGCCAGCAAGGCTATAGTGGTATGAACCCCTCATCCATGGCTCTGTGAGTGTTCCTTTTTGGCCTCACCATATCCTGCGTTCTTGTGCGGGGAGTGGGAGCTGAGACTCTACATGACAGTCAGTGTTGCTGGTACGTTCCACCCAGGATTGTTATGGATTGCTGGACTATTAATAGTAAAAGAACTTACCAGAAGCAAAAACTTACGGCTTTTGGATGTAGTTGTTATTGTTGTTGTTTTTCGAGTTTTTAGGGGATTTTGGTTACTCAATAAATATTTCTTCAATTGAATTGGGAAAAGATGGTTTAGATTTCATTATGGTATTACCTAGGAATTATAACAGACAATAAATTAAATGCTGAGCTTCTTTTTTAAATATCTCTAGGGTACAGATGTTTAATAGCTCTTGTAGAAAAAATATAAGGTAAGGTTGTTTTGGTGGGATTTTTATTAACTATGAATGGAAAATGGGTGACATTTTGTTTAGAAGTGTCAATTTCTAATTATGCAAAACTCTCATAATTTTAAAAACAGTGTTATGTGCCCTTAGTTATCACTACACGAATGGGGATTACACTAATGATTATGAAACTAAGTCTTGTGAAAAGTGCTATAAATATGGCGCCTTCTCTAAATGAAAATCAAATTTTAGGAGCTTTCCTGTAATCCATGATTCTTACTTTTCTCTTTATCGCTCCCTCCCTCCCTCCGCTCATTAACCCTGCAAACTCATACCACAGGCGCATTACTGTCTCTGTTTACATATGAAGAAACTGAGGTATAGAGGGTTTAGATCACTTACCTAAGCTAATAACTGGCAAAAGCCTGATTTTGAATCCAGGTTTCCAAGTCACAAGCCCAAACATTTCTTTTAATTTTTATTGTTTAACATTTTATTTAGCTTTTTAAAGAAATGCATTTTCAAGTTGAACTGAGGTGGTGTCAACGTTTTAAAAAAGCAAAGCAACAATAGAAATACACATAGCCAAGCCACTGTTAGTTTTTAGAAAACTTAAGGCAATTACATTAAGGATATCATAGAAGAGGGTCACCTGGTTATATAGATTATCAGCGATACTTTTTTCTTAAGGACTGCAAGGTAAGGCTTATCCCTTAATGAAGTGTTTTCACATTAAACTCAATTTGCTTTCAAGCCCTTTACATTTTGTTTCCTTATTATGCCTCTTGAGAACATCTTTCACTTCAGTTATCGCTTTCTAACCCATCCCAGTCAATGTCCAGTTACCAGTTTTGTTACCAAATAACGTGTAGGACTCACTGACTCCAGGACATGTCACGGTCCACACGGAGAGCACAGGGTTAGTGGCCCTCTCTCCGTCGCATCCTGCTTCGGCGACTGAATTTAAGTCACACTTCCCAGCAGGTGCGTCTTAAAAACTTGTAAGTGATGGAGAATGGCAAGCCACTTTGGACACTTTAAAGTGAACCTCAGAAAAGGGCTGAATTTTTCCCAGCCTGGTGTTTTGAGTACCTCACCATGACTTGGTAGCATATAGAATGTAATCTTTTTAAAAGGCAAAGTAATATACCACTTTTTTAAAGATTGAGAGTGAAGGTCCATCTGAAAAATAAGTGGTGGTAGTGGTGGGGGGCGGGGAGGCTTGAATTAGAAGGGTTGTTATACGGCCAAGAGTAAAGATACAGAATGGCGCAGGCTTTTCACTGCTGGAAGCTGTCAGTGGAATGAAGAGAAGGTTTTATTTTAAACAATTCCTTTCTAACCACTTCTTAATTGACAGGAGTGGAAAATATGTTGGGAGCCAGGCTAATCACGGTCCCACTGGTAATTAAGAAAGGAAAAGAAAGGGGTCTCTTTTTGGACAAGTGTAGGAGCAGGACCTTCGTGGCTGCCCCTGTCTGCTCTAAATCATACAGAACCCCATCTTGAGCAGACGGCAGAGGAACAGAGGCCGCAGTCCTGAAAGGAAATCCTGGCCCAGCTGTGAAAACAATGAACCACTCAGTAATATAATACAAGAGCGCTTGCAGATTCAGAGTTGGGTTCTCTTCGCCTCTTGAAGAGGCTGTAAATTAATCCATCAAAGTGAAAAAGGCCTAATCTTTCCACTTCTAAAAACCAGAAACACTTTGGTTCTCTTAGTAGATACTGCTGCAAGTGTGGCATTATAAGAGGCGACACCGTGGTGTGTGTGTGTGTGTGTGTGATTTGTTAGTTACAATGGCTCACTCTCGGAAGGACATTGACTTGAGCCAAACAGCGTGTGCTGGGTTTGAAATTATAGGGCCATTGTAGTCTTTTCTTTATTAATGCCAGCGAGTGAAAGTAGCTGCGTCTTGTTGAGACCCTTTAAAAGACATAGTGGTCGCTATGTCCAATAAGCTGGATTTTTCACATTTTTTTACTGAGAAGCCTTTGTTTTTGTTTCTTCTATTTCATCCTGTTTGAATTTCTCTTCCTAAGGCTCTGGGCCAAGTTTATAAAAGTGCCATATACACTTTGTTCAACGATCCAGTGTAGCGTTGCTTTCTTCTTGGGGAGTGGGTGAGTCTTTATCTTCGACTTTAATAAAGATAGTCCTCTGAAGTTTGGCACTGAAACCTGTTAGGAATTAGAGAAAAATCTGAGCAAAATCTGTAGCGGCTGTGATGTTCCGATTGTCCCACGTAAAATGCCTTAGTGGTTGAAATCATAGAGACAGGGTTAAATTAAGTCGGTACTTGTAAGTGATTGACCTTGGAGAATGTGGAGAGAAACTTGATTTTTGCGGATTAGTTATCCCATCTCATGGGGCTTACACAGAAAAATGTTTGTGGGAAAACAAGAAGGGTGTGAATTCCGAGTCCCGTGATGAAATACTAAGTAAGAGAAGATAATTTGATAATGCATCACAGTTTGGAGACGGAGCCCATAAACTAAGCACGTTTATGTAATAAAGTAGCTGAAGTGGCCTAAAGTCTTTGCCTTGACAGGAGGAACAGAAAACACGGCATTGGGCGGCCATCGCCATTGAAGCCTGTGCATCTGGGCCATTCCTTCTTTGAGAAGGACAACTGCTTAGTAAGTTTAGTTTAAATGATCCAAACACGACAAATGGAAACATACCTCATAAGAGTCACGAAGAATATGGTATGTCAACTTCTGTAAGTCCTGTTTAACAGACAGTTAGCAGGCAGTTGGTCGGCTGAGCAGTGTTCCAGGTAGGCTTGTCCTGCCCTGCAGGAGCTCCTGGTTTGTGCCTTCTAACTCCATGGTGAGTGTGATGGTTTGGCGGCTGGATGGGGGACCCACCTGCTTGGAACTCAGGCCTCACCACTTGGGGGTCCTCCTCCTTTTTTCCCCTCTGATCTAGTGAGTCCCTTAACCTCTGGGATTGTTGGTTTTCTCAGCTAGGACATGATGGCAATGGCACTCCATAAGGTGTTTGTGAATGGTGCCTTATATCAGATGATGTTATTTCAGAAAGCACCCGGCTCAGTGCCCCCACCACCCCCATAATAACACCTGCACGTCCTCCAGCTTACATTCTTTCAAAGGTCTTCTCTACAAATCAGGATGCTCAGAAGATGTATTGTTTGGAGTAGGAATAGGGTTCTCTCTTTCCGTTCTCACTTGCCTTCGTTTCTCTGTGTGAACATTTATCAAGGCCTGTAAATGACCAACTCGATATCATTTGTGTTTTTATCTTTATTTTCAGTTTCCTTCTACAGCAGGCGTACATGCATGTGTTAAACACTGAAGTAGCATAGATGTTCTCAAATGCAAAACAAGTCTTCTTTGCCCCTGACCAATGGCTCCCTTGCCAAACTAATCAATGTTAATGCATATTAAGCGCATGCCGTCCCCACTTTGTGTTTGAACAGTGGGATCATATGTGCATGCTGTTCTGTCGTTTGCTGTTTTTTTTCTTAATGTAACATGGAGATCTTTTCTTGTGTCTCCATCTCATTTCACCTCATTCTTTGTCACTGCAACACAGTATTTTGTTCTATGCGTGCCATGTCGTTTGTTTAACCTCATTGATGGGCGTGTAGGGTGATTCCACGTTTTTGGCTTGTTGACGATCCCTCTCATATTTTTGCTTATGTGGGCAAGTGTATTTATAGGATACATTTCTGGATGTGGACTGGCTGGGTCAAGGGCACATGCATGTATAATTCGATGGATATTAGCCCAATTGCCCCCACAGGTGTTGAGCCATTTTGTATTCCACTCCCCTTCTCCCTCCGGTTAATATATGCCGTTGCCTGGTTCCCCTACACCTTTACCGATGCAGACACTGCTCAATTTAGTTGCCCTCATGGAATCTGTCTCCATTGGGCCTGCCTAGGACCATGTTAATTGTAATCTTTGGGCATTTTTCTCACTCTGATTCTTAACACACGGGAATCTGAGCTGTCACTGGCAGGTCGGATGAGAACTTACTCAACCAGCTCAGTGGCAGCTCTAGGAGGCAGCCTGGGGTCAGTCTTGCCTCTTGAGAGATCCCGGGCAGTCACTTGGAATTTATTATATAGCTTCACCAAACATCGGGGCCTCAGCGTTATGCTGCCCAAAGCATGTAAATGCAGCCTGGTGATATTTCAAAAAGATAATTCCACAGGAACTGACCGTTTCTTGCTTCTGTATTCTCATCTCTTCAATTGGTATCTTTCTTTGGTAGATATTTATATTTGAGACCTAGTTATGTTATAAGGAGTACTTAGGAACCTCTGTGTGGTACTTGTTGCTAACTGTATGCAACATACATTTAAAAGCAGGGTTGGTTATGACTTATTTTCCTCGGGAGAGACCTGTGTCGTTTTGTAATTTCTTAAGAGTTGGCAGCTGCGGTTCATGTTTAGGGAGCACAATCTGTAATTCTTTTGAACTCAGAACTATGTAATTAAAATGGTGTAGAGGGTAAATATGATTATTCAGGTAATTAAATTAATTCCAGAAACAGAGGTTTGGAGTGTCTGCTTATTGTACTTGTGGCACTGGCCTCAGTTGCGGTGACACATGTCCTAGAACTTTATCTGCAATGCCCTGGGAGAGCTAGATTTCAGTACCATGGTCCATGTCGTGTCACTGCAATTTCATTTACATTAATCTGATCAGTTTGGAAAGTATGGTCCTTGTACTTAATAGGAGAATGTAGGAGAAACGTGTGTCTTTTAAGCTAGTGGTTTATTAACACAAAAATTGTCCCCAAATTTGAATTGTCCCTTACATCAAGATGAAAGACATTAAGCTTATTTTCTTGCTCTGTTATGTGACGGTAGCTTTCCAGGGAGGGAGAGGACTCCTGCTAGAAGACTCTGCGACTTGTTGTTTGTTTCCTAAAGATTGCTTTAGTGGTCTGTTCTGGTGAGGGTGGGGGTGGGGGTGGGTCTGAGCAGGGAGGGAATCACCATCTCTGTGGCCTTTTAATTGTGTACAGTTAGAAGTAACATTTGTCTCCAGTGTTTCACAATTATAAATTAATAATAACAACCCATTAGAAATTACGGGTGTTGTAAGCCCCAACTCCTTTGGGCATCTTAATAAAAATGATAATTAAAACCATAATTTACAGTAAATGGGGACACTGCCCAAGTAAAGCCACAATATGGAGACAATTAAAAAACCCAACCAGAAGGAAGCTTTGTGGCATTGGGGAAAGAAGTGGCCTTGTTCTCAGCTCCTACTTCCATGGAGCTTTGTCCGTCAGCATGGGGGCTGGGTTCCTAGCCTGATGTTCTTTGTGCCTGAGGAGTCGGGGATTCTGTCCCTGCCGTCCAGACTCCTAGTGCGTCTCACGAGGTGTGACACCGCTCTCTACCCCTCCACCAGCAGGCACACACCCAGATCGCCCCTTTGTGTTTCCTGTCTGGGTAAACCAATCGCCAGCCTCCCCCATGGCCTGGCTGGCATCTTGGGAGACCCTGGATACACCCTCACACTTAAAACTAATGCACTCATAAAGCTCTGTAGATTTTTGCTTCCCAAATGGTGATCTAGTTTTCCTTTAGCTGTTCAGCATAAGAGGATACCTCATCCCCTCCTGGTTGGTCACTAGGTTTCAATGTCTCCAGCCAGTCCATCTTCTGCATGACCACCAGAGGTATCTTAAATAGATAAAATAATAATAATAATAATAATAATAATAATAGTTTGTAGTGCTATCCCCTGTCAAATTCTTTCACACGCTCCCTCCACCTGCAAAAGATCCCCCCAGTTTTAGCTTGCTGTACAAAGTTTCATCTCCCGCTGCATTTCCTAGCCCTCATTCACGTGGGGCCCCCCACCTTCCTCAGTCCTTGATCTTGCTTTGCCGTACACCCTGCCTTTCTTGCTTGTCTGGTTCATTTTTATGTCCTTTGGTCCGGTGTAGTTCTCGGTCCAGCATTCCTGCTACCACACAGTGACACTGGGAAATGGGTAAAGGAGCTTGCATCGTATTTCCAAATTCCTGCAGATCCCCGAGTCCTTACCCTTATGTTTCTCTGTGCAAAGCTGCGTGTGCAAAGCTGCGTGTGCAAAGCTGCCAAGTCTTCCAAGGCGTAGCTAGCATCCTGATCTTCTCATGCTTGACAGCGTAGGATTTGATACGGCTTAAATAAGGCCTCAAGCAGGTCAGTGTGAAACATTCTTTGAGATTTGGTAATTCAGATACGAACATTGTGATCGCGGCAGTTCTGTGGTAAGGCCTGAGCCATTCATTGTCTCTAGCAGGGATCTTCCCCAGCTACCGTGCCTCTGAGCATCAAATGCCTACCTGCAGTGGCCTGGCAGGTCTATCAGCAACATGGGCGGTGACCATGGCCAATGAGAGGGCACAAACCGTCTCTAGCCTGCAGCAGCGGGGGCGTTGGGGCCCAGTGTGCTCCGATTGTAAGCTTTTTTGGAGAAGTTGGTCATCTATTTTTGGATATGTAGTCTGCCTGATTTTCTTTTTAATGCTGGCAAGTAATTCATATTAGAAAGGAAGGAAGGAAAGAAAGGAGGAAAAGAGGGAGGGAGAGAGGAAGGGACGGACGGAGGGAGGGAGGGAAACAAAATGTGGGCCAAACAAAACCGGTCAAACAGATGTGTGGGCTTGATTTATCCTGCCATCGATCGCCAGTTTGTAACCTCTATTTTAGATAAGCGGATGTAAGATAAGTGGGCGTTTAATATTTTTTGTATATATTTTCCTTTTTATGGTACTTTAATGTTTGAATACAAAGCTTAAAACCCAAGACAGGGAGTTAAACCTCCATGGCTATTTAGTTTTCCCCATCAGATCAGATGTAACAAGTATTAGGGCACCGATGCTGCCCATTGTTTCAAAACATGTTCCTTTATTTTCTTTGTATTATTAGTTTCAAATAATCTTCTGGATGTACCCATGCCACCTCCACGCAGTAAGCCGGTTCAATTTAAACATTGTCATAAAGTTAATTTTTTATAAGATGAATCAGGTTATTAAATTTAGTAAACCATTGCCTGCATTATTTTGCACAAACTTCGGCACCGTGTGGAATTGGCTCAGCACTAGTACATTTAGCTAATTAAACTGGTCACAGCTGTGGTATTACGGGAGTGAGGGAATGCTGTTCTCCTGGGCTTTTCCAGGACGTTAGCAGTAGGTAGCATTATTAAAGTTTTTTTTTTTTTTTTTTTTTTTTATAAAACTCCACACTCCAGATATATGGTTTACTCTACAAATGTCACTGTCCTTCCTGTTATACCATCATCTTTCGAAATATCCACGCTTCATTCTTTTTTTTGTTTTTTTTTCCCTCCAAAGGTGATGATAAAAGGATAAGGAAATGGAATTGTCTGTAGCAGCTTTTGAAAGGAGACTAGCAATGGGTAACACATTGCTCAGATAAAGGAAGATGTAAGAGCAACAATGTAATTTTACATGACACAGGGACAGATGGCTTAGCCCAAACCACAGGTAGGATTTGTCTAAAGGAAAGCAGGTGCGAACTTGTGCCCATAGCCTGCTGTTGCCATCACGTTGCCTGTGTTCTTTTTGGTAATAAAAAGCCCTTTGCCAAAGATTTTTGTCAAGTGAGATCACATGACTTAACAGGTTTGTTTGGGACAATCAATTTTGAGAGAAAAAGAGCGTGCTTTTCCCCAACAGATTTCTAGGCAGTGTCATTCATTCCAAACTGCAGTGAGGTTTATCTTTGTAAGATTTTAATAGTTATTCGTTAGAAAGGAAGTCAGAGGGTGATCGGTATTGTTTGAAACAACTTGGATTGTTTTAAAATCGTCCAGAAGTATAGCTTATTAACAATCTGTAAGAACCATTACTTATTGAATCCCACTGGGTGTTTGTCCCTTGGGATACAGAGATGAAAATGGCATAGATTGTAAGGCATGTGCTGTTCCCCTGGTCAGTTAGGTAAATAAAGCCCTGCGAGGCCCTGCCTGGTTTTGACGTTCTCTCAGTCCATCAGAAATATGGTTGCTAACGGGAGACGAAGCATTGCGTCCTCCATATGCTGCCACCTCCCTACATCATTGAGTTTTTCTTCTTATATTTTGATGAAAATGGGATGAAAAATATTTCTGACGATTGCTCTGACCTGGAAGTTTCATGGGGGCACAGAGTCTATCATTTTCAGCAAGATCTGGGTGTATAAAATCCTGGGAGTGCAAGTGAAGTTGTTTGTGGGCCCTTCATGTAGCATCCATTTGGCTGTCGGCATTTCATTAGCCTGATCGAGATAGCACACCAGTCAGCAAGATTTCGTTCAGTGCCTGCTCCCATCCAGTCAGTTTTGAAATAGCTGGGCTACAAAACCTGGTTTGTTTTTGTTTTGTTTGTTTTTTACTTCTCTCTCTCTTTTCCCAAATGGTGGAGGTACCTTTTGCTCACTGGTGATAAGGGGTAAAATTGGCATCATGGTTCAAAAACGAGTAAATTTCAATTATTGTCTTGAAGATATGATTTCAACCACCTTGTAGTATATACACCAAAGAAGAGGCAAACAGATTTGGTGTTAAATATTTCAGATTTGAAATCCTTTGTGCATTGTCTTAACATCAGATTCAAGTATAGGAGGTTATCCTTAGATAATAGTCAGTGAGTATCTTGGGATACAGAACATGGCATAATCTGTACAATAACTTAGGTTATCTCAACGATGAAGTTCAAGTGTATTCTAGAGCCAGCATTTAGACAAATGGAATGGTGGGTTTTACAGCTGATGCCTTTCCATTCTGGTTGATAATGAAAGCCAGTCAGCTCTCGGATGGCTATTGGGAGCAGATCTCAGAGAGAGTTTTAATTTTTCAGCGCTGTATTTTGTAGGTCTTACAAATCAAAGAGGAGGCATAGGACTTGACAGCAAGGATTTTGGAAAGCACTGGAAGCTACCATTTGTTTTCCACCTACTATGATTATGTTAGGCTCTTACTGTGTGGTTACTACTTACTCCTCATTTTGAGAAAAGTTAACTGAGTTTCTGATGGGTTAAAGGCCTAGCGTTAGGTTTCATCGCTTATAAATAGCTTGAGCTGGGATCAACACAACTGTGTCCAACTCCCTGGATTTTCCACTATGCTGTCCTGGTTCCCCTTGCGCACCAGGTGATATCAATAGATGGGCCTCCGTGGAGATCAGCTGTATGGAAGTGATAGGAATGGGTGAGCTTTGCAAGACTCACATGGCAATCAGTACGATAACGAATGATCCTCCGATTTTTCATACACGTTAATATTATTTTGGAAACAATAATCTATGAATCTATGGTCATTTGACATGGCTTTGGCTGAATTGCCCTGCTGCTTTGTCTAGTAGAATTGATTTCTTTGTGTTTGCAGTGTTCTCTGTATGATCTTCCACGTGGTTTACCAGCTTCGGTATTTTATACTTTAGAGCAGTGGGAGGGTGTTGAAGCTCCACAATGAGACAGACCCCCGTCCTCCCCCCTCTTCTCCTTTAAAGTCAGTAATGTATGAGTTCTAGTTGTTCCACATCCTTGGCAACATTTGGTATGTTCACTTTTTAATTTTTATTTAGCCATTGTAGTAGTAGGTATATATAGCAGTATATCATTGTATCTTTAATTTGCATTTCCCTAATGACTAATGAGTTTGAGCCTTATTAGTTAAGGTAGGTATTTTTATTTTCTTCAACGTTTGGTAGATTTTTCTGTTCCAAAAGATATGGATCCAAAGTTTTCATTTTGAGAATTTAAGTACATGGAATTTCCTAGTTTTTGTATCTTCTTACAGCAATTTTTCAGTAGTGTCTTGGAATTTGTCTTTTTCACCTATATCTTAAGTTTGTTGGTGTAAAGTTGTTCCCTGTGTCTTCTTAAGGTCGTTTTAGGGTTTGTAGGATCTGTAGTGAGTTTTTTTTTTATTCATCCCTGATATTGGTCATTTGTGTACTGGAGAGTGCGTCCTCACGCTTTCTCTCCATCAGTCTTGCTAGCTCTTTATCAATTTGTTAGTCTATTCAGGGAAATAACTTTGGCTTCTTTGTTCCTATGTATTTTATGTTTGTTTTATCTTTATTAGTTTCTCCTTTGATTTTTATTATCTTCTGCTTTCTTTAGTTTTAATTAGCTGCTTTTAAAATTTTCTAACTTAATGGACACTGAGCCATCTTCTGTTTTAATATATGTGTCTAAGGCTATAAATTGTCCTTTATCCATGGCTTTCTTTAGCTATGTTCCATAAGTTTTGATGTATAGAATTTTTATAATCATTCCGTTTAAAATATTTTCTAATTTTTATTGTAATTTTTGAATCACTATTTCTTATTTAGTGGAAAATGTATTGCTTAGTTTCCAGATAGGGGAATTTTCTAGGATCTGGTTATTAGTTTCGAATTTTATTCTACTGTGATCAAAGAGCATACTTTTCAATTTCAATGTTTTGGAATTTGTTGAGACTTGCTTTTGGCCCTGCACATGGTCAGTTTTGGTAAATATTCTTTAAGTACTTGAATGTACATTCTACTGTTGTGTTCAGTGTTTAGCATATTCAGTTATTTCCCGCTCATAAATTGTGCCATTCAAATCTTCTATATACTTCCTATTTGCTTATTTTATATTACTGATATGTTAAAATCTTACATTCTGATTATGAATTTGTCTATCCTTTTCATTCTGTCAATTTTTGACATAGATATACATGTATATGTGAATACATATATATAAATATATTTTATATATATATATATATATATATATTCTATCTATCTGTCTATTGAGGGAGAGTTAGGTACATACAAATATAGAATTGTCACATGTTGCTGGTGGACTGCAACTTACCATTATGAAATATTCAGCTTTTTCACTTCTACTACTGCCTTTGGTTCATTCGTTCACGTTCGCATGGTATATTTTTCCCATCCTTTTACTTTTAACTTTTTTATCCTTATGTTTATGGATACAAAACATAGCACACCGATTTTTGTAAGGAACACAGTGTATGTGTGTGTTTTATCTAGGCTGACAACCTTTGTCGTTTGAATGCTTTGTTTTGGACACAGTGGGTCACATCCTGGACAGGAGACATGGGACCTGGACTCTGCTTCTAAATTTGGCTCTTATTGGTTGAGTGGCCTAGAGCAACCTATTTTGCACATTTATATTTATATATTTATATTTATATATATGCTAAAGAGCTTCACAAAAGAAATCTGTTAACACTATTAACTGAAATCAAATACATACACACTATGTATAAGATCCTATTCTGATTAACCTCATTTATTCATCACAGCCACTCTGTGACATGTGTTATCGTTAACTCTTTTATTTTATTATCATTTTTTAAATTCCCATCCCCTTCCCCCCTCTGCTTTGGTAATTTATCAGCTTGTTTTCTGTATCTATGGTCTGTTTCTGTTTTGTTTATTCATTTGTTCTGATTGCAGTTTTTAGGTTATTTGTATTTAATGCAATCACAGATATATTTGAGGTTAAATATACCACCTTATTATTGGCTTTCTATTTATCTAACTTTCTATTAACGTGTAAAATTTGTATTATTTTAGTATTAGTGGTAATCATAGAAATTGCAACTTTAAAAAGTCTAATATAAAAATCTAATATAAATGAATACTTTATCACTTCCTGGACAATGCAAAGGTCTTAGAACACTTTAATCCCGTGTATTCAGCGCCTAGATTATGTGCTATTTTCAATATAGTAATTCTCACTATGTATTCTAAAATTCATTATTATCATTTAGACTTTTCCATATACTTTCCGCATCTCTGTTATTTCTTTCTATCTAGGGTCATTTTCCTTCTGCCTGAAAACATCCTTTAGTATTTTCTTTACTGTTTCTCCCCCCTCCCCCCGAGATATATCCTCTCAGCTTTCATTTGTTTAAAAATTTTGTTCACCTTTATTTTTGACGGATGTTTTCACTAGGTGTAGAAAAAACAAAGCCGGCTCACCTCTATAGGCCTTTCAATTTTTCCAGACTTGGCCCCCCAAATTCTCAGTCATAGCATCCCTCTGACGCCTTCAGAGAGCTGTGTGCATGCATGTGTGCTTGAGTGTGCTTGTGTGCTTTTGATCCAGCTTTTCTAATAGTCCTCGGTGAGCAGACGGGTCTGAGAAACCTAGGGTTGCCATTGCTGGAAGTAGAAGTACCAGAAGAAGTGCCAGAACGTTTAGCACAGTGCAGACCACACGGTCAAGAACTTAACACGTGTTGTTTGTTTTACTTTCCAGGTCTGTGTTCTCTTATTAGACTGTAAACTCTTTGAGAACAGTGACCCTGTCTTAAGGTCTTTTATGTCCTCATTCTTTATATTTCGCACAGGATCTGGTCATTATCAAGCAATGGTTAAATGTCTGGCTATGCCATGAGCTTTTTCATGGCTTGGCCTTCACCTTTAAAATCACTGCATTCCTGGGGCAGGTTTCTCGACCTCAACACTCCTGACATTTTGGACAAGTGACTCTCATTGTGGGGGCTGTCCTGTGCATTGTAGGTTATTTTTAGCATCCTGGCTTTTATCCACTCCATACCAATAGCATGCCACCCCCAGTTGTGGCCACTGAACGTGTCTCTAGATATTCACTACTGTCTCCTCGGGGGCATAATTGCCTCTGGCTGAGAACCCCCAGGGTAAAGTGTGGGGTGCTTGGTAAAGGCCATTCAGCAGGACTCAAAGTTTTGTCTTTGTGTTTTCTAATATTGATTTCCCTTTAAACCGTAGGATTTGAAACTGCCAAGTCTTTTGCTCTTCATGGTGCTCATGTGATCCTGGCCTGTAGGAATATGACAAGAGCCAGTGAAGCCGTGTCGCGCATTTTAGGAGAATGGGTAAGCAAGCACTTGACTGGTGTTTTCTTTTTTTTTCTTTTAATTGTCAATTACACAGGCTGGGATAAACACATGGAGATTTTAGTACAGTGCATAAAGTTTATTGCTCTTGGAATAATGTTTTCTTTATTTTTAAAGCCATATTCACTTTGTTTACTTTATGAATGAAAAGGACAAGCAAGCCCGTTATGATGTACACATTTGTTTGTAGTTCATTGTCAATGTCATAATGCTTTCTCGGCCCATTGTTTGAGAATGTTTACTCATGTAGCTCATTTATTAAGAAATGTGGTTAATGCCGCTGAATGCCGCGAAGAGGTTGTTATGCTCATGGTTTTGAGGTTCAGAAAGGAGCAGGCTTTAATCCTGTCTCTGATTTTTCCTTTTTGCTTTCTTCTCTCTGCGTAAGCGTTGGTATTGCTATGTCTGTGCACCAACACTCGTTGAGGGGTTGCAGTGCTGTTGGGGAAAGGAGATAGCATCAAACAAAACAAAACCCCTTTCCTACTGTGCTTACCTTCTAGGTAGGAGACACAGACCATGCAGGAATCATTACATTTAATATTTAACATAATACCCGGTTGTTATAAATATAATGAAGGCTAACACGGCAGAGTGAGGGAGTGATGGCATGGATTGTTTTTGATTAGGTGGTCAGCAGAGACCCTGTAAAGGTGTGACGTTTGGTCCGAGAGCTCCATCAGGTAAAGAAGTGAGCTGGGCCAATGTCAGGGGAAACATTTCTAAGCAATGGGAACAGCGTGTGTAAAGACCCAGAGGTAGGAACACGCTTGGGAGACGCAGGGATCGGCGGGGAGGCGAGTGTGGCCGGAGCGAATGGAAGGGGAGGAGGTTGCACAGGAGCTCTGAGGGTGTCACAGAAGGTCTTAGCAACAATGGCGAAGACGTTTCAGCCAAGGGTGACACAGCCTCATCGATTTTTTAATACGATCACTGGGCTTTGGTGTGAAGTTTAGACCGTGTTCATTCATTCACATGCCATATATTCACATGTTCACAAAATGTGCCACTGTCATAAGTACTGGCGTCTACTGTTAAGGAAAAACAGATTTTGCCACTGTCTTTGTAGAGCTTTCACCTTAGAGTGGAAGACAGATTATACAAAGAAACATAAACACCAATGTAAACTTGAAATAAGGGTAAGGGGCACGATGAAGTATACTGGTACTTCAAAATGCCAGGGAGGTGAGGGGAATTCAGAGTCCCCGAAAAAGAATTACTTGAGGTCTCAAGAAAGACGAGGTAAAGGTGGGAGAAAGGTCATACCTGTGGGCAGAGGGAATGAATGTCCTGTGCAGTGGTGCTGGAGCGGGAGAGGGGGAGGCAGAGGAGGAGATGCCAGTCACCTGGCTGCGAGCAGAGCGTGAAGGGGGTTGGAGCATCCTTGCCAAGATTGTCTTCTTTTCTGAGCACCGTGGAAGATTTCTTGCCATTGGAAGAACTAGACCATGGTTTGTTTAAGAGAGTGTCTGGGGTTCTGGACTGAAAATTTGTGTAAGTCAAGCAAAGGAAGATTTGTTTCTGCTTTTTCAAGCAGAATTTCAAATTCAGTATATTTGAAATGACCCCTTGTCTCGATCTCACTGGATTTATTATTTTGAGTTAAATTAAAAACACAAAACAGGGCCTAATTTTTTCTGGTTATCTTAGCATCTTTCTAACTCCAAGGTTAAAATAACTAATTACCTCTATTAGGCAGTATAGTAGTAATTTTTAGAATTGAACAAAGAGACTGAATGGTCATATATGCATATGGTTTGAATCTTCATACAAAATGGAAGGTATATAATATAAAAAGTGAAAGTCCCTCCCAGTCCTTTTCTTGGAAGGTAAATGTTATTAACCATTTCTTGTGTATTCTTCCAGAAAAAGGTTGTAGATACTTGCAAACACATACACATACTGTTATATAATTTGAGTTTTTTTCACTTATACTCGAGTTCTTTTTTTGTCTGCTGTATAATATCCTGTCATGTTCTTATGCTATAGTTTAACAGGTCTCCCTTTTGGGTGGACATTTAGGTTGTTTTCATTGTTTGGCTGTTCCAAGTGATTGTCTCTGAACGTTCAGTCTCTTGCATTTTTATCCAAAACTGCATCTAAACTGTGGTGCCGTGAGCATTCTTGATATATACTTTTGTGAGTATGCCCATATGGCAGAATGTTAGCAGTGGGCTCATGGATTGAAAGGGCATACGTATTTGAAGTTTTGATAGCAGTTTCCCAGTTGTCATCAGGTAGTGTCATACCAATTTCTATCCACACTGTCAGTGCAGAAGAATATCTAGCACCAGAGAGTGTGCGACTTGTAACATTTTGCCCATTGATGTTATATTTCAACTAGAAAAATCAAATTCCTGTGGCCCTAGTGATACGGTAATAACCATGTTGTACAATGATATCAAGGTTAGACCAGTCTTGCAAGATAAAGCTGACACAATTATTTATGCATTTTAAAAATTGTCTTCCTTTTTCCATATATATGTATATATGTGTGTGTATAAATAAACTCATCTATGTTTATCCCATTATAACTATTGTTTGATGCTTAGAGGCAGAAATTCCTAGATGTACCCTAATCACCTATAGCACTTCGGCAAATCTCTCAAGCTCTTTGGTGCCTCAGTTTCCTCATCTCTAACAAAGAAGGTTGCGTGGGGTGATCTGGAAGACTCATCATTTGGTTTTTCTTTCTTGCATTTTAAGCCATAATTGGGTCCCTGTGAGTCAGTTTCAGACGACTTGTATAGTTTCACTCTACCGTATACTAGTAACTTGAGAGGTTGGCCAACAAACAACACTCCCAGAGAAAGAATTACCCAAAAATATTTGCTGTCAGGGACATGAGCAAAGGAAATGGGAACAAAAACTGAATCTTCACCTGGCATTTCAAACGTTTCCATCAGATTTTATAGGTTGTAGACTGAAGAAATTCAGTCCTTTTATCATCCATTGTTCATCTGTCTGCCTGTTCTCTGTGAATCCCATTGTACCATGTCCCCTGTTCCTCCTAGATTGTGACTATGGGAGATCAAACTTAGCACCCAAAGCCATCGTTGCTGTTTCATATCATTGCACTGTTAATGCAGCACCGAGTGTGTGAAACCCCCCTTGGTCGTATACATTGAGCTGGGGTTTCACCCCCCCTCCCCGTGTCTCCTCCACCCTTGGGATGTGCTGCTCTGCTTCCCTTTAGGTCCTTCCTGACCTCATCTCTACACAGGGATTTTTATCTGGCACATCGTTGAATACCACCCTCTTGCCGTTTCTCAAGGTTAATTTGATCAACTCCAGTTTTCCCAGCTGCTAGCCAGGCTGAGCGCCTTCATACTTTATCTGGGATGAATCCTATGGGTATCGGAACGGGGAAGGTACTGCAGCATATTGGTGCCTCCCAGGAGATTCTCAGAATGATCCAAAGTTTTTTGTTGCAGCAAAAGCTCGTTCAGAAGTCTTTGGGCCGTTTGGCTTAGCGTGGGCTCACACGTGCCAAGGCTCGGCGGGCAGTCTCAGCTCGGCTCAGGAGCTGGAGTTCGTGCCTTTTCCCCCAACTTGTTCTTCCCTGCCTGGCCTTTCTCTTCCTGCCTTCATTGTACATTCCAGAATTGCTCTGTTCCGGAACACTCGTGTCTGCCTCCAAGCCAGTGGAATGTTAACTTTTACACCCTCCGTGAGGCAGCTACCAACCACCATTTATTGTGTCTGTCACATGCTGTGTGCTGGGCAAGGCACTTTATGTGCCTTATTCAAGAGGATGCAAAAGCCTGGTTTTCTCCATTTTACAGAAAGCCGGTGCAGGACTCAAAGGGTGAAGGGACTTGCCCAGAGTCAGACAGCTGGCGAGCTCAGAGGCCCGCAGGCTCCTGGTGTACCCATCTGTACTGCAAACCCCAAGTCCCTTCACTCCACCCCACGACCTGGCTCTTCTATCTCATCCAGCATCGCGCACGTTCACAACCTCTCAGGCTTTGCTTTCGAAATCGCTACATGCTACTTGAGCTGTTGGTTTCAGGATTAATCATATTTCTCAGATGAAGCTCCTCTGATCTCCCTTCTTGTCCTAAGTAATCCCTTTTCCTTCAAGGTATCCTTTATAGAGTTCTCAAGCTGCTTTTGGGGCGATCCGACTATTTAGTAAAATATAACTTCAATGGAAACACATTGTACATGGAATTATATTAAGAGCCTATATATAATGACTACTACTACTAATGATTTCATGGGAAAATGCCCTCCCGCGGAGATGTTCTGGGTGCTCCAAAGTTAGAAATAGGAGAAGAATTGCAAACAATTAAATTGGGGATCATGGACAGTGCGGAAGTAAAGCACCCTCTTAAAAGGCCAATCCATTTAGCATAATTAAAGGGAGGAAGGGTGGGGATGTCCATCAGCCCAGAATCCTATTTAAATGAAGCATCTTGGAAGTGGGGTCCATGCCTGTGTTGCTAAGCAGCCCCCCATCTGAGGGTCTGTTCTGCCTCACTCGTGTCCTTACGTGGATTGCAGACTAGTGTCCCTAACCTCTAAGGCAGTCACCTAAGTTCTAATTATTCCAGAGAGCCCATGTGGCTGGCTGGGTAGGAAGTCTGTAGTTTATCTTCCTGTTTTAGGAAGGAGGGGATTCTCTTCTTTTTAGAAGCACTGTCTGTATGGTAGGATTTCATGTGAATGCTCTGAGTCTGAGACACTGAGAGGTGAGTCTGAATCCCTGAAGTGCTGTGGTTTTTCACTTTTTTTTTGTTTACTCAGTACGTATTTGTCAGAGTGGAGTTTTCTTGCTGTTTTTAATGGATGTCTGGCATGTCCCACTCTCCAAGTTGAGATCTCACTATCTCTAAGGGACATTGTATAGAAAGAACGATACCCTGTTTCCCTGAAAATAAGACCTAGCCGGATCATCAGCTCTAATGCGTCTTTTGGAGCAAAAATTAATATAAGACCCGGTATTATATTATACCCAGTCTTATATAAGACCCGGTCTTATATTATGTATATATTATATATTAAATAATAGTTAAATAAAATATAATATATATTAAATAAGAGATGGTCTTATTTTAATATAATATATAACATATTAATTTTTGATCCAAAAATGCATTGGAGCTGATGGTCTGGCTAGGTCTTATTTTCGGGGAAACACGGTAGCTAGGTAGATATCAAAATGCACTTTATAAATAGTCACAGCAAGACTCCACATCCCCACGTAGGGCTCTCGAAAGGCCTAAGTGGGGCTCATACTTCCTTCCTGTCATCTTATTACAGTTTCTAAATTTTAGAATCCTAAAGCTTGGGGGCTGAAACTTCTGCTCCTGGGGAGGAAGGAGGTTGAATTGAGCTGGAGCAGCCGGGCCTGTGTGTGTAGGGCCTTAGCTGGGATGGAGTGGGCCTCAAAAGAGGGGAAGGGGTTGTTCTGAGTGTTCAGCCTGCCTCACGTGTGCCAGGCCCTTACTAGATCTGCTTTCCCCGTAAAGAGTGAAACAGGACATGTCAGGGAGCTCACCTATGTAGCTGCCTGTGTGTGACTTGTGGGCCCAGGAAATATTCTGAGGCTTGAGCACCTACTGGGATTGAGATAAACAAGGAGTTCGGCAGAAGTGGGCTGGTACGGCCAGAAGGGCTGAGGGCCCTTCCGTGGAATTCTTATGAGACCCACTCCTGAGTCCCCAGAATGCGTCTTGGACTCATTCCCCTATCATAAGGGCGGGGTGACCCAAGTATGTTGAGTTTGGTGAGACAATTTGTTCCCTGAGAAAGACTTCGAGCCCAAGCTTTTCTAACCCGTCTGTTCATTTGACCAAGACTTCAAGTCATCCTAGAGATCGGTTAGGGTGACGTACCATCACCAGGGGACGTGCAACAGAGATTCAGCTCAGATGTTCTTGTTTTCTCGTGGGCATCTAACCGAGCTTCCCAAGAGCTCTGGAGAAGAAAGGCTAAGTGGTTTTCATGTACCTTCTGGGCAAATGTCCCTTTGGTGAGCGTTGGGGTCGGGGGAGCAAATCATCTCCTCTCTGGTTGATATAACAACTGCTGTAAAATGTGCTGTATTATAATGGCAAAGATTAGAAGCAGATGCAACCTATGAGCTTGGGCAAATTTCTTAACTTCTCTAAATCTTAGTTTCTTCATCTGTAAGATCCCAATACTAATATCTATGCCAGGTTATAGAGGGGGCTGGAATATTAAATGCATTCACCGTACGTGTATTTAACACATTGCTGGGAATAGATTAAGTGTTCAATTCAATGTTAGCTGCTGCTGTTAATAACAATAGTGGTAATAATAATTTCTTAGTCATACATGCAAGTACAGAGTGGTGCTTACTTTTCTTAACTCTCCAAGTGGTGAAAGAGCAGCTGTAGGGAGGATGTTTATCAGCATGATTCAAACGGACTTGCAATGAATTATTCTTCTGTCTTCCTATGTCTGGACTCCCACACTTTAATAGATGTGTATTTAGTTTGTTGATTAGTATTTTCCAGTGGAGCTCATATTAGCACTCAACTGTCATTTGAAAAGCCATCTTAATTATTTATGTGATTGCTTTTTCTTTTGTATTTACAAAGAAATACACTTTGCATATATTTAAGAAAGATGATTAAGGGATCAGTCATCAGGAACAGCAAGCAATGGTTTATATCAAAATGGTTATTGAGAGAGCAGGGAGATGAGGGGTAAAAAGAAAAGATTTATTAGTCAGAGGTAATGGAATATGCATGTGTTAGGGAGAACACATGCTCCACTGATTGTAGCCACAGTTTGATGCTGAAGACTGAAGTGTTGTAATTATTCTAGTTTGAATAGAGTTGATACCCGGTTTATTTATCTCGTTGGAGTGAAGGTCTGTGGAAAGCTGACAGTACTGTCATATTGCAGCCTCATTGACAAACATTGGCAATAATGATTTTAATATTATTTTCAGTTATGGAGTACTAGGTACCAATCAACATATTAGGCATGTGGGTTCGACAGTTTGCTGTGCTTCCAATGGATACCAACACCCTGTGTTTTCATGGCGTGATATTAGGGAGTGATGGGCTAGGACGTTCAGTAATTGCTTGCACTTTTAGGAATCACTGGCGAAATCCAGCTATGTACTTTTAGGCTTCCTGAAATTCACTCTGTGACTTGCTGATTTGGGATAGGTTGGATGTTTGTGGGAATTTACCCCAATCTCCTTTGATGATAAAAGCTTAAGTCTCATCATTTGCCTTTACAGATCCAAGGCCATCGGTGTGATGCCTTCTTTTATGTGATGTGTGTGTGTGTGTGTGTGTGTGTGTGTGTGTTGGGGGAGGCGTGCTGCACATGTTGTAGGTAATATACAAGCCTGATACCTGTCTAAGCCGGTGACTTGTCTTGGAAAAGATGATCACTGTCCAACACGTCACAAGTTATAGGGATGCATCCCCATTGTTTTGAATGATCTTTAGCTAAACAAAAATATAAAAACTATTCATATTAGTAATAGTCAGAAATGATTGGGAAAAGTTCGTTCTAAGTCAGCCACTAGATTTGTTCCTCATTTCTTTGTTTTAAAAAGTGTTTTTATGTATAGTATTGGATTTTCAATAAATAAACTACGATATAAACAAGTCTGTGAACCAGCAAGAACTCTATAACCCACTTGCTTAAATCAATAAGCACACACACAGACAAAGGTGAAGATAAACTTCTAGAGTTCACCCTTGGGCCTATTTTTTGTTTACAAAATGTCGTATTATTATCGTCACCTGCAGTGGGGTTGGATATTCAGCGTTTTCTCTGTACTTAGTACTATGCTGAGCAGTTAGCAATGAAATATTTACATTATGTGTGAAGCTGAAACCCATTTTGCAGATGAAGCACTGGAGGCCAGAAGAGGGAAAAAGGCTTGCCTGAGCTCACACAGCTGGGAGCCATATGGGAGATCCAGGATTTGAAACCGTATTTGCTCGACCCCATAGCCATCTTGTTTTTCAATCCAGAATTCCTGGTGTGTGTTGTGTCAGAAGACTGGCCTCTCTTTTTCAAGGACTTAGCCAAGGATTGTATTCAGAGAGATTGGCTGGTTTATGTATAAATGTTTTTCTGTTCTCGATATGAGGGTACCTGTGGATGCCTAGGAAAGAAAGCTTCATGGGTGGCTTTTAGTAATCCGATGGAGTTGATGAAACTCATCACAGGAAGTTCTTTCATTCCCAGACTTCCGTTTCAAGTGGTGGATAGTGTACTTACTGTTCTACTTAAGTTGGCTATTTGGCCTTTCTTGTCACAGGCCCAGGAAAGATTCTTCATCAGATAATAAATTATTCATCCCCCCATAGACATAATTGGTTGCTAAAATATTCTGAGTTTTCTCTGTCTCCAGAATACCTAAAACTTGTGCTTGGTACTTACCCTCTAAGTTTTCCATTTTATTTCTCATTGTGGAAATTTTGCGTTGACCTAGTCTTGAATGTTATTCATTGTTCTTTGATCACTGTCTCTGTGTGTTCATTTTTTATTTTCCTGGCCACAGCTCGCCGTCTTGAATGGAATCTTTCAAACTTTATATTCACTGTAACCTTTGTATAACGAGGGCTGTGATGAACCGCAGAGTTTTAGAGAGTGAAAGTCAAGCATAGGTGGCCAGCTCCAAACCATCACTCCCAATCATGTGAAACCCAAAGCAGATGCATCCCTTTATTACTATGGGGTCCCCTGAGTTCTTATTAAGCAATTTTGACATAGTTTGAAGAGACGGATTTCATCTTCAGATGGTGTTCAGCCAATGGCTGAAAGGCCTGCTTCTGGGCCAGTAGGCATTTAGACTCCATTATTTAAGAGGGAAAAATATGCTAGAGACTGTTTTTCATATTTATTATGGGGCATTTACAGAAAATCTCAGACATAGCAGGTGTTAGACGAAACAGAGAGGCGAAGCAGTCCTTGTGCCAATAAAACCCCGTATGAAAGGGCAAATAGAGATATAACTATGGACGAGGCAGCCAGTTTCAGAACAGGGCAGCACACGCTGCAATAGGTTATGGCGTATTTTAAACACATTTTAAATATATGTTTAAAATAGACTAATTTTTTAATTTGCAGGGAGACAGCCCAGTGGAGTTGAGGGCGCCTGAGTTTTGGAGTCATACAGACCTGGGATTGACTCCTGGTTCCTACACGTGCTCCTTGGGTATCTCTGGGCAAATTCAGTCGCCTCTTTAAACCTTGATTTATTTACCTGCAGAATGGTGCTAATGATGGCTCTCAGGGTCATTGTGAGGACAAAGAGAGGTGATACACCTGCTCTGTTGTACAGAACCTGGCACGTAGTCAAGACGCAGAAAATGGCAGCTTCAGGAGAGGCTGACTTGTTCAACACAGATTCCCAGAAATGGACTCTCAGAAATCTTGCTAGAAAATGTTTCCTCTTTAAATGAACAGAGTACTAGGAAGTAGCCAAGTCTGTTTCCACCTTCCCATCAGTGTGTCAGTTCATACTGAGATGAGCTGAAGTAAGGAGCAGGGGGCTGCTTCCATCTGTATGGGGCAGCAAGGTGACTGTCCATGTCCCCTGTGCCCTGGTCCCCTGTGGACATGGCTGGTCTTTGGCAGAGGCTGGGGTTAGTGCTGGAGAGAAGTGGAGCTGGCAGAGCCAACTCTGTGTTCCCAGGAGACTTACCTGGGACTAGTCTCCGCCCCTTAATCACCTGGGGGATGCAGGCGTAACTAGTTTTGAAGACCCTAACAAAGGAAGCCTTAGAAGTGGCTGTGAGGGTTTTAAAATCTGTCCACAGATTCTTTGATACTTCTCCCTTTAAAAAGTAGAGCCTAATTCTCCTCCTTTTGAATGTGGGCTTGACTTAGTGACACTCGGAATGAATAGAATGTGACAGAAGTCATGGCGTGTGACTCACAGGAAAGGTCATAAAAGGTAAATGCTTCTTCCTTCCTCACTCTCTTGGATCACTCGCTCGGGAGAAGCCAGCTGCCATGTTGTGAGGATGCTCGAGCACGCCTCACATGGACAGGCCCATGTGACAATGACCTGAGGACTGTGGCCGACAGACGGACAACCATCTCACTCATGAGAGCGCTTGAGTCAGAACCACTCAGAATTCCTGACCTGTAGAAACTTGCTGAGATACGAGAGGCTTACTATTGAAGCCGCTACACTGTGGGGAAATGTGTTACGTAGCAGTGGGTGAAAAGCACAGGGGTCACAGCCGCAAGGGGAGAAGGGTCTCTGAGAGACACTGGGCAGTGAGTTAAAAGGACAAGACAGAGGACTCACCCTGCGATCACCTCTAAATGCAAGGAATCTTAAGCTCTTAGGGTTGCCTAATCAGCCATCCAGGTCCCCTCACCTGAACCTCTTTCTGATGTCTAGACCACAGACACACCATCCCTGGACAGAGATCTTCCGGCTTTTGGCTTAAGTTCTTCCCATGATGAGAAAGCCCCATCCTCCCAAGGCAGCCCCTCCTATTTCCTCACGTCTCTTACATAGGAAGTTCTCCCTTGAACTGAAGTCACACTCTTCCTTCGAGTGTCTTCCACCCACCCACTCTGGTTCTGCCCGCCGTGTTCCACAGGGCCCCCTTCTCATCAGAACCCAACTACTAATACTTAATCTCTCAAATTCCCTAAATAATAAACCCACAGTTATCGAAGACAGCAGGTTACTAAAAGTCGGCAGTGAGGCTGCCCCTCGTTTATTACTGGAGTCTGGGATGCACATGGTCACGCTCGGCATCTGGGGAGAAGGGCGTCAGCTTCAGTCCCCTTCCACAGGCAGCAGATGCGGAGCCCGGACCTGCTTCGCCTTCGCTGGAGGTGGAGTCAATGCGGATGAAGAGCACAGTCTCCTTTTAAATGACTGAAGGGCACTGCACTCTCCCCCGGCCATTCTGTTTCTAATTGTTCCAACTACAGTGTGATCTGTACGCTGGGTAGCTGGGAGAAACTTCAATGTGTCTTTGTAATGGCTTTGTTGTTGTTTATTGAGAGGGACTAATTAACTTTGATTATTGCACTAATATTATGGCACTTTGACAGCCCTTCAGATTTATGACTCTGGGAAAATAAACAAATGAAATGCAGGTGCTGGAGCAGAAAGAATAAGTTATTACTGAACTTTAATTACTTGGAATGTGTAGCCAGGAGAGAATTAGTTGATGAATTACAGGCTGCTTAAAATCTACACCAAATTGTAAGCAATATGAAGACAAAAATAAAAAGAGGGGCTGGAGGGTGCTGTTGTCAAGGCAGGAAAGGATGGGACCCATCTGTAATGGTCTCAGTAGTGTTTCCTTGATTAATCCCTATGGTTTCCATTCCTGCAGAAACTTACACAGTGCTACTCAAAGCATGGTCCCCCAACCCACGGTGTCAGCTTCACTGGAGAACTTGTGAGAAATGCAAATTCTTGGGCCCCACCCAACACCTACTGGATCAGAGTTTCTGGAGCTGGAACCCAGCAATCGGTGTTTTGCCCGCCCTCCAGGAATTCTGGTACATGCAAAAGTTGAGAAGCACCACTCAACAGTTCTCATGCTGTTTGATTTTTTTTTTTAAATAAAAGGGCAGGTACAGATTTTTATCTTTGCTTGTAAAAATCAAATGTTCTCCCAACCTGGTTCACCAACTCACCCAAAGATTTTTCGGGTTATGTTGAAAAATGGTGCAAATATTTATTACCTTTCAGTACGTACTAGGGATAGTGGGTGATAGAACACAGTTTAGAATGTTGTCATTCCCCTCAAGGATTTTGCAAGTGAAGTAATGCCCCCTTCAAGGACTTTGCAAGTGAGGTGATACCTCCAAACTGTACCCCTGCCAGAATCCGGTGAGCATGGTGAGGGTGGTATTGCTGTGACTCCTGAAAGATGCTTTCCCGGTACGCTTCACAGCAGGATCCTTGAGGAAGGAAGTATTGGCAGACTGCAGTCAGCCCAGATGGTGAGGGCACATTCCGGTGGAAGGAAGGGCATGAGCAGAGCCTGGATGCATGTCCTGGGAATGGTGAAGAGTCACATTTGGATGTGAGGTGGGGGAGGAGGAGGCCAGCAGCTGCCATTCAAAGCCGGGTGATTCAGGACCTTGGATCCCATTCTCTTAGGCGAATGGGCTTTATTCTCTAGGTCCTGGCAGCCATTGAAGGAGCTGAGTGGCAGTGATTCAGTCCACACACAGTGATGCAGAAAGATAGATGCTCAGGCTGACTCAGAGAAGGGGAGCCCGGAGGCCGGGAGACACCATTAGCTGTTAAAGTGGCAGCTGGGAGTTGGAAAGGATGAGAAGGTTGCTGAGTACACTTGCTTATTTCCCAACATTCCAGGAATCTTGGAAACCCATCAACCGAATCCCAAAAAATAAACAGAATCATCCCTTCCAACGTTTCCTGCTCTGAAAAACCTTTATAAAATTTTGGGGGAAACGTGCCTCAGTCTTAGAAACTCTGTGGAAATAGAAACATATTTACTCATCTGCAACCCTTTCTTAGGAGTAGGGTGATCAGACCGTTTATTATTCAAACCAAGAAATATTGAGAGCCAAAGGAGGGGCTTTGAATAATCGTACCCAGAGAGCAGGCCTCAATGAGGAGAAAGACTGGGAAGTCTGAGCAACCTACGTACGAACAGTTATCCCGATAATCCAATGAGGGTACATCTGAGTGGCTGGCCTTGCTGGACTCAACACAGAAGGGGTCAGGCCTGGCTTCTGATGCGGCAGATTTGAGCGTCACACTGGCCTCAGCCCCTACGTTTCTTGGTTCTCTCCTGTTAGCACTTTTCCTTTTAAAAGGCTGTTCTTCTTCATTCCTGCAAAAGCTCAGCCAGCCTCCAGCCCAAGATTATCTCTATTTCTTAGACAGTTGCAAATGTAACTGTGACTCCAGATCTTTCGTGGCCAAGCAAGCTGCTAAGCGTTTTTTTGTTTTGTTTTTCAATTGTAGACCTTTCCTTTCCTATCCCTTATCTCACCATCCATCTGGAACCTTCTGGATCTTAGGATGATGGATACTTGAGCAATAGGAACACATTTCAATGTTACACTGAGCCAGGCCCTTTCACAAAGTAAATCTACCCAGAATGCCATTTAGAACGAAGTACCTAGTGGTCATTTTAGAATGGCCTTCTGTTTGGGATGGTTCATGGCTTGTCTGATTTATAAATGTGGATAACTGAGAGCTGGTTAAATGTTTGTTTTCAGCTCTGGGTAAATTCACATTATTGGTGGAAATTCTGGGGTACTTGGCAGTGACGTTAGTGGTCGTGGTCATATTTGCAGGCTTGAGCCGCTGTTTATGGCATCCTTGCACACCTGCCAACACAGGTGGTCTTAGGGAGACCTCAAAGAAAAGCAGGAGTAATTCTATATTTAAAGTATATGTTGAAAATAAAGTTCTTTTTAGTCATATACGACTGGTTGGGTTTTGCAGAACTCACTTAACCATACTTTTTAGGGGATGCAGTAAAGATGGGAGCCAATGTATGCAAGAATAATATAATGAGGAATTCAGATATATATGAATTAACAAAGTCGTTTGTCCTGTTAGGGAATGTTATGAATTAACAGGTCATATTTGGATATACTGTGGTTATAAAATGGTAGAATTTTAGGACTGGAAAGGAATTTGACATTATCCAGTTCAACTTCCCCACTTGACAGATAGGAAAACTGAGGCTCCAAGAGGGTAACTGACCTGTCAAATGTTACTTAGGCAGTTATGCCCTTTTTTGAGACAAATTATCATGCTGCCCATTTACTTATTGTGGGGAAAAAATGTGTGTGTGTTTGTTTGTGTGTGTTTGTGTGTGTGTATGTATTTTTTAAAGAACAGAATTGCCTGTAAGACAGGAATGTAAAACACAACACTTAATGCTTCACTGGATGGCTTATTTAATCCTCCTTATTTTTATGATAATGACAGTAATAATGGGAGCTAGCATTGTGTGCCAGTCATTGTGTGAAACACTTTAAATGTCTTAATTCAGTTCATCCTTATGACAACCCCAGGAAGTAGCTAATAGAAACATATGAAATGTTACTACTTTCAGATGAATCTATGAGGCACAGAGAAGTTTAAGACCTTTTCCAGGCTCACACAGCATGTAGGCAGCAGAGATTAAGTGCTGTAGGGGGACAGAAACCTTGCTGTTGTATTCCTCTGGGTTTCCCCCACTGTGTAGCATAGTCCCTGGTCAGTAGGAGGCATTTAGTGAATGGTAATTTGTTGAATGAATGACTGAAGATACAACAAGATTGACAGTTGAGCCTTGGGGGTTGTAACTTGAGCAGCTGTATCCTGTCACTGTAGGAAGGAGCAGTTTGGTTGGTTGGTTTTTGGAAACCCAACCAGCAGAAGGTCCAGATAACTAGATTATTTCTCTGAAGCACTGAGCTATGACAACTGATTTTCCTGTCGATGCTCCTGAAGTGCTCCCGAATTCTTCACCTACCTTCTAACTTGTTAAAGAAGGACTCATGACTTGTGGGACATTGTGTCAAGCGTATTGCGTTCCAGTTCTTTGAAAGTTACTAATCCTGACTTGGAAAACCTCAGTCAACCAGCTTCCCTAGCCATTCTGGAGAAGTGGGATTTGGCTGTAATGAGGAGCAGACTCATAAGTCAACTCTGTTTTGAAGGATGGAAAAGTGGATCATTTATGTAGAAAGACAAGCTCAAAAGGCACAATCCAAGAGCAGAGAGGGATATGTGGGAGGGCTAGTGGCAAGACCAGGAGACTCGGGTCTTTACTTGAGACTGCGTGTAATCGAGAGACAGCAGGTTGATCAGAAATCGGCAACTGTTTTAAAAATTAAAAGGCCTCAGATGACGCTAGGCTTTTGGAAGCAAATATAGAACCTTCTGGTTTCTATTACTTAGGTTAGAAAACCAGCTTGGGTTGTGTTTGCTTCTAAGGTCCCTCTTCCTTTTCAGTTAATAAGTAATTGTCCTGAAGCCTGTCAAGATAAATATATACTGAATGGGAAATTAATGAGAGAGAGAGAGAGAGAGAGAGAGAGAGAGAGAGAGAGAGACAGAGAGAGAGACAGAGAGAGAGACAGAGAGAGAGAGAGAGAGAGAGAGAGAGAGATCTCCAGAGTGTTTTTATGGAGCTTTATAGTGCCGGCCTCTGTACCATGGGTTTGATCACTGTTTTCGGCATTCTCTGATCATTTCTTGCTCAGAAAGGAGGAAATTAGAATTGTTGAGCTATGATTTGTTTTAATCAGAAAGAAATTGTCTAACATAAATCTCCTTGTGAGTGCTGGAAAAGCCCTAAAGCGGCCAGGAAAAAAATATATATATCAATACTTTGCGAAGGAGGAGTGATTGTTCCAATTCGGGGCTTAATTGACTTTAAGCCTTAATGAAACTCAGGCCAGAACGGGCTGCACACACTTTGTGGTTGGGATCAACAGTGAAATCTACACTGGGAGAGGAGGAATTTAGCGTGGTTACTTGGTTCTTTGCTATTGGTGCAATTTTCTAATTGAGTGGGGCTACCTAATAGCAGATAGCAATTTTATTTTATGGTTTTTATGAAGAGAGTAAATTTTTTTTTTTGACTAACACAGTAATTTATTTTAAATTACAGCTTTTTCTATTGGAAGCATTCATTTGTGTGAGATTATTGTTCCCTTAGTGAACTTTCACTGATGCTGTAGAATTAAATATAGATTTAAAAAAAAAAGATAGTATATATTTTAAATTTATCAGTGGACAAATGGGGAGTATATAAAGACTTTATTTAAGAAGAGTAAATAGCCCACCCGATCAACATGGTGGGTACTAGAAAGGATTCCTTTAGCACCAGTGAGCCCCTGTTCAGCCCTAGGCACCTTCGTGGGTAGGGATGCTAAAAGTTACTTACTTGATCAGTCTAAAAGGATGGGGCTATGAAATATGTCATGTGAGTATAAACAACAGGCTTGGGATCTGGCCTTCCTGAGGTTGAATCCTGTTTCTGCCACTTATAAAACCGGTGACCTTCAGTTCTTATAGCCTCAGTTTCCTCATCTGTAACATGGGCATGATAACAGTACTGGGATCATAAGGCTGTGAAGATGAACCAAAGTCCTGCACATAAAGTGCGTAGAATGGTACCGACTGTGTGCTATATAAGTGCTTAGCAAAGATAAAAAAATATGTTATTTGGGGCCCTGGTGTGATCTGGCCCCTGCCTACGTGTCCAGGCTCATCTCTGACCATTCTCTTCCTTGTTCCAACCACATATCAAACTCGTTGCTGGTCCCAAACCCTTTGCTGGTCCCCAAACTCATTGCTGGCCTCTCTGTGTCTTGGCCCATAATATTTCCTCTGCTTGGAAGGGTCTCCACGGAGCTTGTCCACCTAACCAACGCCTCTGTATCCTATGAACTTCTGTCCATAAGGAGTCTTTCCCATAGAGCTTTCCTGGATTGCTCTTCCCTCTCTCTCTCCCACCTTCCTTTTCTCTCAACAGACAGTTAGCCCCCCTTTTCTTTGAGTCCCGTGCTAGTGACGTGTCAGTGACTAAGACAGCAAAGGTTCCTGCCTCCAAGGACCTTATTTATAGTCCACATTTTGGCTTTTAAATATGTATCCATCACAGAGCTGATCACATTATGCATTGATTGTTTACCAATGGTCTCCATACTTCATCGACATTTATTGACATTTTATTATATGCCAGGTATCCCACTAAACTCTGAGCGTCTGTGGATACATGACACTGTCCTTCCCCCCAGGAGTCCAGGGGTGGTGACAGACATGTAAATTAATAATAGTAATAACAACAACATAATAATAATATCGACACTCTACTAGGTGTGTGTATTGTGTGTGGTGGGGCGGAGGAGAGCAAGGCCCGGGTGGTGGCCTCAGCTTAGTCACCCTCAGGTGGGAGCAGACGCAAGGCCCATGTTTCTCATCACTTTTGGATGGTGTAGGACCATTTGGTTAGAAGTATGAAGGGTTTTTCTTTGACTCCAGCCCTCTAGTTAGTGGTTGCGAGGGCAGATTTTGGATTCAGCCCAACCTAGGTTGGCATCCTGGCGCTGCCTTTCCCTAGCAGTGTGTGGTCTCAGCCAAGCACTTGTCCACGTGTCTCTCTCAATCTAACCATGGAAAATGGGGATATTGCATCCCTGACACATACTTGTCAGGATCAAATGAGATAGCAGTTCCCGGCTCGTGCCCCGCACTCAGGAACACCTGCCAAGTGCTGCCCATTGCACCGAAAGCTTCTAATGTTACTTCCCTGTGCCTTGCATGTCTTGGGTTCTAACCCATCAAGGCACACCGCCCTTCCCCGTTGCCCGCCAACAGCTCTGCTCTCCACGAGGAGCTGGCCTCCTCAGTGCCAGACAGAGCCTCAACTGGGTAGATTTTGCTTCATGCTCCAACAAAGCCTCCTCCTTGTGGTATTGGATTTTGTAGGACAGTGACAGTTTCCAGAACCCTCTGGTCCGTGAGCCAATTTGGAGAAAATTGAATCATTCTCTGCGCCTCTCGGCTCACATCCTAAAAGGCTGCACAAACACTTTGGGCAGGCTTCAGCAACTTCACACGAGGACTCCATCACAGCTCCGAAATAAAAACATCCCCCGTTGCTCCCTGCGTGTGAAGCCGGAGTCTGTGCTTGGCACAGAACTCGGCGGTAGCAATAACACTTCCTCCCACCATATCATAAGGTCCTACAGAAGGCAGAAGCCACTTCACATGCTCAGTGCTTCTCCCTGTGAGGATTAAAATTGAAAAAAAGAAAAAAAAAAAGAAAACGGGAGCTGTCAGGATCCCAAATGTTCAGACGCGCTTCCAGCTAGAGGTAGGATAGGTCTTTTGAAGTCTGCAGAGAAATGGTTTCATATTCAGATTTGTTGAGCCGGGCTGGGAGAGGCCACAATCTAATGTAGCGATTCACTGCGTGGTTTCTCATCTTGTCATAGAAACTGACCTCATAGCATCATGCATGACTTCTCCTCAGCAAGGATCCTTCTGTCGAAATAGTCATCAATGTGGTAACTGACAATCGTAAGGGTTTTATGATTTGTGGAGAATTTGTACGTGAAAGAAAATGGATGAATTAGAAATATTAAACAGCTTAGCTGGGACCCACGTAGATGCATCATTGAGATCTTCCCCTCCCCCCTTCATACTATAAACATATGGCATGAATTTTCTGCTCTCATTACAGATGCTGAGAGAAGGCAAAGACAAATATTTATATTACATTCATGTTTTACAGTAAAAACACTGTTCGGTTTGTTTATACAGTTCCACTGTTACGGTTTTTATGGTTGGTAATGAAACCACTGTAAAACCAAGCCTGGGTTATATAGCAGATGCGATAAGCCCTAATATGCAGGGAGATACCCTGGATGGAATAGTTGCTGTCACACGTACGGAATCAACAATTGAATTATGTGTTAGGACAGGCTAAGCAATGCTGTAATAATAAACAACCTCAGGATCTCTGGGGCTTAAAACAACAAAGGTTTATTTCTTGCTCAAAGTACATTTCCATCATGAGTTGCTTGAAGGGCTCTGTTAGTTGGAGACCTCACTCAGCCACCCAGACTGACAGAGCAGCTTGCGTTGCTGGACGCTGTGCCGGGAAGAGAAAGGCACACGGATCTGTGTACTTGCCCTGCAAGCTTGTATTCAGAAGTGACACTGCCACATCTGTTCTTATTCCTCTGGCCAGAGCAGGTCTCCTGGCCACGTGCACCTACAAGGGGCAGGAGGCTGCAAACCCTCCATGCATGTAAGTGGAGAACTGGAAAACCAGAAAGCAGCCCTGAAGACTTTCTTCCATAGTTACTTCAAGGCTTTTTGTAGTTATTTAACTGATATTCCATTTTTAAGGCAACTTTGAATCAGAAGGGGACAGGAACGGCATCAAAGACCTGCCTGCCTGCCATGCCCAAACTCTTTCAAACTGATGAGACGTGGTCTTCGTTTTATCATGATCTGGATAGACAGGATTCATGGCTGTCCCAGGAATACATCACAATGCAGGAAAATCTTCAAAGCCACAAAACATTTTCAAGTTGAGCTGTGATTTTTTTTTTCTTTTTAAGTTTACATCTGGAAGTTCATCAGTAGACTGCACTCCTTTTAGATATATTACCCTCCAGGGGTGTATCCTGCCCCTGTGAAGTAGGCATAACATGCTGGAGATAAGCATTTCTCCAAAAAAATAAAAATAAAAAACTGTAATTATGAAAACAGCTTAAAATGACTTGAGCAGCTTAAAGGTGGTGTCTAGTACTGAGCTGTTCCAATATGGTACCACTGGCCATGTGTGGCAACTGAGTGCTTGAAAGGTGGCTGGTCCAGATCGAAATTATCTGTACATGTGAGATAAAATACCGGTCAAATTTGGAAGATTTCCCATAAAACATATAAAATATTATATTAAATTTTTATATTGCTTCCATGCCGAAACGATGGAGACATAGAGGTTGCAAAAAATAGTATAGAGGGTTCCTGGATACCCTTCACCTAGCAATAATATCTTATATAAACAGTACGATGATCAAATGTAGGAAATTGACATTGCTACGATACTGTTAACGAAACTACAGATTTTATTCATACTTCACTTTTACATGTACTCATTTGTGTGTGTGTGTATAGTTCTAGGAAATATTATCGCATAGATTTGTGTAACTACCACCTCAGCCTGCCTATAGAACTATTCTGTCACCTCCAAAGAAACACCCTTTGCCTTAGTTTTTATTCTTTGAGTTACATTGTAAGCAGGGCTATTACTGCGGGTAAAACCTCTAGGCAATTTAGTAGCAAATTTTTCATTTGCCTGTCCAGCCTACCTTTAGCATGTGGCTGAGTTATGCCAGTCTTTGCAAGAGGTGCTAGGCAGACACAAAGAAGGAAAGCCTGCACTCAGGGAACTCATAGTCTTTGGAGGGTTACAGAAATAGTTTTCTAGAGGTGAGGAATGGCGTAATAGAAATTGGTGCCTTGACCTGCCAAAGAGAAGAAAATGGCACAGGGTCTTTTCGTCCAAGTCTCAGGACCTAGTCATTTGCCCTTTCTTTACCTTTCCTTAAGCAGAGTAAGAATGGCTCAAATCACATTACAAGACAATTACTTTTTCACTCACTTTTTAAAGGAGAAAGGAATGCCATTCCCTTTAGTAGGCATTTTGTATGACCCATACAAGCCACATATTCTGTGATGTGTTCACTGGATCTAACTCCTAGATTTTCAGATTTTCTCCCCCCCCCCCCAAGGAAGAACCTCAGATATTGTGTTTGGAAATTTTGGAAATACGTAATATTCTTGGTGTTGGAAAGCTTTTAAACAACAAGGTTAATTAGGTATTTGTTTCTACGACTATTTAAAGTAGTCTTTCTTGATATGGGTATTTGTATCCTAGGACTTGTATCCATTTCTTATTGTTAAGGTGAAGGACAGTTTGTCATACTTTTTAACATGCGGGAGGCCATGGAGAAGCCCCTGTCTGCGTTTTCTCCAGGCTGCACAACCTGGGCACCTGAGCCCCATGTGATCAATCTCCGTCATGGCCCTTTCCGTTTCATCACATCCTTGTAAACCATATTGCCTAGTTTAACTTTTCCTGGACAAAGCAGGAGGATTATGTCACCAGTTCTCCAGGCCATACGTCAGTATAGCATATTGTACTTTTATTAATCCAGGACCATGTTTTGCCTTTTCTTCCCCTGAAGGATGGAAACTTATTTGCAATGCTTGTTTCCCATCGTAGGGTTTTTGGGACGTTGGAAATCTTAAAACAAATACACAGTAGTTTTAACATAAAACCAATGGCCATTAGAGTCCCAGGTGGACAAGAAACCTAATTTCTCTGAGCCTCAGTTTCCACGTGTGTAAGTTGAAGTGACTAATAATGATGTTTCTATGATTTGTTGTGTTGATATTAGAACATCCAGTATTTGGTGTAGTGTGAGGCACACAGATGACATATAGTAAACTTGGCTTTTGTACAAATGATTGTTGTGATCAAAACAGATAAAGCCTCTAAGCATAGGACATACGGGTACTCAGTGAAATAGTGCATTTCAGTTCCTTTCTCTTATTTGTTGAATGAGTGAGCAGATGAATGAATGAATGAATGAATGAATGAATGAATATACTTGAATTCTCTAGTCTCAATGAGCTTTCTGCTTAGAAGTTGAAAGGAGCTCTAAATAACTGTAATAAATCATGTGGCACCAAATCAGAAAACAAAGAAAACGATGTATGGAAGCGAGATAAATGTTCATTTTCCTTATTTCGTTTTTTTTCTCTAAGTCCTTATCTTTATATGATATAAATGATTGGATATGAAAAGATTCCTTGGTAGATGTGGGTGTGTTTCAGGGATGTAAATGACATGATGGGTGTTTCCCAGGCATTTAAGACCTCCTAAGGCTTCCATTTCCATTAAGCATTATGGATGCATTCCAAGAGTTTAATTAATACAACATCTCTTCATGCATTGTAATTCCTCACTAGGGTTATGAGAACTTGGGAGTGTTTAGTTTCTTACTCAGTTGATTAAAAGGTACTTTCTATGGTTTTCCAACTAGCTATTTTTTATGGAATTTAGTAGTTGTCAATGAATATTAAATCAATACAGCTAGAATGATCAAAGTGTTGAGAAGAGCTTTCATCTGAACATAGACGAATAGTTCACTTGCCTTAGTTGGGAAAAACAATGTTGTAAGGCTACCGATTGGAGTAACAGGGTCATATCTGAAAAATCCCAGAGTAGGAGGAGTATTATCTGGAAGTTTTAAGGAGCTAATAGTAGAAAAAAAAAAACAAAAAAACAAAAAACAGCAAGTTATATTTTATAGAGTGGTCACTAGACTATACGCCGTTATGATATGGTCCAGGCTGAAGTCATTGGCTTATATAAGGGTATCAACAGATCTATGGATGTTAAGATCCCTAATGGGTATCGGGGGGCTGGGAGTAGGAAGAATGTGTTTTTTGAATGATTTTCCTTGGGGCCAATGGAGAAAATGGAACCTACATGCAGTGAACTATGGCACATCTTCTGTTTGGATTCCGTGCTCTGCTAACCGTGAAGATTAGATTAGCTCCTGCTAAAACTTGAAGAGCAGTGAGGACGATGGGGAGTGGCAGAGGAGGAGAGCAGGGAGGATTTGGAGGGGCAGGCAGAGGTGAGGTCAGTACCAGAGTTCCCAACGTCCTTTTGCGCTGGTATTTGATCCAAGCCATGGCTCAGAGGCAGCAGTTCATGAGCAAGATGGAGTTAGTTGCAAGAGGCAAGTTTGTGGCTGAGCCAAGCCAGCAACAGGAGGAAGCTTGTGTTCTTAGGACCAGGAATAGGGGGGTTTCAGAGGCAAGTTGTGACAAGTTAATGGGAAAAATGACCAGGGCTTCAGCTCCCCTGTGCAGTCCTGGCCTCCCGGGAACCCTTGCCCGTGGTGGCCTCGCCCCGAAAGGTTTGCTCTTCATCACTGCTTACCGCTAGTCATCAACACCTCTGATGACTGTTCTGATGACGTAAACCAGGGGTCGCCCCGTTTTCATCCTCTTCTTGATTGGTGTAAGTTCATGAGGGATGAGAAAGGCTCGGTGTGTTAGCAACAGCGGTGACTCATTTGTTCATCTTCAGAGTGAAGTGAAGAGGGTTATCAGCAGAGCCATACACAGGGCATATGACATTGGTACAATAGCCTTGAAATATAGTTTTTTGAGGAAACAACAACAAAAAAGGTCAAGGAGTTAGTGGGCAGCCAGTGGCTGATGTAATCATAGCAACTAAACCCCTCGTACCTTTCTACCTTTTTTCAGGAGCTTCCTTCTCTCCCATAGCTTCCCCATTGAGGCTGTTGTCCAGTACTTCTTCCCATTCCTTTGTTAACACCTCCATTTTGGGGACTGTGGAAATGAAGGTGGCAGGAGTAGTTGGCACGAACTAGTTTAGGGCCAGCTATGGTCCATCACACTCTAGCCAAAGTGGTCGGTCCTTGGCCCAGCCAGGCCAGTCAGTGGAGAAGATGCTCTCTTGTCTGTGGGACTGGGAGCTAGAGTGATGTTTGTATAGGCTGCTATTCGCCATGTTTCCTGCTACCAGGAGACAGAACAAGAAAGGTGAAGGCAAGCTAAAATGAGAAAGAGCAAAAGACTCCCTTCGGCGAACTTCACCCTTGCCCTTGTCGTATTGTGGAGCCAGTAAACCCCACTTTGTGTGTGAGATAATGTCGGCAGGATTTCTGTCCCTTGCAACCAAATCGGTCCTATCTGACACACCTGGGGACTCTTTGGCTATGCCTAGTGAGTACCCTTACTCTCAGTGTCTCCCCTTCTTGCCTCATGATGGCTGCAGCTCATACCTCTCCACTCAGTTCTATTCTATAAACATGCTAGAGTGAGGAGTTGGGCCCTGTTTAGAGTGATTTGGCTCAGATCGTGCGTCTTTTCAAGGGCTGCCTGTAGTCACACTGTGCTACAGGGGGAAAACATCTTGGTTCCTGGAGTCAAAACCACTTGGTTTGAATCCCAGCTCTGTTTCTAAGTGGATGTCCAATGTGAGGCAGGGAATTAATCTGAGATGACATGGCCGAGGATTGTGAGTTGACTATGCTGAGGAATGGGGAGCTCTGGGCAAAGAGCCTTCCCTGTCACAGGTTCAGTATCCTTCAGTTCCCTTTATATTGTCCTCCCAAACTCCACTTGTTGGTATTTATTTGGAACCCAGGCCATCAGTCATCTGATAACTACATGGCTTTCTCAAGGGCCATTACTTGTGTCTGGAGCCTCTGGTCTTAAATGTCCAAACACTAACGATGAAAACCAGCTTTAAGGTTATATGTTTCATTTTTCACTCTCTTGTAAAGACAAAACTATGGAATAAAATATATTTGACCTGCTCCCTTCCCACCCTCTGGGCTGAGGACTAGATCAGGCAGCGTGGGGCTGCTGGACCACTGGATCATCACCCATCCCAGACCAGGGCCACCAGCCACGTGGCACCTCGGTGAGAATAAGAACAGGCACCCCTCCTTTCTCGTGGCCCACAGCTCCTCACCAGCTGGGCACACAGCCTGGTGAACAGAGTAAACACTGGAACACAGCCCACCTTGCCCCTTGGACCATTGCTGTTGAGTTGAGTCAACTAGACTGGTGGTCTTTCTTTGATCACAGGTAGAGAAGGTATGCCAATGGAAAATAGTGTAATAATGAGTTTCTAATATTTTTATTTGAGCTTTCAACAAAATGCTCCAAAAACATATCGGTAGTCTTCATTTGAAAAACCTTTGACATCTATTTTGTACATATTATATATAACATCCCACATGAATATGTTAATTCCATTTTATTAGTTTCAGTATCTTTTTTCCCCCTGTACATGACTGCTGTTTTATAGCTAAAGTTTGGTGGAATTAACATAGATTTCCCACATGGGGAAGGTTTGGGGTGGGGATTTATAGCAAGGCAGGTTCTTGATCCTTGGAAAGCATTCTTATCTGAGGTGGGATTTGAGAATGATGCAAGGTGGAATGGATGGCATAGCTATATGGAAAAATGGATTGGAATAATTATTAGAGTGCTTCTCATATCAGAGTAGAACCTTCCCTGACGAGTGATGAAATGCTCGTGCTTGGAGTCTTTTTAATTAATCTTTTTTTTTTTCGTTATATTGAATGTATGACACCAAATACTAAAATTTGATAAGGAATGACCCAGAAATTATATGGAGAATAACAAAGACAGGGCTATCAGTCCATTTAATTTTGGGGGCAAGTTGATTAAGCTCTGTTTCCATTTCTTCTTACATAAAAGGTGGATTCAAATAGGCCCCATATCCCAGGTTTTTGAGGAAATATGTAAGTATATATAACACACTTGTGTGTTAGATCAGTGCCTAACACACAATAGTCACGGCATAATGTTACTGGTATTGTTTTCATTACTTTGAAGCTCTTATTATATAGCTAATGGTTGATATATTCTCTTCCTTGTCCATTTTGTGACAATAACTATTAAAAAAACAAAAAACTTTTGCCCATTAGGTGAGAATTGATTTATTACAGTTCTAGTGCTGTTATAGTCGAATGTTTTGAATTATATAACTTATGTAAAAATACACAACTATGACTTGAATTTTATGGTAGAAATCTTCCAAATTAACCAGCAAGGATAGTGTATTAGTCAGCTTTTCCTGCAGTAACAAGCAACCTCAAACTCTCGAAAGCTTACAAAAGCAAATGTGTATTTCTTTGCTCAGACACATGAGGGCTGGAGGTTGGCTGTGGTTCTGCTGTCTTTGCTGGATTTCCTTGGGCTTCCCTGGGCTGTTTCTCAGGGTTTCTCATGCCAGGACTTGGGCTACAGGAGAAGTCATTAGGAGCATGCTGTTCTCATGACCGAGGTCAAAAGCTCAAGGGACTTTTGTTCAGATATTAATGTACCTCATGTCTGCACTACGTCTCATGGGCAAGACCAACATCAGTGGGGCAGAAAAGTATCTTTCACCTACAGGAAAGAATGGCAAAGACAAGGAGGGAGCAATAATTGAAAACAATACAGTCTACTAAAGATGGTTTTATTAACATAGGCACCATTTAGCTTTCAGTAAAACACCACTTCACAAATTCATTTAACCTTTTATTGTAAGCTCCCATAAGCAGTTAAAACCACAAATACACAAGTGGGGGGAAAAAAGAAAAGAAAAGAAAGGTACATCTGAAAGAGGAATATATTGACCAGTCTTTGTTTCTGAGAATCAGACCAGTGGTCTTCGCAGTGACCAGCTCTCATTAACCTAGCACGAATGGCCAGAGTAGGAAAAACTAGCTTGGAGTCCTCAAAAGAGGCATCCAGATTTATGGCCTATCCCAGACTTCCTAATCGAGGCTGTTTTCCCTCTAGATGCCTTAGTCAATCAGTAATTAATTTGAAATCCAAAGTTTCATTAAGTGTTATTGAGTTCCCTTACGCTGACATTTGTAGTGCTATATTTCTTTAAAATCACAAGCCATTTTTCATACAGTCGTTTGCATATTTTAAGGGAAAAGATTGCAGTTCTGGTATAAATGACCCAGTTTTCTGGATGTATTTACTTGAATGTCATAAACTTATTATCCTTCCCTTCCACTTCATTGCTTTTCTGCTTTTCTCAAGTATTTTGAAATCATATTTAAAACATCATTACAGCCTCTGAATTCTATCTAAAGTATAAATAAATTTTGCCGGGTGAAGATTTTCAAGACAATACTAAGTAGAGCTGGTTGTTTTTATTTATTTATTTTTTGATGGCTTAGATACATTTTATTGGTTTTCCTGAAGTGGAGCTGGTCTTTTTTTTCGATCTGGTCTTATATAGCTGCAGTACCATTATTATACATCCTGTGAGATAGATGTTTTGGATGTTTCGAGTATGGCAGGGGCTGGGTGTAACAAAGTATCAACATCGTATGGAATTTGCATGAATACAGATGCTTAAATGAAGAGGGACAGTCTTAGCTAAAAATAATTTTTTGTTGTAATTTTTAGAGGGATGGGAGACTAAGCATAAAGATGTACCTTTTAAAGACTTAATTCATTTTTTAAAAACAGTGTAATGCTCCTTTCAAGCCAGGGGGCTTTGTTACATTGGTCTTCTGTAGACAGGTCTTATTATAGCTGCTGAGTGGGTGACGTGTTTGTTTTTTAAGTTACATAAAATAAGATTTCACTCCCTTTCCAAATTTCTAGCTTCTCCTTAAACTACTGGAAGACATGGCGATACTTAGCAGGGGCTGAGTAGCAGCTACATTTCTTTAGACAGACCAGTCACTCACATCACCCCACATTCCCTATTCCTTTGAGTGTTACTCCTGCCTGCTTTCAAACCCCCGCTCTTTTAAATTCTTCTTCTCTTTTATTCTGAGCACTTAGAATGTGCTGACATTTTATTTAATTTTCTCCTGTGTTATATCTATTGCTCCTTGACTGCTTTACCCAATAGAATGTGAGTTCTGGTGTAGAACACAATTTTGTACATAGTAGACCCTCAGAAAGAGTCGTTGAAGGAATAAATGCATGGAGTTGTCCCCTGGCTGACATTTGCGCTTACAACTTCTTATCTGCCTTCTGCTAAAGTCCCCCACATGGTTCCCCAGAACGCTATTCGGTGCCCCAGTACCTTGGCACATCCTGGCAGTTCCTCTTGCAGAGCCCCACCCTTCCATTGTTCGGACCCTTAGTCTTTTTCTCCAGCTTGAGCATTATGCCCCTTGTGAGACTTTCCCCAGTACCTGCAGACTGACTGGTACCTGATCCTTTATTAAACCCGACAGGTGCCTCCATGTGACAGCACTGTCACTAAGACGGTGAACTCCTTGAGGCATAGAGATGTGATTTCTTTCATCTCTGTGACCTGACTCCTGGCTCACCTCCCACTGGCTAGTAGGTGATGATTAAATGGCCTCCGAATGAATTCAGGTCTCTCAGCTGCTGTATGAGCCGGACACTGGCCACCCTCTAGAAATTTCCACATGTAACCATTGGGCAAGAAATGAGAAAGACTGAATTCCACTCCAAATTAGCTTTCAGTTTGTTTCCTCACTTCCTATTTCTTGAGCCCAGGAATACCACATATAAGCCAAGACAAGATAGATGACCTTATTGTTCTGACATTCTGGTTTCCTTTCTTTAGCAGAGGACCCAGATCTGTGCCTTATCTCAGAGGTTCAGCACCCTTAACCCTTTGTCTTACTGAAGACACTTCTCTGTAGCTGATCATATGGAATTTACTGTGAGTGCCTAGAAAAATCTGATGATACAGTACCTTTCAAAAAAAAATTTGAACTGGCTGATTCTACCTCTTAGCCATATCTACAATTAATTTGAATGTATTGTAAGCTGGTTAAAATATTTCATTAATGAAAAAGGTAGGCCAAGCTTATGGTAAATACACTACTAAGTGTTTATAGTACATTTCATATTTTACATGATTTCTTTTATAATTCTGCTTATCTTTTCATTCTAATTCCCTGAAGGACATATAAAAGAACCCCTAAAGAGAGTAATTACTGCCTGTGCTTTTTAACCAAGGCTCCTTTTGCAAAGAGAAATCTGAGCTGCTTTTTAAAGAAGGCCATTTTAAAATAAAAATGCAAATAAGCTACTTTGTAACCACATTAATTACCCACCTAGCCTCTTATTACCATGTTTGTATTGTTTGCAAACACTATTTACAGTTGTGTGGAAATTAACATTACTGGTCCTGAGGAAAGACGGTGGTGGGGAGGTTGTGCTTTGGAACCAATTAGGGCCATCCTTGTCTCCACTGAGACTCTGGGGGGAACACACAGCCTTTCGATGTCAAATAATAGCATTAGCTCTGACTGCATAGGCAGAGCGCTGTAATTATATTATTGGCCCTGTTTTGCTTCTGCAATGAATTTCATTGCCTGCATTGTAAAATCAGCAGGCAGCAAAGTTTCTGCTAATGATTTAATGTGCGCTCTGATCATTTTGGACAAAAGTCATGGTAAGATCCAGGAGGCAATTTTATCACCCCCACTGACTGCTGCCTGGGTCGAGCCTTTTAAGTGAGGGCAAAACATGACTCTGATCTGCTTGTTATCCCAGTGAAATGCTTCCCGCACGGCAGAGAAAATTACTTGAGTAATATAAAATTTTGAGCACAAGAAAAAAGTGATATTGCATAGCGTATGACAGCAGCCAGTGTGACGCGTGGGCCAGCCCTGTCCTAGGGATCATACCATGCACTTGACCTCCAGTACTCTTCATTCCTCAGTGCCACTGTGATTGGCGATGGCCTGTCCTTTTCACAGAAAGGAGACTGAGGTTCCAGCTACAGTATAAACACCCACGTGGCAGGTACCACAATGGTGATTACATTTGTTCCTTCTTCACATCTGGTATAATATACACGATGCAGTTTTTTTCAGCTTTATATTTCGTGATTTTTTTTTATTTTTTATTTTTGGATTTGACATCAAAATATCTTTTGGATGTAACAAATGCTTTTTCATGTGCTTTGATGTTCATTGGAACCTGAGCTTAATAAATGTTACCATGAAACGTTTGTCCCATCCTTTTAGGAATCTTGTTCTGTGGCGGAAAAACTGTGTATTCTTCTGGCATTGATCCAAGGAAAGAAGGGAAATTTTTTTTTTTTTCAGTTTGATAGTTTCAGGTGCACAAGACAAAGCAAAACTTAGACGTTTATCATTTATATCCCTCACACTGTGTGAACCCCCCTCCCCCTATCCACTATCCCTCTGACATCGCACAGAGCCATTGCATTTCCACTGAGAAGGGAAATTTTAAGTCTGACATGCCAAATATTTACAGGCATTATCTAATTTAACTCTCTAGGAACACTAGGACATGGATTTTACTGTCCTCATTTGACAAATGAAAGAAAAGACAGTGAGAGGAGGTAAGCCACTTGCCCAAGGCTGAATTGCTGAGTTCCTGGCAGAGGCAGAATTTGAACACAGAACCCATATGTTTTACCTAAACATAGCAAACTGACAAGGTCATAGACTCCTTGTTCCTCATACTAGTGATTTTGTTTTTATTTTATTTCCTTTGTTTTTTAAAGCAAATTTGTAGTAATTGCAGAAGGAAATTTTCACTCCTTTGCCTAAAACTGTAGTTTATTAACCAAAAGGTTACCACTGTCTCTTTGCAGCCCTTGACAAGCCATTCTGATCTCTGCAGGTGTGCACACTCTGAGCCTCCATTCTGAGGCCTCCTTCTCCTTCCTAGGCAGGTGCCTTTGGGATCTCAGACCAGGCTAACCCGGCAGCGTAGCCACTTCCAAACTGATAGCTGCAGCTTGCATTTTCATGCAGGGAATTCTCACCATTCAAAGAAGGCTACCCTTGCAGAATCTGGGAAGCAGATTCTTACCAGAAGAATGAAAATAAACCCCTCCCTCCCTGGTAAACAACCCTCCCCTCCCCTCCACACATACAAAGGTAAAGATAATATTATCTTTACCATTATGGAAAGATAAAAATCAAACCGTTCTGACGGACTAATAACAGCAAACCGCTAGCCTCTTCCCTACCTTCTCACCCTTTCCTTCTGTCTCCTCATTCGTTTGATGCACAAATATTGATCGAGAATGGATTCCGTGTTCGATGCTTTCTTGGGTGCTGATCTACAGGGATGGACAAAGGCAACCGCTTTCAACAATGGCTGTTTTTGATGCTTTTGGTGGCTGCCTCCTATGTCTTAGTGGTATGTTTAAATAGTATGCCATTTTTTGATCTATCAGTTTCAGGGACTTGCAAATGACTTTTGCTGTGATGGATACAGATTTAGCTCACTTACACCACCTTCAATAGTTATATATCTCCTTCCTCCCATTATGTTTGCAAGTTCAGATTTTGTATACTTATATATTTAGATTGTATGTTTTGTACATTTTTTTATATTATATATATGCACACAAATGTGTGTGTGTGTGTGTGTGTAATTGTTTTTTTTTTCTACTCTGGACAGTGTCCGCATCTCCTAACCTTGTAAGATGAGGCCATTGGTGCCTTTGCCAACTCTTCCACCTCTTCTTTTCCCCTCGACACCTTACTTTGCTATGTATACTTTACTTTGTTGTGGTTAATAACACATTCCATTCTGTAGCCATATGAAAGTGTTTCCTGTGCATTTTCTATGGGTTGATTCTAAAAGATGAGACATAATACATATTTCCATCATTATGGCCATGTAAATATTTCTTATCCAAGGGCCAGTTAATGTGCCTCTGTTATATTTCCTCCTCTAGAGGTCCTGTGTCATGAACCCAGTGTTCACGTGATTTCTCCTTTCCTCTGCTCTCCAGTTGCTATCTTAGGGCATGCCCTTAATTCATTAGAGGCAGAAAGGATGCAGGTTCTGAATTGCCCTGGTGCCACCTGCCTTATAGTTTGAGTCTGATGTCGTGATCTTTTATTCAGATGTCTAACTCATGCACACCTGCCGTCCACCCTCCTCCCCTCCCTTTTGTCTCCCCAGTTACATTTAGGACAGTTTTGCTTAGGCTGATTTCAGACCCAAAGATCTCTCTTCGCTCTTGTTCAAATCAAGCAGCTGATGGCATTTATATATGTAGATTTCAGTGTAAATGATTCACCGATAGACTAAGCCTCCTGTTGAATGGAATCATCAATGGCATGAGGGAAAACACTAATAGATGCAAGCAGAGCCATTTCCTAGTAGGAAAAAATATTATTTATGGACCTACAAAGGTAGTGGCTTCAAAAGTCACCAGTGACACAGTAGCCAGTGTGCAACCTATTTTTCTTTCTAAGTCTGTTGGGATGGCAAGGAAGGAAATAAATAATGCATTTCTTAGTATCTGCTCTTTTAAGTTATTGAGTGTCACCAAGAGGCTTCTAAGGCTAGACATTGAGACAGACAGCAGTATTCGCTGATTGTTGGCTCGGCCTCTGACTGGGCTCTCGCTACACATAGTAGGTGTGTTAAACTTCTTCTCCAGCCTTCTGAGTTCCTCCTCTGTTTCAGGCGACCCACTGCGGAATTACCTGGGTTTGATGGCATTCCCTTTACCTGGTTGACATACCTTTAAAGTGACTTTCTGTATAGGTCGCAGCATTGATGTTCACAGTAATAATGAGAAAGAATGAGAGAGAGAGAAAGCAAAGGAAGAAAAAAACAAAGCTTTGTTCAGGGCACTTGCCCTCTCTGAGCCTCAGTTTCCCCTGTGTAAAACAGGGTTATTAATAGCTGCTTTGCAGGGCTCCAGTTGCTATGGCTGAAGTGCTTAGGAGAGTGTCTGTTATATGGTAGATCATCACAGAATTTTTATTGCTGTCATCCTTAATACTGTGCCAGTTCCGGGGCACTTGGTTTCTCAGGTGACTGCGGGAGGTTTGCCCTCACTTGATGTTTTTTCACAGTTAATCCACGTGCTGGGAGATCAGCCTTCAGTGTTCAAAGCCAGAGGGGAGCTTTGCTATCTGTACGGGATGGATTAATTTTAGAGCGTGGTGGCCGTTGCCCAAGGTGCCCGTCTGTTTACATAAAGTGTCACCATGCTCCATCTTGAGCCTGCCCTTGCCAGTTGGGCTGTGCCTTCTCGGGATGGGGGTGCCTTTCATGTGCACATTTGCGATCCCTTGTGCTGGACGGGAAAACAAACGTCACTCCCAAACATTAAAAATTCATTCCATTTTTATTTGTGAATGGGTCTAAGTGCACAGCGGACTGCAAACAGAAGAAGAGCTCACGATTAAAAGGCAAACATTTACTTCTGTCTTTCAAATAGAGACAGCAGTACTCCACTCTCACTGAAGCAGTTAGAAGGAAAATTGGGCTGAAAACTAGGGTCATTTTTGGTTTTTAATTATGTCCTTATTAATCCCCCTGCATAGAGAGGGCCGCACCCAACTAAGGAGTGGAAACACCCAAATGAAATGTTTTTATCATAAGATATAAAAATGTACCCACTCATTTGGCAGCATATTTCCTTTCTTCTGCAGCCACTGAAATAGGGAAGGGATTTCCATTAAGAATCAGAATGTTTGTCTATTAAGACTAGTTTTTGAGAAGGAAAATAATCTAGCCTCGTTATATGGGGAACATGGAAGAGGCTGAGGACATAAAGGAAACTTATTTTAAGCTGACAAGAATATTGAAAGCCTGAGAAGGCATGACAAAGACATACTAGTGATCTCAGAGGATTATTCTGTACTTAAAGATCAAAGTGTTGATAGCTGAGAGGTAAAACGACAAATGTTTGGCAAGACCAGCACAGTCTTTTATGTTAATGGCAGGTTGAAAAAGGTTCAAGAGAGAAGGAGGCATTAATAGCTTTCTAAGACGATTTGGTTCCTTTTGGAACAGGTTCCTGGTCTCGCCATGTGTACCAGGCTACCCATGTGGAATTATTGCTTCAGGACGTCCTCTGTACCCCCTTCACTGGGCATTCTTTGCCATGCATTCTTCAGTGTTGTTTTTTCAACTTATTCTTTCCACATCTCCTCTCTCTGTTCTTCACCTTTGACCTCCTCTTTCATTTCCTAAGATTTTGTTAGCCATCCTGGTCTAGCAATCTGTCCGGAAACCTGGTACGGGACTACTTGGGCCATGGCTCCTGGACTCCCCCCACCCCCAAACCTGGGTAACTTCTGGTTAGTAGGCCAGACCTGGCACGTTTGGGGCACACTGGTGCCCTATGTTCCTTTCCATCCTGGGCTCTTTGAGAGTCGTTGGTCCTGGGGTTTTCCTCCATGACCATGTGCCATTGAGGCCTCTGGCATGAATGAAGGAATGAAGGGTTGTTTCCCAGATCGTGCCTCATCCTTCTTGTTTCTTCCTTTCCAGGGATTTAGCCGGTCCAGTTGTAAGGAGTTAGGAAACAGCATCAACTTTAATATCTCGCTCAGTCTTATTTCTCATTTCTTTAAGGTACAGGCCAAAATGGGGCCAACATTTCAAGTTCCTAGGTTTAGAAACCCTAAAATACCAATGTACTTTATCTGTTTTTCTTCCCCTTCTTTTTCTTCTTTTCTTCTTTTTTTTCTAATTGCTGTTCTGTTGCATTATTTTTAATAACTAAAATAGTTTGTGCTGGTCATTGCAAAGAGAAAATAAAGTATATTTTTCAATGACAGGTTCATTTCCAAAATTACGTATTTTCATTTTGGATTCACATTCCATTTCTAGTCATTTCAAGGATGTTAAGATTTTTAGTTCCAGTGTCTCGGTCAAGAACCAATTTATTTGACACAAGGATGGCAAATGGGTTTCAAACTATTGGTAATTCTTGAGGAGAAGGATTCAGAAGGTATCACCATACTCAGTGGAAAAGACTACTATGGTTAGTGAAATCTGCCACAGAGAGGTGAATTATGGTATTGTTATACCTGACAACAATTAGAAGAGCTGCTGCTTAATGAAATCTATGCAAATAACACACATATTACAAAGAAAAATTATTGTTCACATTATTGAGAATCCATCTTTCCTTATTTTATTGAAGTATAATTGACATATTTATTAGTTTCAGGTTTAACATCATGATTCACTGTTGAGAATCCATTTGTTTTTTAATTCAGAATTCCATACATCGTTTTCTTAATGTGGACACACACCTAGATCAGTCACACAGACTCAAAACTTCAGAGTCCTCTTCTCCAGCCCTCTTTACTTTGACCTCAACATCCAATCGGTGGTCCAGTTCCATACTCTCATTTTCTCTAATCTTCTCTCTAGTCTTGCAACAGACTCCTCACTGCATCCATGCTTGTAACACTCACATCCACCTATGGTGCTAGGTGAATCTTCCTCAAGAATAGCTCTGTAAAACTCCATGATGGTTCCCCATATCATAGCATAAAAATTCCAAACTCCTTAGGCTGACATTTTAGACCCTAAAAAGATTTCACCTAATTTATTTTCTTCTTCTATTAATCATCTATTGATACACTCAGACACTGGTGAAATTTAAAATACCAGCAAGTCAATGGATGGATGGATGGATGGATGGATGGATGGATGGATGGATAGAGCTTTCCAATCCTAGCTTGTTGTTCCATGTAATTTTTTCTGTTTGCCCATGTTCCCATCTCTTTTCAATGGTATCCTTTGAGGCCTAGCTCTTACACAGTCTTTCATCACCCATCTTCCATCCCCGTCGTTGAAAATGACCTCTATGTTCTGAACTTCCATAGTTTTTAATGTCTCAATAAAGAGACAATGCTATTGGGGGAATATGTGTGTGTGTGTATATATACATATATGTATATATGTATATATGTATATATATATGTGTATATATATCTCACACACACACGTGTTTTCTAGGGTGTCAGAGCAGTGGTTTCCAGCATTATGTGTGCTCTGGCCTCTTTAGATATTATTGTGGATATATAACAATGCCTCTGTTCTTCTTTCTAATGTGATAAATATTGATTATAAATGATTATGTTATTATAACATATCACAGCCTTCATATAACTAGTGCTAGAATATTTTCTATATATTATCTGCAGTTCCATGGTGTTGGTTTATTTGTTCATAAATCTGTTTATTCAGCCATCTACCATGTATCCTTCAAATGTATTCAGTGCCAACAGTGCCCAGGTACTGTGCTAGGTATTAGAGCTACAGAGGGAAATGCAGAGTGTTGTAGAACCACATAGGCAGGATACTAGTAGTAGTTACCTATTGCGACATAACAAATTATCCCCAGAGGTAACCTCAAAGTAAGCATTTATTATGTCACTGAGTTTCTGTGGGTCAGGAATTGGGGGATGGCTTTCTCTAGGTGGTTCTGGCACAGGCTGTCTCATGAGGTCACTATTGAGATGTCATCTGAAAGCTTGACTGGGCCTGGAGGATGTGCCACTAAGAGGACACACCTATACGCCTGTTGGCTGGAGGCCTCAGTTCCTTACTGTGTGGGCCTCTGCATAGGAATGCCAGGGAATCTTTACATGTCAGCTGGTTTCTTCCAGAGTAAGTGACCCAAGAGTGAGAGAGCAAGGTGGAAGCCACAGTACTATTTTTGCCCCAGTCTCAGAAGTCACCCACTTTCACGTCTGCCGCACTCATACCATTAGAAGTGAATCACCTCCTTCTGTCCACACGATGGGAATGAGAATTTGGCTCTATTTCTTGAGGGGAGGATTGTCAAAGAATCTGTAGACCTGTTTGAAAACCACCACAATGTCTAACCCATTGTTCAGTGGGAGAAAGTCAGAAAAGACTTGGTGGAAAAGGTGAGTTTTGGCCAAATTTTGAAGTAGTAGGAGTTAGCAAAGAGAAGACAAGCAAAGAAGGACATTGCAGTCTTAGAGTATCCCCTGGGCAGAGGTCTGGAGACCGAAGGGAGCAAAGGCACATCTGGAAAGACCGTGGATCTTCAGTACAGGTGGAGTGTAGTGGACAATGGGGATGTCCTGAGAGATGAAGGTAGAAAGGAAAGCGAGGGCACAGCACAGAGAGTCTAAGTACCTTACCAACGTGTTTGGGTTTCGTAATGAGGGCAGCGGGGAGGGTGGTTATTAATCAAGCAGGGTTTTCCTTGCTCCACTGAGCATTTGGGGGGTTGATTCTGGCAGCATTTGGAGGCTGGCCTGTTGAGGTTTGATACAGGAGTCTCTCGCAGTCCTCCAGCAGGAAACATTGAAGGCTTGTGGGAGACGAGGGCGTTGGGGATGGAGAGGAGAGGAAGACATGGAGAGAGGGAGGCAGTGGGTGGCAGAAGAGGGAAGGGAAGAGATCTAGGCGGCTTGCAGGTGATGCTTGGGTTGCTGTGCCTTTAATTGAAATAGAGAGCACAGGAGGAGGAGGAAGGCGAGGAAGGGAGAAGAAAAGAAATGCATTGGTTTGGGTCCTGTTGAGCTGGAGGCACCTGTGGAGAAGTCACAGGGAGCAGTGGGGTCTGAGGCTTGGCAGAAGGGTGTGAACTGGCTGCAAGCTACCCGCCCCTTCTACTGTCTCACATCCCACAGGGTCTAGGAGGGGCTCGTGCATCATAAAGATGAAGCCAGGCCCTTATTCTAAAGATAGACTGTGTGTCACCCCTGTGTTGATTCCAGGAACTCTGCATTCTTATTCATTCTGATGAGGGATCCCCTTTTACTCCAGCAAGCAGGGACATCGTTTGACCCACTGAAGTAGTCTGTGATCTGAAGAATCTCATTTGGAACAGGAGCTTTAATGGAACAGAGGCCTCAAATAGGCTTTGCTTTCATAACATTACTGCTTTCCTTCTAGCCAAGACTCTTGAACCATGTCACAAAACGCTACTGCCAGTAGCCTTTCTGAACCTGGAAATCTTGCAGGCACTTATGAGTGAGACTATGAGGAATATGCATACACTGGGAGCAAAGGGAGGGATTATCTTCATTCCAGATCTCGTTCCTTTTACCTTTTCATTTTAAACCAGGCTATTTTCTTTCAGCATTTTCCATGCAAGAAAATATCATTCTGAGCAATAGTGCTGTAAAATTATTTTAAATATATGAGGAAGGAATTTTTGGGTTCTGATTTTTGCATTTAAAAAATTACATTGTTATCTGTTTCCAGCCATGTTTTTCTGACTGGCTTCGTCATATATCAGTGTTTCTTCCTCCTTGGAGCTAACGCTAAGCTTGTTTTAATGGGTGTCTTCTATGATAGGCTGTGTGATGGTGAATCACTTAATTTTGTGTGTGTACTGCCCTAATTTCAAAAACTCATCTCTGATAACAATGTGAAGATAAGCAGGATAGAAATAACATTTGAGTAATTCTTTGCCCTTCTGTCTCTGGATCTGGAAATAAATGCTCCTGAATTTATACATCCTTGGTCCTTGAGGAACCATAAAAACACACCCTTACATATATATGAAATGGCAAGAAACTGCATATTTATTAAGAATCATGACCCTTAGGACTAGATAAGTCAAATTAAATCTCATAAAAATCTGTCATGGAAAATAAGTACGTGGCACTATTTTTTCTTTTAGGGTGTACTTATTAATTTTGTCATGTTTAATATGTTCCAGTTGCAAACAAAGGCATAAATGTATGCGTTCATTCCTAATTAATTTATGTAATTGGGTTTTATAAATTTAGGTGTTTAGGAAGCTGTGCATAACACACCCCATTTGCTGTGTGCTGTAGCCAATAAAAGCATAATAGAAAGAAATATAGTTTGAAGCTCACTTCAGTGGTAAATATAGATTAGTTGTAAATGATATCTTTGTAATGTTTATTTTAAATTTTGCAATGCTGCAGATTTCCCAAACATACCAATTAATGTCCTTATTTGAAATAATGACTAGTTAATTACTATAAATTCTAAGTGCTCTATCTCTGACAATTAAAAAGTCTCTTACAGCTTTTGTTCAGTTCCCTCTGAATTATATAAGGAGCAGTACAGCATCGGGGAAAGAAAAGTAAGCCTGGAAGGAGGGTGTTTAAAATATGGGTAGTTGTATCAGTTCCTATTTTGAACAGTTGTACTTGTGTGCATATATATATATATATACATGTATATATATTGTGTATGTGTATATATATATATATATAATATACACATGCACATGTATATGTATGCACATTTATGTGTAATTTCTATTTCATGCTAAATAGACGTGAAAGAGTTGAAAAAATCGGAAATGCATTTTGAATTTTTAAAGTAGGTTATCAATTACAATGTGATCAAATATACTGGGATAAAAACCAGTAAATTTCAAATAAGTCTGTGTGTCGTGATATGGCTGCCACGTTACACGAGATATCAGCTTGGCAATGAATCTCATTCTGCAACCTAAGACTGACTGGAATGATTTCATCAGGAGACTGAGTTTTCGTCAGTCTCCCCTGGTACTGTATTTACTTACAGTGGGAGGACCCTGTTCTTACCCTCACCTAGCTCAAAAAAAGTGTGAGAAATCCAAATCCTGGCTACCCTGCTTCTACCCAAGGCATCAAGTGTCGTCAAGTCTGTTTTTATGAATATGTTTAAACAGAAGAAATTGTCTTTGGTCCAAAGTGAGACACATGCCTCTTTGCCCAATGGCAAGCACAGGGAGCCATTTGCACACTGCATTGTGTGCCTTTGAGAAATTGCTTGATTCACAGCATTCTTTGTAAATATTATCCTTTCCATCCAGGGAGAGAGTATGTGTGCAGGGTCAATTGGGAGTACCTTTTGTACATTCTGTTTTGTGCCTTACAGGTTAAAGGAGAATGTTGAATTTGCTTATGAAAGTATGGGTTTGCTGAGATTTAAAAAAGAACCCCAGAATAATCACGTATCAATATAAATACTGTATGTGGAGTAAGTGTTATGGATCACATTTATGATGAAATATGTATGTCTTTCCAAGGGTAAGACCTTCATAATTCATTTATAAGTTATATTCCTTACCTTACATGTAAGTAGCAGAATGGTAATTTTCTTCGTTCTTTCAGGAGAATTGTCACAGAGGGAAGAAAAAAAAAAAAAGGATAAACTTTTCTCAAACAGCAGACTGCCATTCAGAGATAACTGGAAAACAAGTATTAGAGAAAAGCCAAAAAAAAAAAAAAAAAAAATTGTAGGTTCTGGTGATGTTGGAAAAATGACGTGTGAGCAGAAGTGCCAGACGCCGAGCTTCATCTGTTTTGTCATGTTATGACAGAAATCATTACAAGTGTGATAGGTTTATTTATAAAGACTTGCTTCAATATTCAAAGTACATCTATTCTAGCATTCCTCATTTTGAGCCAGGCTGTGGATCAAGATGAAAGAAAAATTAAATTGTATATTGAAGAGCTGTTAATTGAGCTGTGCTGTATTTAACGGGGAAGCCTCAGCTTCAGGCAGTCAATATCGCTGAGGATTTTCAATGTACTGCATCATGAGACTGTCAGTTTGCTTTGGAAAATGCAAACAGGGCTAATGACAAAGCCTTGCAAACTTCTGTTGTTACTGCTGGTCTCTTTGGAAGGCAAGTGTTCATTTACCCACAGATGAAATCCTGCACAAACCCGTTCATAATGGACCTAAATACTGCAGTTTCTTGCCGGAGGACTAATGACACACCGTTTAGTCACCAAAACCTATTTCCTAAGGAGTCATTTTGGGGCTTGTTTAAAGTTTTTAATGGAAGGCCTCACATAATACTAGATTTTCCCTCTTCCTTAATCAATGTAAATTCAATTGCATTCCAGAGGGTGGCCAAGTAGTATTTCATCATCTCTAATATCCATTTAAAAATGTTAGGTCTACCCAGTTATAATTCTCAAAAGTGGCCTATCAGTGGTTTAATATGTTATCTTCATTCTCTAAGGCAGTGTTAATTTCCTTTTGTAGTTAATCTATCCTACTACCAAATTTAGTATATTTATAGTTAAAGATTCTGTTAAGAGCTAAGTGATTTAAGTACATCTGGGATAAAGTGGCCCTGGCTTTAACTATGAAACAAATTTTCTTTATTTCATTCTCTTCACTGATAAATCCATAGTAACTGGAGGCATTTCTAGAATTGTGGGCAATTTGAGCTTCTAAAGTTTGATTAAAGATACTTCAGATATTCCTACTGAGAGGCTAGAGGGCTAAAAGGAATTTATTTTTGGTTCTGATTCTGGCCCTGGCCCAGATCAGTGGAAGAGGTTGGTGACCAGGGCTTAATTCCAGTGCTGCCAACTTCCTGTGGGTCTGGAGTGGGCGTTACTTCTCAGGAAGGTGATAATGGAACCAGTTGAACCTTCTCACGGCTGTTGCATGGGACTAACACATCACAAGGAGTCCATAGACATGGCTTTGAAGGGCTTTTTTTTCATTCATCAAATATGTATTGTGGGCCTACTGTCTGCTAAGCACTGCTTTGTCAGGGTTGTTGGGGGAAGGCTTCGTTGGCGAAGTGACATCTGAGCAGAGAGAGCCATGTTTGGAAAGTGGGAGAACGCCACACTGATAGGCGATAACCCTGCATAACAAAGTCCCTGGCATCTCGAAAGCACCTGTGGATGTTGGCAGTTGCTGCCACTGCCACTGCTGCTGTTGCATTGTCAAGACCTATGTTACAAAGCATAGAGAGGGGCACCTTGGATACTTAAAAAAAAAGAGGCAGTAGACTAGGGCTTTGGAGAAGTGATTAGCGTTAGATGAGGTCATGAGGGTGGGGCCCTCATGATATGATTAGTGCGCTTATAAGAAAAGGAAGAGAGAGAGAGAGAGAGAGAGAGAGAGAGATCTTTCTCCATGAACACTGCCCAAGGAAAGGCCATGTGAGCACACAGTGAGAAGGTGGCTGTCTGCAAGCCAGGAAGAGAGCCCTCACCAGGAACCGAATCTGTTGCCATCTTGATCTTGGATGTCCAGCCTCTAGAACTGTGAGAAATACATGTCTGTTATTTAAGCCACCCAGTCTATGGTATTTTGTTCTAGCAATCTAAATAGACTAAGACACTAGCACTGTGGAAAAGAAGTTCCAGAAGGAGGAATTCAGTGTAAGTAGGGGTGCATGGAATTGCTGATGGAGGAAACAGGCACAAGGCTTAGCAGTACGCATGTCATTGGAGAGGATCTTCCTGGCAGGGAGAAGAAGACACACACACACACACACACACACACACACACACACAAAGAATGGACGTTTGGGGAGTGGTAGGGCCATGAACCTGGCCTTAGAAGAACCTGGTTCAATTCCAGGCTCTACCATTGACTGCCACGTAAGCCCTCTGAGCTTTTAGTTTGCTGTGGACATTAGAGATAATTCATGTTCGGTCCCTAGGACATAATCATGGTAACTATTTGATCATATTCTCCTTTTGGGAGGGGTGTGTGTTTGGGAAAGTTGTGTGAGAACAGCCAGCAAGTGAGCATCCTGCTCGGAATATAGGGCTATGAACTGTCCTTCCCAGAAGGGTGCCCAGCTGAGATACTGACCTTACTCCAGAGAGCAGCATCTGGCCTCAGCAGCAGTGCAGCTGAGAACGTTTCAGCTTTCTGCTTCTTGGGCTGCCAGATGCTGTTACAGAAGGAAGGCCCACTGGATGGAGAAGGAGGGCATTGATTTCTTCTCCGAGGGCAGAGGTTGATCAATCGAGGTTGGTGGGAAAAGATGTCACCTCAGAGGAAACACTCACTAAGGCATTCCGAAAGCACTGGGGCCCTAGGAATCATGGTGATGTGCCAGGGGAAATGGAGGAATGACCCCTTCTTTGCTACATATGTGGCTTGTATTGGATTCTAGAAATCCCTGGCAGGGCTGATAGGCTGACTATGGCTGGATTTGCATTCTGCAACTGAAATGTGGAGGAATCCATCTGTAACCCTTTCAAGACAAGGTGGTGAGAAAAGCCAGGTCCATTTTCTTGCTCTGTGAATCTGAATTAGCTCCAAGAACGAGTGTGTGCTAGAGAGAGAGAGAGAGAGAGAGAGAGAGAGAGAGAGAGAAGAAACAAAAAGGATGCATGACTTAGGATTGGCATCACAATCTAGAAGGTTTGCCTGGCCCACCCTTGTTAACTCATGAGCAGTCCCATAATGCTGGGAGACAAAAAGAAAGCCAATTCGGTGACAAGGAGATGATGGAACACAAAGATGGGACTCGAATTGGTTAAAATGGTTTTTACCAGCCAGGATGCATTCGGTTGTGTTGCAGTAACAAACATCCCCAGATCTCAGTGACTTAACACAATGAATTTATTCCTTGCTCACGATACCTGACCAAAGAGGGTGGGGAGGGGGGTCTCTGCTCATTAACATCACTCAGAGATTCAGAGTGATCTCAGCACCATCTCTTACACACGCCTCTGTTATTTTTGCAGTAGAGGAAGGGGTACATGGTAAATCGATGCCTGGCTTCTAAAACTTTCACACAGGAGTATTACTTCCACTCATTGTTCATTGGCCCAAACAAGCTCACAGCCAGGCTTAATTTCAAAAGGATGGGGAAGTGCAGTCCTACTGTGTGCCCCCAAGAATCGAAGAGCCAGAACAATTATGAACAGTTCCAGTAACTGCCACAATGGCAATGGAAATGGCATTTATTTTTAATGTGGGTTAGAAAATAATTGGTCAGATATTGCAGGATTTTTTTTTTTTTTTTTTTTTGTAAAGGATGGAAAAGCGCTTGCAGATTAAAAAAGACCTGGCACCTATGTTTTAAACAGAAGGAAAAGATGACATTGGGGACCAGTGACACAGAGATTTCACTTCTGTGCCATGACAAATACCAGGGAGATGTAATTGCAAAATGAAGCTGCAAATGTCTCACCCAGGGAACTAGGTAACAACCTGCTTGGCTTCATAAAGAAGGAATAATATCCAATTAGACTAAGTGTATTCGGTGCCTGAGTGACAAGCTGTGGAGACCTCAGGGCCTCTGGGGCCCCCAGGGCGGTTTCAGGAGGCTGTCTGAGACCTGTCCGGGGTGTGAGGGGACAGGCCGCCTGCCTGCCTCAGAGCAGGAGCTGATCAACATGTCACTCTCTGCTGCAAGGCACTTTGTGCAGCCGCTTTGGCTCTTCTGAGTGCCGAAATAAGGTCCAACCTGTGTTGTGGTGTTTGCCTCCCCAGCCACCGGGCCAGGGACACCTCATGTCCCTGCTGCCTGTAGCTGTAATTGCATGGCTGGGCTCATCGCTGGTGTCCCATCAGCTCCCACATTTTCAGAGTGACCTCTCAGACCCTTGGGTCTCAGGATCCCTCTCTCTGCCATAGGCTCCTCCCTTAATGTCACTGCTGTTCCTGATGCCGAAAGTGTCTGAGTACTTTCAAGGTCAGACCTAGGGGTCCAAGTCCAAGCCCCGCCAGGTTCCACCTGTGTGAGCTTTGGCCAAGTGCCAAACCTCTCTGAGCTGCTTTCTTCATCTGTAAAATGTGCTTCGTACTTGTTGCTGCCTATTTGGGTTTTTGTGAAGGTTTCATGACGACCCCTGTAAATCACCAAGCACCATGTCTGGCACTCAGCACCCAGTGTCTGCTGCTGTGAGCCCTGCCATCGTCACCTTCAATCCCCACCTGTGACCCCCTCTATTCAAGTCAGACCTCCCCTGAAGCCTCTTTCCTGCCCTTGGTACCCTTAGATCGCACCTTCCTCAGAATAACGGTCATCCCTCTCAGTCAGGCCCTTTAACATACTGCTTAGCATGTGTCTAACATGTATGTCCCAAGTCCCTGATGTGGTGGCCATGCCTGCTGAGAGCGAGTGAGGCCAGCTCTTCACTTCCTGGTAACCTTCATGCCTGGCTGTGCTCCACCCAGTTTGGTCCTTAGTCAGGTTGGTTTCATCGTTTGATTTGCTGTCTGCGTTTGTTTGTTAATGAGCTGCCTGTCTTTCTGAGAATATGTTGAATATCAGCAATCAGTGAGCAGTGCTCTCTGTTTAAACATTTGATCTGGACTGAACCTGGGCTCAGTATCTTGTAGTTTCACCGGTCTGACAATATGTGCTGTTTAATCGTATTCAAACAGTTTCGTAGAGGCGTGTATGAGAATGCGGTTAAATTCAGAGGATTGTACTTGATGTTTTAGTCAATATGGGCTGAAGTCCACCAGTCTGAGTCAAGGAGGGGTTTGGTAATAGCTACAAGAAAGGGCATTAGCAGGGGAAAGGAGACTGCTTTATATTTCTATCGTTCTACGTGACTCTGTATTCTTTGGCAAATCACTTCAATTCCATGGATCCGTTTCTTTCTCATATCAAGCCCTTGCTGTTGGTTTCCTCTTGCCACTGTAACAAGTTCGCACAAAGTTAGCACCTAAACAACCTCCATGTGTTACCTTACCGGGAGGATCTAGAAGTCCCACAGCTTTTATGGGAGTAAAATTTAGGTGTCCGCAGTGCTGCGTTCCTTTCTGGAGGATTTAAGGAGCATCTGTTTCTTTCCCTTTATGGTCACTGCATTCCTTGGCTATGGCCCCATTCCCAAAGCCAGAACGTTGCCTCTGTGCCTCTCTTTCATTGTCATGTCATTGCTGGTCTTTTCCTGCCTCCCTCTTCTATCTTTAAGGATGCGTGTGATCACCTGGGGGACCACCTTGATCATCCAAGGTAATCTCCTTATTTTAGGTTCTGCTGATTACAGGTCCTTATTTCATCTTATTTTCACCCGGAATTTCATCTGCGGCCTGAATTCCCCTTTGGCACATAACCTAACACATTCATAGGTTCCAGGGATGAAGACTGGGGCATCTTTGAGATGGGGAGGGGCACTGTTCTGTCTAGCTCATGATGCTGGCACGTGGTACTAAAAAAAAAAAATCCCACCTTTCCTTCCTGTTTTATCCCAACTCCCCTCCCTGCCTCTCAGGATGTATTGAGTGGTTAGACGGTACACAAAGTGAGGATAATTGGTTGGACTCCTGCTTTCCAGCTGGTTGAAGCAGTGTTTCTATAGGTACAACCTTGGAGGGGAAAAAACACACAAACAAACAGCTACTAGATACAAGAAGGCGATACAAGGCAAGGAGGAAATCGCTTTTGTTTGAACAGTAGAACACAAGTAAAGGGCCCCAGATAATCACATGGGTTAAAGTACGACCCATGATAGAGCACTGTGGTTGCCTGTGAGTCTCTGCCATGTTGAGCGGGATCCTTGTGATGAGATCCGAGCCTTACCGGACTATTCTGCCAGCTCCTGAGTTGCCAACCTTCATAGACACCAACAAGCTTAACACGTTACGTACGGATCACGAGAATCTTCACGAGGGATTTAAACCCCGCCGTACGCAACGTGTTAACAGAAGCTCAGAAGACAAATCTCTTCTTGAAAGTTATTATGTGCCAGGTGTCACGCAAAGTGTCGTGTGCATGCTGGCAACGTTAAACTTAAGGTTCATCCATTTACTCAACAAACAGTTATTTCACCTACCGGGAAAGAGTGTTTAATATATAGGGAAACAGGGATAAATAATTCTGCGTGCCGTGGAGGCCACGAAGACTCATCTGTAGAGGTCAGGTTCTGAAGTCAGCGTGTAAGCTGGGAATGGAGTGTAGTCAAATGACCCTCAAAGCTCCTTCCAGACTTCGTGCCCTTGGCAACTCGGGACCAGTTTAGAAGCTCAGAGGCCAGTTTCTTGTATTTCTGCAGTAGCCTCCTGTGCCCTGGGAAGCAGAGGTCCACCCCATTCAACGCCCTTGATTTTTCTCTGTCCCTGTCCTCCCTTGCCTTAGCTTTTCTTCATGTTCTTGTCACTAAGAGGCAATTTGTTGATGGGTATCATGAGTTGACTATATGAGACAGCAAACAGTTTCTTATCCAATTCTACTATCAACCAAAATGAAGACCATTCTCCTTCCTCTAAGGGGAAAAAAATGTGATGACAAAGTGGCTGCATTGATGAGTGCCACTGCGAGAATTTAACATGTTCTGTAGAGTTTTGATGTCCAGTGTGGTCTCCACCCCAGAAAGCAGAGAGAGCGAGGGCTTTTCAAGGCGAGGGTCCTTCCTGCACCAGGCTGCCCTTAGCCTGTGTGTGCCGAGCAGAATACATACACGTGTCCGTGCTATCTGTAGAGACAGTGATTTTTATTCATTAGAGTTTTTGAGTCTAATTGTTTTTAAACTGCCACTTTTGTTTGTTAAAGATACAGATGTCTGGCCATGGAGGAAAACAAGGTGAATTTATCGTTGCCATTAGTTGCTTCACAATTTGAAAACTTATCACTTAAATTGGTGAAGTGTCACTTTTATGCAACCTGATGTTTAGAAGTCCTCGGAACCCAGGACTAAACTCCTGTGCAGTTTAACAAGATCTTGGTGAGGCAAAGGAAGTTGCACTTGACGAGACATCGAGACAAACTGGACGGAATTTTCCAATTCCCTCCTACACGGTAGACTCGGTAAAGAGAGATAGACCACAAATTGATTTTTGTGTAACTCTTAAATTAAGTGGAGCAGAGTTAAAAAAAAAAAAAATCACTGGATTTGAAGTTGCCCTATGTTAGGTTATTCCAAGGAAGTTAGTTAAGATGTAAATATGCATCTAGACAAACATTGTTGTGTTTTACTCTTTACGTTCATTTGTACGGTCTACTAATCTCTAGGCAATCGAAAACAAGTCATAGGTTATATATTCCTTATTTATGGGCATTAAACCATATCTTTAAAATGTAAAATAAAGCCGACAAAATGCACAGCCTGATAACAACAACAAATCTAATCTAAAGTGACACAGGGAGACTCTCCCAGACATTTTTCTCTTTAATGTAACATGACTTTAAATTGATGCAGCCCCACAGTGATTGAAAAACTCTCAGAGCTTGTCTCCTATGATTACATTTCTGATCTGTACAACTTAATTTTTTAACTCGGTGAGTCTCAGTTTTGCGAATGAACAGTTTTCTTTTGCTTTCTCTCTCACTTTATTTAGGAAGAGTTTATTTGGCAATCAGGCAAATAGAGTTTTATTACCGTGGGAAATGGTGAGAAATTCTGCAACAACAAATAGCTCAAGAACGCACCATAGCACGTGTGCCTCCAAGTTTTTTCCTACTTTTCTTCCCCTCTCTTTCTTTTCCCTCCCCTCTTCTCCCGCTGCCCCCCACCTTGACTGTGGTGATCATTACACATATCTGGGACTATACTAAAAACCATTGAACTGAGCACTTCACATGGATGAATTGATTGGTGTGTGAACTGTATCTCAATAAATCTGTAATATTTTTTTTAAAAAGTGAGTCATCGTCAGTATGATTCTTCACTGAAGTGTATTTTGATGAATGAATTCAAAATTAATTTAAAATGGGTTATCCTGCTATGGTATGCAAGGTAATGCTCAGTGATTGCTGATAATTGTTTATTTGGGACAGTCACTCAAATTCTTTATCCAGTGGTGTCTGTGATGCGTTCAGATTTTGTTTGCTGTTTTCTTGGGTTGGGAGTTGCATGTCTTGGGCCTCATAAGTAATATCGATGACTTTTATGTGGTACAAAGGTGAGCTATGTCATGGATGCTTCCATCTAAGCAAAATAGTAACATGACCTTGTTTCATTCTGATAGCACATCCTCATTCATTCAGTTCTCACCTCCCTCCGAAACCTTAGTTTCAAAGCCGACTTTGTTTATTCAATTTGGGTCATTACTAAAGTGAATAACAAATACTGAAAAAGCGCTTCGTTTGGTCATAACTGTATTACTGAAATGACTTTTACCAAGTAATCCCCAGAAGCTTTCTAACTAATGTTTTGCTTTCCCAACAGTCTCCCTGTGGTCCGTTTACATCCTAACTACAAAAATCAAAGCTTTCTGTGTTATTTCAGCATCTTTTGTTTTTTTTCTGAGCTATCTTAGTTTGGGTATTTAATCTTTAACATGGCTATTGAAAATCTTAATTTTTTATTCGAAATATGCGTAATGTTTTCTTGTATGAGACAAGAAATTTAGGTATAAGAAGACTATATACACTTTTTTTTCACATGAAAAACAGTTTATAGGTGGTGGTGTGACAAGGATCAACAAGAATAAAAGGATCCAAATGGTCCTTCCAAGCAGCTCGGATGTGATGATGAAGGACCCATAGTTACAGGGTGGGGAAATTGTTCTCACAAGAAAACATGCTCATAATTAGTTCCCTTCGCCTGGTATTTCTTTTTTTGTCAGGGGGAGGGATTTATTTTAAAATCAAGATTCAAAATATCCACTGAGAAGCTTGTGTTTATTACTTGAAGCAAGAAACCTTTATGCAAAATTTTTAACCATTAGATCCCTATATCTTTAGATTGTTTAATTTCTTTTTCTCTTATTCAAATGTACCGTATAGCTTTAAGTAGGTGAATCCTGGAGTAGATTTTATTATATATCACACCACAGAGTTAAGCTTGGTTCATTTGGATTTTTAAAAAAATCTCCAGAGCTTTGAATATGACTTTGAAACACTCTTTACTGGTGGAGCTTAAAGAAAATAAATCTCGAATGTCCTCTATATTAATTCACCTGCTTGGAAAGTTGGAGATTAAAGGGTTTAGTGGGATTTTTATATTTTCTATCATTTCTGTTTGTCTTGGAGTAAACTGTTCTTTGTATGGAGTGGTTCAACTTTCATAAAACAGAAAGATTCCATTATTGAGAGAATAAGGAAAAAATGTATAATATACATGCATAAAACTTCTTATAGCTTTTTTTTTTTTTCGAATTAGATGTAAAGGAGTTAGTAAATTACTTGAATTAAGTGTTCTTTGAGGAAAGCAATCTTCTATATGCAGTAACAGTGAACTCTGTGAGCAAAGACTTGCATGTTTTCCTTTTAAAAGAAAGCTCTTCGTTTTTCTTCAGAGGACATTTTTAGCAAAATGAGGGAAGAAAAAGAGAAGTAGACAAGAAAAGGAATCATAACGCTGAGGCGGGACCAGTGCACTCTATAGCCTTTCTCATAGTCTGGTACCCAGAACCGAAGCTGCTAATTAATGACCCAAGAGCTAACTCTGTTTGATGAAATGCAAGGCATAATACACACATTGAGTTTGACTGATGTGTGATTATTACCATCCATTCACGTGTAATCCTGTATTTGGAAGATTTGTAATTTGTTTTTGACACATTTCTTTCTGATTTCATACACGTATACAGATAGGTCTCACCTTCCTCCAAAACCTTATTTCCATAGCTGACTTTGTTTATTCGATTTTGGTAATGTATTGGACACTACTTATTTTTCTTTAATACATAATCTTTTTCCTTAACCCTCTCTCTGTCCTCCAAACCAATGATAGAACTAAACTACAGGACTGGAACTTAAAACTTCTGCTGAGAAAGGAAAGTCAATGCCTTTCAGCTCAGAAAACAGCCTATGGAATTTACTTCAAATACCCTCCCTTTGCAGTGATGGATGGGGAATGTTTGAAAATCACCGAAATCATTGTGTGACTTGAGCAACGGCAGTTTTTTTCCCCCTGCTTGACTGTTAAAATGGCCACCGGAAAAGAAGCTGGCTGACTCCCAGGGGGCAGAGTGGGGCAAAGCTGGCTCATGAGGAGTTAAAGGGAAGCCAAGTGTTGTTTTCCAGTTCATTTCCAACATGTATTTCTTCAGGGCCAAGGGCCCAGCTGTGCCTCACTAGGAGCGATAGTTTGGCTATGATACTACTTAATATTAAAAAAAAAAAGAGAGAGAGAGATAGATAAAGAGAAAAGCCTAAATGGTTAAATGGCAAAATAACTTGGGACAACCTGTGTCCAGAATTTTCATATAATGAGTGTGCCAATTGCTAGCTGTGGGGAGAGAAAAAAAAAATCACATAGTTTGCAGCAGTTAACTTTTTCCTGAAGGTTGAAAAAAAAATATTTTGCAGCCAAGACACCAGTGGTACCTGTTAACTTTAGGCGTAGTGCAAGTGTCAACCCTGGAAAGTGACTCCCCGTGAACAGCACTTTTTACCATTTAATCAGGCTCTACTCCGTTGTATTTATAGCCCTGGCAAGGTTGGCCCATTGTTACAAGACGAAATTGTGATGTTCAGCAGTTTATACCTTGGGAGCTGGAAGCGCTTCTCCATGGTGAATTTGTAATATTAATTGGCCATGTCAGTTCATGACAAATGTAGTGACATCTATTTCAAGTATTTCAGTTTTATGGTGCTGAAAAAGTGACACACGCTGGAGATAAGTAATCTCACAAAAGATCTTCACGCTCCCTGTGTAATGCTTTCAGAACATGCTCTCAGAGGAGACGCAAATAGGCTCTGGGTTCAGGGGGCTGTCCCCTTCCTTTTGCTCAAGGCTGAGAAGGGAGCTGGAGGAAGGAGGGGAGCAATGCTCTCCCTGTCATCTCCCCTTGAGTTTCATGCGATCTTGGCGGAGGCTCTGGCATGGCCTCTCCTGCCAAGGAAGTATGCTTGAGACGATCATTTATTTGATCCTGGGTATCAGATGCTTAGAGGCCGTGCCCATCAGGAACAAGGAAATAGCGCCTTTCTCAGTGAGTGCAGTAGTTCTGGACCAGGGGCAATTCTGACCCCCCCCCCGCCTCCCCCCTCCCCCCCAGGACATTTGGCAATGTTTGGAGACGACATTTTGGTTATCACATCTTAAGGGGGAATGGGTTGCTATTGGCATCTACTGGGCTCAGGCTAGGAATGTTGCTGGCATCCTTCAATGCACAGGATAGGCCCCGCAACAAAGAATTGTCCATCCCCCAAACGTCATTAGTACCAAGGCCGAGAAACCCTGTACTTGTGTGGAACATACCCTTTTGTACTTTTCAACCTTGGCTGGTCCCCAAGAGGTTGACGTGGGCAGTGTGAGGGGTGCTGACATTCCTGGGTCAGGCTTCTAGAAGGAGATGGTGTTTGAGTTCAATTGCAGAGCCCTGGAGGAAAAGTGTTTGAGCCCAACTCAGTAGACACATTTGTCAGCTGGAGCTGAGAAATTGTTTTTGTGTGGCTACTAGGACAACAGAATATCCAGCAACAACACAACAAAATAGCCTTATATATGTCTAGAGAGAGTATATTCATGCAATTGTGTTATTAGCCTTCTCCATATCTCTAAGGTATGGGACGTGTTATTATTCCTGTTTTACAGATGAGGACACTGAGACATAAATGGATTAAGTGACTACTGAAGCTCTCATGGTTTTTCAGTGGAAAGGAAAGGACCAGAGGCTGCATCTACATTATTTTTCCTTCTCTATTAAGTGGAACAAGTTCTGTGGGGTTTTTTGGTGGCTATTTCACATATATAGTTTCTGATATCACAAGCATATATTGCTTGTAAAAAAATTTTAAATATAGGCAGTTCAAAGAAAAAAAATAGAATTGTCCCGGAAACTGCCCTTTTCCACTTAACCGTATTTCTCTGCTATTCAATCCTTTAGCACAATTGTTTTTAATAGTTGCCCAGTGTCCTACTATATGAGTGCGTCATAATTTATTTGACCAATCCCTTGTTGTTGGACATACAGGTTGTTTATAATTTTTCTCTATTGTAAAAGGAATTGCATTGAATGTCTTTGTAGCGCACACCAATGAGTGATTACTGAGTAGGCCTGGAAGTGCTGGTTCCAAGGATAAGAGTAGACTTTGAGATAAATTGTTAAATTGCCCTCTTGAAAGATTGAGAGGCTACTTGCCTGTATTTTCACCAAGAATAAGTATCGTTTTCTAAGCCAAGTTGAATCTAATTTTACTGTGCATTTCCTTGATTATTAGTGAAGCTAAAAACATTTTTTATGTACTTATCAACAATGTCTTCTTTTGAAAATGGTCTATTTATGTCCTTTAAATTCTGTCACTGTGTCTTTATGCATTCAGGTAGCAGAATTAACCCTTTGTTATGTATATCACGGGTACTTTCTCATGATCTCTGCTTTTGGAAAAAAAATATGTTTAATTTCAGTGCAGTCAAATCCATCAACCTGTCCTTTAAGGTCTCTGCTTTTAGTTGTTATGCTTTAAAAATCCTTCTGCACTGTAACATTATGTTCACTTAGATGCCTTATTATTCAGACACGCCTGTGTTTGGCCTTGAAATATTAAATTCATTGGGATTTTTTTCCCCCCATGGGATTTGGGTAAGAATCCAGCTTTCCCCCAGATGATTGATTAGTCAGTTGTCCCAACACCAGTTATTGGAATAATTTATTCCTTCCCCAGTAAATAGACCTGGGCTGATTAAGAAAACTACACTTCAATGCAATTATTCCATCTTAATTCCTAAAACATTAGGTTAACATGTAAAATCCCTGTCATCGTATTATTTTTATTATTTTTGTTTTGTTAGTTTCTAAGCAGTTCATCTTTTTGAACTCTATTCTATACTCCATTTTTATGATTTGACTCATTTCCATTATATTTAAATATTGTATTGGGTTTTTCCCACCAGAGACTTTAAATAATAGTTCTAGTACTGCCACTGCTTTGACTGCCACTTCTGCATCTAAATAATAATGATGATGATGATGATGATGATGATGATAACAAAACAAAGTAAAACAAAACAAAAACTTGGCATTTTGGCTCACTTTGAGAAGGAGCACATACACTGCTTAGTTACCTGTTCCTCAGCAACATCTGCATATCTTTAAGAAGTTAGTGGACTGAATGGTTAGAGGTTGATACTCTTAAGCTCTCAGAGATGAACTCCATAGGGTGATGTGCTCTAATCCCACCCCGGGGGATTGGCTTTATGGTTGAATTCAGTTTGGAAATGGCACCAGGCCTGACACTTCCCTGCCACCTAAGGCAAGGGTACCTACCACTGGGAATTTCTAGAACTTGTGTTTAAAATCTCAGCATTCTGAGATTTTCTGGGGGATGCATATTCTGCCAGAAAAACCTTAACAATTATTTTTCTTGATGCTGCCTAGAAAACACTAGAAACAAAGCCCTTCTTTCCTTCTTTCCTTCCTTCTTTCCTTCCTTCCTCTCTCTCCCTCCCCTGCACCCTCTCTTATTATCTTGTGATGTTTACTTGTGTAGCTCAGCTGCTGTGTTGCTACTCTCGTAGACAATCATAGGTAACGAATGTGTGCATCTGGTCTCATTTATTGTCACATTGAATAGGTAATGAAGGCCAGGCATGGCTGTTTTGTGGTTCCTGCTGATGGGCACACTTATCGAAAATCCAGGTTCCCTGTGTCATGCACAGGAAATGTGTTTCCACTTACCAGGCAATCTGTTAAGAGCCGTTCCCGGAGATAAGGACTTCATTTAGATAGATTCATGTCACTCCCATCATATGCACCTCGCGCCTTCTAAATGTTTAAAAAGAAATGACTTTGGACACAAAGAGGTATTTCGATTAGCATTTCCATACGCTTCTATTGTACTCTTTTTTAGTTCACAATGCAAAGGGTTTCCCTTTTTAGCCAACATCCTCCATGCGATGTAATCTTTTCATCTTTATTTGGAATCACAGCCATGCATACTCTTAATATGCGACAAATAAAATGGTTCCATAATGACATTAAGCATACTCGTGATGTCATTATGGAATCATTTTATTTGTCGAGGCTTTTTCTCGTCCATTATTCATTTTCTAACTCCAGGAAGATAAACACCCCACGGTTTTACCTTTCATGAATTGTATACTTTAGGATTATAGAATTCGTAATTGAGTAAGAACAACTTTTCACAGAAATTTGAGGGAATTTTATCATCTTAACGCAGGCTTTATTTAAGAAGCCGTGGGAGATAGACACGTTACCCGGCCGTTTTCACCCATGTGCTATAGTTCCTTCCTGCTGCCTTTTTATTGATTAGCCCATCGGAATCGACGGTGATCAATGGAAGAGAGAATCTTTTTCTCTCTTTGGAAATATCTATTGTTCACCTAATGAAAGTTGTTGCTTTCGTGTGTATAATCACCTCTGGGAAGTTTTGCTTTGATTTGTGGTTAAATGTGTGTGTCTATTGGGCTCTACTATTTGCCTCTTGCTTATGGGCTATTCTTCAGAGAAGGAGGTTGGATCAAGTGAGAAATTACTTAGGTAGAAAAACAAAGGTGAAATCAGGTGCTAGTGAACCCAAATGCAGCCATGGGTAGAATTTTAGGTTTATTTCTATTCTGTTTCACCACAAGATGTCACCAGGACACCATAGGAACATGGCCGATGGAACATCTCTCTGGCCAATAGAGTTATGGCTGTCAAATAGCCTCTGCTCAGGGCCAAGGGGAGCATGGGCTGGGAAGGAATCCCGTTCTAGGGGCCTGGAAGACATCATCACAAGTACCTTGATGTTTCTCCCCTCTCTAGGGGCCTATCTCTTCCAGCCTCTGGAGGTAGAACGAGGGCAGGTAACAGGACACAAGAAGGTCATTGCCAAGTCCAAGGTGTTCTCTTACTCCTGAAAAGTTGTCTGCACTGCATGGCAAAGCAGGCGTCCAGGTACATGACTGTTTCTCCCCCTCAATAGACATTGCTGAATGAAAAGGAATCATATTCTCTTAGATGAAACAGGATTTCAGATGACTTAAAAATGCGCGTGTTAGGCCTTTTAAAATTTGAGCTTTCTGGTGAATGTCATTAGTTGACAAATAGAACAATGAGGTTTCATCCTTCATCATTGGGGCATCAGCTGGCAGATCATTCATTTACTATTCTCTACCCGCTTCTGGAGTTGTGGAAAATCTCCAACCAGGGTGGGTCTGGGGTGGCTTTTTATTCCTAGTGTTCCTAAAGCCCAACTTATGTGCTGTTGAGTCTTTTGTGGTGCTTACGTGGAAAGTCAAATCTAACAAGAGCCACGTTGGTTAATCTGGTGTTTGCTCCGTTCTTTAATTCATTTGTTATGCTGAATTTTGCCAGGGCTGGTCTGTGCTAAGAAGCTTGCCATTTGACGTAATAAAATAATACCAGCACGTTCCATTTGCATAGCACAATCTATAGAATCCTTCTAACCTATCATCACGTGTCTCCTTAACCGCTTCTGTTGGTTGAATTTAATATACCAATAAGGGCAAATATTAATTCCTCATTGCAAAAATGAAGTGAAGGATCATAGTGTGAATATCCAGCAAGACTCCATAAATATTTTTTGAAGGAATGAAAAGTACCACTCCTGGAACCTCCAATTCTTGATTCTTGATCAAATCGCTTCTCTTTTTAACTCAAAAAGGGGACCTTAACTTTTATCATCACCATTTTATGATTTCACCTATATCTGGTACTTTAGAAGTTTAGTTTCTTCTGCAGTAATCTTTTGAAATAACGGAATGGACTGTTTGCAACCTTGTGTGCGTTTATAGGATTTGGCATGATTAGCCCCAGGCAGCAGTCATTTCTGTTTCTAGAGTTTCTGCAGGTCTCAGAGTCCCAGCCCATACTTCTCGTTTTTGGGTTAATTAAGTGGGCTGCTTCAGTATCTGTAGCTCATTTAAGCCATAAACATGCAGGCCGTGTGGAATCCCATTAGGGAAACCTTAGCAAAGTGCCTCCGTCAAGACCGTCTGTCCTCACCAAGTTCTAGGGGCTGATGCTTTGTTCTTTTTCCCCGAGAGTACCATCTCCAAGTGTGTCTTTCCCATCCTGGTTTACAGTTCGGCATCTCCCAATCCCTGCCAGATATGCTGCCAGGAAAGGTTTGGCAAAATGTTTCAAGTACAGAGTGACAGTGGGAATGTCTGCAGTCGTGTCTAGGATGCTCAAAGGAACTTACAAAAGGCCAGGTCCAGTAGCTTAGCTGTGTCCTTGGTGGAAATGCACACCAACATGATATATGCAAGCATTTGACTGGTAGAGTCCGATTGGGCGGTGTTCGTGGCGGCAGGCCTGGGAAAGCAAGTAGAAATTTTAAGCATGGGAAGTTATGAAAAAGTAAACCAAACTGCTTTTGAGTAAGATTGGTGAATATGCTTACCTGGAAATATACCACTCTTCTTGTCTATTCTCGTTTTTTTAGGTGGTTGATAAAACTTTGCCGTGAGAATAATGTCCACTATCGAGTACCACAATGAGTATCTGTTGTCATAGCTGTGGATAATGTGCAAAGGTTTTCAAATGGGAAAAGTGTGTTTTTCCTCCGCTAGAAAGCATGGTTCAGATTTACTTCTAAGGTCAGAGTGAAAGGGAATATGAATTCACTTTGAGCAGGGGACACGTGATCAGGAAAATAAATCAGCCAGGGGCATAGGCTAGGGGCTGATGGAGGGGAGGGTTCTCACACCAATGATACGTATGTTCCCCCCATTTCCATTGTCCGCGCTGCTCCTTATCCCCCTAGTGCAGAAAATGGGGTTTGGTTCCGTGTTCTTAACCCTCCATGACTGCATTTAGGCAATGGATTTAACAGGTATCGTTATCCCTTGTTTAAGCACTGACTATGGTGCACACATCTGTTGTTGTGCCATCACTGGTGTTTCTGGGTTTTACTGGGAATGCTCAGAAAGCAGGGAGACAAAAACATGCTGACAACATTGATGATTCTGGCAGCTTGACATGACCCAACTGTTTTGTTTCATTTTTAATTCTGACTTTGTTTTCTTCCTTCCTTCCTTTCTTTTCTTTTCTTTTCTTGTCTCTCTCTCTCTCTCTCTCTCTCTCTCTCTCTCTCTCTCTCTCTCTCTCTCTCTCTAAGAGATGGGGTAGGGAAGGAATTCTTCCTCTTGTAATTTTCCTGTCAAACTAAATTCTTTCAAAAGCCTTTTAAAACTCTTACAGATTTTGCTCACTCCTTGAGCAAGAGTTACTCATGTACTGTGGCGTAGGCATTTTTACCATGTCTTTAAAAAAAAAAGTCCATAAAAAAAAAAAAAAAAGAAAGAAAAGAGGATATTACTATGCATTGCACATTTGCCACTTAAGATTTCTGAATACAAATTAATCGACTTGTAGCTGTGACTAACAATACAACACATGATAATGTACCTGCAGAAATGAGGGCATTTGAAATTCGTTCTCAGGTGGCCATCAGCCAGCCAGCCAACCAGTGTTGCTACCTGTTCTCCATAATTGCATGGCTTTGCCTTTCCTTAGTTAATCTGTTTAATAAACTCCCCTGCAGAATCTAAATGCTTAAATTTAGTTTCTTTTTGTCTTGATGGTGTTTATCATTGTTAACGTGGCATCAAAGTAGCTCAACTTTTGCATCATGATAAATTCATAACCCAAGAGAAGGCAGAAAACATAATTATTATCAATTGCCTCTCTCCCGGAATTGCCATTGGCTGAGTGGAGCAATATATGAACTTAAGGAATAGCTGATTCAGAGAAATCCCAGGTTGAAATTGGGCTTATCTTGATTGCACTGCCATTGTTTAGGAGGCCTTCCCATTGGACCTCTCTTCAAGTTTGCCCGTAGAGTAAATTCTGTAAGGCATGTCAATATTTTAAGAGGCCTAAACTTTGATTTTTTTTCCCCCTGCACAATATGGAATCCAATTTATTTATGCATTCATTCAATAAGTCTTAATTAAGTGCCGGTTATGGGTTAGGACATACCTGTGAATAACGTAAAGTCCTTGCTACATTTTATTATTACGGGATGTAAAATTTAAATGTAATATATTTATGCAATATATCAGATGATAGAAGTACAAATAAGTGTACATATTTTTTTTTAAATGACCGCAGTATTCCATCCACACAGCCTCAAGAATCACTTTTCTGAAAATCCCCAGAATAGAAAAAGTTAACAATTGAGAATTTCAGTTGTTCAATAAGGAAATACAGTATTAGGGTGATTGAAGTCAAAATCAAACATGTTTATGTATTCATTCAATTATAATAATAAAGATGGAACTCTCAAGAGAGTATCTGTGTGATCTCATTTATCTGAAATTGACAAATATATGTGATATTGTACAATTAACTTCACTTTCTACCCTTGCTTGGTTGGGCATTTCCTCTCCTACAGTCTTAAACTTGTTTGTGCTAGCTTCTCCTGTCAGCCCTTCACAACTAGGGATTTGCAGAGGTGAATCTTGATAGATAAGGAACTCACTGTTGGGGAGGAATCATTGCTCCTACAGATTTTGGGCCATGATAAGGAAAACTAACTTTCAAAATCTAGGAAACGCAGATTATCTCAAGAGTTTGAATTTTTTTTTTTTTTTTTAATGGGAGGAATAAAAATGTTTGTTTTGAATTTATTTTTTCCTAAGGAAGGCTCATTTGAAGACCCAGTGACATCTATAAAAGTCCTTTGAAAAATATCAACGCTTTTCAAATACAATTTCTCATTATCATTTATCTAGAAATTCAAAAAAAATGAATATCTGTATATATTTGTTTCTAAAGGGCTTGGTTTCATTCAGTGCTACTATCTTTTAGAAGTTTGGGGAAGGAAGACCAAAAAAAGAAATACTCATTATTTTGGCTGAAAGTGGTCACTTCAGCTGGAACCAGTTCAACTTTAAAGGCTGACATTGGGATTTATGTTTTCTTGTTATTTCCACGTATCTGAAATGTTTCTAAAACATTGTTAATGGCCGACATGCTTACCTGACATTTCATAGTTGTACAGATTTATCCATCTCTGTTCAAGATCCGCCTTCCCCTATCATAACAGCTATATGCAGGATGTTTTTAATGTGCGGCGGTGGCATGGCAGACTGATGTTTGGCTTCTCCATCCATGAATGGATTCCATTACATATGTACCATTTCTACTTAAGTGGGAGTTTAAAAACATTTTCCTTTGAGGATTCAGTTTTCACTCCAACATATACCTCGATCTCACAAAAATCTGCCAGTGTTTTCCTCTCCTTGGGCTCTATGCTGATTCCTTCCCCTGGGAAAAGACATCTCCAGGGCTTGGTCCTGGAGGCCTCTAAGTCATGGGCACCCCCCTCGTCTCCCTGCAGATGTAGTGTTCCCAAACATTCTAAACCTGACAGCAGGAAGCTGGGTCACGGGACCAGCATTTTAATTACGTTGGGGGAACTTAATTGATTTTAGTCCTGAACATGGGATGGGGACAGTTTAATATCCATTTTTTTTAATATCTGGTTGATGCATATAATGAATTCACCATGCACATAGCCATTCAATGTTTAAAAACCTTTGTGAATGCTCACTAATACACAACCTTTATAAATTTGAAGTATAATGTTCAAAATGCTCTTATCCCCAAATTCTCTTATTCGGGTTATTATATTTTTATGAGTATTAATTCTGATAAGGCCTTTTAAAATCAATTGCTCCCTGTAATTACAATGCTGCTTTATGGTATTTGTGATAGATCATATAAGAGTATTTGAGGGTCATGAGAAGTTCACATGTGCAGTGTCGGGCCCCATGCATTTCAGCAAGGCACTGGCTGGAGCAGGCGTGTGTTTGTATGTCTCTGCAGGGCTTACACGTTATTCAGTAGCTACGTTCCTATCCCATCATGCCCTTTTAGTTTGTAAAGCATTGAAAAGGAACCATCTGTAGAACTCCTCCAGTATTTGGGGAAGTCCTGGGTTCGATAAGATATTTTTGAATTTGAAGAACTAGGAAACCATCAAATCAAAATGTTAATAATTCTCCCAAGTGAAAAGGTAACTCTGCTTTTATTATGCATTGACCGTAAGTCACTTTCTGTTGGATTGATTTGGGAAGAATGTACACAAGTCTCTATTTTGAAAATAGAAGTAAAATGATAAAAACCTAATAGGTTTCATCACCTAAGGGATTTAAAAATCAAATTTAACTTAAAAACAAAAAAAACAAAACCTGATTAAGTTTATATAGCAGGATCTTGGATATGGATTTTTTTTTTTTTTTTTTTTACTAGAGGATTAGGATAAAAACCCAACTTCTAATTTCCTGCTGGGTGGTCTTGAAAACTTACAACAGTGGGTCCTTTTGTCAAGAGCAGGGAGATGCAAAGAAACACCCACCCCTTACCTTCTGGCTTTAAAATGAGGGAAAACACATACATACACACATGTAGTGATGGTGATGATAATAATGGAGGAAAATGTCATAAATAATTAAGACTATATTCCAACTTAGGACGTATTTCTTATTGTCGTTAGTGATAAGGGAGGAGCCGTGTCCTGCCTCCTGTCTTGAAATGGCTCAATACTTGAAAACAAAGTGTCTGTATTGGTGTGTCGTGTTGCGCACTTTGATTTGCTTTGCGTTGTTTTTGAGAGGGTGCATCACTGTGTTAATCTTTCGGTTCTTGCCGTTGGGTGTAGTGAAACCAGCCTGCCAGGCTGTATCTTCTGATGTCCAGGTGGCCTGCAGTGGAGAGGCACTCCCGACGCTCTTGAACAAGGACAAAGTAGAGCAGTGCCTGCCTGTAGGCTAGCAAAAGCCTCCAGATCAGGCCTGGGGCGCAGCAGGGACCCCTTGATTTGGCCCCAGCTCTCTCTCTGGACTATGAGTGTGGCTTAGCTGAGCCTGCAGTCTCTGCTCCCCTCCTTTACCTTCTTGCTTCTGCTTCCTGCTCTCCACGGCCTCCTTCCAACTCTCAAAGGGAGTGACTCTGATTGGTTCGGTGTTGTCACCATTGTTCCTTTTGGACAAAGCTCTCAAGCCCAGCCACCTCATCGATTGGTAACTCTTACATCATGGGTGCTCCTGTTGTCCGGACACTGTGGTCAAGGTCACTCGGGGAGGAGGTCCCAGAGCCACCAATATCTAAGGACTGTTCAGGGATCCTGCCTCATTGAGAGCCTGGGAGCGGAGGCCCTTCCCCCAGCAGAGGGCCGTAGCATGGTAGGTACCGACAGAAACTAGAGCATGGACTTTTCTCTAAAGGTCTACAGAATAAATATTTTCAGCTTTGTGGGATGTACAGTCTGTTGAAACTGTCCACTCTATTGTTGGAGCATGAAAATAGCCACAGACAATACATAAATGAATGGCTGTGTTCCAGTATAACTCTATTTACAGAAATAGGCTATGGGACAGATGTGGTCCATGGGCCATAGTTGGTTTACTAGACTCTAGCCTGCAGAGTACAGGCTTTGAATCCCAGACGTGACTCTTGCTAACTTTGTGACTTGGGCAAATTAATTAAAATTCTATGCCTTGGCAAATGGGGATGAGAGTACATTCTTAGATGGTTATTGAAAATGTTCAATGAAGTAATCAGAGTAAGATCTCAAAATGCTATTTTTGTTCCTGACCTCCTTATGTACACTTACAGAGGATGGTGGGAGATTGTTCTAGATCAGAGGCCTGTGGAGAATAAGTGTTTTTGTGAAGTTTTGATTTTTCAGTTTGTCAGTTGGCCTTGCTTTTTCGGCAGACCACGTTTGGAGCTTTAAATCTCATTCTGTGCTTTTCCCTTTCCGTGTCACAGCCACCTTCAACGTTGGATTTGCTTTTCAGTAGTTTACTCACATGTGCTTTCTCTGTAAGTGTTTCCAACCCTTTCCGAGGGCGGACTGCACATTTTCATTCAGAGTTTGTCTAATCTGTTACTGCACGTTCTCGGCCCAAGCAGGATAAGGCATTAGTGTACCCTGAAACCTCTAGATCCAAAGCACGCCTGGACTCAATAATTAGCACGCACTCCCATTCACAATAGGCATCAAAGAGGGTCCTGGAATCTGGGAATGACTGGACTGTCCCCTGATGGTAATATCTGCCTCCTGCCTGGTTTATTGAGCTCATGGTAAACCTTCAGAGGCTGCCGGGGTGTTTCGAAGTCTGATTGATTTATGTTCACCGGCCATTTTGTTACTATGATTTAGATGAATGATGGTACCCACTGGTAACATGTAACGCAGATAAGAAGTTTATAGCCTCCGTGGTGTACCATGATTCCACTTCAAGAGGGTGAAAACATTGCTTTTTGTCTTTTTTGTAAAAAAACTTTTTAGAATGGGAGTGTTTGTTTAAGGAAAGTTTTGTTAAGTTAGGGCTCCTACCACATTTAGTATTTAGGTTTCGAAAAACTGAGTAGAAAGCAGTTGCCTCCAAAGGTGAGGACTGTCTTGTGTTAGGAGCTACGAGGTTTGTGTCCCTATGACCCAGCCAAGGGCTTTGCTCTGGGTCACCAGTGGGTTCACTTGACCAGAAATGACCTAGAGCAGCGGTCACACCCTACTGCCCACCCCTGGTCCAAATGCAGCATGCACCTCTTTGGGTTTAGCCCGCAAGCTTAGAATAGTCTGTACATGTTTGAATGATCGGAGAAAAAAAAAATCAAGGGGAGAAGATTATTTCATGACACATGAAAATTATATAGAATTCCTACTTCAGTGTCCATAAATAAAGTTTTAAATTTCATTAATAAAAAAACAGAAATTTGTGTTTTCTCTTGGTATGTAAATACCTCCATAATATCCTGAGTTTTGCTTCTCCGCCTACAAAGCCTGAAATATTTACTGTTTGGCTCTTTACAAAACATTTTTTTTTTTTTTTTAATGAACTCCTGAAATAGAGCAGCGATTTTCAGTCTATTTTGTAGCTTCCCAACTCTTTCATCAAATGTAAGCCTTAGGGGGAAGCCAGGCTTACAAAATAGTTACAAGAGCAGGGTGGTGGTCTGAGCTCTGCTGGGTATCAAACCCAGCCTTACTCCACACCATCCCTTCTGGGGATAAGGCTGCCTTAGTTACGAAAGCACCTAGATTCAGGCTTGTAAATACCCGTCTGCACTCCCTATTTCGCTATTCCAACATTTTAAAAAGCTCTAAAAACCAAATAAAATGTATTTTTTGTTGTTGTTCAGTTTACAGTAAACTCATTTAGTGGTGAAACTTGACCTTAGCTCATTTCATGTCTGTTTTCCCTCTCTAGTGTGAATAATCATATTTTCACTGCAGAAATATAAATGTGTTTGTTACAGGACGTTACCCCAAGCCCCGCTGGGGGTATTTCATAATATGCAGTCTATGCATCAAATTACCTTTATAACAGGAAAAATTATGGATACTGAAGCATATCAGATGCAGTGGCTCCCTGTTTGTTGCACTGCTGCCCCCAAGGTCTACAGATTTGCATGTCTCTTGGCATCGTGGACTCCCCGTTGACCTCCAAGTGCCACGATGGCCTGTCTCACCCGGCCACACACCTGCTGTGGGTTTGCAGCCACCACTTGTGTCTCTTCCTTAAATACCCCATGTGTCTGGCACTGACCTCCACTCACATGATGGTTTGTTCTGCCACATTTCCCCATAGCCTCCCAGGCCTACATTGCCCCACTGCTTCCTCCAGCCTTGGCCCAGTGAGACTTTAGAAAGTACTTTATGTATCTCTTGGGCTAAGCCATTGCCTGACCCCCTTGGAGCCTGGGGAAGGTGGGATTCCCATTGTCCTGGGGGAGAACAGGGAAAGCAGGGTCGCTCTCCTGTCACCCCCCCACCCCCCGAGGAAGAGCCTTGTTCAGACTGAAACTTGAGAACTGGGTCCTGGCATAATGTTTTCCTGCTGGTGGGGCCAGTGTGACAGTGCGGGGAGGTCCTGCAGGCCTCACTCTCCAGGCCTTGAGGCCAACCTGCATTTCTCTGCCCTTTTGTTTCTTCCCAAGGTGTTAGGGATTTGGCTATTGCAGCTTTCGGGGGCTCCCTTCTCTTTTTGTCCTCAAGATTCGCCATGGAAGGGGACAAGGCATCTACCTCGCACATTCACACAGTCTCTGAGCATGAAGCCACCCGGAAGGAAAAACTAGCTGCACAGTCCTAGTGTAAAGGGTTGAATAGCATCCCCCTGAATTCACATCTACTCAGAACCTCAGAATGAAACCTTATTTGGAAATATGGTCTTCGCGATATAATGAGTAAAGGATCTCAAGATGAAATCATCCTGGATTTAAGGCTGGCTCTAAGTCCAATGACTGGTATCTTTATAAGAAGAGAAGAGGACACAGACACAGAGAAGATGTGAAGATGGAGGCAGGCATTGGAGTGCTGCCTCTACAAGCCAAGGGACACCCAGGATCACCAGCAACTCCCCAAAGCTGGGTGATAGTCATGGCGTGGTTTCCCCTCAGAAACCTCCAGAAGGAACCGACCCTTGATTGAACACCTTGATTTCAGATTTCTGGCCTCCCGGACTGTGAGACAGTCCATTGCTGTTGTTTTAAGCTCCCCAGTTTGTGGTGATCGTTACAACAGCCGCAGGAAACTCATACACCTGGTTTCCCCAAGGAAGTTCCTGTTGTCTTTGTTGTCTAGCTCCAGTCTCAGAAGTCCCAGCAGCCTCCTGGCTTCACAGCTGTCCTCCCAGGGCAGAGGTCTCGTGGTCTTCATGCATTTATTCATAAGTGAATACTTACTGAGCACCTACGAGGGACAGGCTGGGCTGAGCATGGCAGCTGTAGGGATCTCTAAGACGCTCTCCTAAAGAAGCTCCCTATTTCCTTAGGAAGACACTCGAGTAAGTGGGTCCGTGTGGTAACTCTCCTCGCAACTGGCAGCCAAGAGCTGAAGGTCAGGGAGACTCTCAGAATGAATTAGTGTCTGGCTCTGTACCTCTTTGTCTCAAGCTGGCAACTTGTGATTTGGGGACCTGCTGACCTAGTGACATCCATCTCCATGGGTATGTGTTTAACCTACTTAGCCGCCCCTGCTTACTGCCATGGCCTCAAGGCCCACAAGTCTCACCCCTGCTCACTCCACTCCCCCCAGACCGGCCTTTGGGGGCCAGCACTGTCCCCACTGGACTGATGAAGACATGGTGAGCTGCACACATTTGGGATGAAGATAACCAATGATATTTACCAAGCCATTTCCGTAGATCACGTGAGCTGTGTGTGCTACACAAGTCGCCCCGTTCCCAGCTTAGAGTAAGAGCCCAATACATGTCAGTGGCTATTGTTAATTGTTGTTGCGTTTTTGCTTTTCCCTTCTCTGTCTTCCTGTTCTCTTCTTTCCCCCTCCCCCCTCATCATCTAGTATCATCAGGTCCTGTGTACCCCACCCTTGTCCCAGCCCTCATCACTATTGCTATTATCGTTGTCATGACTATTAATGATCCGTGTGACATTGTAGCTCAGATTCACCCAGTTCTTAGAGGGCACAGTAGGATTTGCACCCAGGTTATCCTCGCTTACCTTCCAATTCATTAAATGAAATGCCTTAAGCAATTTTCTCCCTGGGTGTCACTTAACCAGTCCTCTCCCTCACAGGGCGTTTTGAGGCAGACAAATGCCACCAGTAAACGAAAGTAAATGTTTTGGGTGAATTCCGCATAGACACACTAGATTTGGGAGCTGAGATGTGGAATTCCTGTCACCATTGACTGAAAAATGCAACCCTCCTAATAGAGTTTTGGCACCAGAGCCAGTAGCCTTTGCTGCCTACAGACTTGAAGAATTGCGACGTTGGCCTAACATAATTTTGGTAACTCTGTCTGCTTCTGCCTCGGGTAGAAATAATTCAGATTTCACTCTCCATTTTCTTTAATGGGCTAAACAGCCACTTTGTAATACCTGTATTTTATGAGACATAATTCTGGATATTGTTTCTGCAGTGTTTTGAAAAGACAAACCTGACAGAACCCGGCCATTTAACTTAAGCAATTTTAAAGTTATTTGTAAAATGATATGCTGTCTTTTTTGACCCAGTTACTTTATAAAGCTACATTCTTTGGCAAACATTAACACAACTTCTGCGTGTGTGGGCTAAATAAATATTCGGGCAACACTGATTGAGCGCTGCCTTGGGTAAATAATTCTCTTTCCACACATTTCCTAGTTTATAATGAGGACTTTTCTTCGCGGTCTGACCAAATGTAACATTCCACTGAAAATGAGACATAAATCCTTGAGTGAGGCAGGCATGGAACCAGGGTCTGAGGAGGTTTATTAAAAAGGTGGGGGCAGGCAGAGGGATGTCCTTAGTCCCCCTTCATTCTCCACTATTTTGCCATCTGTGGGCCCCATAAGAGTTGGGGGACAGGAGAGAGTGGAAGCAGAAACACAGCCTCAGAAGGAGTAAGTAAAATTCAAGTCCTCTTGCCATCCAAACCTCTCCCCACCCCCCAAGTCCCTTCTTCCAGTGGAATCCCATGGTGCTCTATTGCATTTAAAATTTTGGGAGCCCTTGTTCTTGACCTGGTCTACACCATACAATTTGATTTCCTGTGTGGCTGCTCCTCGGAAAGCACCTCATTCTGACTCAGCATGTGGCGGAAGGTTTCCAAGGTGGTTTGGACATCTGGCTCTCCCGGCTTCCATCTGTGCAGTGGTGGGCAAATAACTGCACCTCTCGAAAACCTCAGTGTCCTCATGGGTGATAAGGAGATACTAACAGTGTCTTCCCGATGGGGAGTAAATAGTCTTGGGAAGATTAGAGGACAAAGTGCATATAAAATGCTTAGCTCAGTGTCTGGCCTATAACTGGCCAGTTATTATTATTAGGGATCATAGATGATGAGAAATTGCCATTTATGGCACATTTCATGTATTGCCTCATTTAAACCTCCTTACACTCTATTATGATGCCTGTTGAAGATGAGGGAATTGAGACTCCCGGAGAATTGGCAACATGTGTACGTTCACACAGCTGCAAAGTGTCAGCACAAAGATCCCACCTCCAGCCTTAAGTTCAAGACCACGGTCTCCTTACCACCCTGCACTTTCCCCAGATTTTCCTGTTCCCTTTCTTAGTCACGTCAGCTCTGTCAGTTGGTAACTTCACTGCTCCAGGTCCTTTTCAGTAACTATCTGTGGGAAGGATTACGTGTGACGATCAACGTCAGTAGTGAAATCCTGGAAGAGAGAGAGGGAAAAAAAAAAAAAAATCACCCAAGATATTCAGTCCCAGCATTTTGGCACGTTTTCTTCCAGCACTTTCAAATGCCCAGGTTGTTTTATTGTAATTGCAGCATATAGACTTGTGATCGCTGCCCTCACAAATCAATCCTATGTTCATTCTGCCACTACAATCCGAAACTTCCAGAGATAAGTTTTACTGTAGTGCTACTCATGCTATAGATCGATGGGTTTCTTTCTTTTTCCTTCCGGTGTCACTCCTGCCAGTTCTACACTGGCCCAAGCAGTGCCTTTCACGGCTGCACGATAGTAAACTGACTGGATGAATCATGATCATTCGTTCATCATTCTTTTCCTAACCGGAGACGTAGGCTATGGCTGGACGGCCACCGGCATCTCTGGTTCTAAAGTGCTTCCCATTTAAGATGATTTCTATGGGACTGATTTGCCACAAGTAGAATTTCTAGGTCAAGCGTGCAAATTCTTCAGAACTCCAGATACGTTTTTATCTTGGGCCCACCATGTAGCCGAGAGTACCTAGGGCTTGGCTGGAGAGCCGGGGAGAGGATGGAAAGAAGTGGGCCTTGGGGTTTGCAATGCTGGTATGAGAACTTATTCCAGAAGGGTTAAATAACCAGCTTGTCTTATTGTAACAGTCAAGGGGATTTTATGCTTCACTAAGGTGCATACCTTCAGACAAGTGGGAACGGGCTGGGAGTTTGTCATCCCAGAGAACGCCAAGACGTGGACTCGGTCCCACGGCTTCTGAAAAGGAGTTCCAAATTTGGATGCTTCCAAAGTTAGTCCTTGCAGTGCAGCGTGGACAATATTCTTCTCCGACAATGGCCGAGTCTCAAGTGCCAGGATGCTGAAGACGCTCTCAGGTCATAATTAACCTTCTTCAAAATAAGAAGGAAGAAAGGCTGGGAAAAGTCCCTCTGCACTCCAGAAAGGAGAACAAAAACTTGGAATGCTAACGGTTTTGAAACCCCTGCTCTTTTCCATTGTTTCTTAAGAAAAATTCCAAAGAATAAGGCACTGTATTGCAAATGGATCGTTTTTCCTGAATTGAAAGTCGACGCTTTAGCACAACTCATACAAATCTGCCCTCCTAATTTTTTTGGCAGGTGGCCTCCCTCCCTCCCCTTCTTTATCATGGCTCATTTAGAGCATCTGTGCATTCTTTTTAAGATTCCCCTCGAAGACTGGATTTTCTTTCTGTTGCCAATGAGACATTGTGTTGGTCGCTAAGACTACTTTGTAGCACAGTTTGTTGTTACATGGAATTAAATGAAACCCAGTTCAGTCATGTACCCTGAAACTGAACAGCGGCATACGGAAAAAGCCTTATGTAACCCAGTTTGCACCATCCTAACTGCCCTCACACATATACTAACATCTCAAAGGCCTACCACTTCTCAAAATCTCAGTATAACAATATTCTGCTTTTGAAAGTACTTATTCTGCTCATTTGTTCTTTAAACAAGAGGAGGAAAAAAGTATCAGCCCCTTCATAAAACAGTTAACAGGAAGCCCGAGGCATCTTTTAGTGCCATTTTTGGCTGATGTTCGGAATGGCTCCATCAATCACTGCTATTCATGTATAGCTGGTTTTTATGTCAGTTAAACCATCTTCCATCAACTTGGTGAAGCAGAGTCAGGGAACAAGATGAACAGCGAAACGTCTTCTGTGGCGTAGAAAGGGCTTTGCTTTTAAATGCCCATGTTGATTTCTGAATATTTTCAACACCCTCTTCCTAAGCCAGCTCCCCTCTGACCATCACTCAGGGGTCTCCTCTTTTACCCCTGGTCAGAGGGCAGTGGAAGGGGTGCTGGGGTCCAGTCTGTAAGTGTGAGCAATGGGTCAGCCGATGAGGGGTATTCAGTATCCGCCCAGGGCTCCTGAGAAAGGAGAATAAATCCTAGGATCCCGGAGTGACTTTTGTAGTCCCAGAATTGCAAAATATCATGTTTCTGGTGAGCCTGTAGCAACGACTGTCTGTGCCGTTGGGGTCTTGCGTGCAGATGTGTTATTTTACACAAGAAAAGAGGGCAGTGTTTTTTTCTGGAAAGATGTATTTTGTATATCTAAATGTCAGTCAGTTTACATGTTTCCTGCCCAGGAATTAACAGGATTTCTGCCCTTCCCTGGCCCCATTTTTTATCAGGTTCAATCCTTCAGCGTGTTTGTTGAGTGAGTGCAGTGTGCAGAACTGTGCGGTGCCAACAGGGGGGTGAGGAGCGAGGGGGACACTGTTAGAATTGCCAACTATGGTGCTGATAAAAAGCAGTTGGACTTTGGTCAGTTATAGGACTGTTTTTAAATTCATCATGGGCAGTGCACCCATTTATCCCTTGCACTCTGAGAGGACCTAGTTCCCACTGCTCACTAACTTTTTTATTTTTATTTTTATTTTTTTTCCTTGGGTGTAAAGGTCCCATTAGGGACCTTTGGGACACAGTCCAAACCCTGAAAGAGGTTAATAGGGGAGACACTGTGTAAATGAAGATAGTGACAGTATCAGTTAGACCGAGGTTTCCACTGGAATCCCTGCAAGTCTGTTAGATCCGCTCAGACTGTTGTTCTGCAATGTCCTTTTGGGGGTCCTATGAACCCCGAATTAAAGCTCCCACGTATAGGTCCTCTCTGGCTCTCCGCCTTTGTCTCTGTGGTCTTGGGCCCATTCCTGGATTACCCCACTGTTTTAGGGATGCTCTTCCGGGTGCCCACTTGGATGTGGGTACCTCCTGTGTCCTTATGTCCCTCACTCCCGTGCGCCTCAGCACACTGGTGTTGATGTGGGGGGGCTCAGACCTTACAGAAGGTGCCTGGCAACGGAAGGTCACTTCCAATGCAGAAACCCAACTGCAAGTCGAGCCTTGGAGGTCATCGCTGTTGGTAAGGTGGGGATTGACATGTGTGTCTCACAAGGTGTGGGCCCGTATTACATGGCATGATACATACGAAGCAGCAGCCATGCACAACACTGGTGATGCTAACTACTGACATGTAATGAGTGTTTGCTGCAGGCGGGGCACTGTGCTCAGTGCTTTGCGTGGCTTATAGCATCCATTCCTCGCAATCCTGAGGCAGGGTTCTCTTAGTGTGCCCGTTTTTCAGATGAGAAAGTGGAGTGATTAAGTACTGTTCCCAGGCTCACACATCTTTGGGGGTAGGGTGGGTTTGAACCGGGAGTCTGTCTGCCGAGCTCCAGGCATAAATGCAGAGCTGCCTCATGCTGCTTCCTCCAGGGACTCCTGCACCATGCCAGGGCCTTTATCACATGCCACTTATCTTAATGCGGCCCCGCTTCTCAGGGAACCCTCACCATGAGGGTAGCTGCCTCCAGTGCAGGCCACATTAGCTCTCACGTGATTTTCTTCTTGTGTTTTCAATGTAAATTCAGAGTTCCCTTAATCCCCTTCATTTTTAGGATGTGACCCAGAGACCAGGAACGTTTTTCAGGAGAAGCTGGGGCTGAGTTTTTAAGCTGTGCAGCAGTGTCAGCTGGTTTCAGTTCACAGGTGACAAGGGATTGGGAGCCCTGGCATTTCCCTCTGAATTTCATCTGGAGTTTGACATAACCACCGGTGCAAGTGGGGGACATTAGACCACGGGAAATGTGCCTGTATAAACTTAGGTGAACCAAAATGATCATTTCAACAGCACTGGGGACTTGATTATTTATATGGCTCCTATCTTCCCAAGAATTACAAACTGCAAACCAGGATATGACTTTTGAACAGTGCACATTCCACAAACATTTCCCAGCAGAGATGGCTGTGAGGTGGGGGCTGGGCGTCTGGATGGGGAGAAAGGGCACCGGAAGGGGAAAATGGGAGGAAGGGGCAAGTGAAATAAGCAAAGGGGATTTAAAAAGGAATAAAGTCCGACAGTCATCAGAGGGCTGAGGCCAGGTCCCCAGCGAGCCGTTGTACACAGAATGATTCAAACCCACTCCAAACCTGTGTTCTGAATCTTTACCTTCACCTGGAGGACACGCCTGGCTTTGGGCATCCCACCTTATGGGGACAGAGCCAGGAGTGCAGTTTCCAGGCTTTTGGCCTCACATGGAAAGCTGCTGGCTCGGGTAGCAGATGATCATCAGCTGTGACTAGTTGGCCGTTGGCTGTAACCAGTGAGCCATTTGCCACTAATATAACTGCCGTGGCTACGCTAGCAGAAAATGGGGACTAGCAAGAAGATGGTGGCTGAGCTAGCAAGTGGGGATTGCAGTTAGCACAGCGGGTTGCAGCTCGCAAGTGGGGTTGGTTGATTGACAGAGAAGTGGACAGCAGGTTGCAGATCATGTGGATCCTGTTTCCTGTGTCTCCAACCCAGCTGCCGGCAAGACTATAGTGATATGACTCTCCTACCTATGGCTCCGTGGGTGTTCCTTTTTGGCCTCACCATATCCTGCGTTCTTGTGTGGGGAGCGGGAGCTGAGACCCCACATGACACCCTGCATGACACACCTTCACTCCCTGACTGTATGATCTTGGCAATTACTGCCCCTCTCGCTCCACAGTCAGTTTCCGTATTTGTAAAACAGTAGTCATCTCCAGCTTCTAGGGCCATGTGGGAATTAAATGAGAAAGCACACAGGGAGTGCTGAGCACAGTGCCTGGCTGACATGGCAGGGAGAGCTCCAGATATGCCAGTGTCGTGGGGAAGAACTTGGTTCTGGAGCTTGATGGCCGGGGTTTGTGTCTCAACTCTGCTCCTTCTTAGCTTTGTAACTCGGGGCAAGTGACTTAAATTCCTTTGTGCCTTTGCTTCCTCCCCACACAGGGATAAGAAGAGACAACGTTTTGTGGGCAAGATGAAATGTGATGGACTGTGTAATGTGCCTGGCCGATTGGTGGTGCCCAAAGATAGAAGCTATTAGTATTGTAAGGATTGCTTACTGGGTACCATCGCTGCACCTGGCAGGGTAGAGGTGCAGAGATCACCAGCAGGGGTGGCTGAGGCTCAGAGGGATGGCATAACCTGCCCACGGCCCCACAGTCCTGGCTCCTGCCATCTGGTGTCGCTGTGCCAGACGTTTTAAGAAGGAAGAAGCCTACTTTTGTTCTTTGTCCAGTTTCCATCCAAGGTCTCATTTCATGGTGCCACATCACAATATGTATGTGGCCTGGAACATGGAAGTTGCTCAATAAATCCCAGCCCACCTGCTCCCTTAGGAAGCCTCCTGCTCCCTCATCTTCTCTTTGCTTTGGTCAATTCATAGGCATCAGCTTTTGCCCTTTCTGCAACCTTCGTCCATTGCAATCAGTTGCTCGTTACAAAGCACTGACTGACTCTGCACACATGCTGGCCTCTCACTCGAGGCCTTCTCTCCTTCCCATTTAATCAAGTAACATCAATGATAGGTAAGGAACCAGAAAGTCCCCATCAAATCAGCCTCTATTGCTGCAAAACGATTCCGGCTAACTCCATTCTAAAAGGTGCCTAAAGGGGGCCGGACCGGTGGCTCAGGCAGTTGGAGCTCCATGCTCCTAACTCCAAGGGCTGCCGGTTCGATTCCCACATGGGCCAGTGGGCTCTCAACCACAAGGTTACTTGTTCAACTCCTCGAGTCCCACAAGGGATGGTGGGCAGTGCCCCCTGCAACTAAGATTGAACATGGCACCTTGAGCTGAGCTGCGGCTGAGCTCCCGAATGGCTCAGTTGGTTGGAGCGCTGGCTTTCAACCACAAGGTTGCTGGTTCGACTCCCACAAGGGATGGTGGCTGCGCCCCCTGCAACTAGCAATGGCAACTGGACCTGGAGCTGAGCTGTGCCCTCCACAACTAAGAATGAAAGGACAACAACGTGACTTGGAAAAAAGTCCTGGAAATACACACTGTTCCCCAATAAAGTCCTGTTCCCCTTCCCCAATATATATATATTTTTTAATTAAAAGCTGCCTAAAACTTATTGATGTGGACCCAAAGGAATCCAAAAACATTGCCACCAAACCCCAGTACCTTTGGAACACTTGGTGTCCTGGGCCACTTCCTTGCTCAGCTATCTTGTCCAACAAATGACTGGTGTGGCAGAGATGTACACATTAAGTAATTCTATTGTTGAAGCATGTTTTAATACTGCCCCCCCTCCCCCACAAGGTTTAGTGAAGGAGAAGTTGGAAATTAATGGCCAAATGAAGGTTTTAGGTTAGGTGTGGATTTTATTTATCCATGCCCTCTCTTCCCCCCATTAGCATGGTTAATTAAGAGTTGTCAATACATCTTTGCTGGAGTATTTGATTATTTTTTCAGCAGGGAAGATTAGAATGAAGTCTTCAGATCTGGCACGCGTCATGGGACTTGTAGAGTAAATTGCAGGTTAAGCCCTCATTTTGATCTCTGGGACCAGAGCAAGCACCATTTCATTGACATGTCATCAGCTGCGATCTGAGGGAGCACACAGGTGCCCTTTGGGGACAGAGGAGCGTCCCCGCTCTTGTCTCCCATATTGAAATGGTTTATTGCACTGTGAGTGTGAGCGGGTAAACAAATAGCTGACTGACATTAGAGTTGACTGGAAACTCGTTCTGAAAAGCTCCTCGTCTGGGCTTTGCTTTTTTTTAAAAAAGTCAGTATACGTATGTATATGTGTACATGCACATATTTTTGTCCAGGCAGAGATGTATATGTGGATGTGAACAAATCACACACAGGAGTGAAAGCTGACAGAAGTTAGTTCTGCAAACTCCTTGATTTATGATACACACACACACACACACACACACACACACACACATACACATATCTTGACCTAGCTGAACAAAAGTACCATCTGAATCACGCTTTTTGCCTCCCACAATCTCCAGCAAATGGCAAATGGCTCTGCCCTTTAGGCATTTCTTTGAGCATTTCTGTTGACAGTGGCCTTTAGTTTTCCTTCACTTTAGAGCTCTAATGTTCTAGAATACATCTTACCAGCAATTAATTATACCTTCAGATTTCCTGGAGAGGCAGGCTAGCTTTTATTATTTTACCCACTAAATAAATATACCACTAGATAACACAATACATGTTTACAATGACAAGTTTTGTTTTATTTATAGAGTTATAACAAATTATCAAAAAACAACCCAAAAAGGGCCACTTAGACCAGCATCCCTATTTCTCCTGCTTCATCAATGAATTATGCATGCGTTACACCCGGCAAGACGGAGGAAAGGTCGGTTTAGAACAACACAGATTGGAAAATTACACCATTTGTTTAAACAACATTTATTATTGATTATTCAGCATAGGGGCTGATAGAAACGCAAATAGTGGCAGTAATATCGTATATTTACGTAGGCCCTTTACAAATGTCGGACCCTGCCCTCTGTTTAGATCGGAATAATTCTTCAAATTTTCCAGCTCTGTTTTGCAAGAGAGCAAAGATAAATTTGGCATCTATTTTCTTGAGTCCTTTCATCCCCTGAAGATCCCTGTTATTCTCCCTATTTCACGGAAGAGGGAAAATTGGGGTTCAGATGGATTAAGTAATTTGCTTACGGTGACATTTTTAAGGTCAAATGTAGTCTTTCCGTCACGTAACACTTGTTAGCGTGTCAGAAACCAGTAGTTCACTAATGACAGTGATGGTGATTGTCACAATCGTAATAATCATGTCTAATACATATTAACTCTTATTTGCTGACCCTGTCCTAAGGGTTTTACATGTGTTTCGACATCCAATCTTTACATGAATTCTGTGAATACATGTTACTATCACTTTATAGTTGAAGAACCTGGGCACTGAGCTGTTAAATACCCTGCACAGGATCACAGGTTTAGTCAGTGGTAGAGTCAGGATTAGGAAAAACATCATTATGTCCCAGTGTTTGCCCGGAATTTCACACTGTTGTGCTTTTCATAGAGCATCTCCTTCTGATGACTCATGGACACCATGATTTCATGAACGTGTTTGCGCAGTTGTTGGTTCAGTCGTTTCAAATTAGTCTTCCACACACTTCCTAAGAGCCAAGGAAATAAGATCTTTAACTTCATAAACATAAAACTTCATTTCAGTTTTAAATAGTCGTAGAGCAGCACGAACAACGTTACTTTCACTAAAAAGGAATTTTAAAAAATACAACCCAAGAGACTAATTATAGGAGTTACGTAATAGTGACTTGGGAATGAGAAATTTAAGATGGTGAAATTAGGAGTATGCTTTCAGGGTACACAGTGTGTCACGCAGGGCTAGACGCAGACTGCCCTGCTCTGCCCTCACTTTCTCTTGGAACAACTCAACAGGCATTTTCATTTTCCAGTGCAGATGTTGGACAAATAGGAAACTCGTCCAATGCAGCCCTTCACTCTGAACATCTGGTCAACCTTTCTCACTTAACTAGGCTCACTTTTGAGACTTTTGTGTGATAGTCTTTTTTTTTTTTCTTTTTTTTCTTTTTTAAATGTCTTCTATGAAGAATTATCTTGATCATTAAAAAGAAAAAAAAATCAATTTTGTCTTCTTGCACAGAGACCTGTCACTTCTCCTCCATCACTCAGACACTCGCTTTGGGTGGTTGCCCAACTTCTCTCTCTCTCCAAGCCCCCTTGGAAAACGTCAGGTGCAGTGTGAGACTGGTGCCCCTCATTTCTCAGGTCCAGTCAGGGTACTGAAAACTCTGTCTGCCCACGGGTGGGGGCACCCCTTGCCCTGCCTGTTACGGGGGCCGCTGGAGGAACTGCTAGAGAAGCCTCACTTCATAGGAGCAGTTCAGGGCATGTTTCCAGCATCGTCGCCAACATGTTTCAAATGCCACCCACAGCTTCCCTTTTCATATTCTTTGCCTTTACGCTAAGCTCTCATGTTGTTATTTTTTACAAGTCTTTTTCCAAGGCCCCTGATTTTCTAGACTGTTTAACATTTGCCATAACCCATAAGGGTATAACTGCCTTGGCACGTTTGGTTCCTACGCCCCCATCACCCCCCCTGCACCTTCTGGTTACTGGCTCACTGTCTTTATGAGCCTATAGAACAGTTCTCAGGTTTTCTTACTTCCAAAACAGTGGGCAGGAAAAAGAAACATACATGGATAAAACTAAAGGATTTTAAAACGTGGAAGTCACTTAAACTGTATTGCCGAGAGAGAAAAAAGTAAATTCCTTTGGATAAATTAGCTTTTGTGCTTACCTCTTTCCTTGTTGCTTAAATAGAGGGGTGAGAAGTCGTATTTCTGAGTGCGGGCACACGCTCCTAATCTCCTTTTGGGGAAGGGGAGGCCTAAAAGAAGAGCACATTCTTCCTGCACCCACACACCCCACTTAGGAGCGTGTGCACCCTTGGGATGCTATTACAGAGACCTAACTGACAATCACAGCCCCCAGAACAATAACAATGGCAGAGCAATAACAATATCCACAGTTGATGGAACATCCGTGACAGCCAGACATTTTGCTAGTCCCTATAAATCCGTAACTGCATTTACTCCTCACAATAGCTCTATGCAGTTTTATTATTTCCATTTTACAGATGAAGAATTTAAAGTTCAAAGAAATGAGTAACTTCTTTGGGGCTACGTCGTGTCACAGTGTCAGCACAGTTCTGATTCCCAGTCCCAGGGCCTGTGCGTCACACCACCGGGCTCCAGGTGTGTTCCAGGGTAAGCACAGGACTGGAAATTGCCATTCCCGTAGTCCTCCAGTGCTGGTTTCTAAACCCATGGGTCCTCACCACCTCGCTTTTCCACACTGCATCCTCCCTGATCCTGCCTTCCAGCTTCTCCACTCTAAGAACTTGACTCTTATAGCCATTGCTGAGAAAGGAACTTTTGCTCCAGTGAATCAGGCAGCTCAGTCCCGGAGAGAAATATGCACTGGACTCAAATTCCGAAGACACAGCTTTGTGACCCCCCATAGGCAACTGAAGTAACCTCTCTCAGCCTCCATTTTATCATTTGCTAAATAGGAAGAATAGTGTCTACCCAATAAGGTGGTTGCATTCACTGAGAATTTGTTCACATCTCATTTGCATTCAGTGTGTATTTGTTGAATGAGTGAATGAATGAATGAATGAATGATGCCTTCATTCATAAATAGGAATAGTGAACAGAGCAGGGCATTAGTGAGTGGTAGACTGGCCCAAATGCCCCTTTTCAATCCTATAGCCTGTCATTTGTGATTGTATACCTATAGAAGGTTCTGTTCACATAGTAGTCTATGTAAATGGTGACCCTTTGAGTTCAGTATACAACCTGAACAGCCATAGAGGAGAGCCCTAGTCTCCTGTGTTCTGATGCAAAGAATCAAATCAAGATACATTTGCTTCAGGTGAGACCATGGGAATCCTCTCTATATGGCACTTTTGGCTTTGGACTTGATATTTCCTCTCCATCCAAAGGAATGCCAGCTCCACGAACTTTTTCAACACACGCAGGGGCTCCTGGCCTGGGGTCTTTATCTGGCTGCTAGATTGTTTAAAGAAGGATTTTTGTGATTCTTCTATGCTGACACAATGGCTGTCATCTGTTGTTTTTCTAATCGCCCAGTAAATATTTGGCAAGGGAAGGTTTAGGCTGGTGTGTGTCTCTTACATTAGAAGGATAAATAAAGCCATCACAATTCTTGAGTTTTCTTCCAAGTTTGTTCCGATGCTGCTGCAAATCTGTACAATGAAACATTTGCAACCTGTAGAGCAGCAGGGTATATATTTGGCAGCAGGCAGTATTGATGGATTTGGGGAATGCCTTTTGACAGTTACAGGCTCGCGTGAGGCGGAGCAGGCTCCTCCAAGCCAGCCCAGCTATGGAAGTGGGGATTGAGTGACATAAGACTCTTCTGGGTATGTCTCAAACCATATAAATCAAGTGCAGAATCTCACTCCTACAAGGAAAACCTGCAGGGAGCTCAGTGGGAGGTACTGATGTTTATTCTCCCCTAGCCCCATGCAATTAAAACTGAGGAACAGAATGATGTAGGCCAGACATTCCTCCTTCTCACCCCCATCCCTCCTTCATTGGGAGGCTTTGTAATTAGATCACAGCTTCTTGATTCTTTTGGAAAGATTTAGAACAATTATCATACTTGCTCTGCTGCTTTGAGTAGAGAAGTGATTTGACAACTTTTGGAACTCTTAGCATTCTAAGGTTTAGATTCTGATCCTTTCAGCCCCTCATCTGCTGTGTAATCAGGGATATAAACCATTTGGTGCCATAGGATTTTTTTCTTTCTTCAAACAGGAACTTAATATATTTTCACTGTTTTTTATTCCCCTAAAAAAATCAGAGACAATATATCTTAAATGTCACAGACTTTGTTCTCTAGAAAAAGAACTATATGTAAATATAGGTGGTATTGTGTACAATTCTGATGTAGGAAAAACTGTTAATTGTGTAAGTTATGAATCCTGACTTGCCCATTTATTGAAATACCCTGCATGTAATTTAAAATATTTCATTTCAAAGGCATGGCTTGTGACATTTAAGATGTTTGCGACACTAACCAATAATCAGTTCACTGATTTCCCATTTGCTAATGATGTTTGAAGGAAATTGTAAAAAAAAAAGCAAACATATTAGCTCTTTGTGCAAAAAGAAACCAGTCATATTATAGTGTTAATACCTGTGAGGGGGAAAATTCCACTGGTAATTGAAGGTACCACTAAATTCTACCATATATTGATAAGTCTTTTCTGCGATTAAACAAGGATTATAAAATAGGGGAGATGGTTTGAATACAGTTTTGCTGGAAGATTTAATAACACACTCTTTTTTGGGATTCACATGTCACAAATGGTGTGAGAACCAAATGCCTGCAGTGATGACCTTGCTGTTGGAAAACTAGATCATCTGTCCCATTCTATAGCCTGCCTCGCGTTTCTGCCACGGTTCTGCTTTGGAGGACAAAACAAACCCTTTTGGGGACCTTGACACTCTCCTGGAATTCCTAGGAACTGCCTAGAAGGTGAATGCTACGGCCCAGTTATTCTTCGTCTAAGTTTGGCAATCATGCTAGAGAAGAAAAATATTTTTATGTGCTCATACGGCAGTTAAAGAGTATTCCAGATTCCCCCCCAACCCCCCTCCCCAAAAGGTATGTTCCCTCGCCAAGGCCCACATGGCTTTTCTTTACTTTAAGTGCTCCTCATATTATCTTGACCTTAAAGTTTACAGGGTAAAGGAAACATTTATGGAACAGTTAAGACCAGTTAGAACATAACGACTTGCCTCATTATCACACTCTACAAATCTCCACTTTACAGAGTTCACTTTCCTGTCTGCTTTAAACTTGTGTTTGGCCTGTAAATACTGTTACTGGTGTTCACATATGGAAACACAGGGAACTTCTCATTCCTTCCCTCCAATGTGCCAAAAATAAGAATCTTTAAGAACTCATAAAGTAATTTAGCACCACATTAATAAAAGAAGCACAATTTTGAATTATTTCTGTAAGTATATGTTTTAGTTAGTAATAGGATTTTTTTTAAGCTGTCTGTTCAGATATTTAATCCGCTTAATAAATAAACAGCTCTTACAAATCAACAATCTGAAAATTTTTAAAAAGCCCCAATAATAGTAGGGCAATTTACAAACTTCTAAAATGTCATTCAGAGGACCAAGAAATATTTGGAAAATATTTAGGTTTATTAGGGAGGAAGAAACAATTTAGCATAGGAACGGTGTTTGAGTTTTACACACATAAAATTAACAGGTTAAAACTGTTGGATTAGTGCAGAAGTGGGCGTTTTCTGTATTGTGGGAAAGAAGATTAATTCAGTATTTCAGTTCTGAGATTTAATCTGGAAATCACTATAAAAGTTTTAAAAATCTTTTTCTCACCTAGGATTTTCATATCTAGGAAACATTTTAAAAGATTACTTAAAGATATACCCACACATTTATGCACAGGGATGTTTATGGATGTATTATTTATACAATGAAAAAAATAGAACTTAAATTATTTAACCATTGGGTTAAATTATGATGGTCCAACGCAGAAAATACTATGCAGTTCACAAAAATTTAAACTAAAATAAATGTAAGAAGTTGAAAATTTCAAACTGTCTCAACTTTCAAGATGTTTCTCTTTTAAAATATTCCAAGTTATCTCTTAGGATTTGAATGAAAACTAAAGCAATAGTGAAAGATTATCTACCTTTTTGAGTCATCAAATATTTTTTATCAAACAATGTTTTTTATCAAACAATATAAAACTAAATTTATTTACAGTTGAGGTTTACTTTTTTTTGAAAATTTAATTGAATCATATCACATATTTTTATAAAACTAAAACCATTTGAAGTTCTAGCATGGAATGTCCTTCTGGTGACTGATGTAGAGAATTGGTATTATGCTTTATGCATGTTACTTCTAGTCCTGCAGATATACAAATTTAAGGGTAATGTGAATGCTTTAGTATTAGCTGCCAGGTGCACCTGTTGTAAATACCTGCCAATCTGTAAGTACCTCTGAAATCATGAATCAAAACGCAAGAAAATGGATACTCTGTACTTCTGGTACACAATACTTTATTATACAAGAATCTTGGATTCAGGCTATCTGAGAGAAAGGATTTGACAAGTTAATTAATTTGCCTTTTCTGTTGTCTAAAAGCTTACAAGACTCAAATCCTCCTGGCACCCAGAAACATTTTCAATTTCTGAGGTTGAGAGCGGCGCACCACTAAGCATCAGGGCATTCGGATACAGTGGTCTTTTGATGCAAGGACATGGGTACGAGATGTACAGCAACGATTTTTCTGGGGCCTGACAGGAGCAGATGTTTAGGGTCATATGTCACGCGATACTGTGCTAAGCAACACATCTCAAGTGATGGAGGCACCCATGTGTTTTCCATTAAATTTACTTTATGGGGGTTTGATATATGGTGTGTTCTGAAGGTTGAGGACTAGGATAGGGGTCCATCTTCCCCAGGTCTAGCATAATAGTGTATTCATTTAAGCTTTCATTCAGCCATTCAACAAACTGCGGCGCTCAATGTTACAGCCGTGAATGAAACAAAGACCCCTTTCATGGAACTCGGGTTCTAAGGGATATACAGGAAAATGGGAGAGGGAGTTAGGATCATCTTGAGGAAGACTTTAAATGCCTAATTTAGGAATTTGAACTTTTCTTTTTGGACTAGGGAATCGGTCATTTGGAGAAGTAGCATGCTAACAAGATTTATCTACTAGTATTGTGTGGAATCATTATTAAATTGACCATGAGGATACAATATTAATTAAATACTTCCAAAGCTTACAGTTCAACCATATCAATTTTAGGCCAATTGGGGGACACTTTTTTTTTTTTTTAATGATGTGGACTCACCCTTTTCCTCCTAGAATTAGTGTCGTGGTAGGTGGTGACGAAAGAAAAGTTTAGATTTCACACAAAAGCTTTGTTAATAAGTTGATTCATTAACTGTCGGCTCACCAATTTCATTTCATTTTTCTACTTCTTCACCTATACATGGACCAACTGATTTTGCTCAGTTGTTTCAAGATAATTAAAGTGTTTGCAAAACGTCCTAGTGTTTCTAATGTGAGATGCTTTTTTAAGTTTTATTTTCTCTTTTTTATTAGCTAGTATTGTATTATAAAATAATACTTGTCCATGGTAAACAGTTTCAAATGTTTCAGAAGGATATAAGGTGAAAAGTAAAAGTTCTTCACACTTTACTCCCATTGACCAGCAGGATCAAAAACTATTAAGAGAATCCATGTTTTCTTTCAGACGTTTTCTATGTGCATACCTACTTGCATAATTATATAGTTAATCTTTAGTTTACAAGTTACACTCTCCCTACTTCTGCTTTTTAAAAAGTTTTTAAAATGATTTTTTATTAAAATACCGCTAAGCTATAATATTATACTAGTTTCAGGTGTATACTATAGTTATTCAACATTTATGTACCTAAAGAAGTGATCACCATGGTAAGTCCAGCAATCATTTGACACTGTACCCGGCTGTCACAATATTATTGACTGTATTCCCCACGCTGTGTGTTGCATCCCCAAGACTTATTTGTTTTATACCTGGAACTTTGAACTTCTTATCCCCCTTTCTCTTTTTCCACCCTTTAAAAAATTTTCAATTACAGTTCATATTCAGTATTATTTAATATTAATTTCAGGGGTACAGCACAATGGTTAGACATTTATATAATTTAAGAAGTGATACCCCTGGGGCGCCCGGATGACTCAGTTGGTTAGAGCACGAGCTCTGAACAGCAGGTTGCCAGTTCGATTCCCACATGGGCCAGTGAGTTTGTGCCCTCCATAAGTAAATTGAAGGACAATGACTTGGAGCTGTTGGGCCCTGGAGAAACACGCTGTTCCCCAATATTACCCCCCAAAACAAAGAAACAAACAAACAAACAAACCAAAAAACCAAATCACAGCTGGGTTAAATGATTAAAAAGAAAAAAAGAAAAAAAAAAATAAGTGTTCCCCCTAACTAGTACTCACCTGGCACTGTACATACCGTTTCCCCCCGAAAATAAGACCTAGTCAGACAATCAGCTCTAATGAGTCTTTTAGAACAAAAATTAACATAAGACCCAGTTTTATTTTACTATAAGACTGGATCCAATGTAATGTAATGTAGTCTAATACCAGGTCTTATATTAATTTTTGCTCCAAAAGACACATTAGAGCTAATTGTCCAGCTAGATCTTATTTTTGGGGAAATGGAGTTATTACAATATTATTGATTATATTCCCTTTGCTTAACTTTGCATCCCTATGACTATTTTGTGACTTCCAATTTCTTAATCCCTTCACCTTTTTCACTTTTCCCCAAACCCCCTCCCATCTATCACCTGATAGATCTAGTACCCATCTCACACCATACATAGTTACTACAATATTATTAAATATATTCCTTATGCTATCCCCTACATTCCCATAGACTACTGTGTAACAACCAATTTGTACTTCTTAATCCCTTCCCCTTTTTCACCCACCCCCAACCCCCTCCCATCTGGCAACCTTCAAAATGTTCTCAGTATCTATGATATTAGTTTGTTTCTGTTTCATTTGTTTGTTTATTTTTTTCTTTAGATTCTACTTATAAGTGAAATCATATGACATTTGGTTTTCACTGTCTGACTTACTCCACTCAGCACAATACCCTCTAGGTCCATCCATGTTGTTCCAGATGGCAAGATTTCATTCTTTTTAATGGCCGAGTAATATTCCATTGTATATATGTAGCACCTCTTCTTTAACCATCCATCCATTGATGGACATCCAGGTTGCCTTTATATCTTGGCTATTGTAAATGATGCTGCAATGAATGTATGGATGCGCATGTCCCCTCAAAGTAGTGGTTTGAGTTTCTTCAGATAAATACCCAGTAATAGGATTAGTAGGTCCTTCTATGTCTCTTGCTATAGCCTTGGCTTTAAAGTCCATTTTGTCTCCTATAACTCCCTGAGATCACTGAGTATCCTTATAAGCAGTGTTTTGAACTCTGCATAACTCCTATAACTATTGCTACCCCAACATACATTTATTTATTTATTTATTTATTTATTTATTTATTTATTTATCCTTTTTTATGAAATAACTTTTTTCTATCCCTTTACTTTCAGTTTGTGTGTGTTCTTTGATCTGAAGTAAGTCTCTTGTAAGCAGCATGTCTATGGGTCTTCTTTTTTTATCCATTCAGCCACTATGTGTCTTTTGATTAGAGAATTTAATCCATTTACATTTAAAGTGATTATTGATAGATACATAGTTATTGCCATTTTATTATTCGTATTTTGATCTTTTTTTTTCTTTTCTCCCCATCTTAAAGAAGTAAATCTAAGATTCCTGGTAATTGGTTTGGTGGTGATGAACCTTTATATTTTTCTTATCATAGACGCTCTTTACCTGTCCTTTGATTCTAAGCAGTAGCTTTGCTGGGTAGAGTAATCTTGGTTGTAGGTCCTTGCTTTTTATTACTTTGAATATTTCTGCCACTCCCTTCTAGCCTGCAAAGTTTCTGTTGAGAAATCAGCTGATAGTCTCATGTGAGTTCCCTTGTAGGTAACTAACTGTTTTACTCTTGCTGCTTTTAAGATTCTTTCTGCATCTTTAACCTTTGGCATTTTAACTATGATATGTCTTGGTGTGGGCCTCTTTGAGTTCATCTTGTTTGGGACTCTGTACTTCCTGGGGTTGTATATCTATTTCCTCCGCCAGGTTAGGAAAGTTTTCAGTAATTATTTTTTTCAAATAGGTTCTCTATTCCTTGTTTTCTCTCTTCTCCTTCTGGTACCCCTCTGATGCAAATTTTGATATGCTTGATGTTGTCCCAGAGGCCCCTTAAACTCTCCTCATTTTTTTGGATTATTTTTCCTTTTGCTATTCTGATTGAGTGTTTACTGCTACCTCGTCTTTTAAATTGCTGATTCAATCTTCTCCTTCATCTAATCTACTGTTGATTCCTTCTAATGTATTCTTCATTTCAGTTATTGTATTCTTTATTTCTGATTGGTTTTTTTTTTAATGATTTTTATCTCCATTTTTATGTTTCTTGTCTCTTTGTTGAAGTTCTCCCTGAGATCACTGAGTATCCTTATAAGCAGTGTTTTGAACTCTGCATCTGGTAGTTGCTTATTTCCATTTTGTTTCATTCTTTTTCTGGAGCTTTGTTCTGTTCTTTTTTGGGGGGCATGTTTCTTAGTTTCCCCATTTTGACTGCCTCCTTGTGTTTGTTTCTATATATTAGGTAGGGTTGCTGTGTCTCCAAGTCTAATAGAGTGGCTTATGTAGTAGGTCTCTTGTGGGACCCAATGGTGCAGTCTCCCTGATCACCAGAACCAGGGCTCCAGGCGTGGCCCTTGTGTGGGTCGTATGTGTCCTCCTGTTATAATTGAGCCTTGGTTGCTGTTTGCACATCAATGGGAGGAATTGACCCTTGGGCTCATTGGTTGTGAAGACTGGCTGTTACTATAGTGAAGGAGCTATTTTGGAGGGGCTGACCCTATGGAGCAGGATTCACTTTAGGAGGGCTCTGGTGCCTGCCTGGTGTGCCTTTTGGGTGAGTCATCCTTGGAGGTGGCTGGGTGATGTTCCAGCTTGGTTCAAAGCTGGCCACTGGGCGTACCAGCCCCAGGGCCACCTGGGAGGAGACCCGCTGCAGGCCTAGTTCAGCTGCAGCCTGTGTCCTGCCTGGGACCACCTGGCATGAGTCACAAAGCAATCCACAGATGGCTGCCACCGTGCTGTGCTTGGAGTTGCCTCGAGAGGCCAAGATGCAAAACGAGGCTGGCTGCCACTAGCGCTCTGCTAGGGCTGCTCAGCCAGAGGTTCGGGACATGCTGAAGCCAGATGCTGATTGTTTCGGTTTTGTGAACCTTTGAGAGAATTTAGGAAAGTCTGTAGCATTAGCCAAAGCAGGCAGTTTGTACTAAAAAAGCCACTGGAAGCGGCTTGGGTATGCCCGGAAGTTGTGTGGGGCACAGTCTCAATCACCAGGGCAGGGCATATGAAGGACCTTAACCAGGTTGATGCATATAGGGACTGCCTGCGTCTGCGCGCAGGGAGGTGGGAGGGCTCAACTAAATAACAATGGCTTGCGCCAACTCCTCCGGCCCAGAGAAAGCTGCCCCTCTGGCCCTTGTTCTGAAGCCAGACAACTCAGTTCCTCCCCCATATGTCCCTTTCGCCTTTCAAGCTGCTGCCCCAGTGCTGGAGCTCAGAGTGAGCTAGTCCATCAGCAAGGAAGTTCGTGTGTGGTTCCTCCAAGAGGAGCACCTGGGAATGCTGCCCTCCTCCATCCCACTCAGCCACAATCTCCGCTGATATTAAAGCCAGAAATTATGGGGACTTCTCTCCCTGGCACTGGATCCCTGGCTGGGGAGCTTGGTGTGGCTCTGGGACCTGTCACTTTTCTTGGGGTGGAGGGTACCTCTGCAGCCGAGAATATCCCTACCAATTTTTAATGGCCACATGTGGGTGTGGGACCAGCCTGTTCCATGTCTCTGCCCCTTCTGCCAGTCTTGAGGTGGCTCTCTGTGTCCTTAGTTTTAGGGCTTTGTGTCCGCTAGACTTCAGGTCAGTCTCAATGATGGTTGTTCTGTAGATTAGTTGTAATTTTGATGTGGTCATGAGAAAGTAAACACAGCATTTACTTACTCCACCATGTTGACCCTTCTTCTAATTTGAGATTCTTAATACCTGAAATTTCATGAAGACAATTGACCTCTTTTTAGTTTCCAGAAAGGGCTGGGTGATGGTAAATAACATGGACATGAAGATATGAGTATTTGGTTTCATGACTCAGTGCATAATATTAATGATTGCAAGTTTATCATTTTTGGTGATTTGGTAAGTATAAGAAATTGGCAAAATTTAATTTTACCTGCACCCTAATTAATATTGGAAGGTTTTTTAGGAGCAGTTAGTACTCTATTTTTTATCCTGCTATGGTGTATTTACCACTGCTTTATTTCTTTTAGTTTAAAACTGTTTTAAAAGGAAAGTGATAAAGACATATCATTCATAGTGATTGCTGTCCATTGCTCTGTCCACATTCATTGTGCATATTGTGTGGCACATATCATGTGCAATTCATATAAATTATCCCTTCAAATGATTACTCAGGCTTTTATATCTGTGTCAGCTTGATACTACAGTCATGGAAAGAGATTTCCTATTATCTTCTGTGTTCTGGATCAAAAATTCCCCCTTCCTCTCTGGGACTTATTGGTGAAGTGTGACTCCTTTCTGTCTAAGTCCTATTTTATTTCCAGGATGATTGAAATGACCACCATATACATGATTTCTTTAAATAGCTATTAGAATTCCACCTGGCAGATAATGTCTTCTAAAATAAGCTGGTGATGTTATTAATACATAATCAGTGAGCATTAGGAAGCAGGAACTATCTTTCAATCATATGAGCACACGTGGTAAGTATATCTCACGTCCTGTTGACTAAACTGTGGCCTCCCACACATTTTGTCTTGTCAGTAGCTCAGCCCTGGCTGATCATCTTGGATTCATTTTATGGGAACATCTTTCGTTTGCTGTAGGTCTGTGTGATATGTGGCTCAGAGAGAAATGAGTCCCAGTAAAGCAGAACCCCACATTTTTAAGGGTGGGTACCCACCATGGGTACCATTATCTTGTTGACAGTAATTAACAGAGTTCTTCACCTTCATGAAGCCAACAAAAGGACTAACTGGAATCTTCCCCTTTAATATGGACTCCAGCTTCAGATAATAAATGTCCGTGGCTAATATACATGATATGCGGTAGGTTCTGATAAATCAAGAGGATTTAGCTTCTCGTGAAGAAACCAGAAGAGTGCCTTATTGCTACTAAGAATATAGCTCCTCATTCTGATCTTCTCTGGGGTTCTTTCTCTGGCTGATTCTATTGAACCTCTTGCAAGGTCCTCATGAATTTCTTCTTCCACACTGTCTGTGCTTGGATTGGTGGTATCTTTGTCGCTGACCCCTTACTGTCATTTGTGGATGATCTACAGCCTCCACGTATCCAGTTACATCCCCACCATATGTAAAGCTGGCCTCCTGCTTTATGTAAGTGCTGAGTGAGTCCCAAGTTGACTGAGTTCTTTGCATAGGATGCTCTGACCAGCAGTGGTTCAGGCTGGGGCAATAGGAAACACATGTAAAGTGCTCTTGTCTAGAACAGCCATGTTCTGTGTGGGGTTGCGCCTGAAGCTGGCCCTCCACTGGGCAGAACCATTGTATTTCCTGGGCTATATTCTTATTAGTCTTCCTCCCACAGGAATAGCTTAGGATACATCCTCTGTTCCCTTTTTCATGTCTATGGCGTGTTTGCTACATTAGACTTGGGCTGGTCTCGCTTAGTGTCCCTCGCCTACCGTGGAATCTGGGATTTGTCAGAATGAGGTCTTGCTTTGATGACACTGTGCCATTATTTCTAAGGAAAAGAATTAAAAAATGAATTCCCTTGAAACTTTAGGATTGACCACATAACTTAGCTAAGCTACTTTTCTCCCCCCCCCCCTTTTTAATGCAGAAAGCTCCCAAGGATATAATGTAGAACTACCATCTATACGTGAAAAGTATGATGTCTGAAAAAGTCGTGTCAAAAGATTGTAAATCTTTAATACAAATTCCTGGGAGCTCTTGAGTAACGTGTGGATTATGGAGAAATAGTTGCTTTCTGGGCTAACATGGCTCTATTTTATTCGGAATTCATAATGTGTTAATAGCCAGCCTTCAGATGGAGGGTCACAAGTCAACCTGGGCCCTAAATGACTTGATGATGATGATGATGGCAATCATTGTAATAATAACTACCACTTATTTTATGACTACTAGGCCCAGATGCTACACTAGGGGCTCAGCATCGATCCTCATGTATTCATTCCAGTGTTCTTACGAGATGGGTGGAATTATCTCAGTTTTCCAGGGGAGAAAAGTAAGGGATCACAGAAGTTACAACACCAGCCTAGAATTTGAAGTCAGGTTTGTACTCTGAATCTTTCCTTAGAAGTCAGAATGCGCTAGGACAGGGTGGCCACCATTCACCAGCACCACCATCTTCCTAGTGCATCCATATAGTATCGAAAGAAGGGGCATCATTTCATCTTTTTGAAATCTCTGGGGCCTTCTTTTGGCCCAGGGCTCAATCTGAGTAGTTCTTTTCTTGTCTTTATACACCAGTCTAATAACCTTCTTCTGTACCTAAGGCAGCAAGAGCACCTGTGGAGAGCCCAGCCCTTAAGGTTTATGCATGAGGATTGCTCAGTTAGGAAGTCCCTAGCTACCTTCTCCATTAGGAATCTTTGTCCCAGAGCGTACACCTTTGGTAAACTTGTTACCTCTCCTCTGATTCTTGTGTCTGTGCTGCTAGGCTGTCTACATTGTCATACGTGCTGGAGTGCCACTGTGTTTGTCACGATCTTTGCAGCTGGATTTGTAGCTTCCCTTGTTCAAGTCTAGCTGGTGTTAACCTGCTACCTCTCCTCACTGCCCTGTTTATAAAGTCTCCCAAGAGACTCGGCATCCAGTAATTGGCAGCTGAAGTGGGAGAGTGCTTTATATTTAAAAGATGTTGTAACTATATAAAAGAAAAAGAACAAAAATGCCGTCTGAACTCCAATCTCCTTATGCAGGGTTTTCCGACCCCTCTTAGTTTTGCCTTGTATTTGTGTTAAACTGAGTATATCTTTGTACACGCATAATTGCAATCACTGGGCCGTCTAACTTATCTGGAAAAACCTGTGATTGAAACGACTTGCTGGGGAATGTAAGCTGTGGAAGTCCCAATTCTCAGATCTCAGCCTGATGGCCGCAGTCGTGATACCACAGTTTCTCAAATGTTGTATGTGGTCGTGTTTTCAGTTGCACAGTGATATCATGCAGGGTCTTGTGGAGTCACGGTTGTAACTCCTTATGCTTTTCTCCACCAATTTTGATAATTTACATTGGGAATTTTCCTGTGTAAGTTGTATTTTAGATCAATAATGCAAATTGTAAGACCCGGTAGCGCCCCAGGCCTCCTCCTATCTGACTAGGCCTTAAAGAAATCAAGAAATAAGGAACATACACCCCCTTTTCCCCACAAATTATAAATTGTACCAGTTGTTTGCAGGTGGACTTGGAAGTGCTTTTCACTGGTGCTGGGGCATCTGTCTTCATTCAACAAAGATATTTTGAGCATCTGTTAGGTACAGGGTATTCTGTCTCGCCCTATTGGAGGATTTAGGGCTATACAAGACCATTTTTGTTCTCAAGGGGCCTTCAGTCTAATTGGGAGGGTCTCCTTGTTTATTTATTCAGTACATTTTATTCAGGACCTACTATGTGGCAATCCCTGGGCTGGATGCTGAGGATTCAAAGATTATATGGGGGCAGATTCCGCCATTCAATTGGCTGTCTCTGGATGTCCCCGTGATGCTCACGTCTGGCAGATAAGGCATAAATTCCCCTTTTAAAAGGTGTTATGTAATGAAAGCATTAAGAGAGGGCTGGACAAAGGGGAAGGAACAGGGCATCAGGGGGAGTGATACTTAGAATTGAAGACACCCCCTGCATAAGGTCCCACAGATGGTCTGTGATTAATAGTTCCTGGAACTGTTGAGTCTTATGCCTTTGACAACAAGCCAGTCTGGGACGTGGGGAGATGACAGGCTGAGAGAAAAGTTGGTTGTAGGTTCCCTATCCGGATAGTCATAAATGTGGGAGTTGATGCAATTCTTGTAGTAGCCTGGGAAGCTATTTGCATCATTCTCTGAGGTCTTTTGAAAACTACCACATAATAACCACAACAAACAATATTTAGCCTGTCGGGACCTGGGGGCTTGACTGTTTCTTCAGGTCTTGTTCTCTCTCTGTCTCTTGGTGCTGCTTTCTTTACGTTGGCCTTCCTTGGGCAGCCATTTTCGATGCAAGCCAACAGTTCAGGGCTTCCACCCTGTTCTCTCAGCAACTCGGGCAAGAGTAATTTTCCCTTCCCAGTAGTTTCAGTCAGTGCCCAGGTCTTTACTCAGAGTGGACCCACCCGAGTCATATGGCCATCTCTGAACCAGTCATGATGGCCATTTCTGATTGGTCCAGCCCAGTCATGTGCTCACCTCTTGATTCAGCTGTAGGGTCTGGCTCTCCAGAAGTGTGCAGGGAGAGGTGTTATTTGCCCAAAGGTGAATGGGGAAGCTGTTGTCAGGTGAAATAGGTATGAACTCAGGGCAGGTAAAAACAGCAGATGTCTACTATATATAGCCATATAGCCCTGTAGTAATTCAACTCCTAATGAATCCTTGCTGGCTCCAGCCAATTTGTTATTTAAGGTGAGGTTTTCATAGCTTTGGAAAGACTTGGTGATAGGGGCTTTAAATAGAGAAAACAAAACAAAGGGCCACCAGTCCATTTTGTTCCACTCAAATGTATTATAGGTCATAATCTTCAGTTTTATAATTACTGATGAGAATGCCTGAGCCAGGACTCCCCTGAGATTTATCTGCCACTTATCTGGAGTACGTAGGAAGGATATCAGCTTCCCCTGCCCACCCACCTCCAAGCAGGCCAAGCCCCATCTCCCATGGGGTGGACTGGTCAGCATGTTCCGTGGGCCTGGCACAGTGTGCAAACAGCCTTGCTGTATTATATCCTTTAAAAACCCAGCGTGCTTGCCATCTCATAACTTTTTGCTTAATGCCGCAGAGAAATACGTGTTTGGCTGTGATGCCTTTCTTCTATGGAGCAGTGAAATATGCATATTTCCCTGGATGGCTTGTTTCTGGCCATCTGCCCCATGTGTATCTGTGAGTGCTGGAACAGAGGTTACTTCTTGGGTCTTGATCATTCTGAAGTGACATTTGGCATTAATTTGCTTGTCGCCACGGAGGGCCCCAGGGACCCACTTGGGAGAAGGTGAGTTACAGCCCACAAGGCAACTTTTCTCCCGATGACCAGTCTGCAAGGCTATTTCAGGCCACCCCATCAGGGCACTGAGAGATGCGTTACAGAGTTTTATTCTCATGCATGTGAAGAAATTATGCCTTTTTAGCCATGCTCGGGAGATGACAGCCTTTTCATCCCCAGTCCCCCCACATTATCCCCATCTTTTTGGGATAGGAAGAGGAACGCCTGTGAATCTTTAGGGATTGAGACTAACTTGGGCTTTGAAACACATGCAGGTGCTGTCAACCAAGAGCACCGATCACGTTCATGGTGCTTCTTTTAAAGCGTGTGGAGTTATAGCTGGCTAGTCCTCACCCCCTCTTGTCATTCATTGCTGCTTTTATTTATGCATCCAGGAGCACATAATTATTGGCATATTCCTACCCCCCTGCCCCCGCAAAGTGTGAGTTCTTTGACATATGTAGCCACGTAGTATCCATCTTTGTGTGCTCCCCTACCCATGATTCCTCTCGCTACGTTGTGGATGGGTGACATGGCAGAACTGATTGACAGCTGAACACCAGTACCCCCCCCACTCCACCCCCAGTTCCTTGACCCATGCTTCAGTGGGACAGGCCTGCACGTGGTGAAAGTTGGGCTGCTTTCATATCTGCAAAGCTTGACATTAGAATGTCAGTTCCCTGAGGGCAGAGAGTTCTGTCTTTTTCTCGCAGCCACAGCCCCAGTTCTGGGTACAGAATAAGGACTCGATAAGTGATTTGTCGAGTGAATGGATACCTAAAAAAATTGTCGCGTATCCTGTACAATGCTAGCCCCACTATGCATATAGCTTCATTTACTTTTGAAAACAAAATGATGCAGTCAGTGTCATTATTCCCATTCTACAGAGGTGGGGACCAAGGCGTGGAGCTGTTAAGGAACTTGCCCAAGGTCACAGAGCTCAACCCCAGGCTTATCCGATGCTGAAGCCCACCCATGGCCCTACATCACATTGCCTCTGATGCAAAGGGTCCATGCACCACAGGTCGTGGCCAGACCTGGCCCACCATGTGCGTTTGTGCAGCCCCCGAGCTCAGAATGGCTTTTACATTGTCACATGTTTGAAAGAAAATAAAAGAAGAGTAATGTTTTGTGACATGTGAAAATTGTATGAACATCAAATTTTAGTGTCTGTAAAGAAGTTTTATTAGAACACAGCCTCCTCTTCCTTCATTTATATGTTGCCTGTGGCTGCTTTTGCTCCATGATGGCAGAGTTAAGTAGTTGGCACAGAGAGCATGTGACCCGTAAAGCCCACAGAATAGTTACTCTCTGGCCCTTTACAGAAAGTCTGGTGGCTCCCCCTGTCGCCTCCTACGTCTGCCTTTGTTCTTTTCCTTTCCTGTTGCTTTTCTCTGAAGGCAGGACAGCACTGTGGTCACTGCAAGGCTCTCGTCGCTTGACTATCAAAGTGCAGTGTTGGCTCTGGACTGAGTAGGATTTAGGTGGGCTTCTGGAGTGTTCTGTCAAATGGAAGTAAGGGCATAACCACTGCATTTGATTTTGTGAGAATTCACTGAATTAATGTAGCTAGGCTTAGTACTTTGAATATCACCTACTACCGTATTTCACCCAAAATAAGACCTAGCCTGACCATCGGCTCTAATGCATCTTTTGGAGCAAAAATTAATGTAAGACCTGGTATCATATCATATCATATCATATCATATCATATCATATCATATCATATCATATCATACCTGGTTTTATATTATATAAGACCGGGTCTTATATTAAAATAAGACCGTGTCTTATATTAATTTTTGCTCCAAAAGACGCATTAGAGCTGATGGTCCAGCTAGGTCTTATTTTTGGGGAAGCAGGGTATATCACATGCACTCGATAAATGCAAGTTCTCATTTCCCTTCATCCACGCCTCTGTCTTTTCCTCTCTCTCTCTCTCTCTCTTTCACACACACACACACACACACACACAATTTTGTATCTTATATTTATCTGAGAAAGAAAATACTTCTTAGTTGTTCTTTCTGCCTCATTTAAGTGTGGAGTGCTTAATGTAGCCACACAGAAATTAATTGCTTGTTTTGTTGTTATATAATTAAGAACTTAATTAAAAATGAATAACTTTTCACTTCATTTTCTCCATTTACACAATTTAGATATTTTATTTTGTCACCCATTAAAATTGGAAAGTGAATGTTAAGTGTCAGTGAGTGAGGGTGGTTCGTTCAAAACACAGTAGCCCCTGTCTTGCTGGGGACAGCGTGTGGGGGCCTTGTGAATACTGCCCACCTGGGGGTAAGACCCAGATGAGCTTGTACACCAAGCCCATGGAGGTGAGCAGCAGACCAGCGGATGATACTCTCTTTCAGAGACCTGCCATGGGAGGTCCTCACCTACTCACCTGGGCTGCTTCAGTTCCACGAGTCGTGACGAAAAGTGTCCGCTCTGGGATTTTTATGTGTAAATTCCACTTTTCCCTCATAGGGGGGAGTCTGGGAATACCATACAATGGCTCCATTTAAGAAGTGACTTTATGAAATGAGGCAAAGGAAGATATGGTATTTCTTTAAAACAAAAACAAAAATCCCACAAACCTTCTCCCCCTCCCCCATAGGTAAGTGGTACAAGCCTGAGAAGGTGTAAATTTGAATTCCTTAGTAATCAGTTGTCTGCAGTGTGTTTTGGTGTTGTCAGCCTGGGTCACCATTATGGCAAGTGTGGTGTATTCTGCTCAGAAGTGGTAGCCATACCGAGATCCTGACGTCCTAGGCTCCTTATACACGTACATGCTGTCGGTCCTGCAGTAGTTTTACCCTTGGAAGACATCAAGAGCGTGGCCCAAAGCCACACAGGGAGCAAACGAGTGGAGCCAGAATTTCCCTCCGGGTCTAGCTGATTCCAAGTCTAGGTACTCTTGGCACACCATTTCCTAGGACTGGTTTATTGGTTAGATGGGTGGAAAGGTGGATGGGCAGAAAGATAGATGAGTCCTTGACAAGCTCCCCTGAAATGGTCAAGTGGAAATAAATTGAGAGGATAAGCAACTTGCCCATTTTACAATTTTGTGCGAGCCATGCAAGCCCTCCTGTTCATTGTTTGGTATTAGATTTTTTTCAATTATAAAAAAAATGCATCATTATTCGGACAGCTTTTAGAAAAATTATAGAGCCATATAAAAGGGAAGTTAAGTTTCCCCCTTTCACTCCTCCCTCCATCCCTGCCCCCCGAAGTGACCCTAGTTAGTAGTTTGTATATGCTTATACATCTTTCTTCATGCTTATGTACATAACAGGCGTATGCAAGATTTAGTTCCCTTTATCTGAAGCTGGACGATGCATATTTCCCCATCCCATCACAGTACATGGTGTCTACCTGACAGGTCAATAAATACAGCTGTGCTTTATTCTTTTTAATAGCTGTATAATATTCCACAACCTAGAATAGCAGGTTGCAGCCAGCTAAAGGACGTGTGTCCAAACGGAACTAAGAGTGTCACGCATCATTTCTTCATTTTGATTAAGAATTTTTCTGAACGGATATTTCAGATATGACTTTGTGCTGCAAGGCAGATCGTAGGTGGACATTTTTATGTCACAGGTGGGCCTAATTATCCTTGATTAATGTACTGTAAAACCTGATAGAATCAAGACGAAGAAAGGGACATGAAAGGACCTGGAGCATATGTTATCCCAGCCCCGAAGGCAGCCACCGCACACAAGGCAAGCACTCTGATTTGACTCTGCCCATGCTTAACACAGTGAGTTATGAGGCAGGGAGAATTCTAGACTTTAGCCACCGATTTAACAAACTGGTGACTTGGAGATCTGCACTCCAGAGTTGCCATCCTCATCAAAGTCTATATCTTTATCTAAAATTTATTAGCCAGCTTCACACCTGTTTGCCAGCTCACTAATGGAAGCCTTTTGCATCAATTTGTTCCTATAATTTAAACAGCATTTCAATGTATATTGTCGAAGCAGAAAGGAGTTGCAGCTCCTAGCCAGTAGGATTAATTATTTATTATCCTTTTCATAAATACTTTCCTAAGCCAACATAACTGAAAAATGCTTAGGCTGTTTAAAAAAAACAACAAAAACAAACGCACACGCACAATGTTTTCCAAATGGCTAATTTGAAAAATGTCACTGTATTAGTTTTCATTTACATCTGTCAGGAAACATTTATATCTACATGTAAGGATTTTTTTTTTCCTTTCACCAGTTATTTTTTGTGTGTGTGTGGAGTATGCATTTAATTCACATTTACAAATTGGTTTCTGTTTTTAACTAAAGGCACTTTTTCAGCAGAAATGACTTGTATGATGTCACAGATCTAACTTGTAATCTCAATGGCATTCCATTTGAAGCCTTGAAAATGCTACCTTCCTTTTTTATGGCACTTAAAAAATAAAAATTAAAAAGAACTCCGCTCGATTAGTTTGTAGAAAGAATCTTCAGATGCAGGTAATGCCAGCTTTGGCCTTGTATCCCACCTGTCATTGTTGGGAGACAGGTTTCCCGGATATCTTCTGGTTTTGCAGGTCTTGGGAACAGAGGTCCTGACGAACAGCTTTCCTTTTAGACTATCTTTTCAAGGAGCTTTGTAAAGCAAAGAACACTGGAAGATAGAGAGTGTCTCCCACGAGCAGAGGGCACGGTTGTTTCCTGTCCAGTAGGAAAAAGATAATGTTTCCCTTCAGGACAAAGTTGAGGCAGATGTGCTTGATCAGAGATTTGGATTTCTAAACTCAGTGTTTCCCAGCTGTGACTCAAACCCGCTGTGGACACAGCGTTTACCTCAGCGGGTCCTCATCACTCCCGTGGGACAGGGGACCGGGGCTACCGGAACGGATGCAAAAATGAATTTCACATTGTTTGCAATGCTGTGAGCGATAAAGTACCTTGTATCTGACCCTGGAGTCTCATGCCTTCTGCTGGCTTCCATGAAACTTGGCAGCTAATAACTCCTTAGCTTTACAAATAGGGTGAGATCTTAGACCTTTCACAGTTTGAAAATTATCTAACCGATCACTGAGATTGTTGAGAGTGAGGCATGAACAAACTGTTGTCCCCAAGCTAAATCCAGCCCACAGCCTGTTTTTTGTTTGTTTGTTTGTTTTTTACGACCCACAAACAATCAAAAACAAAGGCTATGTGACAGAGACCATAATGGGGCCTCAAAGTCTAAAGTAATTAATCTCTGGCCCTTTACAGAAAAACTTTGCTGACCCCTGATATAGAAAAAATTATTAGCACAGTCCTGGTAAATAGTAGGTACAACGTTATTAACAGTAGCACTGAAATACCATTAATTATATATACTTCACACATATTAGTGCTGTTCACCCTCACAGCTGCCCTTTGTGGTGAATACAACCATTAACCATCATTACCATCACACAGAAAATGAGGCACAGAGAGACTGGTTAACTGACCTAAGGTCACACAGCTGGTAAATGGTTGGGGTAGGATTAGAACCCAGGTGACCAGGCTCTGAATCCCGTATTCCAACCTTCTGCTGCCTTCCTATGATACTCAAAATATCGAGTTCTTGCTGTGCACCTGTTAGGTGTCTTCCCATGCACTTTAGGACTGATTTAGACACCAGCCTCTGAGGTGAGGTCTACATTTTGCAGATGAAGAAACAGAGACTCTTTTGAAGCTTTACCCAAAGTTTTGTGACCATAAGCCTTGGTTCTGGAATTCAAATCCATGTCCATATGGCCCTAAAGCTGATATTTTTTCCAGAGCTTATGCTATGGCAAATGCAGCCATTATTTTGGCCCGTTTTCAAAGTGACTAGCTGTAAATATTTTACAGCTTTCTTAAATTAATACTTGATGTTGGTTGTCAATCATTTTCTTTACATTGATGGGCCTTTTTATTTTGGGAGTATTTGTCTGGTCTTTAGATACTTTGGCTGCTCTAAAGATGATGTATCTGCTGAAATGTGACATCAAAGCCAACTGAGGAAGAGTCTTAAATTGCTTCATACGCCTCGATCCATCCCAAAAGGGCAGGAACGAACCTGCTAGAACACCTTTCCCTTGGAAATTTAAACAGGTTCACTTTCAAATTCCTGGTGTTTGTTCAGGTAAAACAGTTGCTCTGAAAGGCCTCACCGTCTTACACTTCTGTCAATCTTTCGTGGCTGCAAAATTTTTTGTTTACTTTGGGGTAATCCAGTATCCAATGAAGACTTTTGGATTTATTTTTGGAGAGCTCTAAAAGTATATCAAGATGAAGCTAATTACTTTAAATCCTATGCTCAGGTAGCTGAGACTAGGTCTGTAGATGCTTTTCTGTGTCATTTCGAGTCAAAAATTACTTTTGATGACTTCATACATTATCCCATCCACAGATGGTCTCCTCGTCCACCTGACTTTCAAATCTGTTTTCAAACGGGGAATTTTGCTTAGGTCGAAGGAACGGGTGCGTGGATCTTGTCAGAGGAAATCACAAGCCCATGTAAACTCACTCTTGCTTCCAGCATTTCGTTCGTTGAAACATAAGCCGCAATATGCTGAATTTTCACATAGTTTTATCCTGTGAGCTTGCTGGTGTCCATCACCTTCATGGCTTGTTTTAACATTTGAGTATTATTGGAAGTCTCTCAAGATCCTGGAAACCAATTGTGAGAATTTTACAAAATCTAGATTTTTAGGCAGGGAGCCCATGTTGTAAGTAATTCAATTAAGTGTCCTTTTTCCTTGCTTTCCTTGTAGAGTGATAAGAACTCAGTGTTTGTTCACCCCAACAAGGAGGAGGCTTTAGGGTGAGAAGTTATCTCTTGTCGTTGGATTTATCTCCGCCTCTTCGTCATTGTGGAACTTAGTCTTTCCAGCAATGAAAATATTCCCATGAGACTCTACCTGGAGAGGACGAAGGAGAGGGGAGGGAGTGGGGGAGTCGCTTAGGATCATCCTGCCTTAACTGTCCCTAACAAGTGAATACGCAAGGAGAGGTGAGGCATTTGGGCGCTTCTCAGGCAATGCAAAGAGCATGGGGAGTTTCGTTAGGCCCCCCCCCCCCCCCCCCACGCCTGGCTGGCTTTCTTTTTTTTCAGGGATGTCTTAATAAGCACTGCGTGCCTCTGGGTGAGGCAGAGTAAAGTTCTAATCCAGGCTTTGCACAGCTTTCCAGCCAGGAGACCAGGAGACTATCAGTCACTTATGCAGCCTCATTGTCTGCTGAATAAATCTGAACATTGTGAAGATGCAATGAGATAATCATGTAAAGCTCCAAGCAACCTTAGATAGGCAATGGGAAATGTCTGGAACATTGCAGTTGTTCATAACGACACCTACAGTAATAATACTAATAATACACTAAGGATAAGGCCGTTTTACTTCACTGCACTATAGGCCAGTTTTCGATCAGAAAGGACCTTTTGGAGACTCACAGGGTCGTATCGCTTACTTTTGCCCTCCACCTCCACAAGGCAGTTCTCAACAGCGGGTTTGTAGATGATTTAGGAGTGCTTGTCATTAGGGTCCCATCTCAAAATCTGAGGCATCACAATAAATGGTCATTGATTGCAGGCATTTTTTTTTTCCTTTTTTTTTTTTTCTTGGTAATCTCCTTCCTTCATCCCTCCTTCATTTCCACTCTAATGCTGGGCGTTGTATTTTACCTTTGTCAGTGACAGAATCTTGGAGCTCTTTCTCCTCCTCCCAACATCCCTTCTCACATCCACTCTTCTCACATGCACTCGTCCCTTGCCTGTCCATAGTGTAGCTCTGATTGCATCCATCCTAAGAAAACCATTGACGCAGTCCCATTGCATAGCCACGTCCAATCTTCCTGGCCTCTAACTCTTCCTCGAATTGCTCTCAGCCTACTTTCCCAACCTTATTTCCCCTCCCAAGTAGTCGCACCTCCCAAGTTTCTCCAAAGTGATCCGTGTGTGGGGGTGGTGTGGACTTCAGAATAAATCACTTTGTTCATTGTTCGACTCTGCTCAGAGGTATGTTTCAACATAAGCCTGACCTCCGCTGTGCCAGGCAGAGAACAGCATGTATTCCGAGGGCTCATTCATTCAGTGAACATTTATTACATCCAAGCCATGGGGAGCCATAGAAGGAATTTAGAGCAGAGTTGTTAAATTATCAGATTTGCCTTTCAGGAGACCATTTCTAGCAGCTGCAAGAGAAACCAGGCTGGGGAGGCCTGCTGGGAGACAATTCCAGTCACCCAGGCAAGGAATGCTTCGTGCTTCTGCCCCTTCTGCTTGGAATACACTCCCCATTTCCACCCCCGTCCTCCCATACCTTCATGGTTAACTCCTACCCATGCTTTGAAACCCACTGCATTTCAAGATTGCAGCTGCTGCCCCTTCCAGCTCTCCAAACACTTTCTCTGTCATCGATGCATTTCTCACTTTAAACAGTGTAGTATTTTCTGAAATCACCTCGATTCCCCTACCGGTTTGTAAACTCTCTCGAAGTCGGAATTCATGATGGCTTTTCCTCTTTTTGCACATCAAGGATACGGGGCCCGAGCTTAGGAAAGCCAGAGCTACGCACAGTTCACGTGTCCCTGGAACTGCCCCTTTTCTGCATCAGTTTGCTCTGCAAGGCTTTGATGGGAGTGGGTCTCACTCCGTTCAGGGGGACGCATCTGATACTCAGCGTTGGTGGTCAGAGTAGGAGTTTTGAGTCCTTGCGCCTCAGAGACAAGGGGTTGATTTCTTTCCAGCTCAGCCTTCTGTTTTGGCGTCAGGCTCCTTGTTCTACCTGGGGTGATGGCTGTGATAGATCCAACTCTGGATTTTTACTGCTGATCAGACTCAGCCTGGTCACCTCCCTCATTCTTGTTTCCCCTGCTCACTGCTGCTTTTCCTCCCTAGGCTGGAGCTATAGGACCACCTCTTCTGTGGACCTGGCCCCACCTTGGGCATTCCCTTTTGGATAGACAAAGAAATGAAAAATTTCTTAAAGCCTGGTGGCCACCCAACCCGCGCTTCATGGAAGTTCACTGAGTCCCTATTGGCTGCAGTGTTTCAAAGTAAAACTCTCAATACTGGTTCATTTTTGGTTTTATTAATTTTCTGTGCTTCTGTTTCATTGGTTGCAAGTCACGATGTGAATCCATGCAGTTCAGCGAGCAGTGAGGGCCTGCCATGTGCCAGGCTCTTCCCCAGGTGTGGGTGGTGCAGAGTTCTCTCAGGAGCCTAGCACAGTAAAACAAAATATGTTTATATGAGGCAGGTGCAAAAGTAATTGCAGTTTACCAGGTTAAAAATAATTGCAAAAACCACAATTGCTTTTGCACCAACCTAATAGATCGAAAAATAAGGTGGGATTCAGCCTGTTGACATGTCTCCCTTGGCACACGCACTTTCTTTTTAGTGGTGGAGAAAGTTTGTTTGCAACTTTGATTCTTGGTTTCTCTCAAAAATCCGGAAGGTCTAGCAACCTGGGTCCCACGTTTCCTAGAAGTAGTCCCAGGCTCACCCTGCACAGTGACTGTCGAGTTGGATGGATGGATGGGACGTGTATACATCAGGTCAGCTCATTCCCATCAGCCCTTGTTATTTCACACCTGGTCCCCTCTCTTCGTCGACATTGCCTGGCTGGCCTGTATCCATCACCTGCAGCCTCTGGCTTCTCTGGAGCTGGGTGCTGAGGCCCAGAGGAGGGCCAAACTGGGCAGAGGGAGGAGGGGCGGTCAGAGAAGCCAAATCACATCTCAAAAGATGAGTGATTTAGGTAGGCGGAGAGAGAGATGGGGACAGCAGCATGGGTGAGAGAAGAGCCCAGGCAAAAGCAGAGTTCAAATCAACACTGCATTGGCGTGCTCCGAGTAACCCCGGTGGCACTCACATACCTGGCTCTCTCGCACCTGCAGTGGAAGGTGGAAGAGTAGGGCTCAGAGGGATCAATGGGATTGTCCCCAGCGGCTCAATCGAATCTTGGAATCTTCCTCCTGGTGATTGTCCCTCAAGACAACACTTTTAGCCCCAGCAGAATCCAGTGCAGAAGGCATTCACCCAAAGTCATTTGTCCATTAAAGGCCCTTTAATGGGCCTGGGAGGTTCTCAAAGCAGTTTCAGCGCACCCTACCCATGAATGGTAACCAGTAACCACAGGTGGGAAGGGCAGGGGGTTTGGAGCTACAGAACTCCGTTGTTTGTCTCTGCTTCCCACCAGCCATTAGGCTTTGGGGCAGTTATCTAGCTCACCCCAGCCTCAGTTGCCCCATTTGTCCAAGGGAGTCAGTGGGTGAAAATTAGAGCTCATTTGTGCATAGCACAATTATCATGCGTGGCGTAGGGCACATATACAGCCAGTGGTATTAATAACATTACGAATTATAACAGAAATGACAATCACAGATTAATCAGGTGTACCATGTGTTCACAGCGACCTGAAAGAAAGATGGACAAGACAGGGCTTTTCCAGACTCCCGGCGCTTTAGCTCTCTCTGTAGCAGCCCTGACAATACTCACTGTGCTCCTAACTGCTGTGAGCCAACTCAAATCCTTCCGGAAGAAGGTTGGGTATGAATTATAAATAACCAAATGTAAGTAAAGTGGGTCTCTGCTGCCGAAGTTGGGATCACAGTTAAAATACTGGAAGCTGAGTTTGTGTGGCCATGACCTTTCAGTCCTGTGCTTGAATTGCCGCTTTAAGACTGCGAGGAGACTTTCACAGATGAAGCATAAAAACATTTATTTCATGCCCTCACCTGGAAGTGTGGCGACGGGTGGGGTGGGGGGGGCGAGGATATTTACTATCCAGAAGTTAGGGAGGCTTTTATGAACTGGGCCATCTCTCCTTGGTCCCCGTTTTTCCTCACGTCTCGGAACTCTCATTAATTTTTCACAGGCTTGTGATGGATAGTTTTTATTTATTCACGTCTGAGGTTCTGTTGTGTGAAAAGGACTCATTTTATAACATTACATATTCATGGCTTGGGATAGATGGGATAAGGAACTTATTATTAATGTGTCACTGTGGGAAACTTACTCGAGTTCATTTGCGAACCTTGTTAAATTTGGTGTGGTCAGCAGACAGGGTGAAGTTGTAGATACGCTCTCTTAATGGAGGGCAAAGAGTTTGCCGTTCCTTTCCCTTGATTCAGTGAAACAAGTTTAAATCTTATTTACATCTTTCAAAGTCGTAATTTGAAGGGAAAAAAGTCAAAAGGGGGTTGGGAGGGATGGCAGAGATTGGGCAGCAAAAGAAGATCCTGTCTTCTTGTTGAACAGCCTTATTCCTCAAGCATGCTTGGATTTCCTACCATGTTTGTGTAAGGGATGGACTGCTTTACTAAAAGAGGATAAAAAGAGTCTTGCTCCATTTCCCACTGCCTTGTCTAGCATTCTTGCCTTGGGGCAAGTTGCACATTTCTCCATCTATGCATTCATCCTCCTGACCTCTGCTCTGGATTCCAGGGCGTTCTCCATTCGGAGCTCCCACTGACATCACAGAATTTCTTGCCTGGGACAAATAGAGGGAATGTGAACATACCATCTTGTAAATCAAAGCTGAGGGGTGGGAGAGAGGGCCCAGTGGGGAACCTGGCCCAGTCTGCTTCAGGGTGAGCTGAGCAAGAAGGAAGCATATGTTGCACTCAGTTCTCTGCAAAGACAGCCGCTGTGCTCTGGTAGGGGCTGTATGTCGATTCTGTGGGATTTGTGGGGCGGGTATGTGTTTGCCAGTTTGGTTTAGCTGTCACATGACTAGTGGGCACTGCCGTGTAATAGACGTCTCCATGTGAGAGGAAAAACAAAGTCAATAGATGAAAAAGATCCATTTTTAAAATCCGGAAATTCTACATACCAGGTATCAGACTTGAAGAGTATATCCAAAATATTAGGAATCGTGTGGAACCCTCCTTTGCCATATTTCATGGACTTTTTCAATCCTAGAATTGGTTAATGATAACCTTGTGCCCTCCAGGGGAGTTAAAAAAAAAAAAAAAAAGTGAAATTCTTTGGATCATCAGAGCAGTTAGTTAGCTTATGAAGTTTGATGCTGGGGTGTACACGGCGTGAGCAGGGGACAAAGGAATTGAAATAATGCCTTAGAAGGCATCCTCTGAAGATGTTTCCATAATGCAAAACATTTGTTTCTCACCGGGATCCCATTGGTGGTTCGCCGGTATTATATTGCCATTTATATTGGAAAGGCAGGCAGTGCGAAAACTGTAGTCTATTAAGAGTTTGTGAGTGTGTGCATGTGTATACAGTGAAATAATATCTAGTGTAATGTGAAGTGACAGTCGAAATTACAGCTTTTCTCTTGCCGCAAGGGTACTTCTTTGCCAAGTAGAGTAATATTGTTGTAGCAGCGTTCAAGACTGTCAGCAACCTTAGCTGAGTCTGCAGAGAGTCATAATTGTGCGTGGAAGGAAGGCGCTTCCTGTCGGGGGAAATACTATAATTTTGATATATATTTGTTGGTGCCAAACTGCAATTAAATAGGAGGTGTTGGAGGAAGGTTTTATGTAACCAGCTTGAATTTGTTAATTAATTAGCAAAAACTTATATTTGGAATGCTCCAGGAAACCGTTCCATTTGTTCCCCTAACTTGATTTCACACCATTGTTTTTTTGTTTGTTTTTCTTTTTGCTTGTCTCTTACCACAAAATAGCTCCCCGCCACCAACATCGCACAGAATAAAATGTTTTCAACCACCAAAGGAAGGGAAAAAGAAAACACCTTGAATCATCTTATCTTTTACATCTTTTTTATGGGGGGGGACGTTGGTTGGTGACCTGACAGATGTGTAGTATTTGGAGCAATGTCTGTTATATGATTTAACTTATACCTCGGAGTTTATGGTTATATGGGAGGACTTTTCAAGTGACTAAAGGAACAAAAGTTGTCTTGTAGTGTGTGTGTGTGTGTGTGTGTGTGTGTGTGTGTGTGTGTGTGTGTGTATGTGTGTGTGTGTGTTAAATTGCTTGCAAAATACTAGTTTATCTCTGTAGTGTTATTTGGCGGATACTAGTTCCCCCATTCCCCTGTCTTTTCATTTGTTGGGATAGTAACAGGTTTCTTGGTGACAACTCCTTGCATTCTCAAGAAAGAGTGAGGGTGTCACCAGAGTGCACTGTAAGCTGCTATTCAGATGAAAAAAATACCTTCTTTTTTGAATAAATAGAAAACCTTGCAAGGCTGAAATTGGCATAATATATTTAAAACTAAGGCACTTATGTGAGAAGAAATAAAGAACAGAGTGTGTTGTTTTAAAAAGGTATTATTTAGGAGTCTTGAAAAAGCAGTGTGTGTGTGTGTGTGTGTGTGTGTGTGTGTGTGTGGAGGGAGGGGGCTTCCCTCCCGTATTGAGCATTTTGCAAATTAAGTGAGTTTCATTCTCCTATAAAATATGAATCTAATAACATTTTATATGATCATAAAATGTGTCTACTTTTGTCTCCATCTTTCATGAAAAGAAAGAAATATTCCCAAAGTATCCTACAAAAAATAATTAATCAGCAACCTTTCATAGTTATTTTCTGAGGTTAATTATTACCCTAAGAAATCAATTTCAATTTCTGCAGTTTGAGAGACGCACTTGTGACTTGGTGTTTCCAAAAAAGAGAGTGGAGTTAAAATGCTAAATGGGAGCCTTCATTCCCTCCAGAAAATGCCTTTGCTGCTGGCCATGATTTATCCACTGCTGTCTTGCCCGTTTATACCCCATGCCAGAAGAATGCATGGAAAGTGTAATAGAGCTATTAGAATCTAGTGTAGGAGATTGGTTACAGTAAGAAACAAAAGTTGTCTTCATATCGTTAAAATAAAAATGAGACACCCTTGAGTCTCCACAGAACATAACTTGGCCTTTTTTTTGCCAACCTTCCCGACCAGCCTGAGCTAATGTTTCAGGGGGCCAGGGGACCTGGGGAGACGGCATGAATCTATATTCCTGATGACTGCTACTCTTGTCCCGAGACAAAGGTGAGTGCAGAGGGAAAAGGGAAGTGAAATTTAAACCTGGAACTATCTCTCCTGATGGGAAACAGGAAACCCAAAACGAAGGGAATGAATCCATTTCCCCTCTTTCCGATCTTCTGTAAAAGTCATCAGTCACACACTGTTGTCACCAGGCACCTGAGTTTCCTGAGCCGAGAATAGAATGTTCTGGCCCGTTAGAGCTAACCAGGGCAGGCTGTCCCCAACTGGGAGAACATGGGCAGTGCTGGGATTTCCCCTCATATTAAGTATGTTCTTCAGGTACATTAAAAAAAAAAAAAAATTTTTTTTCTTTTCCCATCTTTCATCTACTTTCAGTGCTTGGCTTAGAATTTTGTATCATTTGGGACAACTGATAGTATATGTTTTGCAAGTTTTAAGATGAACATTTCAACACTTTGTGACATTCAGCAAAAAATGCAATAACTCCTAAAGATTAGATAAGAGAAAAACCAATCACTTGGTCTGGATCTTGATTCTCTTTAGGATTCCAACAGATACGGTGAGTGGAGGTGTGAAGGGCTAAGAATAGACTCCTCAGTTAGTCAGGATGGGTCCCTTTGCACACTCAAGAGTCCAAAGTCAAACGAGCTTAAGTGGGAAGTGTCACGATTGGCTCGTGAAATGCAAAGTTTTATGCAGGGGTCAGCAAATTTTCTCTGTAATAGGCCAGGTCATCAATATTTCTGGCTCTGTGGACCATGAGGTCTCTGTCACAGCTACTCACCTCTTCACTTGTTGCGGAAAAGCAGCCTAGACAATTGGTAAATCAGTGAGCAGGGCTGTGTTCCAATAAAACTTTATTTATGGATACTGGAATTTGAGTGTCATACAATTTTTCATGTATCACAAAATATTCTTCTTCTTTTTTATTTTTCTTCAACTATTTAAAGATGTAAAGCATTATTAGATCCCGGGCTACACAGAAAGATGGCAGCGGTCCAGAGTTGGCCCAGGGGTCATAGTCTGCCAACCTGTGGTTTAGGGTATAGTTTTTTCCAGAGCTCCAATATGTCATCAGGGCCCTGTCTTTATCTAATCTTCTGCCTTTGATGAGCTTTTGTTTGTTATATGCTTCAAAGAGAATATTCTCTCTGAATGGGGAGCAAGATGGCCACTGACAAATTAGCATTTCCCCACCTTAGCAACCCAGACACCAAGAAGCCCTCTCTCCCACTGTCTCAGGCACAGAAGCCACAGGGAGAACGGACTTGGCCTGGGTTTAGGCACATGTCTACCCCTGAACAAGTTATGGCTTGAGGGGTGGGGTTCCTTAGTCTAGGCTCCAATCACATACCATGGTCCTACATGGAGTCAGGGAGGCCCACTTCCCTGATGGAACAACGGGCTCCATAGTGGCAGCAGAAGGGACGTGAGAAAACGTCTTGGGCAGACACACAAAGCATGGTGGATGGGCTGTTATCGATGACTGGCAAAGAATGGGTCTCTTTGTGAACTGCATCGCAGGAAGAGCCCTCTCCTGTTTCCTCCTCATTGACACCTGCCTTAGGTTCTGTTCCCCAGAAGCAGAGCCTGAGGCAGGCTTCTTGTTTAAGTGGTTTGTGGGGGTTGCGTTTTCAGGAGAAGGGGAATGAGAAGAGTGGCATGGGGCAAGGAAAATGTTCAGCAAGGATGTGACCAGCTTCCGACTAATCCCTCGGGAGCTCTGAAGTATAACTAGTCCCATCGAGTCCATCCTGTTTGCGACAAGGCTGGCTGGTTGGCAGTTAGTGATCTGCTAGGAAAGGGCCGTGTCAGCTGGGTGCACCTGCCCAGTAAAGGGATCTGGGGTTAGGCAGCCCCACTACAATACATCAGTCTGCACCGGAGAGATTTCTCTCAAAAAGTGCTCCACCCATGGAAGGAAGAAGGAAGCAGATACTGCAATACTCTGTAGGCAGGGCCTGTACCTGGGTATCTACTGACACCCCTTGTACAGGTCAACACACTGACTTTCCTTCCTGCCCTTGGCCTCATACCTGCCTTTCCACTTTCCGACCTATTTACTTCAACACAGTGATCCTCCAATAACTTTCGTTTAGTGAAACTCAAGGCTTTTCAGGATGCTGAGCTAATGTCTTCCTTTCCTTAATTGACTAAATATATTATACACAGCTGGGTAGGTTGTTTCCTTGCTGGACTTGCTGCTACAATTTGAAAATGGATACAATTTTCTTTAACTCACATAGAATGAATATGGCATATTCATTCCTGGTTTCCTGTGGCTCTCCTCCTTTAGAAAATGTATTTACGTGGACATTTTTGAAGCACTTTTTAAGACATTGGAAAGGTTTTTTAAAAAAGAAAGAAAAGAAAAACCTTTTCCCCACCCCCAAACAATGGTTACATTGTGACAACAGTGGGTTGAGCTAAATTCAGCTACATCAAGGAAGAGCAATAAAAGGAGATGGATTGTTCTCTAAGCTTCACTTTATTGGATATTGTAATTGACATATAGTTGTCATTTATAATCATCTGTCCATTCCTGTGAGTTGGGAGCAGTAAAGTTAATTGTGGCGGCTCATTTGCATTAATCTCACCTCTGAAGGGTACAGTAACCCATTAATATCATGTCATGATGAATTATCACAAATAACATTGAACATATTGATTAATGATCTCTGAGATTTGTATCTCGTTAAAACATTTTGTTAGCTCTTTAAACTTTTAAGCCAACAACCATTGCAGGTAGGAAGGGTTTAGAGATCATCTGAGAGGGGATCGAGGGGAGTAGTGTACATTTTAGGGTCACTGATTTAAGGAGTTGGACTAGCCAGTTCCCATTAGATTTTATTTTTTCTTCCAGAAGCCAAGTGCGCTTCCTTGGTAACCTCCCACTACTTTCCACTGGATGATGGTTTCATCAAACCATGGCTGCTTGGATTGTACAGGGGCTCTGATTCTCAAGTGGAATGACATTAGTAAGATTTATGAAAGGTGTCCTTTCAAAACCCTACATGGTGGCCTTTGGAATCTCTTCCCCATCTAGATCTGCTTGCTACTTTGACTTGTGCATTTGTTTTTTCTACCATTTCATCAAAATTTCTAAACTTGTATGGTGACATTCACATAGACTACTTTTGGAATAAGTTGTTTGAGATAAAACATCATCATTTAAAATATCACTTACTAACCCTTCACTTTGTAAAAATGCATTCCCCTTTTCCTGGGTGCTCTCATTTTTCAGATGGTTGTGGAAGATTTTATCTCCTCTGGACATTTTCACAAAACAAACAAACAAAAAGACTAGCAGAGATATAACCATATTGGGCGCATGTACTGTGTGGGAATTAATAAAATGATAGTCAATTCTCTTTAACAAAGCCCTTTGCAAAGCCCTTCATAGTAAAAGTTTAAGAACAGTAAGTAGACACAGTAAATAAAAAGGTTGGTATAAGAGTTGAATTACAAACTTTGGTCTTTAGATCTGTTTCCTTTATCAATTGTAAAAGTGATGCAATATTTTATCTCTTTAACTTACATATTTCTTCCATGTCTGTTTCGTTTTTTGGTCTGTTTTCTCGAGGTAGGTATTTAAGAAATGACTAATGTTGGGACCAGTCTCCTCTGCTGTCTATTTAGAGAAAATGCAACAGATCTTCCTGAAATAAGGATGCTTGTGAAATAAGGATGTCATTAATGCTTGCTTGGCTTAGGTGGTCTTAGCCCCAAGGGCCATTCTGAAAAGGGCCAAAGTGTAACTTCTTTTGCTTGTCTGTAAGACCTCTAGCCCTTTACAAGAAACCAGCTCCTGGAAGATAGAAGTAGTGGATTAGCATCAGAATGGGCCCTTAGTGTGTTAGGAAAAGTCAAAAGCATGAGGGCTGAACATTGGTGGGGAAAGATAAGATGTTGCAATTATGCATTGTTTGTGCTGTTAGCCAGCAGGTAAGGACAGTGTTACCATTCTGATTCACTCTCAGATGCTTGCTTTTATGGAGGGGTCTTAAAACAATAATCAGACCATATGTGCAGCAATCTTTGGGCCTAAGTAGCTCAGGACAAAGTAGATTGCTTTCTTCTAAGAGCCACTTTCCTTTCCCTTCTTTGTCAGGCCTGTAATGTTCCTCACCCACTGAGTCTTTAATATCTGTGTTTTCAAATCAAAGAACAAGCTTTTTTGTCTCCCAGGATAGTGTCTTGTAAAGCCAACCTCTTTATTACTTCACCCGTTTAAGACTTTATTACTTGGCGATCTAAAGCCTGCTAGTGAATTATGCATGTTAGAGCTCTGAGCACCTTCCCACTCCCCACTCTCCCTCCACCTTTTTGGGGGTCCAAAAAGTACAAGGAGATCTCGACGTGTGTTCATTTCCATCCATGGTATTAATCCTTATTCATTTTAAAAATCTGCTAACGGAAATATTTCCATTCAGCTCATTAATCAATTGTGATTTTCATTCCCTTGTTTTGTAAAAGCTGTTGCAATAAATACTTTTTTCACAAGGCGAAAATCCAAGAGATGGATGCAGCCAGCGTAATTAATTGCACCCAGTTACAGGAGATCAGCAAGTTTGTGAGATTCACATGCTGCTATACCATATGGTTGCCCAGTAGGCGAAAAATTTGATTAATGTTTTGAAGTAGATTTTTTTCAGCAAATATTACAGCCCCAGATGAGGTGTTTTTTTCTTTTTTTTTCTTTTACTTTCTAGTATTGTTAGACTTAGCTGAAGCAACCAATCCTCTGATTTAAAGCTTAATATTGCGATCCAGTGAAAACTTAACATGCAATAAAAATTACAGTCTGCCTGTCTCTTGTGGATACAGAAAAATAATGCATTATGTCTTTGTTTGTAATTAAGTAAAATGTGAAAGTTGGATTCTAGAACTTGATTCTTTTTTTTCCCCTTAAAACAAAACATGACTGTGGTTTTTAATTGATGCATTTTGGTTATGATTTATAAGCAATATATTTGGGCAGACTTTTAAAACTAAAAGGAAACAGCAAAACAAAACAAAGCAAAACAGAGTCAGTGAACAGCTTACCAATTAGACCATTATAAATATAACTATGTGAGTGTCATAGAAAAGTTTAAGCTGTCTCTACTTTATTACCCTAAGGTATATTAGTTTCATAACCACTCAAGATGTTCATACTTAATTTCCCCTTTATTTAAAAAAAAAAATCCCCAGATTTTGGAATAAATTTTATAGTTTTTTTTTTTCTTTTTTTTTTTTTCCTTAGACAGTTTGTTTTATCTTGTGGCTCTTTGTCATGCGGGACACCCATCCTCTATGTCACTACCCTGCTGAGGTCATGCTCCAACTTTTCTCTCTAATCACTGGGATGGAATCAGCCATTTGGGAATGTAACAGGATAGACAGGGTACATCTGACCTTGGCTTCAAACAAAACCACATGAAAACTTGAAAACATGTAGGAACTGGTTGAGGGACTCCATCAGGAAAATAAAATAAAATGAATTTCACCACTTTGGTAAATGATGCTTGATGCTTCTTTTCTGTTTTTCTTTCCTTTTGAAACATTCATTTTTAATTGCCTAAGCAATATATGACTCTCTTGAAATCTTAATGTCTGTCGACATGAACTATTAGCTCAACTGTTTAGAGCATGATCTTTAACCAGGTATCAACCAAGTTTTGTATCCTCTGAGTCTTGGCCAATAGAAGATTGTTTCTTTTAGAGCATAAACAATATCTGTAACTTTGACCCACCACCCCTGGTCTAGAGAGATACTTAATTCAAAAGGAACTGTGTTACCACCATCCAACAAAACACCAGTGTGTGCATCTCTCAGATGTCACGTGATTGTTGCACTCTTTCTCGGTTTTGTGTCTAAAGCAAGTTAAGGATTCTGAGTGTGCTCTATTTCCCAGCGGCTTAACCAGGGCCCGGTTTAATGACAATACAGGAGATAGGCAGTGACCAGATCAAGGGGGCCATCTCCTCTGATTTTTGACTTACCAAGTAAAATCTTTGAGCCGAAAGGTTAGGTTGTATTTGATAATTTCATTGGACTAGGTTTCTATTTCGTTTCCTTTTTTTCTTTTAAATGGTGATTAAGTAATTATCCACAAAGGCATGAAAAGAAGCATTACAGTGATGGCATATTTTTAAAGAATGCAAAGAAGTTATCTTTCCAAAGATCTGAAGCTATCTGTTTCTTTCATTTTCATTATGTCATCCAATAGAGATTTTTATAGTGAAGCAGTTTTAGAGACAACATTTAAGAAAACGTTTCTTTAAGATTTAACATCCCCTACTCCCCAGTAATTTAGCCATTTCCAGTGAATATTTTTTAACTGTACACTTTAAGCAATCATTTCTTGAATGCCTACTATATTCAAGACACTTTCTATGGTCACCTCTAATTACAACCTGGCTTTTTAAATGAAAAAAAAAAAAAAAAAAAAGGAAATACTTTTTAATTTTTACTTAATATGGCAGGTGAAACATGAACAATATATGGTCAGTTGGCAGGAAACAGTGTGTTGAATTATTTATGAGTTTACCTTTTTTTTTTTTATTCTTTTTTTTTTTTACCTGCACATACGTATATGAAATTCATTACAGGGTGATAGGGCCGATGAGTCGGGGAAATGTTTGAGAGGCCCCGATGAGGGCCAGCGCCTTATGGCAATAAAAGTAACATTAGCTCTATTCATAGCAATTTGATTTAGGTTGGGCTGATTTTTGTTGTGGTGCTATGGTTGTGGTTGTCATTTTAATAAAACGCATTTGGAAAGAACAAGCCTGTTCACAGTGCAGTATTTTTTTTTCCAAAGGAGAATAATATATTTCTTGTCCATCTTTTATTAATGATGCATGCTACCACATGATGGTATTGCCAGATCAATTATACTAACCCTTTACATCCCAGAGGAACCCAGTACATTTGCAACATCTCCCTTTATATTTCCAAGTGTTACTTCTCTAGATGTGATCCTTTTGGAGAGAGAAAATTCCCAGAATATCAGTTCCCAGAATATCAGATGAAATTTCCTTTTATTTGAACTAACCACATTGGATTGTAATTTATGAGCAGATCAGTTTACCGTTGCTTAGATAGAATAATTTACCAGCAAGTATCCATCAGTTGGGTGGGAGTTGCTGTACTTTTCAAGTGGGAAGAAATCCAAACAAGTTTTTGGAATTAAAAAAAAAAAATCATCCTGGGGGTAGGAAGGAAAATAAAAATTATCCTCAGAGTCTCACAATTTGAGATCCTTGAGTCGTTGCAAAATGAACACCCAGTGGGAAGGTTTTGCTTTCCTCACAAATTCTCAGGTAACAGGCACCTGGGCAGCTGGTGGAGGGAGAGTGAGGGTGCCCCGATGAAATGGAGTGCAGGGCGCCTCTGGCCGAAGGCTTGCTGAGAACCCAGGGTGCTGGCGGGGAAAGCTTTACCTTGTGCTTACAGCGTCACTTTGCAGGTCTGTGTCTTTCCACGCTTCAGGCCAGGCTGGTGTTCAAGTCAAATAACTGAGAGCTGTAATGATTTTTAAGGCGTTTTTAAGTGATTCGTCTTGGGAATGCCAAGTTGGCAAGAATACAACCTAGGTAAGGAGAGTTGATTTTTGATGACTCAAAGAAGGCACGTCCTAGAGTGATGTAGTAAGGCTCCTGTGGCCTAAGAGTGTCACAGGTACCAGAATTACTTACTAATGAACAAAAAAGGGGAAAAACAAAAGATTATTAGGCTACGGGAGAGAGGGAATGAACAGGGCACCAGCTCTTACAATGCATGCGTCCGAGAAACCTTCTACCTTGGGGATACAAGGTAGTTCTTTCCTAAAAGAGTGGATTTGATGTCCTGGTGTGACAAGTGACAGGAAAACTCCCCAATTCCCTTATAGGTAAAGGAGTCACCTCATGAACAAAGGGACGCATAAGAGACCAAAGTTTGTACGTATATCTCAGGTCTAAAATTAGACCTATTATTGTTTTTTCTAAATAACCAATATTTGAAAACACAATGTTGCGAAGTTTCATTTTCCTTGTACTAGCGAGGAGGGCCTGGTTCTTTTGAGGAAATACTGAATGAATAAAATAATATGGGCTGTCAGGAGAAAGGCTGTTTACTTGCCAGGTGTTGTTTTAAAGTTTTACCAGCCTGGGAGCATAGTCAATACATCACAAATTTAAGATTATTCATTGACATTTTTAATAGTCACTTTATTTTTATTTTCCTGCAGAATGAGGTAATTGTATTTCATTTATAATCAGAAGCGTATCAACCCATGAATTCCGTTAAAGGTACATAAACTCACTTTTATTACAGTAATTCTTTAAAATGTGACTGTTGCACATACATACTTAAACACATTTTCATTGATATATCCCCCTGTGTTTCTTTTTTTTTTCTCGCCCCGTGATGGTTTTAACTGATGAAAAGAGTCTCTATAGGACACACCTGTGTTGGGTTCTACTTTTGAAATTTTATCGGAGACCTTGGGTTTGGTCACACAAAGATCACACCAGCAGCTTTCACTTAGGGAGTACTCTCCGAACTAACATGTCAATATTGGCCCCTGTGTTTATTTGTAATTAAAGTTCAGATGCTTTTAAACAGCTTGCCCATGAATCTGAAAACCTCGAGTCGCTTCCTGATGAATGATGCATGGCAGTGAGCTTTGTGCTTCCTCTGGAAAGAGAGTTTGTTGTTCGGGGTATTGTTACAGAGCACAGCTTTCCTGTCCAGCTCACAGTCTTAACTGTTTCAAACTCCTGTTGTTCGGTAAATCTGTCAGAAGGGTCTGCAAGGGACCATATTTATGAAGAGAGTGTAGAGTGGTCAGTCTAAAAAGCTCCTTAGTGTAGTACTTTGAATTTTAAATTACACACATAATTCAAAGGTAATGTAACTTGCAGTGTCGGACTTTCGTCCATTCCGTTAAATGGAGAAAAATGACTGACGTGAGGAATGACTTATTGATTCTTGGTGGGAAAATGACTTCTGTAATATAGGAAGTATGGTAAAAGGAATAGCTTAATTATTTAGGGAGCACTTTTCAGAATATGCTTTTACAGCAGTACAAATTGTGTATATACAAATTGTACAACTAGGTTCATTTTTTAAAAAAAATCCTTTCTTAGAGGAAAGTTCTGGGGAAGGCTTATATTATTTAGTTGCTACGGCAAAATTTAATTTTGCTTAAACTCCTATAGGCTGTAAGTAAGATATAAGAAGTAATGAGAAGTTTTTAAAAGCCTTAAAAATATAACTTGCTCTAATTGCCATTTCTTATTTATATTATCCTAAGGCCAGCATTAGGAAAGTTTGACTGCCAAGATTTACAAAATACATTTCTCTCTCTCTCTCTCTCTCTCTCTCTCTTTCTGGTTTATGATGTTTTTCAACAGTGTCATGAACTGACTTAATCTGATTTCATCAAGTAAATATATGGGAAGTTGAGATGACATATTTTAATCTGGCATTTGAGGAAATATTCATAAAATATCAGATAAAATATTTATTTTGGCCTTTCCTTTCTGATCTCTCTTTTGATTCAGTGTGTATTCTTTGCTTAAGGACCACAGCTTAATGTTATTTTGACTGCAGTTCACAGTGTTGGCAGCCTTTCAGATAAACAGCATATTTGTGGTTAATTGGTTGAGCATGTTCTATAATTATAATTATATTAAAACCTTAATGTGCTTGAACATTTGCCCACTGAAGGCCACTCGCATGAACTACGTTATGTTTCTGTCGTTATAACTGCGAGGGCTGGGGGCTGACATTTCGCAATGGAGGCGGGACTGGGAACCCGGGATGAACACAGAGTCTTCTCATTATTTCCGCCTGAGACCGCTGTTTGGATAGTTTTAGAAGTTGACCATGAAAATTGCCTCTGGTTGTAACTTGGATCCCCGGGTTTCAATCTGTGGGTTAACGTTTCTTTAGATTTTCAAAAAGGATTGGCTTGGCTTTTTATCCAAGTTACACAACGACTGTAAAAAGCAAAATTAGCACTTGATCAAGTTTGGAGCCAATTGCCAAGGCCACCAGGGAGCCGGGAGAGTCACCAGAGACCACTGCTTGGAACATGGCAAGAAGCCCTCTTTGAAATGAGCAGAGAGGTCTGATGACCAACAGCTGAAGGAAGGAATTCCTCTTTTCTACCCTTCAGCCATGCCTTCTGGATTGACTTTGTAGTCTGGTGGACCCCTGGACTCCTCAGCCATGAATGCCAGCATCGTCTTTCTGGATGCTGGGTAAACCAGACCATGGAATCTCCCCGTGTGTAACAGTATAAACAGGGTCCACGAACCCCCTGTTTTCATATGGATGGTGAGTTGAGGCTGGTTTGAACATGTTTTAATGGTCAAAAAAAGAATGAAAAGAATATTACATGACACATGAACATATGTGAAATTCAAATTATAATGCCCATAAATAAAGTTTTATTGGAACACGCAAACTCATCTGTTTCAGTGAGCCATTGTCTGTGGCTGCTTTCATGTTGCAATGGCAGTTCCATAGTTGCAGTTGTAGAGGCAATGGGGCCCACAAAGCTGAAAATATTTACTATCTGATACTTTACAGGAAAAGTTTGCCACCCCCGATCAGAATGATGTCCTTTAGTGTCTGTCTCCCACCAGACTGAGAGTGCTATGAGGACAGTGCTATGAGGACAGTCCTGTTCCAGTGCTTGGCTCATAGTAGGGGATTTTGTTTGGATAAAGGAATGAATGCATGAATGAATGAATGACCACTCCAAAGATATGAGTACAGAGATGTCTGTCATTTTCTTACTTTTGGCCCAGCAACTGAACAGTTTATAAAATTTGAAAATCTGTTTCCAAACATGTTTGACTTGATTTTTATGGTCTCTTAATTTGCCCAATAAAAATGGCAACAACACAGCAATTTTAACAAAATAACAGAGTCAAGTATTTTTATTTTATAGCTAGGCATGCAATTCATATTACACCCATATGCAGCATTTATATGGTCCAACTTATTGGATGTAGAATACTTACAATTAGGATTTACTTAAAAGAATATGTTCTATATCATTCAGAAAAGGAAGAAAAAAATGTTCTTCCCAAATTTATTTACGTGATGGAGCAATTCTGGCACTGCAGAATACGGCAGGAAATTCCATTAAGTTTAAATGTTCTGCCCTTACCCTGAAGTATTTAGAGGGATTCATAGAAGAGCCAAATGGATGGAGACAGATCTCAGTTGTAGGGTGGAATGTGCACTTCATCAAAATACTTTGTAAGGTTTTTAAGGATGGACTAGAATGGTGAGGATTCTAATTCACAATCTTCAGGTCAGTGATGTAGGCCAGAGGTTTTCTGCCAAAATCTTAGAAAATTCTAGAGCCTCATGAAGACACCCTCCTTACTCTACACCCCCATCCCTCACCCCCCACCACCCCATGGGCACACTCCATTAAAGTCACCGTTTCTTGCTGGTCCCTGCTCCTGGCGTTGTTCACCAGCCCCTTCAAGCCTCCAAGGTATCTGAACCTTTCTTCTGTCTGACTGAGGCCAGGTCCACTCTGAACTTTGGCGTGAGACCAAAGTAAACCTTGCTTCCCCCACTTTCTTGCTGTGGGGCTCCAGGAAAGAAGATAACCTTTCCTCTTTGAGCCCCTAGTTAACTCAGCAGCAAAATGGGGATCTCACACCTACCTCTTCATGTTGCTGCAAGATTCAGAAGGAGGGTATTGGGAAATCACCCAGGGAGCTGTCTGGTGTATAATGAACAGGCAAGAAAGATTTGTTATTTTTGCTCTCTCTCCTGTCGCTTTTTGTAACTGAGTGCAGGCTTCTTTAGAAACAGAAGCCTAGAGAAATGGTCCCCTGGACCTCCTGTGTATTCCGTGTGACAGCTCAGCACCATTTTGCTGGGTTGTGTGCCCTCCCCTTCCTCCGTTCTCTCTCTCCTCTTCCTTACAGTGGTTCTGTGATCGGTGGGTCCGTTGTCTTCTTCTCCAAGCAGGACTGGGGCAGTTTCACGTTCTTCCCCCTTCCAGACTGGTGGGAAAATAATTAAGTCCGTCTTAATGTGGAAGCCTTTCCCTGGGCACTCTCTGCTCCAGCCAGGTCTGATCACTTCCGGCAGGACCTCCTCCAAGCATAAAAGCACCCACGTGTTCAGTGTGCCCTCCTCTAAGGTGATTCACAAACTGCTTCAGGATCCACTCAGTCTTGTTGTTCTGCTTTCTACTCGTCCACCGCTTGGCTGCCGGTCCCAGGGTAAACCAGCCCCCCTTTCTCCTTGTCTAAATCACTCAGACGGAGCCTTAAGTGTCCTCCCTGCCTCAGGAGTTGGCTTACTGCTTGTCCAGTTTTTAGTCTTCTCTGGACATCACTGAGCATCTCGGTGCCAAGCCAGGTGCTGGGGTTGGGGACACAAAGACCTTGAGGCCGACCTCTTGCCCTGAAGAGCTTGCAGTTAGGAAGCCCCATCTGCTCCTCAGGGTCCTTCATGGTCTGCCACTGCCTGGAACCCAGCCCTCTTCCCTTCTCCAACCTTGATGGGTCCTCCTTGTTCTTTAAGATTTAGTGCTGGTGTGTGTGTGTGTGTGTGTGTGTGTGTGTGTGTGACTGATTCCCTCCCAGCAAAAAAATGTAGTCCCCCAGTCATCCATTCTTTATGTCCCCACTGTGAATTTCCATTTTGTGCTTACCTCACTGTGTTATAATTATCGGTGTGCATATGTGTGTCTCCCAATAGATTGAGCTCCAAGAAGGTTGGCGTGGTCTGATACAGCTTTGTGTCCCCAGCTTGAAACAAAGACAGTAAGAATAAGAGCTTGGTCAGTGTTTGATTCTTGACTGTGTGAATGACTCACTCATCACATAGACAAATGAATGGATGCATGAATGAATCAAGAACAAGATCTGGCCCAAAAGAGACATGTGGCTTTCTAGTAGGGGTTCACAGAGGAAGGCTCTGAGATCCCCTGGTAGGACATGCTCAGAGGTGTGGACCATTCCCTGCCCAGGATGCACTTATCCTGGCCTGTTTCATAGCATTGTTGGGGGTCACTGCAGGATTGGTGGTTAGAACCTGGAGGAAATTCAGGAGTCTCATATTGTCTTGGCTAACGTGGTATCATCTACAATTTGACAGATGAGATAACGCTAGAGCAGAAAGAGTGGCCAGGATTAATCCAGACAGAAATGCGCAAATCACCTGGCTTGGATTTAATTTTTGGATGAGGAGGAACAGGCTGTTGGAGAGTTTATGAGCAGTATGGAGGGACCACTGGAGATTTTGTGCGTGATCTTAGCGGTGATAACCACATACTCGCATCTCCAACATTGGTTATTTACGTTATCAGATTAAGGCACTGGTTCTCAAACTTGAGTATGCACCGGAACCCCTGGAGGGTTTATTGGCACACGCGTCATGGGGCTTCACCGCCAGGGTTTCTGAATCAGAATGTCTGGAGTGGGTCCAAGGATCTGCCTTTCTAGCAATTTCCCAGGTGATGCTGGTGATGCTGGGACGGTTAGAGATCACACTGGACTAAGGAAGGGCTTTGCTAATTTCAGCTTGTGAGTATTGATTGACTCATTGGCTCAAATTCCTGCTCTCCACAACGTATTTCAGTCATTGGCAGGGTAGAATCTTCCTTTTGGATTGTGAAAAACACCCATGTTATTTTAGTACACTTTTGCCTTCATTGCTTTTAAAGCAGCTCTCGGAAGAGAGAAAACGGAAAGTAAGATTCTCTTATTGAGATAATTTGTTGTGAACGTGAGTTCTGTATCATGTTTGGGAAATACACAAAGCCTTCCTCTGAACTTATTTGGTTCAATCTACCTGTATTGTTCAGTGTTTCCTATATAAATTGGATGTACCTGCCACTGATGTTGGTTTTGCGGTAATAATACTTTTCTACATTAAAAAAAAAAAATCCTGAAATGAAAAGGTAACTTAGTCTTATTATTGTAATCTCCCCTTGCCTTTTTGCATGGATCATTTGTTTGTGAACTGGTTATTTCAGGAAGGGCTCAAAGGTAATTTCATGGTTTATAGCATTTATATTGGCGCCTTTAATGAGGAAAACATATTGTTTTCTAATACACGAAACGAGGAATTCACATATATATATATTATTTTCATTTCCTAATATTACATGTATATCAAGTTCAGGACATTGAAAACAACCACATAAAGAAATTATACTTCTCTGTACACAGGGGAAATATGAAAGTTTTGTAAGGCAAAAAAATAAAAAAATAAAAATCTACATTTGCAGGCTTATGAGATGATTTTATTTTTAATGAATCCAAATGATAGCAGGGAGCTGCTGTTGTGTTTGTGCATTGTGCAGCAATTCATATCTAAAAATATGGTAACATATGGCTTTGTTATTATTTTGTTGAGGAATTTATGCACCTAAAGGAGTTTTGAGAGCTCTGGGTCTCGTTCAGATGTTGTGCTCAGCAGCTAAACAAGATAAGCTGGGGCAGGGATTTCCTTATCCCCAGGTTATTAAGATTTGACCAATTCACTTTTTTGTCGGTGGTGTTGATGACACTCAAGAACTTTTTTGCATATTTGCTAATGATTCTCTTCCCTTTTTCTTATTCCGTGTGAGAGGGCTGAATTGGTGGAATTTCTCAGCCCAATGAAAATAGAGCCTGGGTTGGAAAGAGAGGACGGGCTTCTTTATTCTAGCCCTGGAGTGAGGTGGCTCTCTGGAACCCCTGGTTCATTTGATGTCCTGGGGAATCGTTGACACCCACACACTCCCCATCACAAGAACTTTCCCTCCCATCCAGACTGTGTTTGTTTTACTGCTCTTGCATGGAGCACGCAGCTGTGTAAACCCAGTTATGGTTTCTGCATAGCTTTGATCTTCGTGTGGATCAGCAGTTGCCCTCACTCCCTGAACCCTGTTCCGTGGCCCCCATATTTCTTGGAGTTTTCCATTTGCTGGTAATTATGACATTGTGTAGGGAGCCTTCCAGCAACATGCCCCATGCCTTTGGGCGGAGAATTTGGAAGGAGCCCCGAAGGCTGTCGCTGGTAGAATCCTATTAGGAAGTGGTTTCTATTTGATGCCCAAAAGGTATGCCATGTAGTGTCCTTCTAAGAGGCAATCTGATCATTTCAAGTAGACTGCTGGGACTTAAACGTATTATTGACTAAATAAATGTTTATGGAACAAAGGCAATGCATGTGTGTGTGTGTGTGTGTGTGTGTGTGTGTGTGTTTAAATCCTGAAAAGTTCATTCCTCCCACAAACCATGGCTGGGTACCTCTGTCAGAGATGAGCTATTGGACCGACACAGGGTGGCATTATTTTTGTTCATTATTATCAACAAATGGGGTGCCTATGCATGGCGGAATATAAAAGTCACGGCGCCTGTCCTTACAGTCTAGTGGGAGGGTACGATCCTTGCCTCAAAGGCCTCAAACAAGGTATAAGGAATCTCTGTGAGTGTTCTGGAGAAGGAACCATCCCTTCCATATGGAGGGATCATAAATGGCTCACAGAGCTGGGCCATAATGCCTGGGCAGGATGTTGAGCTAAGAGATGAGAAGAGGTCTTTCCACGCAGCAAGAATGCCGTGGGCGGCCACGTATGGCAGAGCAGATGAGATGTTAGGGTTCCAGATTCAGACGGACTTGGCTTTGAATCCTGGCTCTGCCCCTTACTGTCTGTGTGATCTGGGGCAATTTGCTTGACCTTTATGAATCTCAGTTTGCTCACCTGTAAAATGGGATTAATAATAGTCTCCTCCGCCTAGATTGTGAGAATGAAACACGGCAATGGCCGCGAATTGTGTAACACTGTCTCTGTGACATAGCAGTCAATCAGTATCAGCTTCTGTTACTGCTACACTGCAACTATTCTATCCTTCCCCCACCCCCTCCACTCTCTCCTCCTCCTTTTAATAAAAGGTCTACGCTGGAAAAGACGAGCTGTGTTGGAGCCAGCATTCTGGTTTGACAGGAGCCTGGGAGTTATGTGGGAGAATGTCTGAGATTAGGTTTAAATGTGAGTCTCTATTCTCTGGGGTGGAGCCATATCCTTATCAGTGTCCCCAGAACCCAGAATAGTGACTCCCAGAAGACAGGCTCCTGCCTGGAGGATTTTGAATGCCAGGGTGAAACTCAGTGAGTGACACAAAGTGGCCATGTTATGTGACACAGTTGATTGAAAGTAAAAGCCGCCTTCCTGTTCTGTACCCCAGGTGTGTGAGCTCTTCCTTCCTGGATGCCTGGTACCTTCGCATCCTCAGAGTCTTAGATACACACATGTGCTTGATTGCTTGACTCTAGTGTACTCTACCCACATTTATCAGTGCAAACAATGGAGGAGAATGAATAATTAGGCCTGAAAGTACAGACTAACGCACAGGATCAGTTTACAGTGTTGTCCTAGTTTCTTCCACGTCCGTTGAGCTGTGGCTGGAAATCCGGTTTCTTATCAGGCAGGTCATCAGTGTCGCGATAGGAGAACTTGGGCTAAGATTTGGGTCAAGTTGTCTCCACTGCCATGTGGGGAGATGTGGCAGGAAGCATCTCACAGAGTCCAGGAGACAGTGAAGTCTACAAGGCCTGGCTACAGTATTGCTTCATGTGCAGGGGAAACTGTGAAATACATAGCGTCCCATTACTTATAAGGACAGTGCTTCAAACAGATGGAAGTGAGTACAAGTTAAGAGACAGCTTTCAGTTGTCCAGCAGTAATCCTGAAGTCTGTTCAATGTGCTTTTCTTTTGAAAAAGTAATTGAATCTTCAAGAGAGTATATACATTTAGGAATAATTTCCTGGGAGTCTTCATAATTCCCCCCCCCCCTTTTACTTTTAGATCTCTAAATAATAGTTCTTCATGTGATGACATTGCTAACATCTTGACTTTTTCAGGAAATGATTCATTACTTCATAATTTCAATTCACTAACCATTTTCAGCCTTGCAATAAATTTAAATCCTTTACTATCAAGATAACATTTTTTTCTCCTGTCACTGAGATACTATGATTGGAAACCATTTTTAGAAGTTGACTCTTTTGGGGACAGCTCTTAGGAATTTGCCCTTCACACCAGCACATAACAGGCAGGGTGTGTGTTTTCAGGGCAGGGGCCCCAAGGTACAGATCTGTTCTTCTAAGTGCCCAGAATAATGCCCTTTACGATAAGTGTGATAAAAAGTGTATTGGTGAATGGGAAAGAGGAGAATGTTTATTTGAAGATTGTGGCTCCGAGAAAAGTCACTTCCCAAGACCAGAGGATATAGGATAAAGTCAGCTGCTAAGGCATCCTTCACCTTCCTTAAAATCAGCTATGAACCAGGCCAGGCCAGTCAGCTCGGTGGTGCAGTATATTGTAGAGCGGAACCCTGGGCTCCATGAGGTCCCTTCAGCTGCCACTGACTTGCTTTGTGATTGTAGGGGAGTCACTGAACTTCTCTGAGCCTCAATTTCCTTACCAGTCAGATAAAAAGGTCAGTCTAGTGTTTTAGGGATGTCTTGAAAAAGACCCTTAGGCTGGGGATTTCAATAGTCAGACTCTCTTTTTTACAATATTAACTGGGGGAACTCGCAATTTATCCCCACTTTCCAGTAAGACTTCTTTCTAAGACATGCTTTAAAAAGTGTTTTTTTTTTTATGGCTCTGTGGTATTCCATTATATACATACCACATCTTCTTTATCCGTTCATCCATTGATGGAATGTAGGTTGCTTCCATATCTAGGCTATTGTAAATAATGTTGCAATGAACATAGGCATACATACATCTTTTTAAATTAGTGTTTTCATATTTTTCAGATGGATAACCCAGAAGAAGAATTGCTAGGTCATAAGGTAGTTCTATTATTAATTTTTTGAGGAACCTCCATCCTATTTTCCATGGTGTCTATACCAATGTACAGCCCCACCAAGAGTATTTGAGGGTTCCCTTCTCTCTACATCCTCTGTCTTTGATAATAGCCATTCTAATAGGTATGAGGTGAGACCTTGTGCTTCTGATTTGCATTTCCCTAATAATCAGTGACGTTGAACATCTTTTCATGTGCCTCTTGGCCATCTGTATGTCTTCAGAAAAGTTCATTAAGACACTGAAAGTCTGAAAAAACAAGTTTTTAAACTTTTTTGTTACAAGAATTATCAAACATATAGAAACTTTAAACAATACTATAATTTTATAATGAACAACCATACGCATACCGCCTAGATTCAACAAATGCTAATGTTTTGCCATGTTTTGTTAGTCCATCCATTCATTTGTCCATCCATCCATCCATCCATCCATCCATCCATCCATCCATCCATCCATCCATCCATTCACCCACCTATCCATCTATCCACTCTATCCATCCATCCATCCATCCATCCATCCATCCATCCATCCATCCATCCATCCATCCATCCATCCATCCATCCATCCATCCATCCATCCATCCATCCATATATGTAAGTTGTAGACACACACTTTTCCCTTAAGTACGTGCACAGGTATCTCCTAAAACTAAAGACATTGTTCTGCATACTCACATTTATTACTGTTATCAAGTCTATCAACTTGACAATAATTGGCTAACGTAAAATAATACATATTCCATACCCAGATGTACCCAGTTATCCTCAAAATGTCATTCATAGCTTTTTGTTTTCAGTGAGGCTGCTGTCAGTGACCTTTCACACATAACATCTGGTGTCGTTTCAATCTGTTTTAAATAGAGTTTGTTTTGGGCGGTTGGGGTCTAAGGGAAGGTTCCTGTCTGGATATTGTCCATATTGCCCATTTCCTTTTTCAGGTGCAAGTCTTCATTTTCCTGTAGTTTTGTGTTATCAAGGAAACTTAGTTTTTTTGTACATTTTGTTGTACCTTTGTGAATCTGGTTTCAAATTCCAACCCAGCTAAGCCTGAGTGTGAGAACGATTTCCTTTGGTGAAGCTTGCGAGGAGAGAAAAGAATATCTGTTAATTATTACTGTGGGAGTGCACTGTGTTTATCTCAGGTGGAATACGGCTTCCATGGGCTCTGTGCCATAGCCAGCAAGACAAAAAAAGTTGTGGGAAGGAAGATTCAAGTCTCCAGTTAAGAAACCAAACACACCAAAGGCCCCAGGGCTATTTGCCCACGATATGTGTGCAAAAGACCGAGCAGTATAGATCAGCATTGCCTCTTGTCAGTGACAGCTCATCTGGGGAACACAGAACCCTGGTGACACACACACCTCTCCACCTCACCAATGCTGGGAAGAGTAATAGAACTGAGCTTTTCTTCTTCCTTCTTTTGGGGGGCTGGTGTTTGGCCTAGCTCAGGTCACAGAGAGGGGGCTGCTATGCGCACAAGTTGGTTTGTGTGTCAGAGTAACTTGCTCTAAAATTAGACGAGGTTTTTGAGTATGTTTATCATCCTCCCAGAGTCATGAAATTTGACAGGCGAATATATCACTTATGAAAGCGGTTGGATTAGCTTTCTACTCCCAGACTTTCCTCCTGCCTCTTTGCTTCCTTCCCCCTTTGACCCTTTTCTTGGCCAAAGGGACTAGCCATAGCTTTGGGTGTGACTTCTGGAGGAGAAAATACAGTGCGGTGTTCTTCTGTGTCAATAGCTATTGCCTCTTGGCAGACAGGTTTTGCCTTGTCCACTCAGGGGACTTTTAAAAATTGCTGAACTACGTATACAAATTGAGAGATTTCACATAAAAATGTGGCTTTCCCACTGGATTTGAAAAGTGGAAGTAGAGGCAACAATTGCCTGGAGCTGAGTGAAGGCATCCGAAGGGCAAACGGTTCCTAGTTTTCCATGGTCTCCACCGCTTGCTATGGTTCTCCTTCCTGATTTAAGTAGCTTTACTCATTCATTCTTCTGGAGGAAAAAGCCACGTAACCGCCAGGTACGTCCTTGGGCCATTTAGAAGTGACATGAGCATCTGAGAAAAAGTGACCGACAGCATGGAGGACAAAGCTGTGGAGTCTTCTGAATGATCGCAGGGATGCATAGAATTGTTACTTCCCAAGTTCTCGCAAGAAGAAAGGGCCCAGATCCCACGAATTGATTACAAGTCACTACCAGCCCCTTCAAGTTCCAGTCGTTGCGAAACTGAACAAGTCTGTGGGTCTTCCACGGAGTTTGAACAGAGGAGCACTTTTATTATTTTAAGGATGCAAAGCCCTTCTCTTGTTTTCCGTAATGATATCATGGCAAAATGTCACTCACCCACCACTCGGGCATCCAAGAAGGACTGGGGGTGCCACACAGACCACATTAAATAGTCATCCCTTGAGGGTCGATGGTTCACGTTAGTTTAAAATGAGAAATTGCCAGTGACCCGAAACCTATCATTACTAACCTTGAGGCACCACATTGCCATAACCAGTAGCCAACGCTCAATTTTTTATTTTATTTTTTTTCAGTTGGAAGAAAGGCTCATTGATGAAAGTTTGGCTCAGTTCTTTTTGTTTAAGTTAAGTGGTCGGACCACCAAGAAGAATTACTTTGCTTTGATTGGGAACAGGTCCTAATACAGATGTCCTTCCCATGGCTAATCTACTCTTGCTGGTACACCCCACAATTGGTTTGAGCTGTGTTTATATATAGACACCCGCCCACAGAGACTGTGGAGAAGCATCTGTGTGTCACCACCTAAGTCTTCCAAAGGAATTGCTTTTTAGTAATTTGTGGTTTTGTAGCTTAAGTACATTTAGAATGCATGAACAAATGAATGAATGAAAGGGTTCTTTCTTCTTCCTAAATCCCAAAATGGAACAAATGACAAAAAGAAACGTGAGGTAGGAAGGATTTGGGGGAACACATTATAGGGTGATAAGATGCATTATATCCCTGGACATTTTATGGTAGAAGATTCTGGAAGAGAGAGTTGAGCTCTTTCCAGATGTGGCTCTGTCGGTTATGCGTTGGCTGGCCAGGCAGTCGGGGTCCTGTTGAAGATTTGCTTTCCCCTGTGGCAATAGCTATTTCAGAAGCCCGTCTTGTGGCACCCACAGAAGTCCCCAGAGTTACATTCGAGTTCATCTGGGCACCCTTCCCAAAGACAGGCTCCCTGCAGCCTTAACTAGTCACCCTATTTATAACATTATTTCAGTGTGTTGGGCTTGCTTCCAGTTTTGGCCAGAAGGGTGCATGCATTTCTTACTCCAGATCAAAGAGGCAAGAAATTTGAACCCCACTTCTTCCCACGGTTCCCGGTGAACCCCACTTTTGCTCACAATTCCTGTTGAACCCCCCTTTCTCTCACAATTCCCAGTGAACCTCACTTCTTCCCACAATTCCCAGTAAACCTCATTTCTTCCCTCAATTTGCAGTGAACCCCACTTGTATGGTAAGTCTTTGAGTAGTCCACTCTCTTCTTCATTTTAGGCTTCCAGGGGTTATCTCTTGCGTGACCCATTTCCAACCTCCTTGTATTGTTTGTTTGTTTGTTTGTTTTCCCTTCAGAGTTTCCTGTGGCAGTTCTCTAGCAGGCATTTGTCAGATAATGGTAAGAACCCATCAATAACTCTACCTTTTTGATCCCATAGCATTATCTCTATTTCCTTGGGATTTATATGCTCTGGCTGCTGTAGGGGGCCTGACTCACGAAGAGCTTCAACAGCGTGTCTGTTAGGAAGGGTATGTTTTCCAAGGTAAGGGTCTAACTACTGGTTCACTGCTGCCTCTTCATTGCTAGCACGATGCCTGGTGTTCAGTAAACACTTGTTGGCTAAATGAATGAAGAAATGTGATGGGCTGAATAAGGGCCCCAAAGATACCCAGGTCCTACTTTCTGGAACCTGTAAATGGTACCTTGTCGGGCCACAGGGACTTTGTAGATGTGATCAAGTTAAGGATCTCGATGTAGGGTGATTATCCTGGATTGTCCAAGGGAGTCCTAAGTGCAGCCAGAGTGTTTTCATAAGAGGGAAGCAGAGTGAATTGTGACGACAGAAGACAAAGCCAGGCAATGGAAACAGAGGAGAAAAGGCAATAAAGTGATGAGCCAAGGGATGCGGGTGCTGTTAGAAGCTGGAAACGGCAAGCGGATGGGTTCTCCCCTGGAGCATCCAGAAGGAACTGTCTTGTTGACACCTTGATTTGAGCCTAGTGAGACTGGTTTTTGACTTCTGACCTTCAGAACTGTGAGAGAATACAGTTGTGTGTATGGTTTTTTGTTTTGTTTTGTTTTGTGTTTTTTTTTCAGTCCTACCGACCTACCTCCTGTGGCACCTGATAGTTGGGCACCCATTTGTGTTGTTTTTAAGCCTAAGTTTGTAGTTGCTACAGCCATAATGGGAAACGGTGACAAGTACAAATGCTAAGACAGGCAGGATTCCCAAGAATAGGACCCTCAACATTCCTTTTCAAGAGAAATCTTTCTGACTGCTTTCTCTCTCTCCTTCCCGTCCTCCTTTCTCTAAACAGATACTTACTGGATATCCGTAGTGTTACAGGTTGCACCTTTAAAATAGTCTCCATATGAGTTAGCAAAATTTAGGTTCTGGTTAAGCACCATGAACATAAGGCTTCAGAACCAAGACCATTTCCGATGTGTGATGTATCCGGCTATGGCAGCTGGTTGCAGGAAGGGAGATTGAGTGGAACCTGCACTGACTGGGTTCACCTTTCTGTGGTACCTGCAGCAGCAAGGATCGACTCAGACTCTACCTTTCCCAATCAGGCCTTAATGTTTATCTCATTACAAGAGACTAGGAAGTAGGCAGTCGAGTTTGGGGGCCCAGGTCCATGATGCCATCAGGGGCTGCAGATGGCTGCGTCTTTCCACAGAGCTGTTCTTAGCATAGCTGCTCAGCCTCCAGATATCACATCTGTTTTCCAGGCAAGAAAATGTGACAGTGAAGGGCAAGGAGCATAAGCCAGCTCACTCCACCAATTCCTCCGGCATGTCAGTGGCCAGAACCATGTCACATGGCCATCCATAGCTGCAAGGGAGTCTGGAGAGGTGATTGTTTTTTAGTGGGTATATGGCAACCCCAAACTAAGCTGGGGTGCTGTTAACAAAGAGGATGGGGAGAACAATAAGAGGGGGCACAAAACAGTGTCTGCCTCAGTGGTTATGAACTCTGTCTCTAGAGTCAGATGCCCTAGGTTTGAATTCCGACTCCACTATATGGACTATGGCATATCGCTTAACCCTCCTCAGTCCCAGTGTTCTCTGTAAAATGGGTATAATAATTGGACTTAAGGTAGGATTGTTGGATTAAGTTAGGTCATATGTGTGCAATGCTTAGAACAATGCCTGGCATTATTAAGCTTTCAGTAACTCTCATACCCGTGAGCGCTCTGGTTTTTGTCATTGTTTTCCCTTCCTCCCCCTCCCTCTGTCTTCCTCCTTTTTCTCCATCATCACCCTCACCATCATATCCATAACTACCCCTTCAGCCCACCATGATAAACCTATCTGTGGTGATTTGTTGTGATCACATATCCAAAAGTGATGCAGCATTTTCTATTAGAGCATTCATTTAACATGTTTTCTTCTACGCATGAATTTCCTTAAGCTACACATAGAACCCACTAAAATTGTCTGTGGCTTTTCTAGTAAATTGTCTCCTGAGCTCACATGTGTCCCGTGACATGACGCATATTTGGCACGTGCACGTACATGCACGCGTGTACACTAGCACACACAATATTTGTTGATGGAATGAAGTAAGTTTTTCACTGATTAAAAAATACATGCTGATTATACTCCGTATGGAGCGAATTTGTTCTCATGTCTGAGAGCAAGACCAAGTCATCAGATTGATGGCTTTGGCTGTATAGCAAAAGGACTTTCTATCACAGCTGATAAGTGGACCCAAATCTGCAATCAGACTAGCGGTCATCCTGGTGCTGCAACCTCTTCCCCACACACACAGCATGTGTGGGTCCCGGTGCAGAAGATGTTCTTCATCTCGATGTGTTTGGTGTCTCTGTGGGTGGGAGATTCACTGCCTTCACCCTGCTTTGGGACTCCGCCTTGCACCGGCGCGGGGAGGGACTGGTGAGATAGGACGTTTTCTCACCCTGGCACGCTCTCACATCTCTCTCAGCCCATCTCCTCCCCTTTCTGATGTTTTAGTCCCTGTGAGAACCCAGTTATGTTTCTGGAGAGTAGGGAACTTCACTGGTGGACACCAGAGCCAACTCTGAGGGCAGGGCCACCCTTGCTGGCGCTATAGAGAAGAGCCAGGCATGGCATCAGAGTGGACACTCAGGGAACTCCAGAGAAATGGCCAGTGAGGGTGCGAAAGCACCAGCGGCCTGCATGTGGTTTTGGGGAAGATTTCAAAGACCCATGGGCTCCAAAAGTCTGACCTAATTTGTGATTAGTAAGCAGTCTCGCAGAAGACTTGGGGAGCAGATAGGAGACTTGTGAAAAATACCAGACATCCTGAGAGTTGCAAAAAAGGGAGGGGAGAGTGTGGTTTGAGCAATTTCTGGCAGCTCTGTAGGCATTCATTATCTTTTGGTAGCAAAGCATGGTTGGACTGGTTGTTTGGCTATTGATCATGTTCCCTGTATTTCTGAGGCTAATTTTTTGGGTAACACAGGCCCAACATGTATAAACAAATTCCTTTCTTGATCTTCTAAGCTACAAATACTTAACAGATTCAGGCTTGGAGAACTCAGTTCCTACCACAAACTCCAGAATGAGAATTTATAACTGGAAAGGAGACAGAAGGTATGTGAAAGGTACTCAAACTGTCACTTCCTTCACCCCAGGAGCACAGTCTGACACTGCGATCCCTCTGCAGTAGTTGGGCTTGTGAGCTATTTTTCTTAGTGGGGAGATGCGTGTTAACTGTTTCCTGACTGGAATTTCTTAAAGAATCAGGATGCAATGTGACCTGGGCCCATATATATGTTATGTAAGAAAACGCAGAGCAGGAGGCCTAGACACGATGCATCCAGCTTATTGTAGGGGTGACCTCTGTAGGAGGGCTGGGGGGCGGGGAAAGGCCAGGGCTGAGAGCCAAGGTAGCCTTTAGCTTCGTTCCGCATGCTTGCATTTTTTAAAAATGGGAAATGTGTTCGTGTGTTGCTTATGTAATAAAATTATTTTTAAAATGTAACCTGGGATGGGGGGGGGGGCGGGTGGCGGTGGTGGTGGTGGTGGTGGTATTAGTTTTCTATGACTGCTGTAACCAATTACCTGAAACTTAGAGATGTAAAACAGCATAAACTCACTACCTTGTATTTCCAGAGGTCAGAAGCCCGCCACAGGTCTTGCTGGAAGGATGTCACGGTGTTGGTGGCACTGTTCCTTCTGCAGGCTCTAGGGAAGGATCCATTTCTCTGCCTTTTCTTAAGGAGACAGCTCATGCTCCTTATCTCCTGGCCCCTTCCTTCACCCACAAGCCAGCAGTACTGGGCTGAGTCCTTCTCAAATGGCCATCTCTCGGGTCCTCTCTCTCTCGCCTTCTCCTATTTTAAGGACCTTGGGATTATACTGGGTCCACCCCGTTCTGAAGGAAGATCTCCCTATCTTAAAGCCAGCTGATTAGACATCCTAATTGCATCTGCGACCTTAATTCCTCTTTACCAGGTAAAGGAGAGAAAACCCTTGGATCAAAGTGCTGGACGTAGGTAGGGCTCCTTAAATCCTTCACTCCTGCAGCTGCCAGCCCCTGACTACAACCACCGTGGCCACCTCCACTGTTAATGCTATTCTTCTTCTTTAATGAGTCATCTGTTTCCTCTGTCCACTTCCTCCTACTTTCATGATCAGCTGGGGGTCCTCTGAGAAGTTAGTCCTTGCAGGGGATGGAAGCTCTTGTTAGCATCCATCATAGAGAGACCTTTCCCGTCAATTGGATGTCGTGACCCTTTCTGGGCATTTCATTCCAGTTTTTATCTATTCGTCTATCCACCTACCCAGCCATCCATCCTTCCCTCCATCCCTTCATTCCCCACCTTCCTCTCTTTTTCCCTCTCCTCCCTTCTCCCTCTCCCTTCCTCCTGCCTCTCTCCTTTCCCTTCTTCCTCTCTTTCCTTCCCTCTCCTCCTCTACCTTTCCATGTATATATATTTGGCCTTTAATTGCATCTGTTTTTCTTCTGTCTCCTATAGAAAAAGCAAGTTTTCTTATGTAAGACAGCATTAAATATCAGGTAAAAATAGACTTTTTCCCCTAAAATAACTACCTGTCTTTGACATTGTTTAGTATTTAAAATCACTAGGAAAGTAGAAATAGAAATGTTGACATGAGAAGTGGAACCGTTGGTTCTAGAAGAAAAAGCTTTCTCCCCTTCAAGATACCTTTGCAGATTTCATATACAAATAAAATAATTACACAATGAAGCAAAATATCACCTCTTACGTATGTTTCTATCAGTGTGTGCTTACATTATTTAGGGTTTGTTAATCCTTGCAGTTACTCAGTATTCTGTTATTATCCCCATTTTCAGATGAGTAACTCAGGTACAGATAATACATATTTCCATTACTTAAAAAATAGAAATGCAGATAAGAAGAAAATAAAAATCACCAAAACTACCTACCCATAATATTTTGGTGTATGTGGTTTCAGCCTTTTTACTGTGAAGATGTCTTTAGTGTTTCTTTATTGATTCCCACAAAATTTTAAACTCTGTCTCTCTGTAGTTAGGTACAGCCTCACCAATGAGAGAATACTTTCTTTGCTCTTGTGGGTTTAGGACTCTCTTCCTCCTGGCTAGTAATGCTTCTTTTGGTAAAACATACACACACACACACACACACACACACACACACACGCGCGCGCGCGGTGACACATTCACTCCCTCACACACACTCACATACACACAAGTCTTCTAACACTGTTGCTGTGCTTATGGAATCCTGCCAAGTATTTTGTTTAAGTAGTGCTTACTTCTCCACCCCCCCCCCCCACCATAAATGTACTTATTATTGAATTATTTGGAAAATATACAGAAGTCGAAAGACGACAAGACAATTGCCATGGTCTCACCACCTAAAAATAACCGCCACGAATGCTGTGATTTACTTTTTCCTAACTCTCAGAGTCAGCTTCTTGTTTTTATGAAACTGTGACTGTGGTTTTAAAGCTCTGTAGAAATACAACACGCACGCATGAAAGTACACATAATATATACTTGCTGCTGAGTAAATTTAAATAAAGTGAGCACACCCAAGTAATCAGTATTTGGGTCAAGAGAAAAAACATGACCCAGAACCCCCCTTCTGCTGTCATTCAATCATTGCCCCTCAGCCCCCACCGAGGGTGACCGCTATTCCAACCTCGGACGGCATGGATCAGTTTTGTCCGTCTTTGTACCTTCGATAAATGGAATCACTTTCTGTGAATGGAATCTTACCGTAGGTATTCCGTGTCTGGCTTCTTTCTTTCAACATCGTGCTTATGAGATTTATGCTTAATGTTGCATAAAGTTGTAGATCATTCATTCTCTTGGCTGTAGAATATTCCACGGTGTGACTATGCTACAGTCTATTTAAGTTGCCATTGCATTGATAAAAATTTGAATTCTGTCTTTTTCATGTAACATTCTCACCGTGTTAGAATTTCCCCCTGCTTTCACACCCTCCTTATAAACACTATTTTAAATAGTAGCAAAGGAGTCATGGAGTAGAATTGTGTTTAGTTAAACCAGTCTCCTGTAGTAGACTAGTTAGGTTTCTAGTTTTGTTTTCTTTTGTTGCGGTTGTCAGTGGCATTGCAGTAGCAGTGTCTGCATCTGTGCACTGAGCATGTGTGTATCTCAGACGGTTTTGTGAGGTTAAATTCCCTGAAATGGTGTAGCTAGCTCAAACGTTCAACCATCACAGATTGCGGATATGTACTGTCAAGTTCCTTTCCAAGACATCTGTGCCCATTTTTACTTCCACCAGCAGTGAATGAAAGTACCTCTCTTGCCACATACTTTGCAGCGACCTGGGAAGAGATCCGTTTAGCCTTCCGCTAAAACCGTTTCCTTTGGCCGTGTTATTAGTATGGACAGCTTTCACCCAGAGTGCAGCATCGTTTCCCTGACTGGGGGTACAGGAAAGACAGCTTCCGACTTGAACGTGGAGGTCAGCTTTAAGCCCCAGCTCCTTCACATCTCCATGATGTGTCCTGAGGCAAGAACTAACCTTTCTGAGCCTCAGTTTTGTTATCTGGAAAATAGGACTGCCTTCTCCGCTGCTTTCCCCAGCTGTGCAACCTATGGAATGCTGTTCTGGGAGATGGTGATGATGACGTGACTTCTTTTTTGCTGCATTCCATCCCAGGGAGCAGACTCCTGGCTATAGCACTTTTCCATGTTGCATTTCAAGTTATGCAATTATGCTACACAAAACCAGCCCTGTACTCTGACATGTCTCTTGCTGGAACTTCCTTTTGTCTCTTTGTTCACTCATTCATTTTTCCAACAAGCCTTTATTGAACATCTAATATGACCCACCACCTTACTAAGCACTAGAGATACAAAGATGAAATAAACTTGCTTTCTGCTTTATAATCTAGAGGTGAAGCCTGGCAAGGATGTAGACCCAGAGTGGGATAAGGGCTCTAGTAGTCCAGGAAATTGGGGGCATCCGGAGAAGGGACATCTAACTTCTCCAAGGGATGGAGGAGTCAGGAAAGGCTTTGGGAAGAAAGTTTTATTGAGGCTGAATCTGGAAGGATGAATAGGAGTTAGCCAAGTGATGAATGGGGTAAACAGCTATAGAGACTTCAGCACTGATGGGGTTTTGGGTAAACACAAGCATACAAGTGCACACATGCACAAGCACAGACGGATGCCCACACGCACACATGTGCACACACATGCATGCACAAGCGCACACACACACACACACACACACACACACTTCAGGCTAAGCAGTTCTTCTCTGAGAGTGATTTTGCCTGATGGAGGGAGCTCCTGGCATCTAGTGGGCAGAGGCCAGGGATGCTGCTAAACATCCTGCCATGAGCAGGACAACCTCACACACAGAGTTATCTGACCCAAATGTCAGCAGTGCTCAGCTGAGAAACGCTAGGCTGAAGTAAAGTGAAGTAGAAGGTGTGTGTGTGTGTGTGTCTGTGTCCGTGTGTGCATTCACACGTGTGTGTAAGAGGACTCCATGTCCCCTCAGCTTGGAACACGAGGCCCATGTGTAGGTTCTGGACACCCGCTCCAGGCTTGTTGACTCTCTGTCCTGACAGTTACTGTCTCCGCAGGTGTGCCTCACCGTCGGCTGCCTTCCCTATGCCCTCACTTTGATTTATTAGAGCATTTTATTCTCCCTTCAGTGTTTATGACATCCAGGGACTTGGTTCAACCACTAGGAAATGAGAGTGGACAGTGAGACTATTATCATTCATTTTCACTCCCCATAAACATTTTCTCTTTCTTTTTTGGAAGACATTGCTAATCCCCTCGTGCACGGGGCTCCGCGTGTTCTTTCTTCAGCCTCGGTATAAAAAGCAAAGTGGTAGTGACTTTTTCCTTATGGCTGCTGAAAAGGTGACGCGGGGTTTGGACCGCTGCCCGCTTCTTACCCTGGAGCACAAAAGATCCAGGAGTAGAAATTGGTTCTAACAATATCCCTTTAGAAAACATGGAGGGGATGTGAGTCACTTTCCCTTTGTGTTAAAGGCATTATGTCCCTCAAATTCAGAGTTAGAAGATGACGTGTGTTTGATCCCTACTTCCTAGAAGGGCTAATAACTGAGTCGCCGTGGCAACCCAGAAGAAGTAGTTTACAGAAACCTTGAGGAGCCCTGGGCCTGGGAGGATTTCTTTTCTTTTTTTTTCTTCCTTTTTTGGTATGTATGGTTTACATTTCTAGAAAAGTTTTTGTTTTGATGAGAATGGAAATGGAGGGACAGGTGGGAGAGTGCATAAAGCACCAGAGAATGTCCAGTTTTCTATCATGGCTGGAGGAGTTGTCTACTTTAGGGTTCTTTGGTTGCAAGCAGCAGAAAAGACTGGATAATTTAAGGAGAAGGAAAACACAGTATTGGATCTGGTATGCCTTTGGTTGCATGAAACAGAAAAGCCGCCACACTAAGGTGTATTTTCCAGAAGAAGGCAGTCCAGATTTGGTGCATCAGCGCCCTAGGTATGTAGCTTTCATCCTGTGCATGGGCCCAGGGGTCCCCCCTGCCAGGTAGTCGCTTCACAGTACTGCCCTTGGGGTGACTCAGCTCTAATCCCCTTCCTCGTAAGACTCAGCTCCAGGTTTAGATTCTCAGGAGAGAATCTGGGTTGCCTGTCCTTTGGACATGGTCCTGGTCAACTGTCCACTCCCCTGAGCTAAAAACCATGAAAAGGGAAGGTTGGGATGAGCAAGAGGCGCTTGGTGTCACACATCCATGAAGATGCTTTACAAAAGCCAAGGATGAAAGTAGGCAGCCTGATGTGTTCTTGGATTCCTGTGGTTGGGAGAAAGGAATAAAGAGAAAGGTAGCTAGCATTTAGTAGGTCCCTGTCCTGTAAATTAGCTTGTAACCAATGGGTCCCATAGTGACTCTTCCTTCTGCTCTCAGTCTTTACCCTGTCTACAGCTCAGTGTGTTTCAGGTGATGGAAAGAGCTATTTGGGAGGTCCTGAGAATACGCCTCATTTCACACCTCCCGAATTGGCCTCATCTACAGGCATCGTCTTCTAGGCTTTAAAAAACACACGATAATTCTCATCTATCTGCTCTCTCCTACTTTTTGATGTATGGTCAATATATTTGGTCCCTTAATTACAAGTTGAGTCCACAAAACATAAACAAATGTTAAGATACATCCTGTAGAGACACCCTGTTTGGACTCAAACGGCCTTGGGTAAATTAATAAAACCTATCATTGCTTCAGTTATCTCATCTGTGGAACGGGAATAGTACCCACCTTGTAGCCTTGTCATGGGGATTAGTGGGATAATAAATGTAAAATGCTTTGAACTGTGTTGTACATGTATTATATGTCCTGTAAGTTTTGACTATTTTTTTTTAAATGTTTAAAAACTTTGATATAATTATAGATTCATAGGAAGCTTCAAAACATAGTACAGAGGATCCATGTACTCTTCACCCAGTTTTCTGCAGTGGTTACCTCTTATAGAACTATATAGTAAAGTATCAAAACCAAGAAACTGGCATTGGTACAATCTGAGTACAAGGTGTGATCAAATGATATGGTAAATGTTTAAATATAAAACATTTATTACAGTAAAAGACACATTGTCATTAATTCCCCTCAAAATATTCCCCCTGGCTTCAAACACACTTATCCCATCATTCTTGCCACTTTCTGAGACAGTTCTGGAAGTCCTCTTTTGTGAGTATCGTTACTTCATCCTCAATCTTGACAACACTCTGTGTCACATATGGCTTCTGGTACAGCAATTTCTGTCAAATGAAAACATTACTGTGTGTCCTCATCCACCTTATTCACTGGGATCTGGCACCGTGCAACTTCTGGCTCTTCCCCAAAGGCAAAATGACCACGAAAGGTAAACATTTTGAATCCACGCAGGATATCAAGGCAGCCACGACAGTGCAACTAAAGACACTCGTGAAAGAGGACTTCCAGAACTGCTTCAGAAAGTGGCAAAAACGACGGGAGAAGTGTGTTCAAAGCGAAGGGGAGTATTTTGAGAGGAATTGATGGCAATGTGTCTTTTACTTAGCACATTTTTTTTTTTTTTTTACATTTAAACATCCACCATATTGTTTGATCACACCTTGTAGGTATATAGTTCTGTGGTAGGTAGAATTGTGGCCCACAAAGAATTTCATGTCCTAATTCCTGGAACCTGTGAATATGTTCGGTTACATGGCAAAGGGGAAGTGAGGTCACAGATGAAATGAAGGTTACTCATCAGCTGAATTTAAAATAGGCTGTCCAGCATTATCGGGTGGGTCCAAGGGCATTGAATGTGGGAGAGAGAATCAGATGAGACAGAGACCTGGCAGTGGGAGGCGTCAGCCGGTGGTCGCCAGCTTTGAAGATGGAGAGAGGGTGCCATGAGCCTCAGGAAGCGAGTAGCCTCTTGAAGTTGGCAAAACAAATGGAGCAGCTTCTCCTCTTAAAGAAACCAGAAAGGAATGCATCCTGCCGACACCTTGGTCTTAGCCCAGTGAGAGCCACATAGGACCACGCGTATATAGAACTATAAGATGATAAGTTGGTGTTATTTTAAGCCACACAGTTTTTGGTGATTTGTTGCCCTGCAATGGAAAACTAATTTAAGTTCCCTCATTTCCACATGTAGGTTCATGTAACTACCGCCACCGTGAAAATACAGGACGGCTTTCTCCCACAGAGCTCTCCCTTTGGCGTCCCCTGCACCACCCTCCACCCGTAGCCTTTCTTATGTTCTACAAGGAAGCAAAGCTCTTTGGTTTGTCAGGCCTCTTCCCATGCTGTCCACTCTGACCCCAGGGGGATGTGCTTCCCCCAGGCCTCCTGGCGAATGCCTCATAGTTTAGGACTTCAGGTAACCCCTCTCTGACCTCCGGAGCTCAATTTGACTTCCTGCCAATATATTCTCTACTTATACTCTTTATTTCATAGCATATGTCCTGATATACGGATGACAGTATATTTACTTGGGTGAGAGTGTTTGTGTACGCGCTGTTTCCTCCGCGAGTCTGGAAACTCCAGAAGGGCAGGACCTCTATCTGTTTCGCTCAGTGTTGCTTTCTCAGCCTCCTCTATGTGACTGTGCAGACAGCAGGAGCCGAATGAATCCTGTTAAATGAATGAACGAATGACAGTACTCAAGATGTAGAAGTGAGGGGCGGCCTGTTAGCTCAGTTGGTTAGAGCATGATGCTCATAACACTCAGGTCACCGGTTTGAGTCCCACATGGACCAGTGCACTGCGCCCTCCACACTAGGTGGAAGACAACAATGACTTGAAGCTGATGAGTCCTGGAAAAACACACTGTTCCCCAATTTTCCCCAATTAAAAAAAAAGAAAAAGAAAGAAAAAAGATTTAGACATGAAATTGCACCTGGATCTTTACATGGAAGAGTGCACTAGCATTATAGGAAATTCAACAATACACTTTTATTTTTTTTAGCACCTTCTGTGTGAGATGTTATGCTAAACTCTGGTTCTGATTTGGTGTCCCGGCGTAGTTATACTTCTGTGAACTCCAAGGAGAGAGTTTAACATGACTGAACCTGCATTGCACAGTGGGCCAATTTTGCATTTGTTTTTTATTTCCTATCCTTTTTCCAGAAATAGTGTGGTCATTTCATACTTAGGAAATAAATCCCAATAACAACAGAATTATTCCCCCAAAGAATGCAGGCTTCTTTTGCCAAACATAATTATCCTGGGAAAGAATTGATGAAGTAAACTTACCTCTTGGCCAAACGATTTTTGGGGTTATTCAACCAAAGATAGCAGGCTGCACCTAAGGGAAGCCAAACATCTGGGTGAAGAATGAAATATCCAGATGTTTTCAAGTATCTGGATGTTTCTAACCATCTGTTTCTCTTGATTATTGACAAATGATCCAGCTGTTTTGCAGAAGATAGTATACCTAGTCTAACAGAAGAGAGAAATAGTATTCTTAGAAAATTTTGATGGCATCCCATATGTACTAACACAGAGTGTACGTCTTTAAATGAAGCCATGATTCGATTGCAGAAAGTGAAAATCGCTTTATGTTTTCTGAAACTGTTGTCTTGCTGTGAGTGCCAGACTGCAAAGATTTGAGGTTAATTGTCTCATTTACCGTCAGAGTCTAAATTGTTTGTAGCTTTATTCTATTTATAATGTATTCATACCTTAACCAATAACTTTACAAAGGGAATACAAGAATGCTGATATCCAGTACTGCTAAAACCTGCATAATTGCCTGAACATTTTCATGGTTTTTTGTTTGTTGTTGTTGTTGTTGTTGTTGTTGTTGTTTTAAGTAGAGAGAAAGTTTGGTAACTGAAATTTCTAGCGTGAATAGGAATTCATAAGCCTTGATTGAAAATACATCTTGTCTGGAGCAGGAATGTCAGACTGAGTAGCACCCCTCCACCCGCATCCCAACTCACTATTGTTTAAGCCTAAGCAAAGGCTCACAGTTATTTTTTCAAATTAAATTAAGGCTGGAGTCAAATAACATAATTGGAAGGTATTGAAACTTGGAATAAAACCTATTCGTAGCTGGCCGCAAGAATCCCTGTGTGGTGTTTGTGGCTCCACAGCACTGAATATGCAATCCTTAAAAGGATGTCCCAACAGTGAATAGAGACGTGGGACTTGAATTTATGTGTTATCTTATTGCTCTGTCATTTCCTTGAGCGGTCCACCAGAGCGCATGGAAAAGTAAATTATACGAAGCCGTGTGGTGGAGCAGTGAAGACCACCGAACTAGGCGTCGTGCTATACATAGGCTTAGCTTTATGGTCCGCTAGTGCTTCCAGCTCTGAGACGTCGTCCTCTAAATATTTGGAGCTGAGGAACAGCGACTGGGGAGGCCTAGGATCCCCGTGATGTTGGGTGACATTCGTTCTTCATACCAAATCGATGCAGATGTATTTCACGTTTGAGTGTCTGTTAAACATATTGCAAGTGACAGTCCCACAAAGACAGGTTGTGGATAGAACGCAAATTCGAATTAGTGTATCAAAACAGCAGCTGGAATGGACAACCCCAAATGTCTTGCCTAAACATTTTAGCTCCAAATTTTACAAAAAAAGCCGAATGGTTTCAATTTCATCGTATATAAATGGGATGATTGTGTATTTACTTCTCACTTGCGCTGCCAGTGGGATGGGGTTTGCGGGGAAGACAAGGGCAAACAATGCAAAATAGCAAATGAGCCAAATCCATCTGGATTTGGTTATGTGCTGATTATATAGTTTGTTGTTCTGTTGTTTTTAACGTCTCCCAAACCTTCTGTATGTTAGACAGCATTGGGCGGCGAGGGTGGGGGTGGGGGTGGAAATGACATTTTGACTTTGACTCCCTTTGTAATGCAATGCATTGCTACATATTTCTTAAGTTTCTTCTGTACAGTAATAGTATAGAATAATGATGTCTAGCATTTATTGAGTCCTTTGGCCTAGGTCTATACCGGATGCTTTTCCATGTATTTCTCTCTCTTTAAACTTCACTACAGCACAGTGCCATAGATATTATTAGACCCATTTTCAATGGGGAACATGGGGATTCAGAGGCAGTCACTTGCCTGTAGCCGGCGGCAAATGACTGTTGGAGGCAGAACTCAAACCCAGATAGCTCTGCATGAACTCGTTGTCTGTGGGTGATGCCCTGTAATGATATCTGTATTTTTTATAAATGTAAATAAAGTTAGTATCGCGTGCAGGTATTGGCAAACTTTCCCTGTAATCGGACAGATAGTAGCTGTTTTAGCCTTTGAGTACAGTCTGTTGCAACTATTCGACTCTGCTTTTATAGTGCAAAAGCAGTCATAGGTAATACGTAAATTAATGGGTGTGGTGGCGTTCCAGTAAAAAATTACTTATGGTTACTGAAATTTGAATTTCATATAATGTTCACATGTCACTAAATATTATTCTTCCTTTGATTTACCTCCTCTTCCCCCAAACAATTCAGAAGTGTAAAATCTATTCCTAGCATGTAGGTCATACAAAAATTGTCAGTGGGTTGGATTTGGGTGGGGGGCTGTGGTTTGATGAGCTCTACTATAAAGAAAGAGTAGAAAACACATTAAAAATCCAAGTAAAGAGTTGGGAGGTGGGGGCTTCAGAACGTCTGCTCAGGGGAGTCTTGGACTTGGCCATCTGATGGACAGAAGAGGCTGTGGGATTTGTCTCGAAGCCTAGAACATGATCCGTTTTTTCCTTGGGTTTGTTTATTTTCAGTTGCTTTCTATGCCTTGAGAGAAATTATAGTGGTGGGAGAGGGCATCCAGACAGTTCCATAGAGTCACTCATGGTACAGATTCATTCATTCACTCATGCCTTCACTCATTCAACCCGTACTCACTAAACACCTACTGTGTGCCAGATACTGTGCTGAATGATATTTGTACATTTGAAAATAAAACAGACAGTCCTTGTCCAAGCTTCCCAGAGTCTTCTGTCAATAGCAGGGAGACAGACACTATGTACTTGAAACTCAATTAATGATATACAATATTGTCAGAAGATGCAACGACTTCTGTTTTTTTTTTTTTGTTTTTTTTCTGTTTACATTTTTGAGCTTGGTTTACTCATAGTATCACTGTGATTTGAACACAGAGTATCACTGAGTTTGAACACACCAGGCAGTGAAAACAAGGGGAGGGGATAACTAAGAAAGGGCTAGCTGCCTTGAAAGCAGGTCATGCCCACCACTTGGCCATGGGCCTGTGGACTTGCCTTCTCATGTACAGCAATGAAAGAACAAGGGCAAGTAGGTTCTCTAGTTCCTCTTCCTGTGTGGAATCAGGAAAACATGTTTCTGTTCCAAGTGTTCTGTGATAAATAAGCTTGCACTGTGCTGGTCATTTCAATGCATAGTTTCCTTTTCTTCTGCCCTAAACGCTTTATTGATTATTGAGTTTGCTGGGCCCATGGCTGGGTAGGACCCCGGTGTGTGTACATCTAAGGGCCAGATGGCTGCCCAGAGTTACAATGCAGGGAGGTCTGAATACATGAGAGCTGTAGAGGAGTGACTTGTGGCTGGGTGTTAGGGATGGGTGTGGAGGCTGCAACCAAGAATTTTCATAATCATGGATACCCCTGGACGGAAATGTGGCTGGATCCTGGACATATCACTAGGCACTTTTGGATGCATTTTCCTCTTCTGATATTCACCTTTACCCTATAAGGTTATTTTTTCTGTATTACGGTGAAGAGGACTCAAAGGTCAGCTAGTTTAAGTGACTCACCGAAGGCTGTACTAAGCTTGGAAGTGGCAGAGCTCAGATTGAAACCTCTGTCTGCCTGACTCCAAAACCCAGGCCTTTCCCATCCATGCCATGTGATGCCAGGATTTTCTATTTGCAAAATGATCTGAGGGGCTCCTGTGTTTCTCTGGACCTAGATGTTGCTCACCTCACTGTTGAAATGTGAAAGTGAAAAGTCAGACAGTAACAAGTATGGGTGAAGATGTGGAGAACATGAGGAAACCTCATACATTGTTGCTGGGAGGGGAAAAAGAATGCAGCCACTTTGGAAGACAGTCTGGCAGTTCCTCAAATGATTAGACATAGAGTCACCATTTGATCCAGCAATTACACTCCTAGATCTCTATCCAAGAGCAATGAAAACATACACAAAAACTTGTACATGAATATTTCTAGATGCATTGTTCATAATAGCCAAAAGGTCGGAACAACCCCAAACTCCGTCAATGGACAAATGGATACATAGGTTTGGTATATCCATACAATGGAATATTATACAGTCATAAAAAATAAGGTACTGATATATGTGATACAAAGTAGATAAACCTTGACAACGTTATGCTAAATGAAAGAAGCTAATCCAAAAGGCCACATATTATATATTTCAATTTATGTGAAATGTCTAGAACAGGGAAATCTATAGAGATAGAAGGTAGAGTAGTATTGCTTAGGGCTGGGAGGGGGATGTGGTGGGTGAATAGGAGAGTAATAGCTAAAGGTGATGAAATGTTTTAAAATTGACTGTCATGATGATTGCAGAACTCTGCATGTACTGAAAACCATTGAATTGTACACTTTAAATGGGTGAATTGTATGGTGTGTGAATTATATCTCAGTAAAGCTGTTGAAAATGTGAAAGTGATTAGTCTTTGCTCTCAGAAAACCTACTTAGGGCAAGAGCTGCTCATGGCCCCAGTAGCCCATTTCTCAGATTTCTTGGCCAAGTTTGCCTGAAAGGCTGGTTTGCTAGTCACACAATCATGGTGCCCACAAAAGCCAGCGCTAACTAGTTCAGGGTAACCGGGCCCTTTGAATCCTCTTCTTTGCAATGCAAATGTTTACTGGCTCTAATCAGGCGAAATGAAAAATCACATGTCTAATTTTAAATATGTTGCTTCTGATCACAGGTGTTGTTAAAACAGCTCTTTTACGACTTTATAAATATTCTGGGATTTATTTTTGAAGCAATGTTTCATTATTCCTATACCATGATTAAATATTGAGAATATTGCTTTTCCAATTGTTCTATTGCAGTATTTAATGAGTGCAATTAAATGGAAAAATTGCCTTTTTAACTGATGATAGTCCATTAGTGTCTCTGTCTCTTCAGAAAAGAAAAGAAGTGAATTATTAGAATGACAAATGAGGCAAAGTTACCACCGTGATGGAGAGGTGCGATTTCCCTCCACATAATCTTCAATTAGTGATCTCTGTAAGAGGATGTTTTTCAAAAGGGTAATAGAGAAGTAATGAGATCAGAAGGAGGTCAACCCGGCCTTCTCCGTTTGGCAGCTTGATTAATTTATTTCTCCTTCTTGGAGATTGCTGCAAGGGGCTTTTGTCACCGTGTGTTTTTCATGGGACTGTAACCTGAGTGACTGCTGATATATTAGCCTTTCAGGCAAGGAAGCAAGTCCGTTGCCCTGGAATAGAACGGTTTGGGAGTTAGAGGTTTGTTTGATTCTGTGCCTTGACTTGAACTCTCGTCAGTAGCTTTAGATGATGAGGATAAAAAAAAAATAATAATAATCAAATTAAGTACCCTGCATTGAATACCCATCGTGGGCCCTGCGCCTGGAGCTTGGCACACACACTATCATTGCGTTCTCTCAACCCCCATGAGGTGGTGGCACTCCTTGTGTGGATGAAGAAATGAAGGCTTGGAGTGACGCTCAGAGATGGGCAGTGAGGAAGCAGAGAGGTAGGATTCCATTCTCCATCTGCCTCGACACTTGCAGCCTTCCTGGCGGAAGTCCACGGCTCCTGTTCTCACTGTATTGCAACTCTGCATTCTTGTTTGCCTTATGCTGAGGAGCAGGGAAACCCAGACCACACAGCCTGGTCACGACGGGGGAATCCAAACTGTGGCGTCCTAGCAAATAGCAAAACACAGCTGATGGTGTCATTTTGTCTTTTCTGTTAAGTGCACCTGTGCTCAGTTGCAGAAACTTAAATGGCAAGGTTGGATACGCCAATATGTCACATTCAGTCTTCTTTTCAGACTCTGCCACCGCATCGCCGTCTTTCTAGGAAAATGCCATGTGGTCATCATCCATTTGGAGACATAGACGGTTGCATGTTCCATCACATAGAGGAAGCTTGGCTTTATGCAGGAATATCAATGTGAAAACCCCAGCTCTGCTGCTACTTACTGTGTGTCTTTGGACAAGTTACTTAACCCCTCTGACCTTGTTTGTTTTGTTTTCCTTGTAACCTGGAAATCTCTGCCAGGGTTGTTGTACTACTGAAAAAGAACATAAAGCACAGTTTCAGGCATACAACACATGTTTAATTCATGATTTGTGTTTTTGTTGTATCATTAACACCAGCAGATTTCGGCATTCGCGCTTGCTACCGATATAAATTATCTCATTTAGACATTTAAAGGCATAATTTATTTAAAATGTAGATGGAACTTTCATTGCCAAAACATATTTTATTTCATTTTAAAAATGTCTTTCCCCAGTAAATACGATTTTGGAGGCTTTTTAGGTTGTATTCTACTTGAATATTGAATGTAACTTTCCGCTATGCAGATGACAGATATATCTAAAAATCCTACTTTTCCAAGTAAATTTCTCTTGCTGCTTTTCCTTGCAGCCCCTGGATGCTCATCAATTAATAGTCATCCTTGGCATCCTGGATTTTCAGCACTGAGCTCAGCACTACTCCCCCCCCCCGCCCCTCTCTCACCCCCCCAGGAGCCTGCACTCTGGGTTCAAATCCTGCCCTTTTGACATCCTAGTCCCTAAGTGACCCCATGTCAAAGAATCTGTTAAAGCCCATCCAAACCCAGAGTCCATTTAAGCAGTGGCGATGGGACTAAATTATAGTCTAGGTCTGTCTTATGAAAGATGATAAATGACTATGCCACATTGGGAAAGAAATCACTCTGTCATCATATGACAGGCTGGCTTGATTTGTTTGCGCTGGTGTCCCTAACAGTTGGGATGGGGGTATGAAGCCTGCCGGGTTTGAAGGCTGGTGGCCTTCCAGTCTCTTTCTCCACCGCTGCAGCTGTGGGTCTGGGGTATCTTCACTGGGCTTTCCTATCCCGAACAACCTCCATCCACAGGGCAGGGCGCGAGGCTGCAGTGAGAATGAAGCGCCACACACTTGTGGAACATGGAGCACTAGGCAAATAGAAATCATGACCCATCCCTTTCCACCATTCCGAGTCTTCCCACTCCCTCCACTCCAGCTCCCCTGGGGAACCTCTCTTTGCCATGGCCTGGAACTCCCAGAGTTCTATTTTTCACTTAAAGTGTGTTCTCTAGTCTGTCCAGCGGGGATGCTTTTTTTCTGAGCAGCAAGCAAATAGCTAAAGTCTTCTCCTGCAGATCCCTGACGGTGCCCACATTATTTCATCCAAAATGGGTCTTTGTAAAGGTTATCAGGCTCCAGCAAAGCTCTTAGCAGAACCCAGAGCTAACTTGAAAAGAGCAAGAGATTACGAGTCAGCCAACCCGAATGAGTCCAGATTTCTTTAGGTCCTCACTCCCTTATCTGCAATTCAGAAAAATCTAAAACCTTTTAAAACAAACACAAAAATGCGCCTTTAGTTGGTGGCAAACCCAAGTGGCAGCAAACCTTGATTGGAACTATCGTGGCTCTGTTTATAATATTCATTTGTCCCTGTTTTCCATTTTACAGACTATTGATGTATTTCATTGCAGAAATATTAACGTGTTTGCTGTCTGGGTGTGGGTCCAGGCTCTGCTGGGGGGTGTTTCATGGTACATGGTCAGTGAGCTATTTTAGGCTTCTTAAAAAAAAAAAAAAATAATAATAATAATAATAATAATAATAATTAAGAATCCTTCAACACATGGGTTTGGGATTAAGAAAGACAGATCTTTATCTGTGTGGCCTTACACATGTTGTTTAATTTTCACTTTTCTACAAATTGGTGGAATGAGATGATGGTAATGACAATAGAAATAATAATAGTATAAGAACGTTGTAAAGCTGTAGTCTTCTCAGACAGGAAACATTTACTGGAGGCCTGCTGTGCTCAGTGTTGAGATTCAAAGAAGAACAAGATAAGAAATAAGCTCACACGAGGAAGTGAGGTGAATTCAGTGCTATTTCAATGAGAGTTACTAGTAAGAACAATAATGCACTATTGATATTGCAGGGATGGTTGGAGCATGGACAGCCAGTCCATTCCTTCTGTGAGAAGCACCCTTGGAGGAGAGCAAAACCATTTGCACACTACAACACCACTGGTTTTCCTCCCTCTCTCCTCAGGGCATTTGACCTTCCCCAATGTAGTTTTCATTATCATAAGAAGTAGTTAAAGTGAAATTGCAACCTCAGGCCATCCGTGGAGTGAGCATTTGGTTCTAGTTTCCTGAGATGGTGGAATTCCCATCTCTGGCCAATTGTGTCCAGCTAGCTCTCCTCTGTGGGCTGTTGGAGAATGCCTCTCTGAATGAAACAGGAAGTGATAAAAAGATGAGGAAAAAAATGAAAAAATGCTTAGGTTTTTAGAACAGCCTCCCAGCTTGAAGGTTCTAGAAAGAGTGATGTTTCAGCATTTGCTGACCCTGTGACCAAAAGGCTGTCATAGCAGCAAAAATAGTTCTTGGGGCTTTGCGGCAAGTGTGACCCATCTTTGCAGTTCTCACGGGAGCATGTGACTGTGGCCCACGTGGCCTAGTAGCAAGGTCTTTCGGTAGATTCGGTGGTGTTTGTCAGTGTCCCAAATGCGGCCTATGTAAAGCATGCCCAGTTTCCTGAACGCCTTCATGGGAAGAGGGGGGAAGGGTCCTCTACTGTGTTTTGCCATCTTAGCCAAGACATAAAAAGTGAAGCCTCTTTTTTTTTGCCTTAATGACAATCTCTGTAGACTTTTATCCCTAATGCCTACAGGCCTTAAAAATTGAAGCTGTTGCTTAATTACAAATGTTTGTTTTTATCATTGTTTTAACTTAATAAAAATCAATAACTGTATGAAGATACTTAATGTCACTGAACTGTACACTTATGAGGGATAAAGTGGTAAATTTTATGTTATGTATATTTCACCACAAATCTAAAACCAAACCAAACAAAAAACGTGATTCTACACCAGCCAAAGCTATATACACTATATAAAATAGGCTTAATGACAGTGTTTTGGAAGAAAAATTCACTACTGGAAAATATTCCACTTCTAGTTATCAAGTGTGAAGACGGAGTTGGAACAGTGTATGTCTATGCTATATATGGCATTTTTTCTGAACATGTCAGAAAAGTTGAAAGATTCTCCTCTCTCTTTTCACGTACCCTCAAAGAGGAATTTCATTTACAACTTCATATATACTCCTCAACCTCCTCTTGGAAACAGAAGAAAATAAAATTAGTTTTTTGTAAGCCAGGATGATATGCATGTTATTCTTATTTTCAAAATAGGTAAGGTAATTTCTCTATTTTATTTTTAAGCACTGCTTCATAATATAAATAATCTAGTCTTTTCTTGTGCAGCCTGTTTATTCAGACAGGTGGAAGTTGACACTAAAGATTGGCGTTAAATTGAGGAAACCATTCATGTAGTAAATAAGATAATATGTTTCTACCCCAAAAAGATTAAAATATAGATTTTTTTCATACTGTTTTATTTTGAACACCTACAGTCCCTGAATATGTTTTATTTAGAGTTGTGTCCATAATTTGGAAAGGCTTTTCATTGCAACTAAAATATTTTTCAGTTGCAGAAATCATCACTGAGAGTGTTTTCTTATTTATACTTGAGTTTCTTGCGTTTGTTATTAAAGAAAATGTTTAACTGGAAGCTTGATCAGTTCCCACAATAATAATTAAAGGTGAAGGTAATATCAGTATGTTTATTTATTTGTGTACCTTTTGCAAATCTAAAACCCTTCTCCTTTCAAATAAAACAATTAGGTAACCAGGTAATAAAGCAGTTATATATCAATATACAAAGTCTCGTGACAGGGTCTTATTATCCAGTTTATACGTAGGTGAGATTCCTTGGAGGCTATCTTCATCATATAACCAGTTATTATTCATTATTTTTGCCTCAACTTCCGTGTACTCAAAATGATGAGAGTAGGCCAGACACATGCAAACACAGCCCTGTAACCACCCTTGTGTAAAATGGGAGTGATACTGCTCACCTCTGCTTATTTCACTGGAGTCATGACCAGTGACACATATGGGCATAAAATGACCATATATACCACAGGCTATGGGAATTGGGTAGTTTTATTATTCTGACATACCTTAAATGCCCCTCATTGCATAGAGTTCAATTTGTCCATAGTAATGGTATTTTATAAAGTGCCTACTTTGTGCTGCTGGTTTTGTGTTGGATGCTTTTGCATACATTGCTTTATTGAATCCTTCCAACAACCTTTGAGATGTCTGCTATAATTATCTCTTTTTTTACAGACACAGCAAATAAGACTTAGAGAGGTTATATAATTTGCCAACAGTGAGCGGGTGGAGCTGGAATTTGGGGCAGGCGGTCTGACTCCAAAGCTGTGCTCTCCAGCATTATGTCAGGGCGGAGGAAGAGAAAAATCTGGAATGCCTTTCGGCAGCAGTATACGGGAGTATGGCTTTTACTGACCTGTCCAGGCTTAGCTCAAACCCTCCTTCTCAAAGAAGCCCTCCTTGAGCCCCTCCAGTCCAACTTAGGATTGAGTCTCCTGGGTCCCCACTTTGTCCGCTTCTTTTTCCCCCACCATGATCCTTCTCTGCCATCTCTTTTCCCAGAGGGCCACGGCCCTTCATTAAAGAGACAGACTCCCAAGTCCAAGGAGGACCTCCGAGTATGGTTTAAGAATCTTTGATGCTGCATTTCTGAAATCCTCCTCCCCAGGTAATTCTTTGGGGGAGTTCAAGTTGCAGAAACATCCACATAGACCAGGAGTGCTTAAAGCCAAGGGTAGGTATTTTCCTCTCTATAGAGTAGTCTGTGCCACATAACTAATGCTGAATGAATTAGTGTGCTAACAAGGTAAGAGATGGATATTAGAGAAGAGTTTAGACTTCATCGAGGCTTTGGAGTCCACTCTATAAGCCAAAAAGCTTATTTCACTTAAGTAAAAGCACATCCGTTCATCCAGCCCAAGTATATAGTTCAGTTAAGTGGTCTGATCAACCAATATTTTTGGTTGCCAGTAAGCTGTTGCTTTTCCTCTATGTCGTTAGGGTCAGATTTGATGATTCCACAGTTGCCCAAATTATCCCTTTCATTATGATTTTGGTAACAATGGCAATCACTAACATTTCACTGAGTGCCCCTTCAGCTCCCTGCATTTGGAACTTGTCATACATTGTTCTCATGGGTTCCGTGGGAAATAGTCTCTCCTTTTTACAGATGAAGAGACTGAGGCTCAGAGAATTGAAATTTCCCAGTGTCACGCAGCTAGTTAACAGTGAGGTCTGAATGTGAATGGAAATCTGTCTCCATTGCTTATGTTCTTAATTGGTTTCATTGTCATATAAACCATGTTGGTTTGCTCAGAACCTGTGTGCAAATAGTACAAAAAATCTATTCAACAAAGATTCTTCACTTAGACATTCTAAGCAGCATGGGAGAACTACCATATTTTGTCTATGTGTTGTATTTTTAAATTTTCATTTTCATGTTTAAATAAAAATAAGCACTTTATCCGTAAGCATTATAATCATGGAATTTAGTGAGTGTTATCTTTTCTGATCTGATCCTGACTGTTTCAGAAGTATTTTGCTAGAAAAAATTTAAGATGTATTCTTTTTACTTTCTCCATCCAACTGAAATAGTGAATTCAGTATATCATATTTATAGAATTCTTTTGGTAAAAAATATATGAATGTATAGAGAAACATATATGCACCTTAAATGACATTAATGGAAATGTAGTTGCACTTCATCTCAGTTCTCCAGAATAAATATTTCATGAGCAGGAGGCATACATGTTTGCGTATGTGTATATGTGTGTATGTATAGGTACTGGATACACATACATGCATTGAGGTTTCATATGGTCACTCTCTTCTGTAAACATCACCTAAAGTTTTGGTTGAAGTTATTGGGAGTTTGGTTTTTATTTAAGATGCATTTGAATTTTAAATGGCTAATCCACTTAAATTAGTTACTGTCCTAAGAAAAACACACAAAAAAGCACAGCAGTAGCAGAAGGGTATTATCTCCACCCCCTCTTCTTTTTCTCTTAGAAGCCTCACATGATCCATTGATGGTAAATATTTCATGTACTTTGCATATCAGCCTGAGTTCCCTTTGTGAAGTCAAGTAAATGGAATGTAAATCCCCACGTACTCCAGACAGTAAAACGGCATTATTTGATGTTACATCACATAAACATGCAGATTTGATTCCCCCTTTACTCACGCTGTAAAAACAAAAGTTTTTAAAGTGGTTAGCCATACCTGGAAATGTAAATGCACTCGCCTAATGTAATGCCAAAGAAAAATTAAGACAAATGATACCACATCGCTGCCACAAACTGCGGCTCGTACAAAATTCACTTTAGTTATTATGCTGTGAATACGGGCTCTCACCCTCCTCTGTGAATGCACAATTTATGTTGAATGCAACATGAATCATTTTAATAGACTGAGCAAAAAGTCCCCAAAGTCGATTTTCAAATTATGAACCTTGGAACAGAATATAACAACAGCAAACAACCAATAGTTCAGACTTTACTCTGAGCTATGGGTGGACCATTAAAAATACAGCAAGCACTTTTGGTTAGGTGTTATACAATTCATAGCCTAATGGCAAAGCAGAACCGAAATGGGGGTTTTTCTATGCCGTTTTTCTCACCGTCATTCTGTTCAATTATTTTCACATTTATGTAATCAAGATATTCCCAAACAGAGCATAGAGTTGTATATTGTTTGGAACTAATTATATGTATTATAAATCCAAGAATTAATTTAAATGACCCAGTTTCCACAGAGAAAAAGCCACGCTGTTGTTAAATAGCTAACTAAACAAAATGCTCATCCATATGGGAGAAATTTCCAAAGAACTGAAACACCACCCACCAGGAAAATGGAAAAGCCTTCAGAAATAAAAATCATCAGAACAAGATCAGGAAAAAAAATTAAATTGATTGAGGAGATGCTAACTTTTTTTTTTTTGGGCAAAAAAAAAGTTGAGATGGGCCTTTATTAGGCGATCCCCAAAGATGAAAACCAGAGGTTTCTCCAAGTAGTCCCTAGAGTAACGATGCTAGCATCGCCCAGTCGTTTTTACACATAGAAGTTCTCAGGCCTCATCCAAGACGTACTGAGCCAGAAACTGGGAGAGAGGGGGAGGACGAGCAGAGGCATGGGCAGGAGAGCCTGCCATCTGAGTTGTCACAGGCCTTCCTGGGTATCCCTGTGCACGCTCCTGTTGGAGAACCTGCATTCTGATTCTGTAGGACTGAGCGGAGGCCCAAGCATTTGCCTTTCTGAAGGAACCCAGGTGATGAGGATGCTGTGTGCCCTGTCCTGTGAAATGCAAAGCCCAGTGGTTGCCAAAAAGCAGATAACAGAGGGATCTAAGGGAACTTGTGGAAGACAACGGGGAGGGGTGAGGACTTGTGTCCAACTAGAGGCTCAGTCCCCACCTGTCCTCTGGGAGGGGAAGGCCCCCTCAGCTTCAGCTGCCTGTTGCTCTGGGCCAATGCAGATGCTGCCATGACTTCTCATTTGTTTTTAATAGAGGCTAAACAAATCTGGCTCTTTTAAGTATTTTCCGATTTTAAATTATTGGCAACTGTTTTTTTTGTTTTTAATTCTAAACTGCAGTGCTCTGAAAATATGTGGTTGGTGGCCATTTTATAATCTGTGTAAAACTTTGTTATCTTTTGGCAAGTCTACTAAGTGTTTCAACAAGGTCAAGGGGGTGTAGAAATCCTGGACAGAATATGTGGAAGGATGTTTTTTTCAGTACCATTTTAGATTTACAAAATAATTGAGCAGATAATACATAGACTTCCATATGCCCACCTGACCTGACCCCCCCTCTCTGACATAGGCACTACTTCCCCCTATTATTAACATCTTGCATTATTGTGGCACATTTGTTACAATTAATAAACCAATGTTGATATTGGTAAATAGTTCTTAACTACAGCCCATCGTTTACATTAAGGTTCACTCTTGGTGTCGTCCATTCGATGGACTTTGACAAATAAATGCATAATAGCATGTTATCTACCAGTACCGTATCGTACAGCATGGATTCACTACCCTAAAAACCCCCTGGAAAGTGTTTTCCAAAGCTCCCTCTATTCACGTTGCCGTCTCCACTAAGTCCTGAGAAGGTTCTGCAGTCTGGAGGGTCTCAGAGCTCTGAAGGAACCATTGATGTCCTCCAAGATGCCTCCAGCAGTTGTAATTGAATCCTGACGTTAGAGTGTGTTGGCTGTCATCTTTCCCCTTCCTTCACTTCATGGATATGGAGCTGAGGCCCATGTGGCAAGTTTAAGGTCCTTAGAGGTAGAATTGGTTTAGAAGTGCCCCCTCTGTACCTGGCAGTGACCTTTCTCCCTTCCTACCTCTTGCTAGGCTCTTCCTTACAGACCTTGAAAGATGCGAACTACAGCAGGTCACCCAGCTACCAAGGTGATGAGGATGGCTTTTTCTTTCCTTTTTTTCTAATTAGATATGTATATAAAATTATTTTTATCAAAAATGACAGAGAGCAAAAGCTTTCTAGAAAGGAGACACGCCTAATAATTTTAGGTCCTGTGTTTTGTATTCACATTCATATAATGTCTATGCGAAGAAGACATTAAACAGTTAAATTTTGTGAATTAAAACAAAGCAGCACACAAATTTACAATCTTACAGGTCAAGTAGATTTTTATCACTTGCCGAATACTGCCTGGTGAACAGATAGTGAGGTAGGTACCAGTACCTTACGAATTTCCATCACCTAGAGTTTGAATCATTTGTTTACTCCATAGAGACAGAGTTGGTGATTTCCCCAGTCATAAAAAAAGGGGAGCAATTTTATCGCTGCAAGATTGTCTATTTTTTTGTTTTTTGCCCTTTGAGAGATAAAATGTCTTTATGTAAAATTGTTTTATTATTGTTACCTTAAAGGAGTAAAGGACACCTAATATAGAGATCTTTTGCAATTTCTACAAAGAATCAGAGTATCCTTCATTGATGAGAATTATTTTTTTAAATGCCCATTTTTCCCATAAAGTATTTTCCTAGAGTTGGACATAGGGCAGTAATACCATAATCTATCATGAATTCATTTTGGAAAACAGAAATGGTTAGGAATTCAGATTGCGTTCTGTCATAAATTAAGCCCAGTACATGATTGTGTGCATATTTAAATTTTCTCACTTTTTTCTTTCTCCCTTCCTTCCTTTTCCTTCCTTCTCTTCCCTCTCCTTCTTTCCTTCTTTCCTCTTTCCTTCCCTCCCTCCCTCCCTCCCTTCCTGGTGTACTCTGCCATTTATTTTTTCATTCTTTTCATTTTTTGTTTTTCATTTTCAAGTTCTTTTTGTAAAAATTATATATGCACATAATTTTGAGTCACAGCCAGATTTTGCTATTAATCTTTTATATGAAAAAAAAGTAAAGCTGTCCTCAACACCAACTAACTCTGTTTCTTCATCTATTACTCTTTTAGCAGATTCATTCAGTTTTATGTATGCAATTTTAAAGAATCACACTTAAATAGCTACTTACTGGTTTTCTAGTTTTCCATGGTATTGGTGGGCTTTCCACTAAGAAAATTTAGCTTTCCTTCATTCTTACACCTCTCTACCTTGATGAGCATCTTTCTTTTGTCTCTTTCCATACTTTCATTAGAGTTTTACCATGATTTTTTAAGAAGACAATTTAGTTTTTACATTGTTACGCATATGTAAATAGATTCACAGTCAAGCCACATAGCATAATAGCATTACTTTTTCTTTTCTGCACAATCTTTTATTTTCTCTGGAGTTAATACTTGTTCTACAATCTTGTTTGCTTAGTCTTTGATTTTTCTGACTCTAATTCAACCTCAGACTCTCATGTAATTATATAAACCTGTTTTCAAAATGTTCAGGACATAACAAGTATTCTATGATTTTCATGTTAAAAGTAAATCCCTCTTAGGGTCTTTGGGTCTTCTACGATTTGAGCTGGTTGTTCTGGACACCTGGTACACAAGAATGTTCTACTGGCATTGTTCTTAGAGCTACCTTCCCATCATCTAACCTGCAAAATCCATAACGCTGTCCTGAATTTGAGCTCCTGTTTCACCTCTTCTGTGTTGGTTTGCTTATAGTTTTGTAGGAGCATATCCTCCAGTAGCTTTCCAAAAAAGGAGGATGGGATGTACATATATATTTTTGGAACCTAGCATATTTCAAATTATTTTTGTTCCCACCCTCATTTTATTGACTGTTTAGCTAGGTATAGCATTATAGTTTTGAAATCAATTTTTTTTCAGGGTTTTGTGACATTACTCTAGTGTTTTATAATTTTCAGTGTTTCTCTTGAGAAACAGAGCCATTTTATCTCTGATCTTTTTCATTTGTGTTTTTCTCTTAAAAGTACTTCAGGAGGCATATCTTCCAGCACTTGCTACTCTCCAAATTAGAAATAAAAGCCCTGAAAAGGATGCTGTCTTTGTCCACAATGTTTTAAAATTGTACATGACATACTGTAAAGTGTGAGTCTATTTTTATCCCTTGTACTAGACACTGAATGGGGGACTTTTTAATCTTGAAACCCATGCCCTTTAGCTCTTTGAAATTTTCTTTAAACAAATATTTTTCCCTTCTCTTTTCTCTGTTGTCTTTTAAAAGACCTTTGATTATTTAGGTCTTGGACCTCCCAAATTATTTTTCTCCTGTATTTTGGTGCTATTTTCTGGGAGATTTCTTCTAACTTTCCATTGAGCTTTCCCTTTCTGCTGGAATATTTAAATTTGTAAACATTTTTATTTGTTTGGTTGGTTGGTTTTCCCACTATTCTGATTTTGTTTAATAGTCACCTTTTCTTGTTTCATGGATGAAATTTACTCTTTTATCTTTTTGATATTAATGATGATTGCTTTAAATTTTCCTGTCTCTGTAGAGCTTCTGTCGCTTCAAAATTACTTTTGTTTGTTTGCTTTGGTCACTGTCTTTCCTTGATATTCTGATCTGTGGAATTCTATTTGTACCTAAAAGGAGGACTCAGAAAAACTGTTGCCAACTCTTAGCACATGGGCAGCACTAATTTAACCATGGACTACAGTGAAGGGTGATCTGGCTGATTTGTTTGTTGGCGGAAATCACTGTATTTGAATGCTTAGGTTCTCCCTGTTAAGCTGGTAAATTGTCTGGAGAAGGATATTCTAATACTCTGCTTGGGGAGGGTATAGGTCCAACTGCCAGAGTTTTGGGAGCTTTAAGTCTCAGCATTCAGTAGGCAAGCATTTCTTTAATTTCCTTTTGTAGTGTAGTACTCTTGTTCTCAGCTGTTTGTATTCTTTCTCTCCAGATAATAAAGTTGTCTTTTTTTCCCATGTTGGGAAATGACAAAGCTCTTGCTGGGTTGAGGGGGGAGGTGTTCTGAGGGTGCAGGCACCTTGTAAATGAGCTTTCCAAAGGTCCCCTCTCACCCCCACTTTAAAAGTACACGGTTTCACCGGCTTCTGAGCCCTTGGTGGTTCTGTGATTTGAACTGGATTGCTTCTTGGCTGTCCCATTCTTAGCTTAAGACTCAGCTTTCTTAAATCTGTTAGGTCATTTACTAGTTGTCCATCTGCTTTCCAATATCCAAGGTTTTTCTTTTTGTTTTTGCTTTAATGTTGAATATTATTGATACTAATTGTCTTTGCACCCAAGGGATCATACCATTAATTTCTAAACTTGGGGGTTTGAGTTGATAGTTAAAAACTAGTCACCAGGTTGGCCCTGATCCACTGCCACTCCGCTACCAACACGGAGGTGTCAGAGCAGCAGTGGGGCCACACTGTCCTCGTGTGGAGCCAGCGTGGGTCTTTTTGGGCCCCGGAATCTCAGTTCACTTCGTGAAACTGAAGCACCTTCTTGGAGCTCTAAATTCACCTTGGAGCAGGGGCTTGCAGATGGTAAGAAAGGTGTTTTGGCACGTATGCAAAACTTCTCAGCATGCCCAGGAGCCATGTTTCCGTTGACATAAATTATGGCCATCAGTAGGCCAAGCAATGCTCCCACTGTCCTGTTGCCTTGTTCGGCTGTTTCCTTTTCAGCGTGAGCCTCCTGTGACAATAGAGGGATGCCAGGATTGGAGAATGGCTCCGTGACCCTGCGTGCCATCTGGGTGTCCTCTGTGTGCCCTCAGGAGCACGCTCGATGTAGAGGATCTCCGTAATGTCTGTGTGTGTCCTCAGCTTTCATTTAGTTGCCTGTCAGCCCTGATGCTGTGCTGATTGAGTAAACTAATTCATAATCCACAGCCACTTTCCTTGGGTACTTGCTTCTAGGCACATTAAATGGTCGGCGTTCAGGTCCTCATTTTTCTCATCCTTCCATTTCCATATTAATTCTCAATCAATCACTGACGGCCAGCTGTCAACAGGCCCCATTTTTGGTGGGACCTGATGATGTATATCCCTGGTTTTCAGATGCCTTGCATCTCACCGTGTAAAGCAATGTTCTGAGCAGGGTCTTACTGCTTTTGGGTGCAGCCCCCTGAGCTTTCCTAATGGCAAATCTAGCGCAGGTGCTGAAAGGAGGAGAATCTTTAAAGGGACAGGACGTGGAAGCAGGGCTTCATGGACAGTGTTTTAGTAAAGCTGTGCGTGCATATGCACCCAGCTGAGGACCTACTGAATGGTCTTTTTGTCAGGATATGACCTTTGGCTCCTAAAGTTGGGGAATCAAAGAGCTGTGTCTCTTTGGTAGATAACACTAATGGATAAAAGAGTGAATTATTGTAAATTATTTGTCATTATGCTGCTGTGATATTGGCATGACACTTATTTTTTGCTTTGAAAAGTTTCTCTTTTTTGAAGAATGATGACAGTGATGATGGCGGTGATGATGACGGTGACGGTTATGATGACGACGACGACGATGATGGTGATGGTGACAGTGATGGTGACGGTGGTGATGATGGTGGTGATGACAGTGGTGGTGACGGTGGTGATGATGGTGATGGTTACAAGGACAACCACACTGACAAAGACAGTCCTGGTTTGAGCAAAGTCTAAATCTAGTTCCATCACTTTCTTTCTTTCTTCACCTTCTTCACTTACCCTTTTTCTCGCACTGGTGCCTGCCTTTTCCTCTCATGTCTCCCCACCTTTCCCCACCCCGCGCTATCAAAGAGTTTCCCCAAACTCCATCATTACCCATCTTCACCACGGTCAAGTGTATCGTCCTAAGGGCGGAGGGGGCAGGTGTGTAATTAGTACATTGTACCAGACTGAACAGAACCCTCAGCCTGGTGCAGGGCGGACTGGCTGGTACTTATGGATGAATGGCAGCCTTTTGACAGGGTGATGGATACATATGCTGGACTCTGAGGACTGTGGGTGAAGAGCGTTTCTTTGTGGTTGGTAAGTGATAGAACTCATTGCCTCATTTCTCTAGAATCTGCATTTATTAATTTTGTATTGTTTTATTGAAAGGTACTTGCCAAAAGAAATATGTGAATCTAGCTCATGACATCTGTTTTCAAGTAATTTCCAGCAAGGAAGTTTGGGTTACCGAAATGAACCAGTTCTCCTGTGTTCTGCTTAGCTGACTGTATCTTTAGCAGGCTCTGTTGAAATGAACACAGAATATGCCCCCCAGCTGTCCCTCTCTTGGCTTTGCCGTTAATAGGAGTCACTGCTTGCAACTCTTGTCACGTGAATCTCGGAACATGTGCTACTACCACTCTGCACCCAAAGGTGCCGGCTGCATGGAGGGGACCACACTTTCAATGGGTACCTATGTGCTGGGTGCTTACCTGCTCTTGACACACATGTCTCACTTAAAAAGCAGTCACTGAGTGAAAAGGATTTCCCTCCCAGCTTCCCGATTCACTTGGTATTCAGACCTGATAAAGCTTTGCTTTCCCTGACTTCTTATTTAAAGTGGATAAAAGCACATCACACTCTATCTAATGCCATGCCCCAAAGAAAACATCTTAAGATGTCTGAAGAAGTGGATTTCATGAACACGGGCTCCAGGATCAAATTGCCTGTGTTCCAGTCCTGTCCTTGTCACTTCCTAGCTGTGGGAACTCTGGAAAGTCACTTAACTTCTCTGAGCTCCAGTTTCCCCGTGTGGAAAAGGGGATCAATAATAACTCCACCTCATTCAGTAGTTGTGGAAACGATTTGGCGTAATGCACCTAAAGTACCTAGGAGATTGTCTGGCATGTGGTTAACCCCATAAAAGTGTATTGTGATTGTTGTTACTGCTAGTATGACTATCACATCAGTCAACTAGCTGAAAAGCAGGGAGTGGGAGTGTTGACCTCAGAACCACAGAGCTTCTGTGCGATCTCAAGCAAGCCAGCCTCCCTGGGTATTATATTCCTCAACTGTAGATGGGGAATTTTAAACTCTGTTGCCTGGGATTGCTAGAATTAAATCAGATAATGTATGGGAAATACCTTATGCAGTTTATGATGTGGGTAGATGCTCAGTAAATAGGACCATTAACAATGTTTTAATTAATTATGAAAGCAGAATGGGTTATTTGGATGTCATTTTGGTGATTTTTAAAGGAAAAAGTTGAGGCATTTGAAACATGTCTTTTGCTTGCTTGCTTCGTGTGGTTTTATCAGCTCTGTTGAGGTATAATTTATGTTGACTAAACTGCATCCGTTTAAAAAATACAATTTGATGAGTTTTGACAGATACACATAGCCTTGAAATCACCACTATAATCAAGAAACAGAACATTTCTTTACCTGGAAAGATTTCTTGTGCTTCCTTTGCAGTAGCCCCGGCCCTAGGAAACCACTGGTCTGTTTTCTGTCACTATTGATTAATTTACATTTTCTAGAATTTTATATAAATGAAGTCATCCAGTATGAATGCCACATCTGGCTTCTTTCACTCAACACAATGATTGTGATTGTGATTCACCCATGTGGTTGCATTTATCACTGCCTTTTCATTGCTGAGTAGTATTCCATTCTGCAAATATATAATAGTTTGTCTATTTGATGACCTGTTAATAGACATTTGGGTTGTCGCCAGTGTGTGGTTATTGTAAATGGGTGGGAATGTGAATATTCATACACATGTCTTTGTCTGGACATATGTCTGTGATTCGTTTGGGACAATACCCTGGAATAGAAGGGGTTGGCCAATGGTTGCACTAGGCTTAACATTTTAGAGGCTGGCAGGAGGCTCAGTAAATGTCCAACTAGTGACTAAATGAGCTCGTATTCTCCGGATTGCACATTTCTCCAAAGCAGTTGAGCCATTTTACATTCTTGACAGAATGCAATTTCTCTACAGTCTCAATAATGTTTGATATGGTTTCTAAATTTTCTATTTGAGTATGCAGTGGTATCTCATTGTGGTTTTATTTTACAATAATGATGACTAATGATGGTGAACATCAAAAATATGCTCACTGACCATATCTTCTTCCTGCCTCCCTTTTTTTTGTTTTTTTTTTGGCAATTTTATTGAGATATGCTTGAGATATGGTATGATTCACATACCATACAATTCACCCATTTAAAAGTTTTTAGTATATTTACAGAGTTGTGCAATCATCACCACAGTCAAACCATATCTTCTGTCACTTACTTTTTCCATCATTCCCACCTGCTGTACACCACTGCCTTCCTTTTCTCCCACCATTTATATTCAGCGTCCCCCACAGTTCTGTTTTGACCCTTTCTCCTTGCCAGTACGCTTTCGCCTGCAGGTCATACCCATTCCCAAATTTCAACTATTATTCTGATTTCCATGACCTATATGTCCATTTCTGAGTAACTGTCCCTAGTCTGTTAGTCCCAGATTATTTACACCCTCCTGTATATTTTGCAGGGCACACTCGACAAAGCATAAAGTCATCTTGTCATACTCCCCCTTCACCCTCCAAACCCCCCCGCCCACACATCATCATCATCACATCATCCCTGCCCACACCCCCTCCCACGTCCTACATGTTCATGAGCCACCTGGGCTAATGCACCTTTGTATCCTTTCCAGTACCAAGCCTTCGTAGATGCTCGGTAAATATTCATCTAATGAATAAATGAACTTGTAGCCTCCAGATTGCCTGAAAATGAGCTTCACTTTTATCTTCCTTTGAAATTAATTGCATTATTACCTTATTAAAGGTCAGGAAAAATAATTCATGGTGCAATTCATGAGACGACTAAACAGTTGCCCTGGTGATTTCTGATTATAATTTGGAAATGTTTTTAACCTATGGCTTTTTTTCTTATCTCTAGTTAAAGCTTTTCTGGAAGGAATTCAATTTCTGCTTTTCCTTAATGTCCCTTAAATGTTGTACATATCTTAAAAGTGGATTTCCCATAAAACAATATGGGTTATGGTTTTGTTTCGTTTAACAGTATGAAAGCTTGCCTGAAAGGACAAGAATAAGACTCTCTTAAAAACATGTCCCGGTTTTAAAGGAATATAAAACTTTCTCTTAAAAAAATACGACTTTCTGCCTTTATCCCCTAACCCACAAAGCTCAAGTCTAGTTTACCTCAGACTGAAATACTTCTTTTACTATTGCCCTCCAGTGGGAACAAAGCTGAAGCCCCTGAGGCTGAGAGACCACATGAAAATGTCTTTGCTTCGGTGCCGTAGCTGTATTTCCTCTTAGCGAGGCACAAGCCCCAAAGAGATCTCATGTACTGTGCGTGTACTCACGAGGACAGTAAGTAGAGAAGCTGGGATCTAAAAGGTTAAGTGCAGGCGGAGCAGCGTCTGAAATGTCACTTATATCCAGGAAAGGATGACAGCAGGCTCAGGTGGTGGTGTAGGACAGACTGTCGGCAACAGGAAGGGAACAGGAGAAGGGTCACGGAGGTGAAAAGATAAATTAACCCAGAGATGTGTTGATGTCTAGATTGGGGAATCAGGAAAGAGCGGCAGGTGTCTATAAGCCAAATAGAAGAGCGTGAGAGAGGTTTGTGCCTGGGTGTGTGTGCGTGTGTGTGTGTGTGTGTGTGTGTGCGTGTGTGGTGATGGCATTAATAAGGCAATAGAAAGTCAGAAATCAGAGGAACCATGAGCAGAACATGCTCTAGCAGAAGAGAAAAGAGTAAGGCTGGACCTGGGACACACTGCAGGTTGAGGTCTGTGTATTTAGTTTGCTAGAGCTGCCATAACAAAACACCACAGACCAGGCTTCTTAAACAACGTAAATGCATTTTGTCACCGTTCTGAAATGTGTTTTCTCATAAGAAGTCCATGGTCAAGGTGTCAGCAGGTTTGATTTCTGCCGACGACTCGGATTGAGTTGCACACGGCCACCCTACTTCTGTGTCCTCACACGGTCTTCCCTCAGAGTGTGCACATCCCTGAGGTCTCTGTGTGTCTAAATTTCCTCTTCGTAGAAGGACACTCGTCAGCTTGCATTAGGGCCATAATGGCCCCTTTTTACCTTAATCACCTCCTTAAAGACCTCCAAATACAGTGACATTCTGAGTCATTGGGGGTTAGGACTTTGACCTATGAATTTTGAGGTACACAGTTCAGCCCATAAGAGCTGGGGACGAGGATACAGCAGAGGCCCCTGTCGAACGCCTACATGGGATGTGATTTTCAGAAGGCCTCTATATTCCTATCTCACTTATTCTCTACCCGTTCTCCAGCTTATAGTCGGCAGACCATGTGATCAGACTGCACCAATGCCTGACAGAGCACCCAGTGCCCTGGAGGCCACCTTCACAGGCTTGTCCCTATTTAGCCCTGGAGTGGCCTGAGCCCGAGGGGTGTGTGCTTCTGACATTTCTTCATCCTTCACAGATTTTCCGTCAGCCAGCCCGCATTTGCAGTTGTTTCTAATGATTGAAAATACGCTTGGTGTGCAGGTGTCATGGATGACATAGTAATGCCTTGGGGTGATGAATAAGGTATAGAAATAATTCTAGTAAGCCCAGTGATCGGAAAACAATCCCAGTTTTGAGCTATATTGATTTTTTGCCCCCCCCCAGGGCTCAGTCTCATTGCCCAGAAATAATCCCTGTTAACATTTTGGCCTGTTATCATGGAAGTGAGTTGTTTTACTCTTCTAGGTATTATATAATTACCCATATAATATATGTGCCTGCTATGTACACCCTTAAGCCAAATACGATTATACTGGGTATTCTTTCTTATTAGCCTGCTTTTAGTTCAACTTAATGATAAATTGCAAATATTTTCCCATGTCAGTAAATTTTCTTTCATAACGTAATCTTCAATGGCTAGGCAATATTCTCTCCTATGGATATACCATGATTTTCCCATTCAACAATCTCATTAGAATCCCAAGTCACCTGATACATTTCCATCAGCTGTGAGGTTTGTCCCAAACAATTTCTTTCTAAGAACTGTTAAAGTGCAGATGTTTGTGCATTATTTTTCAAAACACATTGTTGATCTCTCCTCTACACAGCATACACTTCACCCATTTAGAGTGCACAGTTCAGTGGCTTTTAGTGTATTTAGAGTTTTGCAACCATCACCACCATCAGTTTTACATTTTCATTATCCCCCACAGAAACCCCTTATCCCCTGAGCTAGCACCTCTCCCACTTTTCCTCTTTTTGCCTTACCTTAGATTTGCCTAATCTGGACTTTTCATATAAATGAAATCACACTGTATGTGGCCTTCCATTTCTGGCATAAAGTTTTCAGGGTTTATCCATGTCGTAGTGTCTCTTTCTATTGTCAAATGAGGTTCTAGTGTATGACTTTTTGGCTAGTGTGGATAATGCTGCTGTGAACATTTGCATACAGATTTTTGTGTACACATATACTTTCCTTTCTTTTAGGTGAATACCTAAGAGTACGGTTGCGGGGTTATGTGTAATGCTATGTTTGACCATTTGAGAAACTGCCAGACTATTTCCCAAAGCAGTTGCTCCATGTTACAGTCCCCCAGCAGCGTATGGACGTTCCCGTTTCTCCACATCCTCACCAACACTTGTTACTGTCTATCTTTTTGATTGTTGTAATTTTATTGGGTGTTCAATGGTATCTCATTGTGGTTTTGATTTAGATTTCCCTGATGGCTAAGCCTATTTAGCACCTTTTCATGGGGTCATTGGATGAATGATTTTTTTTTTTTTTTGAAGTGGTTATAAGATCACTCCTATAATAATGCCCAGCGCATTCCCGACAGTACAATGTGACCTTGTAGGCAAATGCTAGGGGCTTTCAGAGATCCTCCTATTTCAGAATTATTACCTGTGACAGTCAATAAAAGATCACAGATTCTCATCGCCCCTTCATTTCTGAATTAGAATCTTTGTGTTTGGAGTCCAGAAACCTGTTGTGATGTACAGTCTGGTGGGGGAACCATAGTTCAGGAGCTTGGCTGTTCCCTGAGACTGGCCTGGCAGCCTTGACTAGCCGGTATGACCTGTTGGTTAGAAGCTTGGCTCAGCAGAGGCACTGCCTCTTGCTTTAATGTTCTTCAGCCTTGATGATACAACTATTAATTCTAATAATGAAGCTGTAGTAGTAATATTGCCATTAGCAGAAGTATCATCGTTATCATTATTGATACATGCATTGCTGCTGCAGGAAAAATGTTGAGAATGTTCGTGGTAGAAAAACCCATGAACTAATAGGGTAGAGAATTCACACAAATTCACACTTTGAAACGAAAATGTTTGAAGTGTGAAAATGTTTAAATTCACACATTTAAAGAAAAAGGACTTTAAACGTTTAACACAGAAAGTGGGGGAGAGGTTGGATTTTACGGCATGATGCTATTTGAAAAATGAGTTCTGAGATTGGATGTGTTTGGGCGAAAGTACGTTAGAGCAAAGTTAAAGCGGTTGTTTTACTGCACGACTTCTTGGAACTTCTGGTTTGTCAAAATACACGCCTCTTTAAAGTGGGTGTATTATTCACAGCTGCACAGAGCACACTGTTTTTTTTGCAGCGAGGCACCTGCTCACCCCTTCTGACCAGTGTTCAGTGGTGTGTGGATTAGAAACGGCTGGGCTGGAAGACTCGGTGTGAAAAGGCGCTCATTTCTGTCACTGAAAAGATACCACATACTTGCTGGATTATGAGTTAGTGAGAATTCGCTAACATCTGGACTTGTCTCCATCTCTCTCCATGGATGTTCTTCCCTCAGTCTCAAAAAGTTGTGTATCGGTTGCAAGTTACGGGCTAGGCCCATTTTGTTTTATAAACAGAATTGTAAACTGAGGCCAATGAGTATCCTAATTTTTTTTTTTTTCTCTAATTCATTCCTTGTTTCCAATTCCTAGGACTTTTAGGCCCTTTGGAGTCATTTCTACTGAATTTACTTGGTTGCATGTGGGGAAAGTAAGACATTTTCCCCACGAAGCCTGTAGATTGAGACAGCGGTTGATCCGATGGTCACCACTCACAAGTATTCGTTTTATGTTTTTCAATGAGCTGAAATGGGCCTTCAGGCGTTTGGATGTACCATCTCAGTATTAGAGACAAGCTTTTAATCACCCAAGATTACCATTAGTAGGGTGCCTGCACCAAGGGGAGGGGTGAGGAATGAATCCTGTCTCCTACGAAGGTTGCTCCCACATTACAATACAGAGAGGCCAAATCATAGCCTCCATACACCTTTGCCACCAGAGTTTGGGAAGTGCCAGAATAATTTTGGAGAAAGAAGTACATGTTGTCAGGCCCCTGTGGGAATGTAAGAAGCTGCAGGATACCTGACTGCATCAATCTAGCCACAACTGTCACCTTAAAACTGCATCTGGCTCCTGGGGGATATTGTATAAGCTAGTAGGTAAGGCTGAGAGGTGTGTCTGTTTTACACAAGTGTGAAGAAGCAGAACTATTTCAAGAAGCATTCTGACTCTGCTTCTACTCGAAACATTGAACAGCCGTTGATGGCAGGGTCCTGATTGACCAGAACCGCTGCTGCCTCTGCACTGTCCACACCTGGTGGATATTAGCCCCGCTTATCTGAGCATGCCTTGTTGGTTTGTCTTAAATCTCTTAAAACTTACATCAAGGTCCCAACACTGAAACATCTGATAGCATCGGTTCGTCATCAGCCACAGCCCTGGCGTCAGGGAGACAGTAGAGAGCGTGGAGACTGTGCCCAACTGGAGGAGCCACCTCAAGGCCAGCTGCAGCTCCGTCCCCTTGATTGTCAGAATGTGACCATGGGGGCTGGGGGTCACTTTCCCTCTCTCCACTTTTCAAGAGGAGCCAGAAATTTGGATTTGCCATGTGATATCTCCCATTAAAAAATGGGACATAATTCTATCCCCTTTTCTATTTCTGCTATGCCAATTTTTCGAAAAAAGCTTACTGGCTTAACACTACACAGCACAAAGTTGCCTTGCAGTTCTGTACGTCAGAGGTCCGAAGTGGGTCTCGGAGGGCTAAAGCCAGTGTGTGGGCAGGGCTGCGTTCCTTCTGCAGGCTCCAGGGAGGATCAGTGTCCTTGCCTTCTCCAGCTTCTAGAGGTTGCCCATTCTTTCAATCATGGCCCCTTCATCTGTCTCTAAAGGCAGCAATGGCTGGTCAAGTCCTTCTAAATTGCTACCTGTTTAGCACATGGGGCCAACCCTGATAATTTTCATATTGTGAGGTCTACTCATTCACAGCCTTCATTCCATCTGCAACCTTAGGTAATCTTTGCCATGGAACCTAACTTATTCACAGGTTCCAGGGATTAGGATGTGGACATGGAGGTGGGGGGCGTGGTACTCTGCCTACCACAGTCCCCCTAGTATATGTGCCCCTTAAAGGAAGCATGAGTCTTAAATGTCTTCTGCAACCTCCAGTACCCAGCAGAGTAGATAGATTTTTCTGGATTGGTTGATGGTTGAGTCTCCACCCCACAAAAGAATTGGGTAGGAGTGTAGAAAAGAGATCAATCATAATGGTAGTTTTTAGTTTATTTTACTCTTTAAAAATTAATTTAAAAAATATATTTTTTAACTTCCGTCACTTACCATGTTTCCCCGAAAATAAGATCTAGCGGGACCATCAGCGCTAATGCATCTTTTGGAGCAAAAATTAATATAAGACCCGGTCTTATTTTAATATAATATAAGATCAGGTCTTTATTATATATAATATAATATAACATAATATAATATAATATAATACCAGGTATAATGTAATGTAATGTAATATAATATAATATATAATACCAGGTCTTATATTAATTTTTGCTCCAAAAGACGCATTAGAGCTGATGGTCTGGCTAGGTCTTATTTTTGGGGGAACACGGTAATTGAAAAACAGTCTTAGAAATGGGTAATTTATTTTCATTTCTTCTTCTGTAAAATAGTATCACTAAGATTTTTGTATGAGGGATAAATAGAATAATGCCTGTTTTCACTTCATCTGCTTTATACCATCTGTGGTCAACCATCTAGCCAGCCAGCCTGCCAGCCAGTGAACTACCCATGCCCTTTTCCATCCTTTTGTCTTGTCACCTCTCTAACCAAACTTCCATAGCGTCTTTGCAGAGGATTTGAGATTGTTTTTGTAGGATCCATGTATAATATCATAAGAGAAAAAGGACGCAGATGAGGCTATTCTGGTTAAGAGACAATCAGGTAAATCGAGGGCTAACACAACGTCCAAATATCTTGACCATAAGTTTGTGAAGAGATGCTGTAGCTGGGCTGAAGAGTTACCCAGGAGCCTCCTAGGGGCCTAGGAGAAGAGGGAGACACAGTCCCCTGAATCCATCAATGAGGATATGTCACCTGGTAGTGGTGACACTACAAGATTTAACGTCCTTTCTTCTGCTAGAGCCAGCTGGGGCACCAATAGCAACGCAGTGTCTTTCTGAAAGAGCCTATGTTTTATTCACTGTAGATCTTAAAAAAGGGAGAAAGAAGAGAGAATGCATTTAGCAATACGCAAAAACTTGGGGATATTTAATGATTTTGTTGCTTCCGTTGTGCCAGGGGGATGGTGTGAAGAGTAAGGAAGGCAGCTCTCTGTCTTCATGAATTACACTCTGCAGCTTGTGTTTAAGAACTTAAGAACTTATGAAAAGGGGCGGCATGGTTTGCTTCTGCCCAGGGCCACATTACCTGCAGGCCAGTTCCGCAAGGTCAGCAGTTAGACAGAAGCTGCACAGCCTCGTCTTCCGTGGCTTTCACTGTACCCGTGCCCTTGATGTGGTGCCGACTTGTCAGGATTCTCGTAAAACTCCTCGGTGATGGCTTCTTCTGTTCTCTTTAGTTCCTTAAGTGAACATCTGTCTAATTGTTCACCTCCATTGCTTTAGTGCTTTCTTCATGCTTTCTCTCTTTCCAGACAATAAACTTTATTTTCTTCCTAAGAATTCAGTTTACGCAAGGGTATTAGGCAGCTTGTTTGCACCTTTTAATTTCTGGATGTTTTCCAGGAAGGCTCTTTGCAATAGTTCCAATGGGTTCATCTGTGAATCACGGAAGACAATGCAGCATTGTGTTTGGGTTTTTATCAGTTACCTTCTGTTTGTAAACATCTGTTTGGAAACGTTTGCTGGTGCCCACCCACGCACTCCCCCACCCCCAGCAAAAATAAAGGGATTCGTCTTTTTGCTTGGCATAGGGGTAAAACAGAGTGTAGGCTGACTTTTTTGTGTGTGTTTTGTTTTCTGTTTGGTCATGTTCATAGGTATGTGACTATTTAACTGAAACTCATAGACTTTGCCCATATTGCCAAATGACTTTTGAGCGGGAATCAGGCACCTTATTTCATTAATGGCTGTGAAGCCTGGTAATCTGCTCATTATTGCAGTTTAATTTTGATGCTGATTTGATGATGTATTAAAAAAACTGGGTAAACCAACAATTACAACTGAAAAACATTTCCATTTTTGAAGAGACTATTACTTTTATTTTTTTTTTTTTTTAAGATTTTATTGGGGAAGGGGAACAGGACTCTATTGGGGAACAGTGTGTATTTCCAGGACTTTTTTCCAAGTCAAGTTGTTATCCTTTCAGTCTTAGTTGTGGAGGGCGCAGCTCAGCTCCAGGTCCAGTTGCCGTTGCTAGTTGAAGGGGGCACAGCCCACCATCCCTTGCGGGACTCGAGGAATTGAACTGGCAACCTTGTGGTTGAGAGCCCACTGGCCCATGTGGGAATCGAACCGGCAGCCTTCGGAGTTAGGAGCATGGAGCTCTAACCGGCCCGAGACCATTACTTTTTATATGCTTAAAAATACACAGCAAGCCACTGGTTTGTTTTTGTTTTTGTTTTTTGCTTTTTATTTTTTTTACATTTTATTCATAATCTTTCTGGATTATTTATTGTGATGTCTTTAAAAATAAATATTTCGATTTCATTTTTTGAATTATTGTAAGCGTGTTCTTATTTAAACTATGTACACTATTGAAATGTTTTCATGATTATTGATATGTTTCCTTTAGTTCACTTAAATTTATGTTTTTTATTTTTCATATTTTTCTGTTTTCCCAGATGGCTTGTCTTTAAAAAACAACTTTGGATAATGGATATTTCAAATATACTAGGGTGCCAAAAAATGTATACACATGGCTTGTATTCATTTTTTGTTATCGGTAGATATTATTACAATTTTAATACCGGTTTTTCCTTTCTCAAAATGTGTATACATTTTTTTAGCACTCTGTGTTCAAAAGTAAAGAAGCTATTATAATAATGAGCCCCCCCGTGCCAAACACCCTGCTTCAGCAATTAGGAAACTGCTTTTCTCTGTTCAGTCATTGTTCCTTTCTGTGTGTGTGTGTGTACATAAATATGTGTATACATATATACACATATATGTATACATATATACACAGATGTGTGTATATGTGTATATATACACACACACACATCTATGCATCTATATTTTTCTAGTGTATGTTGTATGTTGGTTTACATTTCTTATGTCCAAATTAAATTTTGTTTAAACTAAGAGTTAAACCCATCTAAATAATGAGGATTCAAAGCCCCATTATGAAATGCTTGATGTTCCTGTGGATTTGTGGGCATGTGAGAAAATGTTGGTCCCTGGGCAGGGAGGGAGGAGGCATTGTACATCTCTCGTTCATTGCAAGTCTTGCTACTCTAAACCTCGACTCCAGTGCCCTGAACGGGGCAGAAATAGGGGCAGGACAGTGCGGCTAAGAAGTGTTCTTTCAAAAACTATCCCACGGAAACAACAATTCCCATGTGTGGCCTGTGGTATGAGCTGGGCACTTGCCCTACCAGGGGTCACATGGCTGATCACTAAATGAAGCCTGCCTGTTTGTGGCTGTGTGTAGCTTTTCTGACACCTGATGATAGAGGTATAGGACTGTGCTTTTGGAAGGCTGAGGGAGGACTACGGGTCAGGGGACACTGGCACAGACTCTGTTTTCTGTCCCTTGATGCAGACAGCCTGGATGGCCCCTAGTGTGGATCAGCACAAAAGGGCCTGAGGTCTGCCCATACTTCCAGTGACAGGGAAAAGCGCATGGGTTGCCAGTTGGGTCCTCTGGATGGTGTTGTAATGACCCTATGGACGCCACTGGTATAGAGAGAGTGCTAGCCTAGCATCAGCTGAGACCTTACTTTGGGAAGACCACAAAGATCCCTCTTTCCCAACACACACACACACACACACACACACACGTACACGCACACACATAGGCACACACGTGTGTACACACACACATGACTCCGGAAAGCAAGGGAACCTGTACTGAGCCATCTTGCCCTCCCTGCATGGACGTCTACCTCTCTTCCCGCTAGTGGTTGTATTTTGGCTAATTAAATCCAAAATTAATTATAAGAGGTGTGTATAAGAGGATGACTCGGTCCCTTCAATCTACTGTAACTTCCCCCAAACATTGTCTTTGTGATGTTTTCATAATCAGAAATTTGGGGAAGAGGATTGGGCATAATCAGGGAAAAGAAAAACAAAAAAACAAAACAAAACAAAAAACATGTGGGCTGGGATACATTCATGGAATATTTATTCTATACTAAACATTTCCATCTATGTTATCCTTAATATTAAGCACAGCTTTGTGCAGCTGGAGGTAGTATAATTATTTTTGTTGTATTATCATTATTATCACTATTAACTGTGATTACTGGTCAACTCCTCATCCAGGCACAGTGCTAGATGCTTTATACTCATTATCTAATTTAATGATCACAGCATCTTGCTGGGTGTATATAATTACTCCATTTCACTGGGCCTTGGGAGCTTGGTAAATTACCCAGCATCACATACTAGCTAACTAACAGCAGAAATTGTATTTGAACTTGGTCAGACCTGACCTGCCTATGGTTTCTCCCCTAAGGGTGGGGGAAGCACTGACCCCCAGAAGGTCACTCGGATACCTGAGGATTTGCTTCCTTGAGGGATTGAGTTATGCATTTGGGCTGGGCAGAAGACACATGCATGCACCCCATACAATATAACTTTCTCATCTTATTTTTCTGGATATTCTTAAACCTAGTTCTTTAATTTAAAAAAATCATGCACACGGTAAAATTTTAAATAGTACAGAAAAATCTAAACGACAATTCTCTTCCCAACATCCTTTCGACACCAGTCCTTGTCCCGAAAGATAACCTCTTATGAGTGTCCTTCCAGAAAGAAACAATGCCTACACCAATAGTAATTATTTTCATGTATATTATATATTCACATATAATGTATAGCTATTTAAATACATTAGAACTTTGCTAATCAATTCTTTCCTGATTGAAAAATAATGTAGTTATTTTTATAAATTTGGCAATCATAGTTACACATACACAAATAAGGAGCAAGAAGTACTTCTTAGTCTCAGAAGCCATCATTGTTAACCTTGTGTGTGTCTTTTGTCTTTTTAAAAATTCAGATATGCGTATCTATATTTCTTAAAGTTGTAATCACATTAACCCAATGTATTTTGGTCATGTTTTCATATTAATAAATATTGTTTGGCAGCGCAGTTTTAGTGACTGTACATTATACCTTCATAACTTATTACATGAATCCCTTATTGCTGGGCAGACATGCTGTTTTCAGTTTTTCAGCGTCATGAGCAATGCTGCTGATTTACCTGACTAAGTGAGGTCCTAACGCAAATTGATTATTCTTCTTCAGAAAGGTTGTTTCAACTTATAGTCTTTTTTTTTTTTCAGCAGTGTCAGAGGGACTGTTTTCTCACACCTTCATCATCACGGTGTATTTATTATTTTATAGTGATCTGTGTTATTTGCTGAATGAGTATGTATCTCGATTTCATAGAAAATGGAGAGGGAGGGGGCTGGGTTTGCCTGGCAGTTTGTCCCAATATTCTTCTCAACTTTTAAAAAATGCGTGGAACAAAAACTTTAAACATTTCACATAAAAGCCTTTAAAGTTCTCAGGCTAATGTCTAATGTAGAGTGTGCAAATTAAGTTTGTTGGCTGTGCTTAATCCTTATTAAAGCACTAATCATTAGAGACCCCAAATTGCTAGAAGGAGAACACTTAGAAAACATAAGGGATCAATAGTTAGTACCTAGGAAATAAATGAAACAACTTTTGTTTGTTTGTTTTAAATCCACGTTGCAGCTGAAAGATAGAAAGACCTAAAATGAGTTAGACTGTGAGTCTCTCAGCACTTCATAGCTTATATAACGAAACAGATTTAAAAAATATATTTAACTTGCATTAAAGTTCTCAAAAGCTACAGAAATGCATATAAGATTTTTTTTTTTTTTTTAAATAACTTGAATTTACACTGGAGGTGGGATGGGGTGGATAAAATCTCTAGGAGATACAGAGATGTGCAGAGAGAACCTGGTTTTAAGGAGCTCATGATTTGGCGTAAGAAACACAGTTCATCGATGAACCAAAGACTCTGCTAGATTCTCTAATTCCTCCTTCCCACAGGGCACAGTGGGAGTTGGGGGCATGATGTTATGCCCAGCCCAGGGGTGGTGAGGGAGTTCTTCCTGCAAGAGGTGACCCTGAGTTTAATTTTGGTTTGACACGGCACCGACTTAGGGGCTCGTTTTTGGGATTAGAATATTGATAGCATTCCCTGAAGGGGACAGTGTTCCTTTTGCAAACTTTGGTTCTTCAGTATTCAATCATTGGTAAATAATTTTAAATGAGCTTAATTAGTGGGTCTACGAATTATGGATTTCAGGACCCAAGAAACTTTTTCCAAAGACAATGAAAATATGACGATACTGATTTAGGCTTGCCAAATAGTTATTTATTTAATTTTATTTTACTTTATTTTTGTGAGAAAGAACACTAAAAACAACAACAGAAATCAATAAACTGTAACAACATGGCCCTGTTGAATATCAACAGTATAAAAGAAAGGGTATTTTTCCACACCAACCATTGTAAGGATGGATATACACCTACTCTAAAGGACAACCATTTTATTTTATCTTGTTAACATTTTATTTTGAGCTACAGTTCCTCCTTACCCACAGTTTTGCTTTCCCAGGTTTTGCTTCGAAAGGTAGTCGCTCACGGTCAGCAGTGGTCCAAAAACATTAAGTGGAAAATTCCAGAAATAAGCAATTTATAAATTTTAACTTGGGTTCTTTTCTGAGTAGCGTGAAGGAATCTCACGCCATTCTGAGTAATACAATGAAATCTCACGTGATCCACTTCCATCTCTTGCGGGAAGTAAACCATCCCTTCTTTTGGTGTCTCCCCGCTATTGATGCTTCCTGCCCATTTGTCACGTGGTGGCCATCTTGGTTACCAGATCAACTGCCATGGTATGGTAGGGCTTGTGTTCAAGTTACCCTTATTTTACTTAATAATATACCCAAATCACAAAAATAGTGATGCTGACAGTTAGTGAAGCCAAAGAGAATCCGAAAAGTTCTTTTTTCAATTGAAAAGGTCATTGCAGTTCAGTAAGATATTTTGAGGGAGAGAGAGAGTGAGAGAGAGAGAGACAGACCACATTCACATAACTTTTCTTACAGTATATTGTCATAATTGTTCCACTTTATTATTGGTTGTTAATCTTGCAATGTGCCTAGTTTATAAATTAAATTTTATCACGAGCACGTATGTATAGGAAAAAACATAGTACATATAGGATTTGGTAGTATCCACGGTTTGGGGCATGAAACCAGGGTTCTTGGAACATGTCCCACGAGGATGAGGGGGGGACTCTGTAATTTAGACTTACATAGAAGTTTCAAAAATAGTACAGAGCATTTACTTACCTTCCCCTAATGTTAACAATTTACCTACCCATACTATAGTTATCAAAACCAGGAAATTATCATTGATACACAATATTAACTACTACCCGATTCAGATTTCCCGTTTTCCCCCAGTACCTTCTTTGTGGGTTAGGATTTTGCGTTATCTTCCGCTGTTGTGTCTTCTTGGTTGCCTTCAGTCTTTGGCAGTTCCTCTTTCCTTCCTTGTCCTTCCTGACCTTGAGACTTTGGTGGGTGTGATATTTTCTCATGATTAGGTTGAGTGTAAGCATATTTTGGCAAGGCCATCGTAGAAATGACGTGTCCTTCTTAGTGCATGATATCCAGGAGTCCATTAGGCTGCTATGTCTCATGACTGGTGATGTTACTCGTGGATCATTTGTTTAAGATGATGTTCTGCTGAATTTCTCCAAAGTTATAGTTCTAATTTTTTCTATGTAGTTCATAAATATTTGGGAGGAGATGCTTTGAGATCATGCTGACATCCTCTTTCTCCTTAAACATCCACACAACTGACTTTTGACATCCATGAGTCAGTCTTGCCTGCAGCTGTTATTACTGTGATGTTTGCCTAATGATGGTTTTCTATTTCCCTCGTGCTTTCTATATTTATTAATTGGAATTCTTTTGAAGGAAGAGCTATCCCTTCTTCACTGTTTGTTTATTCCATTATTTTCTTTATATTGGTTTGGATTCATGGGTACATGTTTTCGTCCTGTGGATTATAATCCATACTGACATTATTTATTTTGTTGCCCAAATTGTTCCAGTTTGGGCCATTAGGAGCGTCTTCTGCTTGGCTTCTGTGATGGACTGCCATTTAAATTGAGTGACTTTCCCTTACTGCATTCTTGTCTGCTCCCCATCTTTTATTTCATGTCACCGTAGGCTAGTGACAATAGCCAAAGGCCTGATATTTGGGACATACTGGCCCAGGGAATGGAAGAGAATTTGTGGGCGCTTGCACAGTGCCGAATTTGTGTCTTTTCCCCCCTCCCCTTTAGAAATAACAAGAGAAGAAGACATGGGAAAGTGCTGGTGGGGATGTGAATTAGGATAAAGAAAGAATAAACTGACACGGTGCTTGCAGGAAAGGCAATTATTTCTTTTAGGATTGGAAGGGGTGTGGGATGTGTTCAGGGAGCCCCCTCAGCCTAAGAATAATAGAGACAGTTCACCAGAACTTAACCATGTGCCAAGCAGGTACAAGCATCTTCTCTGGTCCTCCCAAGATCTTACTGTGGAGGAGGTTTTCATATTATGGTTTCACAGATGGGAAAAGTGAGATGCTAAGGTTCCAAGAGGTCAAAACCCATCAAGGATGTGGTGGAATCAGCATCGCATTTTGTTGCCCAATCCCCTGGGAATGGCACCGTGAACTTTTCACAAAGAACTCCATTTCCGGCAGTGGGCAGGGAGAGAAGAGGAAATTTCCTGCCTGCTGTGATGACAGCACACCCACTTCCCACCACACAAATCTTTTCTATTCTTTACCAGGAAAAAAGAAATACTTCTCCATGCAGTAGTTACGGGAGTGTGTGTGTGTGTGTGTGTGTGTGTGTGTGTGTGTGTGTGAGAGAGAGAGAGAAACTCTTCACTCTTCTGTGTAATTTGTAGAATTAAATATATTTATGCACTCCTGTCCATTCCCTATCTTTCTAAAATCTTGCTTTTAGAGTGTGCAAGTGTGTTAAGTTTTAATTTGTATTGATTCGATTTCACCAGAAATCTGCATATGAGAACCCCGGCAGAGAAAAAAGTTCCTTCCTCTTCCTACTGATATACTTGACCACCACTACTCACTTTCTTTTGCTAGCCCTTCTGTCTTTGTGGCCCCTCCACCAATTAGGAACAAAGAACTGTATTCTGGAAGAGATCTGGGCAACACCGTATGAGATATAAGCCCTCTGGCTCACAGCTCAGACAATGGAGCCTCTGGGGTGGGCAGGAACTTGCCAAGGTCACGTACAGAGTTAAGGGTAAAGCCTGACTGAGAAGCCAGGGGTGTGGACTCTAGGCTGTCTTTCTGCCATCTTTCTCAAGAATGCCTGTCACTACCACTGACTGACCAAGGGGATAAAAGGGACTTCTTCAGAAAGATTTCTTAAGAATAAATGCTTATATTTTCTTTTGGCCCCAGGCCAAATGCCTCTTCTCCATCTTAGGTGGAACATTCCCTTAGAGGTAGTAACCTTGCCCTTACTGGCCTGTTGATGTCGCTATCCATCCATAAGCCTCCTTTCCAGGGACCATGTTTGCAGCAAAGACTAATTTTATTTTGGGTTTGGATATATACTGATTACATTTTAGCTTCTGGTATATTTTCTTACCTGTCACAGCCATTAAATTTATTTTAATAGTCACTCTACCCTCCTGATAGCCACTAAAGGGGGAATTGGATATTGTCTATCAATTGGCTTAGTCTGTGAACGAAGGCTGTATCTAATTACAAGGCGTTGTATCGGTTCTGATTTATTAACCATTTACTGTGCTTCGGAGAAGGTAGCATTTGTAGTCGCAAGGTTCAGCCTGGATGTAGTTTTCCAGAAGGGCAGGGTGCCCGGCATATCACTGATCTTATAGTTACTACTTTGTGTCATATATAATCTTGTTTTTTCCCTGCAACAAATAAATCTTTGGGTCTCCCTGAAAAAAAAAACCAAAAAAAACACAACATTTGTGGTTACAGTATAATAAAAATAAACCGTTTGTCGTGACTGCAGCTGACATTTATCAGCCTGTTTGTGGGTGCTCTTTCTCTCTCTATATAATACAGAACATAATTTGTCACTTTGTAAATACATTCCAGTCTAAATCCCTGCCAGCATCTGTTAGTGTTTGAAGGATTAATGTGCTACCCTGTGTATGTCTGCACTTGCAGGGAACAGTGTAGCATATGATTACGGATCTTGGGAGAGCAGGGGAACAGGGCATTTTCTATCCTTTTCCTACACGTGTGGTCTTGCTGGCCTTGACTTGATTTTTCTTGCCCTTACCCGGTTTTGCTTAGGTACTTGGAATTTCCTCATCCACAGGGATTCTGGTGGCCCCTAACCCTCATTCTCCCTTTTATGGTACTGGTCATAGTAGTAGTAGTTTGCATGTACTGTGGGTGACTACTGGGAGACACCTTGGCATCACGTAGGCTCGGGTTCAAAATTCTGATTTACACCTCGAGTTACTTAATTTCTGTTTTCTCACTTACAAAAGAAAGATGCAAATGCCTACTTCTTAAAGGCATCGAGGATGAAGGGGGAAATCTGTGAACATGCAAAGTACCCAGTGGAGAACCCGGCCTAGAGTAACTGGTGGGGCTGTATCACCTTTCATCATTGTCAGTGGGATTGCATTTCTTGACACAGGCCACGAAACTCAAAGTGTCAACTGGAGTATCCCAGGGCCATGAGGCAGCTGGTGGTTGTGATTCTCTTTTGTTTTCCCATCTTTTCTTGTTAATGGGTTCTGTATTTGTTTGAAAATATTTATTTCCCTGCAAGTCAGGTGCTTTGTGGATTCCTGTCCCAGAAAGCATTTGGCCAGCAAGAAACTGTGGTTTTCAACAAGGCTTGATACTGAATTCTTCGTACTGAATCCTGGATTGAGGGATTTAAACCCCTTACCAATGGCAAAATGATTCAGGTACCTGCTGGAAGGGCCATCCTTACTCTCCCAGCAAGCATGCATTTCCTAAGTGATAATATGGCCTGTAATTCTTACTACCTTATGAAATGGCACTAGTCTGTCAATCACCCTTAATATACTGCTCTGCTTTGGATTAGAAAAATTCCAGGAAATGGAAGAAATTGCCTTATTAGTAATTCTTTTGTGAGCAGTCTCTTTATTTCATGTTTTCATTCTTTGGTTTCTTTGTGTGTGTACTTCTGCCTGCCCTACCCCAGTGTTTTCCCCCACCCAACCTCTGTGTTTGTGTGGCAAATTCTCTTCTCTCTAATAAAGAAGAAAGTGCGTAGTTCTCTTTTCATTAAAAGAAGCATTGTTTTGCTGCTGCTGCTGTTGTTTTGTTTTTGTTTTTCTGAAATATAAATGCATATGAACATGACAGAAATATCATGCCCACATTCCCAGTGGCCAAGATGGGGGCTTGTGATTTTTTGCTTATTATTGGGATTCTCTTTAGCAGATCTGGAATATCTCTTTTAGCCCAATTTAGAAATATCTATTCTTCACACCCCAAGGATTGGCATATTAGGAAAATGTCTTAGAAGCCCCTATTTCAACTTTTTGACAGGTTTTTAATAAACTTCTAGAGATGCCAAAATATATTTTTAAAAGGCATGTGTTCAAGAAGATGTGTGGAATTGAAGGCACCATTTAGTGCTGATTCTTACAAAGTGTAGTAATCCTCAAATTTAGATTATTTAGTAGGAGAAACATTTTGCAGTTAGCAGAGGCTCACAGCTATGTCCATTGTATGTTCTTAATTCTACACATTGTTAGGGACTCTTTATACCATGCATTGCCTGTATGTTTATCAAATGGCCTGTGCGACAAAGTAACACACACTGAGGCGTGGTGTAATATTCTGCTTTTCTCTTCTACATCCATTGGAATCGGAATACTATGAATTATAAGACTGTCAGACTTCAGGAAGCACACCCAACTGTCTTGACTCTCATTCTACAACAGGAATCAGCAAACTGCTCTACTGGGAGGAAATCCAGCCCAACACCTGTTTTTGTAAATAAAGTTTTGTTGGGACGTGGCCACACCCACTCGTTTGCATTACCCGCGGTGGCTTTTGCTTTCATGCTCTATACCCGTTGAATGGTTGGTAATGGCCTTCAAAACCTAGACTCCTTCCTATCTGGCCTGTTAGAGAAAAAGTTTGTTGACTCCTGTACTAGAGGACTCACGACCATTTGGAGAGAAAAGTCTGTTCCACTGAATCAGAACGAGCAGGTGGTTAGATTCACATCTTATTTCCACACACCTGGAATCAATTCAAACTGCACATGACATAGTTATCAGACTTGGTTAATCCAAAGCCTAGTGGATGGCGGTAGGGGAAAGGTTGAAATTAGCTAGTTTTTCGTCATAAAGTTAAAATTGTAATGGTCACAATAAAACCAAAACAAGTGTAAAAGGCTTTGGGTTCATGGAAGGAACAACGTTCTTGAGAGTGAAGTATGTTTGGCCCCACTGTAATCTCTTGGACTCAGGTAATTGCAGGACTGGGAAGAAAGTTCTGGCACAGACATAATAACACTATCTGGTAAGGAGAACTGGCTTATCAAAGTGACGGGAGAACCAATCCCAATTCTGCCAGCTACTAATTATATGATTTGTGAGCAGATTTTTTTAAATGCTTTCTCAGCCTTTGTCTTGTTTATAAGCTACAGGTTGTCAGGTCTACAGTGAAGGGCTCAGCAGGGTAAAATGTGACCAAGTCTGTAATTGTCCCTTCCTTGGATAGCATCTGCCAGAGAGTTGGTCCTCAAAGGTATTTCCTTAACAATGAATGTTTGCTTCATGGAATGGAGTTTGTAAATTTATGCAGAGCAAGAAAGTCTTCAGTCCTAGATCTGTGATGCGAGTGATAGTTGGATTAACTGGAAAATGTGACCCTCAGCCAGAATATCCCCAAATCCTTCTAGGGGATTGTGGGGAAAGAGTCCCAGAGAGCAGTTTCCAGGCTCTTGGCCTCACGTGGAAAGGTGCTGGCTTGGTTATGAGATGGCCATCAGCTGTTACTGGTTAGCCATTAGCCACTAATATAACTTCCGTGGCTGTGCTGGCAAAGGGGTTGGCAGAGAAGCGGATGGCAGGTTGCGCGTCATGTGGATCCTGCTTCCTGTGTCTCCAACCCAGCCTCCAGCGAGACTAGAGTGGTTTGACTCCTCTATCTATGGCTCCATGGGTGTTCCTTTTTGGCCTCACCATGTTCTATGTTTTTGTGCAGAGAGCAGGAGCTGAGTCCCTGCATGACAGGGATGCATTGCAGACCCAGAAAGGAGTGCAGCCTGATAAAGTCAGTGCTCTGCTTTAGGAAAAAGAAGGGCTTCCTTTCATAGAGATGAAAGCTCTGGGCTGTCCCATCACACTGCAGGCAGCAGAAGCTCTGCCTATAGAGAACATCTGTATCATCAAGCCAAGGGGAGAAGGGAAGATGCTGTTCGTAAATATTGAAGAGGCAGGGAGAGTGTGCGCTAAGGCCAGGCTGCCTTAACATGCATGCCATTTCAAAGTGGCTTCTAATGGACATTTACAAGGTGCTGTGCCCCCCCCCCCCATGCACCTCCTCCCATTCTAAAGCTGCCTGAGATGCTGCTCTGAACACATGCAGTCTGTAACTTAGCTGGCTTTAAACAGAATTACCCAACGTGATTCATTTGTCCCATTTGGCTACAAGACAGGAGACCACAGAGCAAGCCAGACATGAATATGCTCATGTGTTGATGCCCAGGCCAGCGTGCTTCATGCACTGAGGGGACGGGACATCCGGTCAATGCTCTGAATCTGTGTGCAAACATTGGATCCACTCTTCACTTCCTCACGGACTCCCCTTTCCTCAGCTCCTGTTTGCACTTCATTTCCTGAAGCAGCCCTGGTTAAAGCTGTCAGTCAAGCCATGGAAACCACACAGGGCCACCCAACTCTTTATTCCCTCTCCCCGCCCCCCTGCTGCTTCTCCCCTCCCCGCTACTGCCATAAGACTATCTGGAATAACAGGCTTGGGTAGAAAAGAAGCATTAGTGTTCTAATGTATGCTACTGGGCCGGATTATTTGAATTAATTTAGAAGTCATAATGTACTATTGTCTCTCAAAGACTTTCTCAGACTTATCTTATGCTGTTTGGACTTTTCCAACTGTCTATTGTTCCGGCTTCTAGTTCTGCTTGCGAACGGGACAATTCTTCCCTGCGCACATCTCTTTCTTTTAATATCGTGGTAAAAGCAACACGGGTCACCGTTCCCTGACATTCTGGCTCATCTCTCGAGCTCCAGGCCCTGTAGGTACTAGGTCTGCCTTTCACATTGTGACAGAGCAGTTTTACCAAGTGAGTTCTAGTGTATAACACTGATCCACATCAGTGTCTCTGATTGACAGGTGTCTGTTATTCTTTTGGTGAATAAAGTATCTAAACTTCTTTTGTCTAGTGGCTCCATTGTCCTCTAGGTCGGGACTCATAATCTATATTCATCTTATGGAAGGAGAAACAGAATTTGGGAAACCCTGTTTCTATGAGAAATAGACCAGGAGTGGACACATACTTCCACTCAGAGGCCATTGGTGGAAACCAAGATGCCCACCGCAGTGCAAGGTGGGAAATGTACTTCCTGTTTGGTCAGTCTCTTCCCAGCACAACCCCGCACTGTGGAAAGGGGAGAACTAATTTGAGAGATGCTATTTCTCTCTATCCACAGTGTATCTTTATACAACATAGAGGTACTTTTTAAATTTGCGTCCATTGGTTTCTGCCTTTTAATGTGTGAATTTAAGTCTACTTCGATTTCTTGTGAATATGGACATATTTATATTAATTTCTATATTTCATCTTGTGTTTCTTCTCTACAAAGAGTTTTTATTTATTATTAGTTTGAATTCTTTTTGGTACAGTTTCATTCTATCCCGTGCACTCCATATATCTTTTTTTTTTTCCTGCTGCTGCTTTGGAAGTTAAAGATTTCCCTTCCTTCCCTCCTTCCCTCCTCTGTTACTCTTGAAACTTTTATATGCATATCTAACTTTCTCTTATAAAGTATAAAGTTATTTAATGTCTCCATCATTTACCCAACAAACTAGACTATACGTGATTTAATGGATGAACGAAATCTCCTTTCCCATAAAAAAATTTCTTTTCTATTGTTTCAAATGCTTCTCTAATTCCTTTCTAAGTGTAATTTATTGGCACTGTGCTAATGTCAATAATGTACAGAATTTGGGGATAACGACTATAACTTCGTGTGTATGTATGTGTGTGTGTGTGTGTATTGTGTTGAGTTCTTTTTCTGCTTTTATGAGTGTTTTGGTTGGAACCTAGAAGAGGCTGCTTAGGCAATTGCCACCTGAGGCAGGAAACCTCATTTCTGTCTGAAGCATTTTCAAAATGTCTTTTCTAGTTCATCTGTTAAATAACCTGCTTTGCTTCTATAAAACCTCGGAAAGATTTATCTCTTTGGATTCATCCATAAATGAAAAATAACTGTCGTGGTCACTCCTCAAGCATGATGGTACTATTACATGTTTACTGCATGCTTTGCATCCCAAGCTCATGTCCATCATCACGCAGTGTGGCCACCTCGGACAGTCAGGCGCTCAGCCGGCCAGACTGAAGCACCAGGAGAAATCCCTGGCTTTCTGAATGGCTTAATGGAACATCTTTGCCCATATCACTAGCTTACTTTTGTTTCTACTTACGATTTGTCTCAAGTTCGGTGGTACGTTGCATATTCATTCATTCGTTTTCTAAATTAAAGCCTGTCTTGAAAACCTACTCTGTGCCATTCACTGTGTACCAGATATTAGAGATAGTGATACTTGTATAAAACTGTGCATTTTAATTTACTATAAATGTCAGTGTGAATTATTGGTGGTTCTGGTTTTCTTTCATTGTCTCCTGCAGTGTTCTTGGGAATGGAAATTGCTATAACCTTTTTGGAGGACACCCAGCAAAAATCTATCAAAATTTAAAATGTGGATATCTCTTGACCTAGCAATCCTACTCCCAGGAATTTTTCCAATAGAAAAAAAAAAATCATATATATTACAAAGTATAAGTATTTCAGCATGGCATTTGGTAACAAAAAAATGGAAACTATATAAAATAATATTAATTACAACAGGAACACTAGTTAACACTTACAGGTTGTCTGTTTAAGGTGCTTTCCATAGATATTATATCATTGAACTCTCACAGTGATTCTAAGGAGGATTTTTTCTATTTTTGAATAGAAGGAAGGTCAGACATCGAGCATTTAAGTAAAAAGTTCACAAAGCCTAGTGAAGGATGTGGAGAGTTGAGCCCTCCAAAGAGGAACAGGTTTTAATAAGTGACCAAACACCCCTGCAATGGGCTAAACATACAGGTTGAAACAAATGGAAGTAGAACTCTATGTAGACATATTCAGTTATGTGTTAATTGGGAAAAGCCATATTGTAAAACAGCACATGAGCTATGATACTGTGTTCGTAGGAAAACATTGTTGCACCATGTTTTTATATGTGTAGAAAATATATTCTGGAACAATGTGCATCAGGCTGTCACTCTGCTTATCTTGGGACAATGGGATTTGGGAGATGTATTTGCTTTATGCTTTATACACTTCTGCATCATTTGTACTTTCTTCAAGGAGCCAGTTTTATTTTTACAGCTAAAGACAAATAGCTGAAGACTGCTCAGGGTTAATCAGAGTACGTCTCCCCAAACTCACACAGGTAGTAACCTTGGCACTGTTGACCCTTAAGGCCAGTTGTAGGGGGCTATCGGTGTAAGACGTTTCATAGCCCCTCTACCCATTAGATGCCAGGACACCCCTGCAATAAGTTGTGGGGACCAGAAATGTCTCCAGACATTGCCAGATGTCCCCTGGGTGTTAGCATGCTCCTGGGTGACAACCCCTGAGAGAATCTCCGGGCAGTGGCATATCCCTGTGTGGTTTTCTCCATGGGGTTCTCTCCCTGTGAGGACTAAAATGGAAATATCTCCCTCCATCTGAGGATCTTTCAAACTTCAGGAGTCCTTCATGTGGAATGAAGAAGCCTCTAAACCAGCAGACAAATCATGCATTTCTCTTTCTATTCACTTTAACCACTATTGACCTGTCACCAGATAATCAACAGCCTTCCAGATCTCTGTGTTTGGAGCTGCACCCCTCTTTCTAAACCTAGGAGGGGGGCACTTCCCTAGAGTAGGGTGTTCTAATGCTTAACAAGTTTCATTAAGAGCTCAGCTATTAAATATTCAAAATATATAGACTGTTCCTGTTGAGAATATAATTATACAGTAAATTAGCTGATGTCCAGTCTGTTGCCTTTTAAGCACATCTTTGATGTTTCCAGTACTTACATAAGATATAGGGCCTGTTTATTAAGAGTCTTCAACTGTGTATAAAACTAGAGCAGTCAAAAGTAATGGTGTCTGCTGAAGGATTCTTTATCATATGAATTTACCTTTAGTCATCTATTATTTATTTCAGCTATTTTATATGCCATTATAATAAATATTATGACAGAGAAAGCTTTTACGCTTCAACTTATTGTACTACTCTTTACTTGCCTGCAATCCTTCAGGAAAATGTAACCATGCTTTACCTATAGTTAACGTAAATCATCACTTACATTAGAATGAAAAATTCACTGTGAAAAAAAGGCTCTTTCTTCAACAGCGAGGCGTAAATGCACAATCATGTTGACTGCCAAACTCCTGTGCCAGTCGCTGTCCTTTCTTAAACTGTTTTTAAGCTGCAAAGTGAATACATTGCATAGAGGGAAATTGGAAGGTTTTAGAATATTTTCACTCTCTTGTTAGTTTCTGGCAAGATAAGCATTTTTTATCCGGAGTGCAAAATATTGCCAATTACTGTCTAAGCGTTTTTAATAGTTTTGCTTTACGTGGCACATAGCTCATATACCAAATTAAATAAGCTGTTATCCGGTACCATTTCTCCTTGAATCAGCCTTACAATTACCTATAGATATTGATACAGTTATTTTATAAATTGAGTTCCAGCAACACAAGGCAAAAATTGTGACTTGTATGTAATGAAGAAAGAGTCGTCATGATTTTCTTATTAGGGATGTTTGTGTATTTTTGCGGGGCTGGGGAGGACAGAGGAGTGAAGGCTGATACTTGATGGTTGATCTGAAGGTCCGGAATGGCAAACTCAGGCCCTATCCTTTAAGGCTCTAAGAAAAATCCAAGGCTTTGCCAAGGATCATTTTTGGTTTGGTTTGCTACTTCGAAATGTGGAATCTTCTCTAAGAGCGTTTTTACTTGTGACATGCATGGTGGCACGCAGACTGGTACAAATGTGTAGAGCCCTAAAAGAGCCTGTCACATTCTCCTGTTTCCTTGGGTGCCCTGTCGGCAAGAGCATTTATCAGTGCATCCTTTTCATGTGTACGCGTGTCCAAAATTGGGCAAACTTCCCATCAGACGTGCTCAATGGTGGTGGTTTGCGTTGTTCAACTGAGAGGTACAGGAGCTGAAAGTAGATGCAAATATTTATTTATGCCTGTATTTACCAGGGAAGATGCAGCCATCCATTGCCACCATTAGCATCACTTAAATGGTACTGGAGAGATTAGTGTGATGAAGTCCCACATAGGATATTGATGAATTATTAAACCAGTTTAGTTAGGTCTGTATTGTAGTGCAGTGAATAATGCATGTCAATAATATGCTCAGCGCCACTGTCTCTAGCTGTTGTAAATGTGACAACTCCTATTTAAGGATGCAGGACATAAAATCAGGACTGAGCGTATGTAAAGTGGAAGGGTGAGTGACATCAGCATAATGCAATTAAGGCCCATTGGATTAGAATTTGCAAGATGCCATTAGCAATAAGCTCTGAATGTAGATTATTGCCTTGGTTACATTTTCTCTTTCAGCAATAGGCTTCTCTTGTAAATTCTCAAGGTATAAAATAAATATGATATAAAATAGACACAAATAAGAATATATAGGTGATGTTGATTTCTTTATAGCTTCTTAGCATCACATGTTGCAGTATATGACGACAAGGGGACAGTGCAGTGCGGTATTTCAGCAAAGACGTGCACTTTGGAACCGACCACATCTCGATTGGAAACCTGGATCTCTGTCTTACTGGCTGTGCCACTTGCAACTCTCAGCCTCTGTTTTCTAGTCTGTAAAATGGGGGATATGCTATATATTATACTTTAAAAAAATTTTTCATATTACTATTAACTAAAACATAAACACCATGCATATCAGAGATGCTCATTATTTTTAAGCTTTTATTATCAATAAATACATGTGAGAGCTTTTTTTTTTTTTTTTTCTTTTTCTTTGGGAAACCCGGAAATAAACTCTTCTATAAGTGTTAAGAAGGGGGTAGGCATATACCCACCCGATCCACATAGATTGGCATTTTCAAGTGAGAACACACACTAGCCAATTCCCCTTAAACACGAAATCCTGCATCTGCAGTTGCATAGGGTACGTCCCCCCACAGCTTAAGGAGGATTTGCTCTGCTTGTACTGGAGGGTGGGCTCCCTGCACCCTTCAGTGCCTCTGGGTTTTTCTGTCTTTCCACCTCCAACAAGTGTACTGGGTGCTTCTCTTTTTGACCAACTCAGAGAGGGTACTTTCAACACAACATAATGAAGAGCTGCTCTCCCCGCTGCTAGACTAGGATTGTGACAAAAGTGGTCAAGCTGCGTGGAGGAAGCAAATCTCATGTGTAAGATGAGAGTATTTTGAAGGATACCCTCCTGACTTCACCTAGTGTGCCCCGTGACCCCCAACAGCTTGGTTCCCAGACCAAACACTTGGGGGTCATTACAGGGATAACTCGGATAGGGGAGAAAACTGATAGTCCCAGGTAATTAATTCACACGCAGTTTACGATTAATGATGATTTTAAAGTCATAATTAGTATTTAAAGTAGGCTTGGTCACTCGAATTCTTTGTATGCACTTTTCTAAAGGCCTACTACCGTGAGATAGTAACCTTTTTTTGCTCTTTCATTGCTGGTGAACAGATAATGGGTGTGAGGTATTCTCTCTTACGTGTTGCAATGATGGGAGAAAAAAGCAAAGAGACAAAGGAGTTAGAATCCATGGAATATGCATTTACCTTTAGAGGCAGTGTTACTGAATGAATGAATGAGTGAATGAATAAATGAGTGAATGAATTCACTCATAAATGCTGTCTTTCTTACTGTTGACCAAGAGCAAGGACAGAAAGCTGCCTCTCTCCGAGGAAGTTCCAAATCTGGCGATTTTCTTTGGGGTTGGCCTCGCTGTGAGGGCCTCGGAGGGGGCCTCCGGTGGGTGAGAGGATAGGTGTGTTGTGTGGGCACTGTGGAATACGCTGTCGTGATTAGAATCGTGATGTGGTGGGGATCGTGGCTCTGTTAGCTATCGTCTGGGTGAAGTTGTGCAATCGCTTTCTGGCCGTCGTTTCTCCGTCTGGGAAATGGTTGGTCGATATTAACTGCCCCCAGAGGGTTGCTGTGGGGTAGAGGGTGCCCGGGCAAGGATTCATGTGGCCAGGGTTCCAAGGTTGCTCCTGTTGGCCAGTCGTGCTCCACTCTGCCCCGTCAGTGAAGAGCGAAGCAGTTCGGTGCGTAGGATGATGATGAGAAGTACGGGACCCTCAAGCATCGAGCGTAAAAACAGCAGCAACAAACAAACACAATGATGGTGGTCGGTGGTAACGGTTTTAGACTACTTATCGGGTACTGGGTACCGTTCCAAGTGAGATATATATCTATCCTCATTTCCTGATAAGGCAGGTACCGTTAGTTATTTCTGTTTCACAGAAGAGAAAACTGATTGCACATGAAGGCGAAGTAACTTGCCCAGCTTGTAAGTGCTGGAACTGGGAGTCACACCCAGAGGGTCTCACCTGAGTCCACGGCCTTCACGAACACCTTTTAGGGTCAAAACACTCATGGAGTGTGGGACCTGGGGTACCCAAGTGGATTCAGTGAGGCTACTTCTCCTGCCCAGGGGTCAGGTGTCATCCTTCATCACAGTGCCGCTGTGCAGACTTACCCTGAGCTACTTATGTGAACTTTATGACGTAAAGAAGGGAGACCACGATTACTAATGTGCGTTATTATAGAAAAACAATGGTCATCACACTTTAGCAGTGGCCAAATGATAGTGATAATAGTTATTATTTATGTGTCCCATACCTTATATTCGTCATATCTAACTTTTACTCTCATCATGCAGGGCACGTGCCCATTTGTCAAATAAGGCAGCCGAGGCCCCAAGCTTTCAGCGAGCATCCCTGAGGTCACACTGCCAGGGCCGTGGCCGAGGTCTCACTGCCAGGGCCATGGTTCCAGGGCCGCCAGGCTCTGCAGCCTCTGCTGCAGATGACAACATCTTTCCACTTCATTTAAATACCGCACAATCCCCATATGGTTCCTTTGGTTTCAGGCAGTATCACATCTGAGTCACACTTGGCTAATTCATAGTTATAAAATGGTATGAAAAATCACTCTTGCATAACAACAGCAAGCAGCCCTTTTGATTCTGCATGTACGGGCTCTTGAATCACTGAGACAGGTTTTGGAACTTAATAAAGAATTAGACCGAGAAGACTTGGTCTGTTGAGGGTGTCAGTGATCTGTGCCATCCGCGAGTGCCCCTGGATCCCGAGAAACGGAAGAAGAGTATGGGGGTTGCTTAATTACTCTTGTTTTCCTGGCTGAGCCTGGGGTGTTGGGAGCAGGTGGGCTACTCAGCTTCTTAGAAGTTGCCTGATGTTTCATGTGTGGGATGCCACCTGTGCGGTTCTGTTTTAAAGTGTTGGGTACGAGCATCTGTAGACATCATTTAAAATAAATTTACATTCCTATTTTGCCTGAGATGATTAGCTTGTGTACTGGTGTGATTAAAGAGGGAGCATTTAGGGAAGGGTTGAGAGAGGCATTTTACAACATTTTAAGGTTCAGAATTCTTAGTATGAAATTCTTTCTGTTAAACAAAGCCAGATGGATGGATGGATGGATGGATGGATGGATGGATGGATGGATGGATGGATAGATGGATAGGAAAGGAGGGAGAAAGGGACACATGGAAAGCTGACAGTGTATTTGCGGGCGATGGGATTGTAAATGCTTTTTTTGGGTCCATATTCATCTATTTTTTTTCAAGTTTTTCTGTAACTAGTGAAAGGGTGAAGTAGGAAATGGCCTGAAATAATCCTGGAGAAGTAGACAGGGCCAAGTCATGGAATTTGTGTGGTTCATTATTGTTCTTCATTATGTATTTCCACTTTTCCCTTTTCTGGGCGTGTGGAGGGTTGTGGCTTCTTGACGCTAAGCATCGCCACATGACTTGCTCTGCCAATGAAAGCTGAGCAGGAGCAACGTCTGTCACTACTGAGGAGAAGACTTTGAGGTCCCATGTGCAATTTGCCACATTCCTTTCCCCACACTGCAGAGGCTGGTGATGTTATAGAAAATGAAAGTTCCATCTGCCTGGACCCCTGGCTACCCATGGTGGACATGACTCCACCGACCTGGGATGGATATGAAACGTAAGCGAGTAATAACCCTTGGTTGTTTTAATATGGAAATTTGGGGACTATTCCTTATTGAAGCATATCCCGATTGATACAGAGGCTCATGTGTGAGCCATGCTGAGGAATTTGGACCATATCTCGTTGGCCATTCCAAGCTACAAAAGGATTTTAAGCTGGGACTTTGTATACGTGTGTGAGTTGCCAATCCAGAGAGCAGACTCTGGCCAAAAAAAGGCCTGAGCTTTTCGTGTTCTAGACAGCATGTGTTAATTCTAATACCTCTTAATAAAAAAAGTCACTGGTTCCTTAGTGATGATGGAAATTTTCTGTATCTTGAGTGTGGTGAAGGTTATATGAATTTGTACGTGTGATAAAATGTCATAGAATTATACACAAAGATATTACAGATAAAGAAAAGAAGTGCATCCAAACAGTGCTGAGATCCAAATCATGTCTGAGATCAAATAAATTGCCCCGTGCCATGTCAATGCAAAGGTTTTGATAATGTCCTACAAATGGGTAAGATGTCACCATTGGGGGCTGCCAGGAGATGGGTATATGGGCACTCTCGGGTACCACTTGTCGTGAGTCTGTAGTTAGTTCCAAATGAAAGTTAACATCAACAGGGAAGAGTTCATGAGTTAAGCCAAGAAAGTGAGATGTGGTCAGTCCCAGATTCAAAGCCATACTTGGCAGGAAAGCTCACGTTGGCAGATTAAGTGTCCTGCTGTCACCTAGCCATCAGCAGTGTATCCTTCTAAAACGTGATCCGTCAGCCATTGCGTTCTCATTTAGAGCGTGTCCCACGATAAACATTTCTATAACATTGCTAAGTTTCTTAGATAATCAGAAGAGCAACCCCCCCACCGCAGGCACACACACAGACACACACACACAGACACACAGACACACACACACACCCCCTAATTCTAAAAGCTGTGTTTTTCCCTCACTGGATGTACTGTATCGCACAGCCTCCCTACATTTCTCAGGGTCAGTAGTGGAAACAGAAACCTGCTACAGAGGGCAGGAGAATTACCTGAGTAATAGTGTGTGGATTTGAATCACTGCCCCCAGGAGCCTAGTAACCCGCAGCCTGTGGATTAGTCTGTTGAACTACTTGATGGCTTGTGACCCCTTGTTCCCCCTGGATGTGTATGTTCTGATTTTGTTCTTATTGGTAGTGGCAGCTCTGTGCTTTATTTTAAAGTGAAGGGGGAGGACGAAAAGATAACTTATCAACTGTAAGTTACACACATAGAAGAATGTACAGGCCCACTTGGCCATGCCATCATTTTCATTGGAAAATTGCATTGGGGTCCCCATCTGGGAATGTTCCCCCTGGTTTTATGGTGGAAATATGTATGTGCATTTTTATAATATCTCGTGGGGTTCTTATAGGGGGCTTGGCTGAGAGAAAACAATGTCTTTACCACGCCTTCCCCTACAGACGGATATCTAACTTTCTTCCTGGGGTGCATTCAAAATTCTGTAAGATTCTATGGATGGTCATGATGATCATGCTGTGAGTGAAGTGAGGCTGGGGCTGGAGGACGTAGGAGGAGGGTGAAAGGCCAGTTTGTTTGCTAGCTCTGAATGTCAGGTCAGGTAGTTGAGCCTGTATGAGGCCTAAGAGTCTTCCAGGGGAATAAGTTAGTCTTTGGCCGACTTCCCACTCCAAAGAGATATTAACCATCAGGTAAGTATCGGTTGTTCAGACGGAACGCGTACGGGAATTTGCTCCTCATCTGGAAGCAGGGTGCAACCTCGTTCAAGGGCATTCACTTCTCCTGGTGACAATTCCCTGCTCTGTAGGATGAGGGACGTGGCCTTGCCTCACTGTGGCTCCTCTAGCTCCAATATTCCCACATCTGAGGAAGTGCTAGCAAAACCTGGGTGTTGCCACTTTCCCCATTCCCTAGGTCCGGTTAAATGCTTTTCCAGCTCCTTTCAAAATCTGTGCGTTTGGGCCTGTGCCACTGTTACCTGAGAAGTGTAAATCCACATTGGCCAACTTGCCTTTGCCACTGATACATTATTGGGTTTGGGGAAGTCATATGACCCCTCTTGGCCCCCTTTCCCTAAAACTGGGCTCTGTTAGTACATTTGCACTGAATCCTCCAGCATCTAGCATATCTGGTCTGCTGTGCTCTTCAGGGAGGACCCTTGAATATTATTAACACCATTTCATCCTCCATGCTGCATGGTGGTCTCCCCAAACCACCCTTTACTGCGGGTGGCCTCAGGGAAAGAATTTGGCACAGTCGACATTTTATCTCTTTCTGGTTAAATTTACTAAATACCTTGTCTCTTCCAGACAGGGTGTTAGGTTCTTTGCACTTAGCCTCGCAATTCTGTGAGTAGATCATGAATATTCACCTTCTATCAATGAGGAAACTGAGGCTCGGAAATGTGAAATGGCCCAAAGTCAGTAAGCTGCCTCTGCCTGATGTTTATTATTCAAAGCTTGGGACTTGGGTTGGAGCCCAGGACCTAGACAGCCAAGATAAACTGCCCCAGATCTACTAGTAAGTGTCTCAGCACAGTTTGTATCCAGTCCTGAATAAGACAGTTCAGGTGGAGGATGTTCCCAGCAATGCCATTTGCATCCCCCTTCGTAGTGTTAGAGGTACCATGTTATTCTCCTTCGTCTTACTTCAGCACACAGTCCAGACAAGAAGTCCCAAGTTAACCGTTTGTGTTATGAGACTCTTCTTACCTGAACAGGCAGCTGGCCTGGCATCCTTGGCTGTGTGTCCTTTGGAGGAGATACGTGTAAGAAGTGATAGTATTTCCTCTCACACCCGGAAGTCCAGCTTGTCTTAAAAATTGGGACTGCCCCATCAGCACAAGCGATGTCTGAAAGGCCACTCTGATCTTTCCAGAATTGTGCTAAGAGGCCGTCCAGTGGACCACGCATGCTTGCTTCAAAACCTGACTGCTCCAGTCCTCCTCGTTTCTCTGCAGGAGGGAACTTGGGCTTTAGTGTCAGATTGACTTGAGGTTAACGCTTGCCACCCCCATGTCTTACCTCTGTGATCTTACAAGATTCCACCTTATAAAAAAGGGAACATACAGCCCATCTGTCAGGTATTGTGAGGACGAAATGAGATGGCGCGTGTAAGTGCCCAGCCCATGGTAGGCTCTGAATGGGCAGTGGCTGGTATAAGCATCATTATGAGTATCCACCTGTGCCCCACCTGTCTATAGAGTTTTCTGGGTTACTAAACCAAGGGGATCTAAGTCGGTCAGGATCTATCGGTATGAATGAGGTTTGCCTGCTTTTGTACTTTCTATAAATGAATTGCTTTTAATTTTTGATGCATACTCGGTGAAATCGTTTTAGAACCCGGATGGCAGCTTTTGAGATTAAAATGTTGTCTCCTGAATTCTTGCACAAGCCGGGCTTTGTCCTGGTGTTCCCCTATCATTCTAGTTTTTTTTTTAAGGATCCAGATTGAGAGGAGATACGTGAGCCTAGAGACCCTTAGGCGTCTCCTTGGTGCAATGAGTGAAACAGCACAACCCCCAGCCTGCAGTTTTAGCAGAGCCCCAGCCTCACGTCCTCCCTAAACTTGGCAGTAAAAGCCCTGTTCTTCTATTCATTCTGATGATTTATATTCTCTCTGGGCGTCTAATATTAAACAGGGGAATTCCGACATGTTCCATAACACATTTACTGTAACTTGATACCATGAACTAAACTTGCTGTTATTTATCATTTCTTTTTATTTTCTCTCATTCCAGCATAAAGCCAAGGTAGAAGCAATGACCCTGGACCTCTCTCAGCTCCGTAGCGTGCAGCATTTTGCTCAAGCGTTCAAGGCCAAGAATGTGTGAGTGTTCCAGGGGAGGGTTATAGATCATCGTATCTTGCTATTGTAATGTCTTTATCAGATGAACACAATTGGGAGAACGCAAGGCTGTTGTGTTGTCTTGGCGTCCAAGCAGGAGGCTCATTTGTGTTGGCCCTGCTAAGGCACATCGTATTTGGTTGACTCTCATTATGAGATGTGTCATCCATCTCATAGCCGCTTCCCCGATCAAAGGGAAAAGACCCCATTAAGGCCCTAGTAACAGTGGTTAACAAAAGTCAGCTGACGGTGAAATGCATCCTGATTATAGACATTTTTGCAGCCTCGGAATCGAGGAAAAGTATATTTTAATTGCATTCAGGAACAAGGACCCTCCGCTATCTGGTACTGCAAAGGGGCTGAGAGTCAGAGCATGCGAAAAGAAGGTTCCACTGTTTTGCAGACCTGCATTGCTTTTATGTGCTGCATGAGCATGGCTCCAAGAACATGGACTCCCATCGTGAGAAACTCGTTTTGTTTCATTCTTTTTGAGTCTTTCAAAATGCCCAAAGGAAGAAGCCTTCGCTAAGGGTTGGCAAATTTTTATGCCATCACAGGCTAACCTCCCTTTCTAACAGCAAGGGAGCAGGCAGGCCTCAAACCCGGCACTGAGGAAAGCAACGGCGGTTAACTCCGTTTTAATTACAGTATTTTCTTTCCAAGTGTTTATTTTTACAGTTCCTTCATATTTTTTAGGGCAAGAATGACTGGTTTCTCATTTAACACAGTGGTTTAAATTTCCTTAAAAAATAACTTCATTTAATTTTTTTTTCTTCAGTGAGTTGATTTAAGCCTGAGGATTAAGTTCATACTAGAAGAATGGTTGGTGCCAAGGATAAGATAGTTCCCAAGGTGGCACCAGAATGATGGAATTTGGAGAGCTCTGATAAATGACAAGCTGTCTGTGGGTTAGGCTTTGTTCGTGTCTTCGGTTTTATGGCTCTCCAATCAGACGATGGCTGGAAGGAGAAGTATCTTCAGCCACATATTCAGATGGGACTGTGGTGATCTGACCCCTCCATGCTGTCCAGCATCCAGTTCTTCTCGTGTCTCCCTTAGCTTCTGCGCTCTCTTAGATGGTTAAGAAGTCAGCTCTCTAAAGCCATTTCCGGAACAAGCAAGTGGCCTGAGTCTTTGAGGTTGAAATATTGAGTGAGAGTCCTTAATGAGGGTTGTACCATCCGCTTAAGTACAGGCTGTGTGCTCATAGGAATGTATAACATCCCCAGCCAGCCAGCCAGCAGACCTACTGTGCGTGCTCTTTGCAGTGTTTGGCAGTTTTAGCTGCTAGCCCTGGCCAGAGCGCTCAGAGAGCCTTAAGTCAGGGTGCAGCAGTCGTTTTGAAGACAGTGATTCACTTATACCTTCACCATTCATTTACCCCTGGGTTTATTCATTTAGCACACGTTTAATGAGTGTCTCTAAAGCCCCAGGCACCGATCTAGGCTCTGGGGTGAGAGGGGTGAAGCCCAGTTAACCTCAAGGAAGCCATAATCTCAGTTGTCAGCAAGCAGTGTTTGATTGCAAATGGCTGCCTCCTCAACCTGATATTTTGGTGGTGGTTTCGGAGAGAGCAATAATACCAGTGACAGTAGCAGCAAGAGCAGCTCATTTATTGAGTGCTTATTATGGGCCACACACAAGAACCCTCTGCACACATTTTCTGATGTAGTTTCCAAAGCAACCGTTCAGGGTCGGTGCTATTTATTATTATCTCTATTATGCAGAGGAGGCAGGTGAGACTAGGAAGGGTAGGTTCGTTATGGGAAGGCACATGGCTGGGGAGCAGAGGGGCTGATCCTAGGTGGTTTGTCACTACAGAGCCCTACTTGACCGCTGTGCTGTGCTGTCTCTCATTTTAAATGTGATGGAAACTGAGATCAGAGAAAGGGAGTGACTTTCACAGGGTCACTGGCAGGTTGGTGGCAGATGCAGGATTTTTATGCAGTTCTGACTTCTTTGCTCTCTCTTCCTGATACCATGCTGCTCTAGCAGGATTTTAGATGTGCTGCCTCTTTCCACTTCGTCTGATTCTGTCAGACCGCATTGGAAGGGAGCCGTTTTGCTGAAGAGAGCCAACTGTTGCATAATAGGACTACCTTCCAAGTCTTAGCAGGACCATTAGTTTTTAACCATTAAGTAGTTCAGAAATCGTCAAATTCAACTGCCTTTTGTAATCACCAAGCCCAAGCTCTTAGAGAAAGCTATCGCCCATTTTGCCCTAATCTTAGATGTTAGCTAATGGCTTTGCGTTTTTGTACTTCTAGGTTAGGAAACAAGAGTGATTTTCCTTTTAGCAAACCCTGTACCACCAACTTCTTTATATGTGTCTCTTGAGAGTACGGTATTTTACATGTTTTAGAGAAATATTGTGGTGGCAAAAATAGGCATTAAAAAAAAAGCGAGTGATTTCAACTTTTGAAATACTGCCAAAGTGAAATCTCTCCTGGATAGGCAGATGACAGTTTAGTACTTACAGGTCTTTAGATTCTGAGAACTGTCAGAAGTGAATTTAAGTGCTGGTGACTAGGCTGCCAAAAAAAACATGTGTAGCTCTAGTCTTATCATCACCTACCATCTTTAGACATTAAAATTTCCTTGTGTGTAAAACATAATGACAAATGGAAGAAAGCCTGCCAGTGCAGAGCCAGTCTCTTTCTGTGCTGGTGAACCGAGGAGAGGCAAAACCCTGAAATGTAAATTCCATGTGGATGCCCTCATTTCATATTTCATTTGAAAGTCTGTCAGTGAGCACACCGGAAGTATTATCAGGCTCTTTTGTCCTGCGTTCATTCCCTTGGTTCACGTTCCAGCTCAGGTGTGTTTTCCCCACTCTGGGATAGGCAGCATATTGTGTAGCCTGACACCGAAAAAAGTAGACACAGATTCGAAATGCAAACGCTGGTGGACATGCAACTCATTGTACTAAGGCACCAACCACCCTCCATCCGTTTTCTACCCGGAGGGGATGCAGGTTCAGCCTCTTCTGGGATATCTTCTTTTTCTTCTTTTGGGAGGTAAGGGGTGAGAGGTAGGCCATTTCCAAATGAGCACGGCTAATATGGTCATACAAGATAATAGCTTCCATCCACTTCTTGTTTATTCTGTGCAAGGCCATGTGCTTAAGCACTTATGCCCGTATTCTGTCTCTTAATTTCTTACAATGGTCCTAGGCATTCGTCATTTTTATCTCAATTTTACAAATCGAAAGGCTCCAGCTTTTCACAGAGTGGCTAAACGACTTTTCCAAGTTTAGCAAGTGGAGGAGGATCCAGGATTTGAATCAAAGTCTGTCTGAATCCGAACGACTTTTCTTTCTGTTACACCTCACACTTCACTCCTACTTTTCCGTACGGGTTTCTGTGTTGGTATGTATTGCTGAGTAATAAGTTACTTCGAAGTTTAGTGGCTTAAAACAATTTAAAACAATAAATATTTCTATCCTCTCCTTCAGTTTGTTTAAATCAGGATTCAGATAAGGTGAATACATTTTAATCAATAGATTTCCCCCTCAAATTTTTCCCATTGTTTAAAAAAGAAAAAAAATTAATGCAACGTAATGGTTAAGGGCCCCCGGTTCTCCTCTGATTTTCTGTAGTCTGTGCTTCAGTGACTGCATACCTGGGGTGTCATTTAACACATTTTATTGTCTTCTAAGTTTCCTGTGAAATGGTAGCTGACTCTAGAGGCTTGAACAAATTCCTGTTTAATTTTTTGGCAAGAATAGTTCATAGGTGGTGGTGGTGAAGTCCTCCATCAAAAGGACACGTATGCCTCGTCGCTAAAGCTAATTTTCTTAAGGCTCAGTACACCTTTACCAACCCATGCCGCTGCCTGCTTTCTCTCTTTGTCTGCCCACCCCCTTTCATTCATTTATTGTGTTACTCTCTGAGCACCCTTCTGGGTGGTCAACCCAGGAAGCCCCAGCCTGCTTCCAGACGGTTCTCCCAGGAGTTAGTGGTGGTGGTGGTCAGCCAGTGTGTCTCAAGTTGAATTATTTTGGGCATTACTGGAAAGTTCCAAACCAAAGCCTGTGGTAAGTCCCAACCAAACTGAGTTTTGAAGGATATTTTTGTTTAAACTGCAGTCCTGAAGAGCAGCCAGACTCCACACTGCCTGGCAGGCCGAGGCATCGTCAGAGTTTGAAGCGCTGGGACCCTTACTGATGGTTCCGACCCAATATTGGGGTTTTCTGTGGTGGGCTCTGAAATAATAGTACGTTGTTTGTGGTGCTTTTGCACATTTTCATCTGTAGTTTTATCTGCTTAGTTTAGTGAGATGCACCCGTTTTGATTTGGCCTGACAGAGTTCAACAGCTCCTAGAACTAGGAGCTTTATAAATCATGTTTTCTTTTTCAGATAACGTTTTATAGTTTGAATTCCATATATCCTTGGAATAATGGATACCTGGATTCCAATCTTGGAATTTTAAAAGTTGTTGGTGGCACATAATGTAGGAAATTCATACTTGGATCTCAGTTACCAGTCAGCTCTTATAATACTGATCAAGGGCTTGAGTCATCATGGAAGTTAATTGAAATTGATAGTAAGTTCATATTAACATAATACATGCAATTCTAAAGGTTTCTAGAACTTCCTTGTTGATCATGGATTTCTACTTTCTCTTCTCAACTTTCTGTTTCCAGCATAATTTAAAGAAATTAGGCTTTATTTCGCTTAAAAATAATATAGGATAGTGATGTTTGAAATAAAAGATTAAAAGAACAGTGTTCTAACCTCTCTTTACTTTTTAAACATTTGAAGGGAAAGAAATCTTTAACAAAGTTATTTATTTTCACTTTTTACTAAATTACTTTCAGAGCTTGAATCTACTTAATCCCAGATATAATATTCTTGGATTCTTATTCCAAATTTTGCAAATCCTTCTATGGAAGTAGGTTATAAATTATAAATAAATTCCAGTTTTTGAGGGATAAGTTACCCTGAAGTCCAATGTGTAAATTACAGTTTAATCTTTTTTTTTCTCCACTCAATTTTAAGAATGATGTCTTAGCCAACATATCTGCATTACTCTTTGCTCAACATGAGAAATCCATTTCTGGTTTGCCTAACAGAGGATCGTGTTGCTTTGCTTTGATCCTACAAAGCAAAGGATGAAAACTAAAAGAAAAGAAAAACAGAGAGGCAGATTTTAGCTATAAAAAACTCTTTAAATCTAGATCTTAATTGTGACTTTTTCAGGAAAACATTAAAGTTTACAAGTTATTTTTTTTCTCGTCCCATATATTTTTCCATCTTAAGTTATTGAAAAGTCATATTGCGAAACATTTACTATATCTAGAGACATCAGGGAAGAGCTCTTCCCTCACAAGCACATTTTTTGCCTTCTGACAATTAACTCTTTAGGTATCAACTCTTTTTAATATAATTCTTTAACTCGAAGTAGTGCAGTGTAGTGCAGAGGTCAGCAAACTTTTTTGGTAAAGGCCTAAAGAGGAAGTACTTTAGTCTTTTTAGGCCATAAGATCTCTGTTGCAACTACTCAACACTGCTTCTGTAGCATGAAAACTACATGGACGATTTAAATCCCAGCTCTACTGCTTCCTAGCTCTGTGGCCTTGGACAAACTCTTAGCATCTCTGGGCCTCACTTTCTGGATCTATGTAACGTAGATTATCATATACACCTTTCAGGGTTGTTGAGGAGAACAGCCATAATGCATGAAATAACCAGACACAGCTCAGGGCTCTGTACCTATGGCTGTTATTAATATGTATTTGTTTCTTATCTTGGCCCTAAAGTAATGTGAGAAAATTTTCAGAATACATATAGTGTGACAAAGTAGAAATAACATATCTACTTAAACAGGGAAAGGGGATAAAAGTAGACTAGTAATATGTGGTCTTAGAGAAAGAGTAGATCTCCTAAGGCTTTTACAATCATTAAACACTGGGCCTACGAGTGAGCTTTGAGATTCCTGGCAGTCAGGAGAAGAGGGGACATCAGCTTCATGCTGCTGTTGCCCACATACTATAAGCATGACAACAACCAAGCGGAAATGGTTGTCGCACTATAGTGATGCTCCATTGAGGGTCCCAGAGCACTTATTACTCTGCTGAGTAGTTTTCCTTCTGTTCTTTGTTATCAAAGCCATGGATGTGAGGGATACTTCACAGTTAGTTCTCTTTCAGAGTAAATGGCTAGACTGTTGGCTTTGCCATTGCTATACCTGTTTCTCTTAGCTTTGGGCAGCTTCTCCAGGTGATCAGAGTAGCCTTAAGAGCAACCTGTTTTGAATAAGTGAGAGACAGCAAGACATACGGTACATAATGAGCTTACATATTCTGGGATACCAAACTACTTCTTCTTCCTTGTTTTTTATTTTAAAAAAGTTTCCCTTCACCTCGTTATTTATTTAGTGCTTACAAAAGTGCCGGGAACTGGACTAGACATTGGGATTAAACCATTTGCCATTTGACCATCTTTCTGTGCCGTATCTCTCTTTTACAATAGTCATGAAGCTCAAGGACTTTTTGATAACTTTGCATGATGACAATCTTCAAAAATGTATCTTTGGTAGAGAAGAAAAATTATTAAGTTAATTAGGGGCCATTTTGCAATTAACTTTGTCAGAAAAAAATTTCAGTGAGCCTTTTTGCCGTCGTTGAAAGTCATCACTGCTAAGCTATACATCACAACGGTATTTGCAAAATAGAGTTTTGATTTTCCAACAGAATTCTACATTCAGCCATCACTATCACATTTCATAAAATCAAAGTGATGAATGTTAATTGAAGACACACCAAAAAAACTTCTCTTCCAGGAAGAATAAAAACCCAGCTTTGGAGAGTAAATATAATTACTTTGTGGCAGCTGCCTCCCACACTCACCGTCCCACCAATGCATGCATAAACCGATGTGATGTCTTCAACTTTAGCAAATAATTTTAATTTTATTGCTGGTCTTCAACAATGATCTCTTAAAGCACAGGACTAGAGCACAAGTCAGCAGAGTTGTTCTGAAAGAAGCAGATAAGCAAATATTTCTACAAATATCTATGTAAATATTTCGCCTTTGTGAGCCAGATATTCTTTCGGAGCCATTCAATGAGTATTGAGTGCACCTTGAGTGTTGAGAGAGACCATTGCAATGCAAAAGTAGTCTCTGATAAAGTGTAAATGACTGGACATGGCTGTGTTCCAATAAAACTTTATTTATAAAAACAGGAAGTGGGTTGGGTTTCGGATTTGGTCTGGTGGTTGTGGTTTGCTCATCTTGGACTAGAACTCTCTGTCCCTTGAAATGTAACTCATTTTAATAGCATCCTGTCTCGCTATGAGAAATGCACACCATTTTTCTTACAAAATGTATTATGCTAGGTCTGGTCAAGATAAATAAATAGATATAGCCAATGTTGTGTGTTGTGCGCAGGGTTAATTTTAATTCTCTGCAGAAAGTACTCTGATATTTAAAGGACGATAAAAGAGATAAGAGTTTGAGAGGAACAGCATGCTGTGGTGAGTTTTGGAACTACTGCCATATGGGAAATCAGGTGAACTACAACAATTGAGTGTTTAAATACTAAAGACACTGAAGCCCCAATTGAAGCTTGTAAGGCTATAATGATTGTGATGATAGTATTTCCTAAAATTGATCACCTATTTATTGATGTGTCATGCACAGCTAAGCTCTTATATGCCATCCCATTTTAACCTCATGAGGACTTAGAGGGTAGGTAAAAAATGTTAGAAGAATGGCAGGGTCTTATGGTTCAGCTACATTTCATAGATCAAGAAATCAAAGATTAAAGAGACTAAGGACCAGGACCAATGTCACGCTAGCTAGTTGGTAGTAAGGCTAGAACTTAGTCCAAAATCCACTCTCCCACTGAGCTCAGCTTAGACAGTAGCTTGGAGATTCAGAAAGACCTGTCTCATTTGGGAAATGCATCATGTGGGACACATTACCTCTGAAGGAGATTTGTCCCATTAATAGAATGGATGACAACTCCTGCCAACTGGGGCAATTATTAAGGTCATTTCAAGGTTGAAGGACATGCTTCTTGCAGCCAATGTTCTATCATCAAGAAGAAATTGTTTTCTGAAATATGTGGAAAGGAGGTTAAACAAACCCAATAGAAGAGAGGCTCATACCCTCAGTGAAGGTAGTCTGACCGTTTTCCACCAGATCTCTAGAAGGTGTCTCTCCACAGAGTCAGTTTAAGCAGAAATGGCAGCTATTTATTCTCATTTGCAGTCGTATTCATACATTTACTCCAAACGTCAGTGTTCATTTCCCTTTAGTTCCTAGTTGTCTTCATAACGATGCTGATCAGGTAGACAGGAGAAGACCAAAGGGTCATTCTGCTGTTGACACATCTGAACTGCCAGAGTGATTGCTCTCAAATGCAAACCCATCCCTGACACTGTCCTGTCAAAACACCCTTTGGTGATGTCTTGCAAAGGCTGTACTTGCTGGTGTGGCACACCCAGGCCTCTGGGGTCTGGCCCCTCCTCTACCTTCATTTGTGGCCGTGTCTTGCCAACTCTGTACATCTCTGTTCTGTCCCTCATAGGGCTGCTTACAAGTTCTGCCTCCTGACACTGGGCCTGTGCTCCTGACTTGGGCCCATGCCCCTCCTGCCTGTTCATCACCCACTCTGTGAATGACATTGTCACATCCTCTACAGAATCTTCCTCGTTCCCTCCTCTTACCTCCACACCATGGTTGAATTGACAAGTCACTTCTCAGAGCATCGACCACACACCCAATCATTTTGCTTGGAATACTTTGAGGATGCTTTTATCGATATTGATTTTTCTTTGTTAGACTGAGCCCCAGAGAAGCAGAAGCGTTGGCTAATTCATCTTTGTCTTAGCTTTGAATCTCTGTTCCACAACTTACTAAGATGGTGACCTTGGCAAATTACCTTACTCTCTCTGACCCTCAGTTTCTTCATCAGTAAAAGACGGAGATGATGGTCATGGCATTGTGGAGGGGTTGAGAGGATTGAATAAGATGAGGTTTACATAGCATAGTGCCTGATACTTAATAAACACTTAATAAATTTTAGCTTGTATCATTGTTATTTTCCTTATCATCATCCTTTGCAATTATTACATTTACTGCCTTATAGTAAGCTCAAGGAAGGGCATCGATGGATGGGAGGGAGGGAGAGAGGGAGGGAAGGAAGAAAGGAGGGACGAAGGAAGGGAGGGAAAGAAGAAAGAAAGGAAGAAAAGGAAGGAGGAAGGGGCAAAAATAGAAACACATAGTTCCATTTGCTTTGAACGAATTTTGCTTTCAAGGTACCAATTCTCAGCCATTCAAAGTTCTTGAATTAATACCTCCTTGGGTGGCATAGAGGTTATACATTTATAGATCTTGGGAAACAAATTTTAAAGTAATCATATGTAAAATCATTATTTTAGTCCAATAACATAAAAGTTCCCTTCTAGGAATCTATAAACACACTTATCTGTTAGGAGACGGGGCTTCCCTGGTGTGGCATGGACCGGACCGTGTGACCGCCAGCCTGGCATTGTTTGGCTTGGACAGGGACTGACACCTCTGAGCCCTGCCAAGCCTGTTCTTTGACCTGCCCTGAGACCACCTACACAGCCATTGACGCAGCAAGTCTGTGATGTGAGGGTTAATATTTGGTTACTCTGAGAGAACTCTCGGTTTATGTAAGACTTGGGAAAAGCATTTCAGTGTCTGTGGTTCAGAATTATATTTCCCAACTTGGCCCATGAATCCAGCTTGGTTTTTCTCCTTGTACCATCTAACCACCCCCATTGTCACGTCGGAATTCGACTTTTACATAATTGACATGTTGGGAAGTTTGTGCTTAAACCACAGTGAAATCACATTTTAATAACATGGGAACCATCTTTTTCCCCCAGTAAATGGTTGAGAAGCTAATTCTTGTCAGCCTAAAAACTTGAATATATGTTTGAAATAAATCAACGGTGCTACACTGTGGCAGCCTTCTGAAAATCCCCAAGGAATATTGTATTTTTGGTTGAATGGCTTGTCACTGCACGGTGTTTTTAATATCATGATCCCTTTCTTTTCTTCATTTTATAAGAGAACTCAATACCGTGTCATTCAGAAAAATAGAAACAGATCCTCTCAATTAGCGGCAAAGTTCTCTGGTTTGCCTTTTAAGCTTCCACTGCTGTTATAGTTCAGTCACCGACTCATAATCAAAAAGATATTTGAGCTGACATTATGCAATAATTGATAACCAAAATCAGAAAGAAGAAAGGCTTCTGTTTGTCTCAGAAGTGTAAGTAATGGGTAAGTTCACAAACCGTATAGCTTTGAGAAATGGATCTTGGCAGAATGTGTCTTGCCTAAAAGGACAGCAGTGCCTCAATTTCCCACGTCAGATTTCCCAACTCCCAAGACACTTATTTTGGGGAAAAATGGTTCTCAACTTGTCTGTGTCTTGGAATCATCTGGGGATTGTATAAATCACCGCTACCCCCAGCCATTCTGATTTCATTCTCCTGGGGTGTGCAGTAGACATTTGGACTTTTAAAAGCTATCCTAGGTGCTCTTCATGTGCTGCTGTTATCGGGCACTGGGCATAGCCCACCCAGAAACCGGGTCTCAAGTCCTTGTTATTCTCTGTCCATGTATCAGCTGATGGCCATCTCCGCTGTTTGTACTTTTTGGCCATTATGAATAATGCTGCTGCGAACACTCATGTACAGGTTTTTGTGTAGATATATATTGTCATTTTTCTCGAGTATATGCCTAGAAGTGGAATTGCTGAATCATATGGTAACTTGACATTTAACTTTTTGAGGAACCGCCAAACTCTTTCCCACAGCTGCTGTACCATTTTACATTCCCACCAGCAACACAGGAGAATCCGAGTTCCTTCACGTCCTTGCCAACACTTGTTATTGTCCGTGAACTGGTTATGTTACATATACTCTTTTGTATTCCAACATATGTATGTTTCTTCATACTAAGTATGCCATGGGCATTTTCCATGTTGTTAAATATATTTTTCTAATTTGAATTTTTAGGACTTTATAGTAATCCACTGCATATAGGTAAAATTATTTAACAAATCTTGAATCATTGCATGCTAGGTTCTAATTTTCTTGTTGTACTACGAATGTGTCCTGCACATACCTGGTTTTGGATCTCTTGTTTTTTAGGATCAGTTCCTATAAGAAGCATGTCTGGGTCAGTGCATATTAATATCTTTTAATATTGCTCATCTGTGAAACCAAATTACCCTCTAGAAAACGTACATGTAATTTTTTCTCATTCCCTTCATTAAAAACCAGGCAATACTATTCAGATCTGAAATGTGACTAGTAAAACTTGCATTTATTGAATTAAAGTCAAGTGTCGATGTCAACATGTAAGAGGTCTGTTTATTACTTATTGAAGTTATTTTTTTCCCATTGCTTTTTCATGTCTTCTGAGCCCATTGCAACTGTGCAGAGGAGAAACCACTTCCTGCCGAGGGGTGGAAGAGAAATCTGAGGTTTTCCTTCATTGGTGAGGAAGCGTGGGGGAGCTCAGTGGTGCCCAGTAGTGAGAAAGTAGGGCAGAGCACTGGACTGGGAGTCAGGAAGGACTGGCTGTCATTCAACTCTATCATTTAGCATCATTTCCTGGATCATCCCTTCTCTTAGATGGTGGTGCCCTAGACTCCCCATTGGGTCTTTTCAATAGTAGAACCTCAGCTCCAGCATGTGACTCTGCTGATTTTTCAGGAACTTTTTTCTGACTCAGCTCTGCTCTGACACATAGGGACTTGCAACCCTATTACAGGTAAAGCTTCACATTGATTTTGGACAAGTAGCTGGGATCTCTGAAGACCCTGATACCAAAATAGATTTCATTCTCAGGCTTCTCAGCCTTGTTTGACCCTCCAGTGTCTTGGACCAAGCAGATCTTTCTTCTTTCTTTCCCTTCTTGTGGGAGGGTTTTCCAAGCTTAGTGGAGTTTTGCATCAAGTACATTTCTGTTTTATTTGCAGCTCCTCCTCAACTGTACTGTAGGAAGGGTGGGTTTGCTATTCAGTACCTGCATGAGGAGGGAGCCAAGCATGGGTTCTCATCCTGCATGTCTTCTTAGGTGGTTTTTGGTGTGGTCACATTGGCCTAATTCTGTTTTGTTTTAAAAGGTTTAAGTGCCTTTATGATTTTTCAGGCAGATGTTAAGCCTATTTATTTTGGTATTATTTTGGTACTATGTATAAATAAGCTTATTTTACATAAGTTCTGTGACCACAAAAATGGTACATGCCTATTGCAGAACATTTGAAAAACTCTGGGAAAGCATAAATATGAAAATGGAAGTTGCCCATTTTTCTGGACCTCCATTAATTTGTTTTTGTTTCTTGAAATTTTTTTCACTGCATAGATTTTCAAATACACATAAGAAATAAAAGAGGTATACTAGAGCTTCCCATACCCTTCGCCCAACTTCCAAAATTATCAACATACAGTCAATTTTATTGAATCTGTAGCCCTTCTCTTGCTAGATTATTTTAAAAGCAAATTTAAGACATCATAAGCTCATCCATGTATACACTATATATCCCTCTATTAACATCACTGTTCATATTTCAGAATATCACCTTTGAAAAATATCTATTTCAAATATTTTTGAAAAAATTTTTCTAGTGATACGATTTTTTTCTAGGTTTCCCATAACCATTTAGTGAAGATGGTAAATTAGCAAAATGATACCATAAGGTTATGGAAAATACAGTGAATAATATGTCAACGAAACACATTTTAAGAAATTTCAACCTAATCTTTTGAAAAATGGCTAAAATTCAGATGTTGAAAAATAAATTCAACTTGACATGGTAAAATTCTAATAATAGGCTGAAGTCATGTCACAGACTAAAACCATGTAGCTTTGTGTAACCTATCAATTGTCCACAAAAAATGCAACCTTATTTCCTCTGAATTCACTACATCTTGCTTGAGTCTCAGTTTTCATTCATGGTGGAATTACAGAAATAATGTGGACAGGACATGGAGAGCCGTTACTACAGCTGCTCTAGGCAGCGGGGAAAGAGCCCATCTGGGGGCCACTTATCTCATTCTGAGAGTTACAGGGTAGGCTTCTCAGAACCCAGGGATGATTGTTTTTTAGTTGAGATATAATTTATACACTGAAAAAATAATCATTTTAAAGTATACAATTCGGTGTTTTTTAATGTATAGTTCACAGAGTTGTAGAACCATGACCCCTAATTCTAAAACATTTCTATCACTCCAAAAAGAAACCCCATGTCTGTACCCATTAGTAGGCATTCCCTAGCTTCCTCCCTATGCCCTCCAGTAATGTTTCTGTCTCTACTGATTTGCTTATTCTGGACATTTCCTATGAATGGAAGCATAGCATATGTCTTGTTTTGTGACTAGCTTCTTTCACTTAACATAATGTTTTTGAGGTCCATCCATACTGTAGCGTGTATCAGTACTTTATTGCTTTTTATGTCCAACTAATATCTCATTATATGGCTAGACCGCATTCTGATTATCCATTCATCGGTTGATGGACATTTGGGTTATTTTCCTCTTTTGGTTACTATAAATAATGCTGCTATGAACATTATTCTCATTGTTTTGTCCTCTTGGAAGACATGGTTATATTTAGGGGCTAACAGTGTTGGAAGGTAGATCGATTGGTGGGCATGGTGAAACATCTCTTTGGGGATCAGCATTCTTCTCAAGCTCAGCACAAAGACCCTTTCTGAGCCCTTCTTGAAGGAGTGTCCATTGGGACATGCCCAGTGATCCTCTAATCACAGAGGAAGCACCTGCCCTGGGGAGAACTTTTCACGTCTATGATCATAGCCAACAAGAAACCAAGATATTGAGTGACCCTTATTTGCTTTAAGAAGAGAGCATTAGCACAGAGTGACAGACGGAGTCCAACACGGGCTCAATTATTTTGTAAAGCCTTTTGTTTATGTGACCTCCCCTGACCCAGGAAATAACTCTGACCAATCAGGGCTGGCTCCCTTTGACACTGGGGTCTGGTTGCTTTATAGCTGATGACAGAGGGGCCACAGTGCTACCACATCTGAATTAATCCTCAGCTCCAGAGCTGTGTGCTGTTCTCTGGCGAGGTTGTATTTCTTCATTAGCTATTCCCAGGGTCCAGGGCGTCCCAGAGGATGTCAGAGTACATTAATTTTTATCATAACATGGACTCTTTCAGGTCTGAATGGCAGTGCACAGCTGTCAGGGGCTTTCTGAACTCTATCACAGCTCCATATATCTCTAGGCAAAAATAGGAAAGAGTCCTCATTGGCAAGGACATTTACAAAATGTATGAGATGTTTTATTGTTTGAGTGACTTGACCATACGCTTAGGCACATCCCCCAACTAATTTTTTGTTATTGTCCATGTAAGTTCACCTCTGCCACCGCACCTTAACTCCCTCCCTTCATTGTAACTGTATGAGGTATGTGCTAAATAAACTCTCTTTACATAATGGTAATGAAATCATCATCTGGTACTTACAGCTATTGTGTGTGTGTGTGTGTATATATATATATATATATATATATAATGAATGTTCCCATGATTCTTTCAGCAGAATTTTTGCATCCATGGTATTGCAGAAGTTCGTAAATAATGGCTTGTAATGCCTAATATTGCTTTGTGTTCACACATTAGTCTTTTAATTTGAAGGAATGCTAATGTGTTTCTGGAAAGGCTAGTTATTTCTTCATTGCCTTTATTTTCCCCACTTATCAATTGAGTAAAATGCTTGCAGGAATGCATTTTACTTAGAGAGGATGCCCAGGTAGCATCTTAATAGAAGAGCTGTCAACAAATGCTGGGAATCCCCTATGGGCCAGGCCCCGTGTTGGGCACTGAATGGAGTGGGCATAGGGACCCTCCACCAGGGAAATACTAGGACAAGAGGGAAGGCAACATTTTCAGTTGTAAGAGGAAATGTGTTCTTAGTTAGCACAGCCAAGTGATTTACTGCCAGCTCTAGTCCTTCACGCAAGTATTCCTGGATAGTTCCGATTTCGTAGTGAGGGATGTGTTTTGTAAGCCACGTGGACTGTTGGTTTACTTACCCCACTGCCGGGCAGCACTGTATGTGCTCTGTGAGCTGTAGTGCCGAGCTCCCCAAAGTTCCCGTATCACCATTTACCACCTAAGATGGACACAGCCAGTTATTCAATTTACTGTTAAAACCCCAAACCAGAGCAGCTACCCTACTTAGCAGATGCTTTTGCGAAGGATACTTTTTGAGAAGTCCAGAGGAGTTGGTTCCCAGTGCATTTTTAAAAATCCTGTACGGGTGGTTCTTCCATTGGACATAAATTAGGCAAGTGGCACATAAATGCCTGCAAGATGGACAATGGTGGCGAGAGAGAGTCTCTATGGGTTAAAAAAAAAAAAAAAAAAAAGGTACTGACGGTATGCCTACCATGCTGGAAAAAAACACATGACAGTGAACTTCAGAGCTATGAAAAGGATGCAGAGCGCTTTCACAGGCGATATTTAATTTTCAGGGAGTCAGCAATTCAGCAACTTGTGTTGCATGTGAGGCATGGTACTAGGCGTGACTGTCCGCCAGCGGTCTCAGGTCCGTTGCTGCGACTTACTGTCATTTGTGTAGGGGAAAAACTGGGGGTCATAGTGAAAAGCAGATTCTCTGTGCTGTAAATCATGCCAGCCCCAACCCTCCCCGTGGCCCGCTTCCTCCAGTCTTTCATTTACGTGAATAATATTCGCATTCTCTGAGTCCCCTTGTGGAGTTTATGAAACTCCCATTTGGCCTCCCAAGATTTCTTTCATCTCACAAGTGAATTTTCTTAGGACGCGACCACGATTCATTTGTCAGATGCACAAACGGGAGTTTGCCAAGAGAGCCTGTAGTTAATTTGCATTTTCTCAGTCATGGGAGCTACGTTCAAGGGAGGTGACTAGGTTCTATGTGCAGTGGAAGTTATTTAGTCTTACTCTCCCCACGCTCCTCTCCTTATTGCATTTATCATTGATAGCCCACTTTATTAAATATTCCCAGAACACGGGGCAATAAAGTACCAACTGCAAAGGGCAGGAGAAAAATGAAAACGGCCTGGAACTGTAACACCCAAGAGTCGGACCTGCGTTTGAGATACCGTGTCAATTGGATTAGGTGCCACTGGTGGCGTAATTATCAAATTGATGCATTTTTTTCCTAGAAAGCCCTTTTGGAAGAAGAGGATGTGGGTGTATTCCTGTTACACGCTTGCCCCCATTTAGAATCAATAAGGTTGTGCTTTTGCTGCTGGGACTGCCTATGATGGGATGGGAAAAATATAATCAAGATAATGGACATGAAGCAAAAATTTAAGGAAGTAACAAAAACAAGAGTGTTTCCATTTTATGTTAAGTGTATATACTAATGTTCTGGAATTCACTATAAGAAGTTGCAAATGGTGCATGAAATGAAAAATTCTTGGTGGTCTCCAGGGGATACAGCCAGTGTTCTACTCTATTCCCAATGATTGCTTCAGATTATTTTCTCTATTCCAACTTAAAAAAAAAAAAAAAAAAAGTGTGGCTAGGTTATCTTGACAGCTGAATACACTCTGGGTTAATTATTATTTTAATACTTGATGGTGTTGCTCATATTCTCGGAATAGATGGGTCCTTTACAGTTTAGAAACACAGCTGGATGGTCACTGACCACCTAAGCTGGTGTTGATTTTACATGTTCATATTTCTCTTCTGTTACTTGCTCTATTTCCTTGCATATTTATTCAGAATTTTATCTCCCAGAGAGATTGTGTAATAGCATGGGAAACAACATATAGGTATTTCATAAAGGTAGGAGACAATTCTATACATATTTTTATCTCTGAATTCCTGATGGATATCATGTCCTCAAAGGACAGCTCAAGATCTAGGAAACAAGCAGCTGAGAGAAACAGAATGGCTTCTTTTAGGTACCATCTCTGCCATGGCCATTGCTAGGAACTCCCTTTTTTTCTCTCTAATTCTCACAACTATTAAACAAGGAGGGTATTATCATTTTCTTTTTATCACTATTATCATTGTGAGTTTGAGAGGCTAATTACATATTGTTTTCTGATATATGGCAGTCAGCGAGCATTTTTGAAAAGTTTTCCTATATACCACGTAAAATCCTCTTGAGTTTTACCAGTGGCATGCACCCTGCATTTTGGGCAGTTGCGGTCTTGGATTGCTGGAGTGTAGACAGCCTGCAATGGGGGTGAAGTCGCTGTAGAAGAGAATTGCTATGTTCAGTTTTATGCTTCCATCCATGAGTTCACCATAAACCTGCCCTAGTTATTGAAGCAGAATCCACCTGGAATTCTATAATATTTTTTCCCCTTCCTTTTCTGGGAGAAAAAGACAGCTGAACACCAGGTAAGACTGAAAAACATTTGCTTTTGGGACTTGGGGTCCTTAGGCCCTTTTTATTGATTTCAGAGTATTTCTAAAGAGTATGAATTCTTGTGACTTGCTTGAGAAATGCCCCAGATGCTGTGACATTCTGTTCCTGGGAGGCATTGAAAAGTATTTCCCTTCGCGTAACATTCCACTTAGCTCATTCTTTTGCTGTGTCTGAAATGGAATCCCCAAGGGCCACAACTGGGTTTAACATTTCTTGGGGTGTTTATTTAACCTGTAGAAGTCTGCATCTTTTTTTTTTTTTTTTTGCTGGGGGCGAGGGGGGAGCATGTTACAATTTGATATACAAATCTTCACTGTAACTCAACTGATGGTTGCTACTGTTACTCACAGAATCTTTTAAAGCACACTTCTGAGTTCCCAGGTTTGAAATTATGTATCTGATTCTTGGGTTCCTTGAGTTATTGTGGGCTGCTCTTATCGCCAAAACATAAATAAGTCTGTCTTTATTGATCAAGTAGGACCAAATCAACTTTTTCCCTCCTCCTTATGTCCCTTTTTTTTAGGAAATAGTGTATTGTAAAACATGGCTGTGTGATGGCCTGTAGACCACCGGTCATTGGGAAAATAGCATTGACTCAGATGTATCCATTCAGGTGTGTGCAAAAGGCTAACATCTTCCTACATGTAGAACCTTGGGCAAACAAAAACTTCTGTCCTCGTGGCCATGGATTGTTGTGTACCGGCAGAGATAACGTTTGTACATGTCGCAGCGATAGAAAGTGTTAAATGATGTAGGAATGGACACACCCCAGACAGAACTGGAGGTGCTGCACCTCTGAAGCTCATGTTCAGTAAACACACGGGGCGTGCTGGGGTTGGGTTGTTGCCAGTTAGTGATCGGCATTCAGAATATGGCAAGGGGTGCTTTTAGAGGATACTAATGGGACCCTGGCGTCCCCACCCGTTGGGGTGGTATCACTGCTAGCCCGGTGCCTTGGTGGGGACTAGGTCAGGGAACCTGGGAAGCAGCTGCGTCCCCGGTCGCATGCAGCTGTCACTGGCAGTGAGTCAGCTCATCGTGTGTCCTCTGGTGGTATCTGCTTCGTGTCAGCCGCAGTCATCAACCTTGTAAAAGATCTGGGGAAAGAGTTTAGGAACTTCCAATGAGGGAGATGGTGCTGAATTTTCAGATGAGGAGCAAGGATTCTTAGAGGAAGGAAGTGTCTTCTCAGTAGCCCTTTGGGAGATGGAGAGCGTGCTGGGACAGAGTGAGGGATCCTGGTAGGTCCATTGAAGTGGAAAACTTACAGAAGACAAGAAAGCACTGCATCCGTGTCTGAGCAGGGATCAGAAAGAAGTGCGATAAAAATGTCCTGAATGTCTCTACTGTCCAGAAAGCCCCACTCATATCATCACTGTGGGTGAGTGTTCTCCTGTTATGGTTTCTTATTGTCACACTCCAGCACTGCCGCTTGCTGCTGCACAGGGTGTGCACTGAACAACTCGGGGGACACCGTTCAGACAGACCCGTGTCTGTGTTCAGCCTCTAGGCCCACCGTAGCATGCCTTCCTGTTCTCTGGTATTTCATGGAGAAGAAAAGATGTCATGGCAAACAGTCCTGCGCTTGAATTCTGGCTCCTCCCATTGCTGGCGAAACATTCCTGAAGCTTAATTTTCTCTTCTGTACCATGGTGATGACGTGGCCTACCTTCTGGGTTGCTATGATGATTAAAATAGAATATTGACGTACCAAGAGCTATCAACAATGTATCCTCAGATGGAAATCAGGTGAAAGCCCCAAGCAAGGAAAAAGCAGAGGCCTTTCTCACTTCGTCTTTTCAAGTTCCGTGTGATCAAATGAACAGGCATTTGTTGAATACTCTCTATGTCCCAAGTCTCACGGTCAGTTTTATGAGTATATGACAACAAACCGTGGGACTCCACCTCTTCTGTTACAACACTTATAAGTAGGTCGTGAAACTATATGAGAAAGTGTCTTTTGATTGATCAGAAAACTCAGGGAGTCTTTTCTACCTATTGTCAGCAATTGCCCAAAGAATTACATAGAAACTAAATGTTTTTACAAATTGAGGTGAGGAGCCATTTTTTTGGTCATTGGGGAGGTCCAGGGAGGGTCCCCAGGAAATGTGGGATTTGGGGTGGCTCTTGGAAGGACTGAGCACAGCCAGCATGAGTCCTGGAGACATGGTGAAATGTCCTATAATCTCTACAAGGTTGTTTACCTGTTCTCTCTGTAAGTAGATTTAAAAATTTTTTCTTTTCAGTTGTTTTCCTAGAACTCAGAGCAAGGCACATCGTAAATAAGTCCATGCATATTTCTTTTTGTTTAATTAAAGTTTATTGGGGTGACAGTTGTTAATAAAGTTACATAGATTTCAAGTATACAATTCTGTAATACATCATCTATATATCACATTGTGTGCGCTCACCACCCAGAGTCAGTTCTCTTTCCACCACCTTATATTGGATCCACTTTTACCCTCATCTACCACTCCTCTCCCCTCTTACCCTCTGGTAACCACTGAACTATTGTCTGTGTCTATGAGTTTTTGTTTCTTCATTTGTATGTTTTGTTCTTTTCATGTTTTCGGTTTTATATACCACATATCAGTGAAATCATATGGTTCTCTGCTTTTTCTGTCTGACTTATTTTGCTCAGCATAATCCATGCATATTTTACTTGACTTCAGTTAGATCCAGCAGTTTTGTATGAATCACATGTCTCTGTGAGTCACCCCAGAAGTGTGGAGATGAATGAGGTCCAGTTACTGTAATCCCACTGGGTGTAGTTGGTACACAGATACACAAATGACTCATCCTGGGGATGTGATCAGGACCATTAGAGACACACAAAGCACTATTGTTTTTCTCCGTTTTAAAATTAAGTTTCATTGTAAATATAGTAAAACTCACCCCTTTTATTGGATAGTTCTGTGAGTTGTGACAAACACATAGTCATGGAATCAACACACATATAGTTCCATCACCCCAAATTTCACCTGCACCCTTTTGTAGTAACTCCTGCCTCTCACCCAGCCCATGGAAACCATTGGTTTTTTTCTGTCCCCAGAGTTTCTCCTTTTCTAGAATGTTGTATAAATGGAAGTATTCTGTATGTAGCTGTTTGAATTTGGCTTATTTCACATAGCATGGTGCATTTATTGGTTATCTGTTGCTCTTACCTTATCCCCCAAACTTAGTGACTTAAAACAACGAACATTTATTACCTCATTCTATTAGTTTCTCTTGCTCTTGTAATAAATTGCCACACGTGTTGGCTTACAACACATATGGAAGGTAGGGATATGTTCTCTGACCAGCTTTTATTATACAACATAATAAAAGGTATAATCATATGATACATAAATCTGCTAATTGGATAGGTAGAAATGATCTTATTTAAATTTTGCCAGAAATGGAGTTTAACATCATTACATCTTATACTGGTTATCTGTAATCTAGTTTATAAATTTAAAAAAAAAAATCTTTGTCAATATTTCTGTTGTACTCATAGAATGTTTTTAACTTGGCCCCAGTATTCATGGTGGGCCAAGCAAGGGAGAAAGCAGAGGCGGTCAGGCCAGGTGTGGGCTATCACAGTGACCAAAGCTAACAACACCAGAACCAGAAACATGGAGTCACAGAGGCTGTCTTAGCTTGAGTTCCCTAGTGATCGGTCCAGCCCGGGATGGGGATGCTAGCTCAGATGATTTGTGGGGGCAGTGTTCTCCAAGGAAGAAAGAGGGAAATAGGTGGTAGTCAATTAGAAACTAGTTTCAGCCAGATCCCACAGGGAGCTCTGGAGAAAGAATTACACCATAGAGTTGGTCCTCTTTTTTCGAAGAGCACCTGGGTGAGGGCCATGACTTTCCAGATATGATGACGCCCAACAGTCCAGGAAAATTTTCTGGAGAAGTCTCACCGCAGTTGGAAATGGGTACACTGGCCCTGTAAGTCAGAACGAGACAGAACATCATGACACCCACTCCACTGGAAAGGTAAGGGACTGACAAAATATTAGGAGTCCGTGGAAGGTCTAGAGATATTGGGGTTGGTTAGTCATGGGGACTATGGGAGAAGATGGGATAGCAGATGTTTCCTAAATTATATATATACACACACACACACACACACCTATATCTATATATATCTATATCTCAGGTGACTGGTTAGAGAGTATCACCCATTGCAGAAATAAGGGTATCAGGAAGGGTGTAAGGCTTAAGGAGAAAATGGAGAGTTTAGGTTTGGGGTGGGTAGGAGTGAGATTCCAGAACTCAGGAGCAATATAGGGGCTGTAGCTGTGGGTGTGAGGTTCGCCCTGATAGAGGTATAGTTTAGAGTCTCTGGCTGGATGAAATTGCTATAGGGAAGAGTTTGGAGACTGAATCAAAGGAGGCTGAAAATGGAACTCTGGGTAGAAGAGGAAGGGCTGGAGGAGACAGAAGGTGAGACAGTGGGGGCATTAGGAGGAGGTCTAAGAGTAGAGTGTATCATAGGAGCTGAGATAGGAAAGAGACCCAGGAATCAGGGAGGAGCAGGGTCCATTGCAACAGAGAAATCTAGGCTCAACAGAAGGGAGGTTGTTGGATTTAGTGGTGGGGAAAGCCGGTGTTCTGCAAGAAGTTCCGAGAAATTCTGAATGGTGATAGGACAGAATTCATTTGGCTTGGTGATAAGATGCGAGTTTGGACAAGGAAAGAGATTGCAAACAGGGGTGAATATTTCAAAGTGAGAGATCATAAATGGGAAAAGAGAGGCTATTGCAACTTGAAAGAGCCCCAATGTCAAGCACACATCTTTCTCTTTCCTGCCCTCTTTCTCCTGTCTGTCTTCCTTTCTCCCTCTTCCTTTTCTCCACTTTCTTTCCTGATTTTCTCCTAACTGATGGTCAGAAGAACCTGATTAGTCTGATAGACAGCAAGCGTACACCAGTGGAAAGGGAGAGACTGAAGAGAAAGAGAGGGGATGGTGAATGGATGGGGCTCTTGAGGGGTTGTACACTTGAAATGAATATAATGTTAAATGTCGATTATACCGAATTTAAAAACAATGAGAGGAAGCAGGAAGAAAAAAATTTAGAGATAAGCTGTCTCAACGCCAGTAAGTGACAGCCTTTGGAATAGCACCCTCTTCTATATATTATCACCATTCAGTGCGCTTTTCTCTGTCATGTACGGAGTCTGACTACAAAGCTTGGCAGTTGTCACTTCTATTGATGACAAGCAGCACTCCCTACCGGTAAATCACTGGAACTCCGCCCTTCGTACCACAGAGCAGTTGTTCTCTGGCACAAAGGAATGTGTTGTCTCTAGAGGATGGAATTGGTACATTGCAAACATCATTCTCAGTAGATTCAGAGAATGCCCGGGGTCCACTCAGCAGAGAGGTAGGGGGTGCGTTTTCTGTGGGTAGAGTAGAACCACGGAGAACACACACACACACACACACACACACACACACACACACACTATTGGAATCTCCATTTTTACACACACAAGATAACTTTTCCTTTCCTCACTCACCCCTCACAGACCAGAATCCACCAAAGACGAGAAAAACTTAGTCCCTGAAAGCGCCCAGGAACAGCATCAATTTGGGAATCAGAATGATACTATTTTTGTTTCCACTCCCTCTTTATAGTTTGAACTTTCCTTTTGATATTTTGTAAATATTCATCATCTCAGAGCCTTTTCAATTGCAATGGCTTTTAGTCAAAACTGCGCAAAATGTGCCATTTGAATAATAAAAACCTCATTAAAGCCAGGGGAACGGACTTCTTTTCCTTTTGTACAAGCCAATTAAGTGTCTTTATAATTAAAAAAAAAAAGTCTAGCACTTTATAGTTTCATATTCCATAAGCCTGTTTTTAATTAATGGAGGTGACAAGTTTTAGGTACAGGGTACGTGTTTTCCCTCTGGTGTTATGCAATTATCGTTAATGAAGGGTATTACAATTTGGTGCAACAGGAAAGAGTTTCCTAGGTCCTCTGTGGGTTCTTGCCTCCAGGCTGAAGTCTTTGGGAAGCAAGTTTCCTTGCTTGATACAGTTTGCATTTCCTTGAGACAATGTGCAGGCAAGTATAAAGGTAACTGCAGGAGGTGTTGTTATCAAGAGGTTATGGTGTCAAAATTCCAAATGCCCAGGCCTGTCTTAAAGACAGGCAAATACTGAAAAAAATCAGCTTTGAAGAATTTGATTTTCTCTTGTGGATAAAGGGAAGGGTATAGCGATAAAGAAGTAATAATGATTTAACCCGGCAGGCCCCTCTCTCAAGATACTGGGGCTTTGCTCATCATTTTTCTGTTGTTGGAGTTTAAGTTGCTTCTGGTTCATGTACAATTTAATAATTCTAGCTCACTTATATAGATAATTATTACTCATTCTTATGCATAAACTTTTATATAAATTTTGAGTATTTCTTTAGGAAAGAATCTGGGAAACTTGTGTTAGTTTCCTAGAGCTGCTGTAACAAATTACCACAAATTTGGTGACTTGATACAAGAGAATTTCGTTTATCACCGTTCTGGAGGCCAGAAGTTCCAAATCAAGGTGTCATCAGGGTTGGTTCCTTCTTGAGGCTCTGAGGGAGAGTCCATTCAGTGCCTTTCTGCTAGCTTCTGGTGCGGGGGGCATCCCTGGGCTTGTAGATGTGACACTCCAGTCCCTACCTTGGCCTTCAAAGCTCCTTCTCTGTGTCTTCTGCCCCTCTCTTCTTTTGTAAGGACACTTGTCATTGGTTAGTTCCACCTTAATCCAGGATAATATCATCTCAATATCTGAATTTAATTACATTTGCAAAGACCCCTTTTCCAAATAAGGTCACATTCACAGGTTCCCAGTGGACCTATCTTTTAGGCTCCACCATTTAACCCCCTATGAAGCAGTGACACATCAAGGGCATGAGAGGGGGCTGGGGGAGTGGTTTACTCCATGTGTAGGCAGAATAGGGGAGCATTGTTTGCAGAGAATTCAAAACCAATAATAAAACGGACTAAAGTTTGCTTTGCATTTTATTATCATCATGCAGTGGCAGTTCTAAACATTATCAATGATACAGTATTTCTCCCTCGAGAGTGCTCCCTCAGCACTGCCCCTCTCTGCTGGGAAACAGGATTACTGGATGAAATAATGTGGGTTTTTCTAATTCTATGGTACATATTTTCCACTTAAGATCCAGGGTGCAAGAATATACTCACCAGCTTTATACGAGATAATAAAAATATAATAATAATAAAAGCAAATTTGCCAATTTAATAGGTAGAAAACACCTTATTTAAAGTGTTGCTACCGTGTTTCCCTGAAAATAAGACCAGGTCTTATACTGTGTTTCCCTGAAAATAAGACTGGGTCTTATATTAATTTTTGCTCCAAAAGAGGCATTAGGGCATATTTTCAGGGGATGTCTTTTTTTTTTCATGTACAACAATCTACGTTTATTCAAATATAGTCATGTCATCTTCTGGAACATCGTCATAATGTATTAAATGCATCTGTCTGACTGACGATCTTAACTAGGTCTTATTTTCGGGGAAACATGGTACTAGTAGAGTCCAACATGTTCTTCAGTCTGCACTGGTTATTTTGTAATGTAGTTTTATAAAGTTTTAAGATATCTTTGTCAATATTTTTGTTAGACTCAGAAAAAGTTTTTCTTATTGCTTTGTAAACACTCTTTATATAGTGAAAATATGGGTCCTTTTTAGCAGTGCACGTATTTGCCATTGTTTCTTTTTACTTTCTCTACCTAACAGATTATTTCAATTTTTAGACAGACTGCTCTTGATGCTTCTTTTATTGAATGCCAGTGTTTATTTTTCAGACACTCATGACTCTTCCGCTACAGGCTACAGTCTTCCATGAGGATGGGACATAATCAAATTGTTGCAAAAAGTAATAGCTCTATGAAAAGTGTCTATGAAAAGAACATTGGATTAAAAAATAAATAGAAGTATAGGAACTATTCCATTTCCTCGGTCACATAGGAAATATAAGGCATTGGCATGGAAGCTGAGCTGTAAGAGGAAAGAGTACCATCAATTTCCAGCCCCCTATTTTGTAGGCAGAAGTCAGAAACTCAAAGACCTCGGTGATTTGTCTGAAATGGACAAAACGCAGATCTTTGAACTTTTAATCCAGTGTTCCTATAAAACTCTACCCTGGTCTCTTTTTCCATTGTTGTATTTGTTAGGTACATTCCCAAAATGCTGTTTTTCTATAAAGCATTCATTTGGTTGCATTTTTCCTTAATATAAAGACACCATATATGAATTATGGGGAAAAAATGAAGAAAATACAAGTGAACTCAGAAAGAAAACCATTTAAGGCACATTGGGTTCCACCCACCCCAAGGAAGAACTAATGTTAACATTTTTGTGTATCCTTCATTACTGTGTGTGTGTCTATCTGTGTGTGTAAGATCATACGGTAGTATATATTATGTTTTTTTACCATGAATATTTTACAAGGTCAATAGGTTTGTTTATTTCTTATCGTTTTAATGGCTGCATAATATTCTATGATATACATATATTCAACTTCATTTAATGATGTCCCCATTGTATATTTAGCTTAACTCTAATTTGTTGCTTTTATGTTGAAATTACAAACACTAGATAGGCTTGAATACATATCTTTATATACTTCTCATTAGTACCTTAGGATGATTTCCCACAAGTACAATTTCTTTATGAGGATTTAGGATTTTGATGCACAGGGAAGGCTTGCTTTTTTTTTTTTTTTTTAAATTTTATTATGAAACAAATACATACCAAAGAAAATGGTATAACAGGCCTCCACTTACCTATTCCTGAAGCTCATTTCTAACATGTAGATTTAATCTAACCTCTAGAAGGAACATATCTAAGCAATATGTGCCCGTCTCTTTAGACAGAGCATTTCCCCTTTGGTGTGTTTACTTAACACCAATTCAGGGCTGGTTCCTGTATCCACCTTTTCCCATCGTATGTTCTCCTTGGTTTCTTATATTTACTTGAAGGGCTATTTTGATTTCATAGGTGAAGAAGCTGAGAATTGGATGAATTAAGAAGCATAGATTCAATTAGGTGGTAGAACCTAGGTTTCTGCCAGGGCGACCATCACATCCCGGTTTGCCTGGAATGATCCTGGTTTCAGCACTGAAAGGCCTGCATCCCAGCAACGTCCTCCCCAGCCTCCAATTCATAGCCCAAGCCCTTCCTCCAGCATGGTTTAAGGTTTGGCATCCTAAGGTATCTCCTTTCCAAGGGACTGGAATCTTGAAGATAGTGAAGAATTGCCTCTTCCTGAGGGAGCATGAGTGATCCTTGATTTTAGAGTGTTGATGTCTACACAACGTGGGGTGTTTTGTTTTTCAGGTCTTTGCATGTGCTCGTGTGCAATGCAGCGGCTTTTGCTCTCCCCTGGACTCTCACAAAAGATGGCCTGGAGACCACGTTCCAGGTGAATCATCTGGGGCACTTCTACCTTGTCCAGCTCCTTCAGGATGTCCTGTGCCGCTCAGCCCCTGCCCGAGTCGTCGTCGTGTCGTCGGAGTCCCATAGGTGGGTTCGAATTTGATGTTTGGTTCACTTGTCCCTTGCATTGCATCAGCTAATATCCCTCCAAGGTTGTCTTTCTCAAAATAATTCTCATTAGTCTTACTCTGAAAAGTGTGGGTATATTCAACCTGGCTTACTTAATTTTTTGAGGTCTGTTTTGTACGTGTGTGTGTGATTGCGGGGGATGACTTGGGGGTTTTGTCTAGAGCAATGCAGATTGTTTTTACAACTGTACTTCAAGCCCCTCATTGATTTTGCTTTGAGATGGAATAATAATTGATTAAATCTGAATGCCTGACCTTTATTGATTTGTCATTCAACAACTTCAACATTTCACCAAGAAGAATGTGCAGTTATTCTAGCAGGAGAAACAATGCAATTAAAGACTGCGAGATGAAATCCAATTGTTTTATAATGAGAAATTAGGGAATTCAATGCAGACATTAGCTGTGTAATTGTAGAAAGGGAAGTACTGTAGTTTGAACATATTAGAAATCTGGCCATGCCTCTTTTGGTTAAAATTTCAATTAAAACATCAGATGGCACTTCTTTTTCTATTACCATTAGGAGAATATTCAATTGACTAAAAAGACATTTGAAAATTTCATCGTATTTTCAGCATATTTGCTTCTAGAGTTGGATAAACAACTATTTGTTTAAAGAGAAGTACTCAGGAAAGACAAAGGACTTTCTGGGTGAGGCCAGATTTAATGCATGTTAGGGAGATTTTCTTGGTGTGGTTGGGAGCTTTCACTCTTAGGCAAAGTGACTGGGAAAAATAATGTGCAAGTGCCTATTTTTCCCCCTTCTTCTCTGCCTTAAGTCCTGAAATGTTTTAGTGACCCAGAATGAAGCTTATTTTTTTAATCATGCTTCCATAAAATGTAACCCCTGGGACTTGGAAGAGAGAGACCAGCCAAGGGTTAGTCTGAACCCTTTATCACTTCCAAACACAGGGGCTTATGGTATAAGTGACATACTGCAGATAGGCTGCCTTTTCCCATTTTAAATTTATGATGGCTGAAATGAAAGGAAAATGCCAGTAATAATCCTCCCCTGTGTTAAAAGACATGAAACATCTAGTAATTAGGTGGTAACAAAATCTGGACATCCTTATCTTTGCAAATCATACCGGCTTTGTGAAAGAAAGTGGAGTGGCCCTGCTAAGGAGTAACGGAGGCTACTGAGGAGGCAGGGGCTCTGGAAATAAATCTGCCAGCCCCAATCCTTTGCCAGATGTGGAGGGCACCACGGGATATGTTTAAATGAGCTGGTATTTAATGGGAGATTGTGTTGAATTGTCAGCCGCTCTCTTCCCTTTGTAAATCGGTATCTCAAAATGGTATTTCATGTGACGTCTTTGTTCTCCCCTTAACTGCAGTGTAATTCATGCCTACCTTGGAGATTTGAATCTTAATTTCATTTAAAAGATGAATTGGAAAGAAGGGCCTTGGTCTCCTGAATTAGATCCATTTTAGTTTATAGACAAGATCTTCCTGAAATGTGTTGCGAGGCTCGCCCCTATCCATCTGGTGGTGGGCACTGGTGTTCTGCCCTCAGATTATCCTTTGCACATATTAAAGGGTATTTCTACAAAACGTGAATTCTCCCATGCTGGTTTGTTGATTGCGCTTTTGCCGCCTCCCACCGCCCCCGAGAGCCAGTGTGAACACCGGGTGTGCAGTACTGAGAACACACTCACTTACCGCTCACGGACCCAGAGCCCTAACCCGTGCTGTAAAATGGAAATGTTGATATCTAATTACCTCCATAAACCTTGGCAGAATCTCTTCGTTGGAGTCAAGACCCCCTGTTAGGGGAAAAATAAAGTCCAATGTTTGCAGAAAATATTATACCAGACTGCCCCAAGGCAAAATATTTATTAGCCTCCCCGTGTCTTCACTGTGTTTTAGTTACTTATCTGGAGCCTGAGCAAGTGAATTGAGTTTCTGCACACCTAAAACACATCATATTAAAATGAGAACTTGACGTCCTTGCTGTGAAAAATTTTCACATAACAATTTTCACAAAAATAACAATTAAAATAGAATGAAAAGAGTAGAGCGCTGGCTGAACCACTCTAAACGGCCACAGCCGTGTTGAGTGCCAAGTTGCCACACACACACACACACACACAGAGCTTCTGATGCAAATTCAGTCCTATTCTTTGAACATACTAGCTTTTGTCTACATAGAATCCAGCTAATTAGTTTAGGTTGGTACTTGAAAAATCCTCAGTTTAAAAAAATAATAAAGGAGCAGTATATATAGAAATATACAAGCTAGAGGTCCCCTCAAGCAGCAAATGTTAATGTCCAGAGAGCAAATGTGAACATGTTAGTGTACTGGTAGGAGGATCGTTCTATTAAGACATGATTGTTTGGCTTTGTCAGTTATTCAACTTAAAAATAGAGCAGGCAGCCTTTGAAGAGTTGTTTTACTGCCTCTTGAGCTGAGAGGTGAATAGGGTTCCTTTTCAGGAAGCCTGCCCTGGCTCAGAGGAATCAGAAAGCTTGCCCACCCTTCCTGTTTCCTGCAGGACTGTCAATACAAGCTAATCAGATCTTAAAAATGGGTTTGCTGCCCAGGAGGTCAGCAGGGCAGGAAATCAGGGGTCCACATAAGCTGGGGGCCTGATATTTAGCAGCTGTGCTTCCACCTCAAAATCTTCATTCAGCCTGGTTCCATCTAATTTCTCATCATGGTGTGTGTGTGTGTGTGTGTGTGTGTGTGTGTGTGTGTGTGTGCCTTGTTTCTAGATTGGGGGCTACAAAAGAAAGACTTCTCTCTCTTCGTAGGAGTTTAATCAACCCAGTATTTCCCAGTCATGAGATTCTTCTGCATTGTCCTTAAAAGCCAAAGGAGAGAACTTATTCTAAACGTTAGAGAGTGCCACATGCAAAGTGCCACATTCCTCATTCTCTAATGAAGAATGTAGACGATCTGAACCTACTGGTAAAATTCGCCTTTCGAGCAAGGCTTGAAACAAAGTTTTTTTGTAATAAGGGAGACTTAACCCTTAGTTTAGAATTCCAAACCCATGATCAAACCTCAGTTCTCTCAGTTTGTACTTAGTGTGCACTATGTGTTAGGCATTGAACTAGGCAACACGCACAGGGCGCACTATCCACCTTCTAAGAATTCACAGTCTGGCATTGGAACCAGATGAACAAATGCCTTGCCGTCTGGTCTGGTAAAGACAGAAGTGCAATGTGCAGACAAAATGCAAAGCTGGCGTGATTTGCTTTGTTGCTGGTGTTGGAGGGGTGGCAGGGTTATTGAATACTAGGCCTATCATGGACTGGGTCGTGGAGACTGGACACTTAATTTCCCTGGAAACATGCATTTCAACCTGCGTTGCATGGCTTTTTTCAATCTGTCTTCCTCTGCCATCAATGTGAGAACCAGCAGTGGAAGAGTTAGGGAGTGAGAGCTTCGAAGGAAGAAGTGGCCCCTGAAGTGGGATAAACAAATATGCCAAGCAGGGTTTCCAGCAACAGGTGAGGAAAAGAAAAGTAGAGCACAAGAGTGAAGGAGGTTATATTTATCCCCTAGTTTTTAGATATTGTCTAAATCCCTGATGAGCTTTCATACTCAGAGTAGGTAGCATTGCTAAGACGTGGCCCTTGTCTCAGATCATTGGGTTCTCAACTCAACAGTTCCTTTCTGTAACCACTTGTCTGTAACACCTTATTACTATGTAGTTCAGAAATAATATGCCTTCCCTGCATAAATATATCTTAATTCAACATGCTAGCTTACTATAATATAAAGAAAAAAATAAATGGGAAGCAAAGTCACATATGTAAATCAACATGTAAATGCTTGGGCAGGGCTCCAGGAAAGGTAAGTAATCAGATACGTGTGTCCTTGCATAAATCGCCGGGAGTAGGGTGTTCACAAATGCAGACTGTTGGCTGGCCTGTGGCCTTACAGACTCCACTACCACCAGCACCAAGTCAGGCCTCAGCCCCTCCCCCGCAAAAAAACTGTCACAAACTCTGGAAGTGCTTTCATTCCTCATTTACATGATTGTTGCACTGCGTTTCTGGGAATTAAATGGGTGTTAAAACTGTGCATATATGTAAAAAACAGTTAGGCTCTAGGCTCAGATAATTGCACACAGGTTCTTCACCTAAATGAATGTCCATTGCGGAAGACCTCACTGAGCAAGACCCCACCTGCCTTGCAGGACATATAGCATCTCCAGCCCCCACCGGCAATCCTTGTGACAACCAGGAAAAGGCTCCCATAAATTTTCAAATTTCCTACTAAGTTCCACTGCCTTAGACAATTAAGCTTAGAAGTCTGGGCTCTTCCTGTGGTTTGGGGACTTGGAAACAGGCAGCCGACAATTAATTTCAAGGTCCCATTGCCATATCCACAATGGTGTTTCTGGCCATCAGGTCTGCTGATGACTTGACAGCAGCAATGTCATTTAACACTGGAAATTGGATGTCACTCACTGAGTCCTGGAAAAGGGATATTTAATTTCCATTAAAACATGCATTTCATCTGCCCCTATGATGCTTTTCTTGGTCATAGTTCAACTGAACTGCTTATATTAAGGAACAACCAGATTATTCCATAATTTACATTTTACCTTTTGCTTTTTTTTTTTTTTTTCCCCCGAGCGGTTGTCTAGATTACTCTTATGCTTCCTTATTACTCAGTGCAAATGCCCAGAGTTAATTTAATGAAGCAAACTGTTAACAAGGGTCCTTAACAAAGATGAGACCATCATCTAGAAAATTCCTCTTGTTAGGATCCATTTTTTAAAGGCAGTTACTACTTTGTTTTATTTTAAAAAGAGAGAGAGAAAAAGAAAAAAAAAAGAAAGAAAAGAAAGGAAAGAAACAAACAGCTGGTGTTTAACGACTCCGTCAGACCCAATTATAAAACATCAACTACTGACTTTGATTTGTGTGTATCCATGCCATGGGTATACTTAAAAACATTAGACTCTGCCAGAACTCATTTTGGCTTTGTTTATATTTGCCTTTTAAACATGTAAGACTATTGATGGCACCTCACCAAGGTTATAACCCCTTTATAATCATTAATTTTTAATCTGGAAAAAGTCTTGGAGGCAGCAAGACTCATCTATATATTTACTTGGATGCTCAAATGAAAATATACAGGTCTCAAGCGTTGGCTAAAATGACCCAGGAAAGCCCCGTCAAAGGTTAGGAATGTGATATCTTTCTGTTTCCAAAAGCAGCAGCCCTGTATTTAAGACGCTTTTCCATTAATTTAATTATGCTTGAACTTCCTGTTGAAGGTTTGGAAAAAAAAATGTATGTTAGAGGCGGGGTGTGGGGGCTCAGTGTTCAGCATGGGATGACCTCTCCATTTATGAGTTTGGGCCTTTATTAAGTCTATCTTTGGGTCCAGTTGGCTTATATTGTTAAATCTCCCTTGTCTATTTGTAAGGGAAACTTTGTTTCGATGTTTTGCACAACTGAGTTTTCAGTAGTCTCTGCATAGTTTTGCAGATTCGTAATAAAAATAAAAAACGCTGTATCAGAAGTCAGAGATTGGCTGCTTCATGTCATATTTTCTGCTTTTTTAATTTATTTTTATTTTATTATTATTTTTTTTTTCTCCAGATTTACAGATATTAACGATTCCTCGGGAAACCTAGACTTTAGCCGCTTGTCTCCATCTAAAAATGACTACTGGGCCATGCTGGCTTACAACAGGTCCAAACTCTGCAACATTCTCTTCTCCAACGAGCTCCATCGCCGCCTCTCCCCACGTGGGGTCACATCAAACGCAGTGCATCCGGGGAACATGATGTACTCCTCCATTCATCGCAACTGGTGGGTGTACACGCTGCTGTTTACCTTGGCCAGGCCCTTCACGAAGTCTATGGTAAGTGAACGCCTTCTGTCGCCGCAGACGCCGTCAGTGCGCTTTTATGGGGAGGGTCCTAGAGAAACCAGGACGTGTGTTTTCTTCAGCCTCTCGCCTCGTGTAATGATGAGTCTGGTCTTGAGCATCACGTCATCGGGCCTATTAAAGCCACTGGAAAGGGCTCTGGAACACATTTCCATTGACTCTAGGTGGCATCTGTTTCTCTAAAGGTGTCTCGGAGGGCCGGATAGAAGAGGTGGTTTTTCAATATTGTGTTAAGTATGGATAAACGTCTTGATAGCAGTGATTGGTTTTCTTTTGATATGATTTTTAAAAAATGATTGTTCAGAAAGTGCAGTAGTTGGAAATTGTGTTTTGTGTTCATAGGTGAAAAACATGGATTTGTGACTATTGAATTATCAGCTGATGTGATTTCGTTGTTTCCACTGAGAATCTGTACCTGATGTTCTAAATTCTTCTTTTAATGGGTGTAAACCTCTTCTGGGGTATACTTTGTCGGCTGGACGTGTGTTTTATTCTTTATTTCCCCAAAGACAAATCCTTTTGGATGAATCACACTACTGTGGTTAGATTTGGAAAGATTCACAAAGGTAAATACGACATTTTTACGCATTTGATGGCCGTATAACAACCGTATCTAAAAACTTCTTCCATGAAAGCCTTTTAGTGAGCAGTAACTTGAATGAAGAGTGTGTATTTTACACAATATATTTGGTGTGGTATTTTTCTAACCCACAGATCTTAATCTAGCTGTTTAGTATGGTAACCACTGGACATATATCACTATTGAGCCCTTGAAAAGTGGCTAATATAACTGAGATACTAAGTTTTTCATTTCATTTAATTTTAATTAAATTAGATTTAAATAGCCGGATGTACCTAATGGCAGCCATATTGGAAAGCAAGGTTAAATAGTGTATGTAGTACAGTGTCGGTTGTGTAGTAGGTGTGCAGTACTTCTTGCCATGATGGTTGTTATTCTTGTTGTATTACGTTGGTCCTGAAGATTATTTTCCAAAGTTCAATTGCCACTGTTGGATGCAAGAGTCATGGAACTAAAAAACTCTGTAAATTGGGAGTCTGGTGGTAGTAGTGAGAGGACCTCTGTTCCTGGCCCCAGAGCCCCAGGGAGAGGGTTATTGGCAAGGTAGGAAGGGTGCCCAGGTAGAAACAACTTGGGTCTCCAACCTGTACGTCTGATCCCTGCAGAAACCACTGTAGGGTGCACTTTACATGTTCCTATCCCCAAGTGATTGGAAAACAGCATCTTTTAAATGTCACAGATGTGTGTGTGTTTTTACATAAACCTTTTAGATTATGAAGACTATGAAATATGTAGCTAAGTTTAGATTCTTAGGAAAATTCTCTCTAATACTATCTTTTTTTTGTATTTGGAGGTTACTTTTTAGCTATCCGAGTTCCAGATGACTAGGATTATAAAGAGATGGGATGGGAACTATGGACTCACTTGTCAAATTCATTGCCAGTCGCTTCCCTTTCATAAATATTTAGGGCTGTGTATTCCGAAGAGGAATCAGCATGAGCATAGACCTGGGATCACAGTATCTCACCGGTCGGACAGACTGGGCTTATTGGAAAAGTCACGCACTTGTTTTGTCCTTCTGTGTGTTGCTTGGCGTTGCTTCCATCATGATAAGGCTTGTGTTTCATGGATGAAGGTTGCTCTTCCACTTCTGCCATTGTAATGCAAACACATTTTTGGACACAAGCCGCGTAGTTGCATCCCTGTTCCTACCCCATGTAAATGTTGGATTCCTAAATGCTCATGAAGAAGCTTAGCGTAGATTCAATGTCCCCGTCACCAGATGGCTAGTGTTTCTGCATTTCACTGGAGAGACAATGTTTTCCTTTTGACATGAGTGTTGCTGGAGTATACATTCCATTGCACAAGGTCAAGGAAACAAGAAGCACAACCCAGCCTCGTGCTTGAAAGTCCTGCCTTTGCTTCTCCAGTATAGCTGGCTCCCTTAAGTATTAAACAGCAGTATTCTAATATCAGCGTCCCTTTTTTATTTGCTGTGACTTGCTGTGACTATGGTGATTTTAGTTACAGTAATTAGGTCACCCTTCATGGAGTCAGGCTATTTTAAGTGCCTCTTTAAGGAATATTGTTGCAGATCAGTAATTTTACAATTGGATGTTCTTGTGCAACTTTATTAAATGTAATCTGTCTTTTAAATGTTGCCCTTTTACAGTTATACATTTCTAATTGTTGCTGTAAATGCATTATCACTTTGAAATTAATTAATTTTTCCATTTTGGCCGCCTGCAGTATAATAATCACTAATGAGAAACTCATAGGGATTAATTCTCAGCACAGCGACCCCCACTGGTAAAGCTATGCCTCAGCCACCTCTTCCTCTTGAGGTCTAGAGAAGTTTTGTCCCCTCTCCCTCCAGTTTATGATAAAATAAAAATAAGTAGATAAAAATGAGAATAGGATTTTTTTTTAGTGTTTCAAAAATGACGCAGAATTCTTCAGCAAGCTGCTTCTGAAACATCTTAAAGGGAACTAAAGTTTGCTGGGAGCTTACAAATAATCAAGTTACCTCCATCATGTATGTGTTATATGTTTATTTTCCTCTCTCTATGAAATTTCCTGTCTTTTTTTATGCAATTAAAATACTCTAAAATTTTATTTTGCATATGTATGCATATGTGTGTGTTAGTATATATGATATACTCATGCATACACATTGCTTTATGGGGCTTAATTCACAAAGCCAGGCATATTGTATTTTCAAGGATAATTTTGTCTCTTTGCCGTTGTCTCCGTGTGTGATGATTTTGGATTCTTGCCATACTCTCAAGTAAGATGCAACTTGACAGTGTGGGCCAGACACCATGCGGCTTTATATATCTTAGCATATATGTCTTCGTGTGTCTCACAACCATTCTACAATGTTAGAATTGTTATCCTTATTTTGCATGTAAAAAGAGCAGAGGACTTACACTACTTGTTCAAGAAAATAGTGTTTCCCCTTCAGTCCCCTCACCAGGGACCCCCAAGTCCACTTCCTTTGTCCAAAGCACCGCAGTACCTGTGCCACACATATCTCCTCATGCAGATATGCTTGCTTTCTCAACATGTCTGGAAGTACCTTTGTGAAATTACCCCTCTGCGCATCCGTATTTTTCCCCACCTGAGCTTTCAGCTCTGGTAAACAACCTCTTAGCTGGAGTGCCTAGGTTGAGTCCAGCCCTTTGCGGACCGGCATGTAAATTTGAAGCTGAGCACCCTCACATGCCTCTTCGGGTGTTTTGTGCAACCAAATATTTGTGTTGGCAGGTAACAGTAGAAAGAATATCATGTGTGAGGGTAGCAAGAGCTTAGCAGATGTTTTAGGGAACTGCATTTTCAAATCATTTTACATTTAAAAAAAAAAACAGCTTGAGTTTGTAGAACTTCTGAAACGATTGGGTTACGTTTCCTGTGGCCCTGTAAAGCCAGTCATTGTACTGAGTTTTAACAGATGTGCCGCTACCCTGCTAATGGATGGGCCTGCATTGCCGGTTCTGTTGCACAGTTATAAATTATAACTAGAAAAAGCACAAGATGTCATTCTTCTAACCTTCGGGAAAGCCAAGCTGGGTAATTCCGCCCTTGAAGAACCTGCTGCAGGGTGATTTATAGTTGGACAATTTAAAATATAATGAAGGAGATAATAGATGTTGATTTGTTCTTTAAATTAGTATTTTAGAAAAATATTCCCCACACCTCCCCTTTAAATACCTGCAGCTGACTACACTGTAGATACTATCAAGGACAAAAAAAACCCGTTTGAGTCTCTTGACACATTGGAATAGAAAGCGGGGGACTTCTTTCTGTGTTGGGAGGAGGAAATAGGATTTTCAAAGTGGAAATTTCAGGATATTCTTTACAAATCTAAATATTTTGAGACTCCCTGGTGAGGGTTGAATTCTCTGGCTGCCTTGTTCTTGCCAGTCCAGATATGTTAGAAAACCAGACTCCTAGGACGCTTTTGTGGTTGGGCCACACTTGAGCTTTCCTGCAGACCCCCACAGAAGGGCCTGGCTCGCTGAGGCCCCATCCCCGCAGCCTCAGAATTCTTCTTCTGCCCCAGTATTATCATTAGCATTGGTTTTATTAGTCATCTCTCAGTTCTGTCTGGAGTTTTACAGTTTACAGTGTTTGCTCAATTCAGAGTCCAAGGGAGATAGATGGTAAAGCGAAAAAGAGCAAAGGATTTAGAATCATTAGTCCTGTAATAAAAACTTATGTCCCCCCCCCTTTATTGTCAGTTTTATAATTTTGAAATTATTCAGCCTCTCTGAGGCTCATTTTCTATATCAGTGTAGACATTTGGGGCTGGGAGTTTTTATCACCTGGTTAAAAGTTGTTGTAATAGCAGGAGATTTGCTTTTCTCATATATCCAGAAGGCCTGAGGTGGCTAGGCGTGTGTTTTGATTACTACATAGGCAGCTCCTTTGTGATTGTCTTGGTTTTTCCCTCATGCGTATAATAATATGGCTGCAGCAGCGCCAACCATCATCGCATCTTACGTGATAAGGTCTGAAGACAAGAGGGAGGGGCCCCCTCCTTGCATACCTCCCTTCTTTATCAAGAAGGAAAACATTCTGTTCCAAACTGTCCTCCCTAGAAGACTTCGTCTCAGCTCCCACTGGACAGGATGGAGTCATTTGTCCTATCCTTTAGGCAGGGGAGGCTGGAAAAGTGCATTTCTAGCTGTTTGTGTCTCTAGGGTGTGAGACGAGATCTGATGGCAAGGAAAAAGAGTGGAATAATGCCTTTCGAACAGGCACTATTGAATCGGTGTGCATACTCGTATAGTTTCCTCATAGGTCATATGGGAATGCTGTCTATTTTATAGGGTCATCATGAATGCAAATGACTGAAAGGCACCTGGCCTTATCTGGTCCCCTTCCTCTCAACCAGCTTTCCCTCAAGCCACTTTCAGCCCCGTTTCTTTTCTTCTTCATGGTGTTAAAGCATCCTGTTCTTTAGTCTAGAATACTCCTTTCCTCCACTCTTAGTCACTTTCTACTCATCCTTCAAATCTCAGTCCAAACATTACCCCGCAAGGAAGCATTGGATAAAGATTTGGTCAAGATTTCCCGTATAGGCTCGCATAAGAGTTAATTCTTACACTGTAATACTATCTGGCACGTAAACCATGCTGAGTGAATGAAGGATCGTCGGAATTTCTCCTTCATAGCATTTAACGCAAATGTCATGTAGAGAAGTGATTTCTGTAGTTTTGTGTTCAGTGTCTCTCCCACTCTCTTGAAACTGCTGTTTTTGCCTTTGTACTGCTGTATCCCTGGTCCATAAAGTAAATGCTCAGTAAATATTTGTAAATGAATAAATGAAAGATGGTTAGGTGCTTAATGAATGGCAGTCATTAGTATATTCCTTATCATTAGTCTTCCTGAGGTTCAGGGGACTGAAGTTTAGAATCTGTAGCTAAAGAAACGGATGAGGCCAGCAGACCCACTCAGAGTCACATAAGTAGTACCTAGGAGAGCTGGCACCAGCACCAAGGGCCCCCCCAGACTCCTGGGCAAGTGACACATGAAGTCTACCCAGACGTGTGTGTAGGGAGGGAAGATATTTAAGAAGAGAACAGCAAGGCATAGGAAAGAGAGGATAAGCTTTAGAGGTGGGCAGCAGTCGGGTCCAACCTAGGCTAATTCTTAGCCACACTTCAAAACCCGATTGAGATGGTTGTGTAAGGGGCGGCTGGTTAGCTCAGTTGGTTAGAGTGTGGTGCTCATAACACCAGGGTTGCCGGGTTCGATCCCCGCATGGGCCAGTGTGAGCTGCGACCTCCACAGTAGATTGAAACAACTACTTGACTTGGAGTGATGGGTCCTGGAAAAACACACTTAAATAAAAAATTTTAAAAAGATTCTCGTGTAAAACTGGGATGTTATACTTACTTGTGTTGAGACTTGAAGGAGATCCTGGATGTATAGCATCTAGAATGTGTAGACGCTTGATAGACATTAACTGGTGTTATAATTGATTTGTGTTGAGAATTAAAGATCATGAACATACAGTAATCAGAACATGCTTGATACTCAATACACATTTCTTATTGTTATTATCATCATTATTTTTGCAGACAAGAAAAGGCTTCCCATTCTCATAATGATGGTTCTGTGTCTGTCACAGAAGGTCTGATTCTCCCTGTGAACTAAGTTAAGCATGAAAACATAACACAAGTCAGAGTAAGCACTGAGGCAACATACAGAATGGGAAGTAGGACTTGATGGGCTTCCACAGTGAGCAGTGAATGTCGTCCTGGCTGCTTGTTTAAAGCTACGCGCAGCACACCTTAGCTTTGAGGAAAGCTTAGCCCTTTTTCGTTAACAACAAAGAGAAGGAAAACATGCCTGGCTTTGTGAGGCCATAGCATCTCATTGCTGTATTTTTCTCTGCCATGCTTTTTAGTGTTTTAAGCCTGGTTAGGCCTTTGTTCCGGAATGAGCACCCGAGAGGGAAAAAGAAGTGACTATCTGGCCTTAATATGTGTGAAAAATTATTTAATGAACATTTAGCCAAGATTTGAAATTCCCCTAGTTTTATCTTCCTCGTTTCCTTTTCTTCTGTGTCCCCGTTGGCACTTTGGTAATGCATTGCCTCGTTTTAACTCTCTTTCTAGCTCTTTTCTTACTTTTAAGTTAGTGGTGCCTTCTTTGATCCTCCCCCTTTCAGTTTCCTTTTCTCCAATTTCATACTTCTTTCCAGTGATTTTTGGCCGCAGCACAGTTTAGACACTGGAGGCCAGCACGATTAAACAGATGCCAGGAGTTTGTGTTGCCCCATGATGATGTTTCTGAAATGTTTCTTCTATGAACATTGATTCTTGTATAACTCACCGGGCACGTTGATTTTTCCTTGTGAGGTGGAAGGGAATGTTTTTCTAGCAGCGGTACAGAGAACTCGAATCTGGTGTTCTGAATTATTCAGAAATTAAAATCCACACCCTCCCCGCTTCTTACTACACTAAGATGAAGGAATACCTTGAAAATCAATTGAGGGCATGTTCTCTTGTTACCTAAGAACTTACTAAGTGCCAGGCTCCATGCTCGTGGGCTTATGTCTTTATGTCTTGTCTCATGTATTATAATTGTTGAGTTTGCTGTAAACAAACAATTGCTTGTTTGCTGTAAACAAACAAGTGTCTCTGAGCAAGTCACTTACTGTCCCTGGGCCTCAGTTTTCTCATCTGTAAAGTGAATCCGTTAACCAAGATCAGTTGTCCCGTGGCTTTGGATTTTATAGAAGAGGACAATTTGAAAGGAAATTATAAAGGGAGATGAATGCAAGTTCACGCTTTTTATTCTGAAAACTCTAGATGAAAAACACACCCACCACCATCCATCACCACCATTTTATAAAAGAATGGGTATTTTAATGCCAAAAACTGTGCAGGACGTGCTTGTAGGACAAAAAGCAGCCCTTTCAATTGAATTGAATACATTCGACTTCAGGAAAAATCTAATGCTAATTCCAGTGTTGCTGTTGCTGCTGTTGTCATTGTTTAACATGCCAGGCTTACCCTTGGGAATACCTAACCTAGCAGATTCCAAACGTACCATTTCAGCTTGAACATGCTTCTGTGTGTCGTTTGGATCCAGGTTCCAAACTTTCAGTAAAGCTAATCACCCTAATTAAATGAGTGATGTGCCTTATGTGAGTCCGTCTGTGAAATGCAGACCGTTCTAGACTCTCCATAGTGTAGTGAAGGGAAACAAAGTGATAGAACTTTGAATCGCAGTGCAAGCCGACCGAATAGGTAGGGTTGCTTCCCCCCTCCCGCCCTCACAAGCACCTGTTTCAGCCTATGTCCTTTTATAAATATCACACCCCATCTACTTACCTCACTGTTTCTGTGGGTCTGGAACCCGGACGTGACTTCACTGGGCCCTTTAGGATCAACACACAGGTCTCACAAATCGAGGTGTCAGCCAGGCTGGTAGCCATCTCAAGGCTCACCTCAAGAAGGGTCCACTTCCAAGCTCACAGTAGCATGAGGACTTTGGTTCCTGTCTGGCTTTTGTATCGCTGGAGACCCCTCCCTCCGTTCCGTGTCACATAGACCTCTCCAGCATGGCAGCTGACTTTATGAAAGTGTGTGACCCAAGAAGGAAGCAGACTCTACCAGCAGGACAGAAACCACAGTCCGTGTAACCTCACCACAGAAGTGACATCTCCTTACATGTACCCTCTCTTTCTGTTAGAAGCATGTGGGTCTGACCCACATTCATGGGGAGAGGATTTCACAGTGGAGTATTGGGGCTCCTCTCCGAGGTTGCCTGTCACTTTTTACAAGTTCAGTTTTGGTTTCTTTTCTTCTTTCTTTTCTCTCTCTCTCTCTCTCTCTCTCTCTCTCTCTCTCTCTCTCTCTCTCTCTTTCATGTGTGCTTTTTGGTATTCTGTATGGTGGCAGATTTATTCTTCGGCCTTGATATTTCCTGGCCACAAGCCATAGCTTTCGTTATTGACATGTTTATCTTTGCCTTGCTGTTCTCCTATTTGCATCTTTTCTGTATTCTTGTCCTCCCTCTTTCTGGGCTAAGAGAGGTACCGGATACACCCTTTTTTTTTTTTTTTGTATTTATGCCTTTCTCCCTCATGATGGGAGATAAGATTTAGTCCTTTAATAAGAAAGCTTATGAAAAGAATAAAGAACTGTGTGAGTTATGTTTCCTAAAGTCAAGTATTTGTTTTCATGCTGCTTTACTTGAAGGGGGCTGTGTTAATCGATGGCCCAAATTTTCTTTCTAAAGAAACATGTGTTGCCGAGTTTTGATTTGAGTTTCAAAAATTGGCCAGAGACTTTTTTTAAGCCACAAAGGTAGAGAAGGCTCACCGATCATTGCAAAGCTCGTGTAGATTATTATTCTTATTTCAGACTATGTATAATCTTTAGGAATTTTGTTGCTTTTATTTTTTGTTGTTGTTGTTGTTGTTGTTTAGTTTTGTTTTTAAGTAGGAATCTAAGAAGCAAAAGCTTTTATTTTGCTGTTTTCAAAAAATATCGTAGAGATTGATTTGGAATGCTGGAGTTTGGTTTTCATGTTATAAAGCCACTCCTGTTAAATGTCGTAAGTAAAGTATCTTATTTAATAATATTCTAATTTCCGCTGTGAAATATCAAGCTCTTTTACTGAACTGGGGCTTTTTGCTTCTCCACATACCACCTTGTATAGAATCTGCACCACTTGAAACATTTCATCCTTGAGTTTCATATGATGGGTTCTCTTTAATCATTTACATTTTGAAAAAAGAAAGTGAAATATTCTTTAAGAAGCCAAAGTAATCCACGGGAATGTATGGTGTTTGTTCAGCTGGATATCTTATTTATTTGAAGTACTGAGAGAAATCTCTTCTGACTGCTCAAAAAAGGGAAGAATAAACAGTAAGACTGTCCAAGTAACCTGAGCTAGAAAGTCCCTCCTTTCACAGAAAAGTTATAAAAAGTATGTTCGCTAGATCCAAAAAAAACACTGTGTATCTACTACTGAGACCTGCATAATGTTTTCTTAGTATTCTCACTCTTTAAAAGAAAAAAAAACCACTATAAAATCTGGAAACTTAAATTTTTTTTTGATGTTTTAATATTCCTAGGCAGGTGAATGTACAAAGTCCTGTTTTTCCGTCTTAGAACATAACATCCCTTGTCGGCTTTTGCTTGAACTATGTGTCATTTCTCTCTTTGTTGATTCTCTCTAACCATAAACGATCAAGTAATGAAATTAGCGTGGATGAAATCTCAACATTAACTCTTAGCACATTTCCTATCAAGGAAGCATTAAGATGTTTAAAAGGAAAAAAAAAAAAATTTGAAGAATTAGATTCTGGAGCTTACCCATTCCGGAAAATAATATAGATTTCTTCCCTTTTTATTTTCTCTGTTCCAGCCATAGGAATGAGCTGACATATTTCTTGTGGCTAGAAAGGTGGGTACATACTGTATTCCTTTCTCCTTCACCTGGAAGGATCTTTTCTGTGCTGTGGTTTGCTTTCCCTGTAAACTTAAGCTTGTGTTTCCCATCTTCCAGTGCCACTTCATCTCATTGCCAGGCTCAAGGCTCTCTTAGGTTCATATTTTTAAAAAGTTAAACATGAAGCTTATCTTTACCAAGGTCCCCCTGGTCATTGCCATGTGCCCACGCACTGCTGTAACGAGATTAGACATATATTTGATGCAGACATGTATTTATTTGATGTATGGGAGATTCGCTGCCAATTTTCCCTCAGTATGTGTATGTTCTGTAGGTCTAGTGGACAAAGACAACCAATAACAACAACAAAAACAACAGCTCACATTTATTAGGACTCAACCTGTGTCAAGCGATCCCTGTTCTAAATACCTTTGTGTGTGAACACATTCATTTCCCACCATCCACTACCAACAGGATAAGGTGGGTAGGCCCTGAAAACAGCCTGTCGATGTGTTCGACTGAAGAAGAATGCATTATGATATAGCAGAAAAGCATGGGCTCTGAATCCCAGCCCTTCCTTCTAATAACCTCCCTCATTGTGGGCAAGTCACACTTCCTCTATGGGCCTCGAGTTTTCCTTTCCTCTATAAAATGGAGAAAATTGTTCCCACGTCATTGGGTTATTTGGGGAGTAAGGCTCAGCTCAACTCTAAGGCAGTAGTAGACACTCAAGAAATGCTACTTTTCTTGGCATCTTCCCTGTCAATGTAAACTTTCCTGAAAACTTACTGAGTTCTAAGAACGTATAGTATAGTAAGCTGTTGTGTTGTCTATTGTGTAATGTTGTCTATTACATGACCCCAAAACATGAATTTCTGCCATTGCATGTGAGAAACACCCTTTAACTCTGAACTCCAAGCAAACCTTGTAAGAGTCTACCATAATACTGTCTGCTTGATAATGGAATTACAACATAATGTACTGTTGGAGCTCCTAGTCCAATTTTAGGCCATTTTAAACCATATTAACGCTAATGGTTAGCATAGCAACTTCACTGGTTTTTAGTGACTCTGATGCATTTTGTTCACCTTGTTCTAAGCTCGGTCTTTCCTTAAGTCAGCTTAGATCCCTCTTTTGGAGGCAGTCAAATATGAATTAGTAATGTAATTTAGATTAAAGTACAGGCATATCCCATGCAATCTCTTAATCACACCACCTCAAAAGCAACTTCATCTTGGTCCATACTTTTGGACATATTTCTATACCATCCATGTTCAACCAAAGAGATTATATAACACCCTCTGAAGAAAAGTGGATATTTTATTAAAGTCATTTTGTTTTCAGATTTTTGGAAAGTTTTCACCTTTTTTCCAACTTTTCTTAAATATGGCTTACATCATACTAGTTATTACTTGCTGGCAAGCAGTATACCAGCTGTCCAGGTGGTAAATCTTTGATTCAGCTATGTATGTGTTTATGTATATGTAGCTAAGTAATCACAATTCTTCAAGGATCTATTGAATATATTTATTCCTTTTTTGGCCTAATTTTGTTTTTTTGTTTCACAACTATTCTCTTTTCCCCTAATCCCACTATTGTTTTCTAGTGAGCTACTTATATCTTAAATATATCCTTTTGAAAAATTATTTAGTGTTCACTTCATTTAAAATGCTTTATAAAGACAGCAGGAGCTAGCAATGGCAAGGTACATGATTACTTATAGGCAGTAAGTACTCTATAAATGGGTTTTTTTTAATTGTTGTTTGTTTGTTTCATCATTTGGATAGGTATGCACATTTATAAAATCTGTTTGGGGGAAGGGAGAGATAAAAACCAGTTATTTCAGTCTCTTATTTTGATCCTGAGGCTTTTTTAAAAAAAACTCTGTGTTTATGAATAAAACATTTTAATCAGAACTATATCAACACTGATCAATTTTTTTTAATGTGGAAGTCTAATACAGGGTGAATTCCATTAAGTCAATTAAATACCCTGATCAACATATATGGTCAATTAATTTACAAAAAGGAAGCAAGATATGTAATGGGGAAAGGACAGGCTCTTCAAGAAATGATGCTGGGTAAACTGGACAGCCACATGGAAAAGAATGCAACTCGACCACTGTCTTATACCATATACAAATACTAAAATGGATTAAAGACTTGACTGTAAGGCCTGAACCCATAAACTCCTAGAGGAAAACTCAGGTCATAAGCTTCTTGACATAGGCCTAGTGATGATTTTTGAATCTGACTCCAACAGTAAAAGCAACAAAAGCAAAAATAAATAAGTGGGACCACATCATCAGACTAAAAAGCTTCTCCACAGCAAAGAAAACCCGTCAACTAAATGAAAAGCAAACATACTGACTGGGAGAAAATATTTGCAAATCATATATCTAATACGGGTCTAATATACAAAATACATAAAGAACTCATACAACTCAGTAGCAAAAAAGAAAAATCTAATTTAAATGGTACATATTATTGTACCACTTGTGACTACATGGATGGACATTAAGGGCATTATGCCAAGTGAAATAAGTCAGATAGAGAAAAACAATTACTGTATGATCTCTCTTAAATGTAGAATCTGAAGGAAAAAAAAAATCTCATAGATACAGAGAACAGATTGGTGGTTGCCAGAGCTGGGTGGTGGGTGGGAGAAATGGGTGAACAGTTTATTTATTTATATTTTTTTAGTTTAAATAAATTGTTTAAATAAAATAAGTAAATAAAACTTACTTTGATCAAATTTTTAAACAGTGAAAAGATAGTCGACAGGCTGTTGCTTTAAAAAAAAAATTATTTTACTGAAATCCTTTTCACCAGGGCTGATTTTTTTTCCCCACATGTTTTACAGTGAAGAATTCATCATCTATTTTCTGTGCACACCAAATTTTATAGCTTTTTCTCTTGTGAGTTCTCCTTTGTGTCAATCATTTCCACCATATTTTGAGATTGGACATATCTAAAGTTCACCACCTGAAGTTTTTGTCACCAAATTTTTGTGGTGGTTATTTCAACCAGAAATGTGTTACTAATTTTATAAAAGACCCATGTTCATTTTTTTGGTGATACCTTAAGAAATTCCTCAGTAAGTCCACTCCATTATTGTGGGTTTTTCTCAGTCATCCAAGATAGGTTTTTGAACACATTGTTAATCTGGTTCTTTCTCAGACTTCCACAGACCTGGATGACTTTGTAACCTTTGCCCTTTCTATGTTGTGGCAGGACAAATAGTAAATGACAAATCAAGATGTCCTACTGGTGCTCCGAAAGTGTCTTCCAAACTTTCTTTTTTGATTACTACCAAAGTATTTTATGTCACAACCCAATATATATTACTCATGTATACATGTATGTGTGTCTGTATAATATGCATGTATGTGAGTATGTGTCTGAAACAGAAATTTTATAAAACAGTATTCTAACTATTGGCCATGTCCTCTGCTGTTTTCTTCTTGGTTGTATTTTCATTTTTTTCAAAGTGCTGATTGTGACCCAGTTTCACCACCCACTGTTGGTTTCACCACTCACTATCTCACAGTCCTTTGAAAATCGCTGCTCTAGAACTATTTGATCCACTATCATCTGATAAATGTTTACTGAGCTCCTCATGTGCTAACTTAAGTGGTAGAAAATACAAAAGTGAGCAAGTTATTATACTTGGCCTTTGGGCACTTATGTTAAAAGGGACAGAGATGTAAAGAATTTTTGACTGAGGTGAGATGGGTACCACTGGACGCATGGGCTTTTCTGTCTTGGAGGTAGAGACAAGAGTGGTCAGATTAAGTCGCAGAATGGAAGTAATATCTTGACTGAACCTTGAAGGGTAGGTGGGAGGTGAAGAGGTAGACACCAAAAGGAGAGAATTTTAGGTAGACGTTGCATCAATAGTAGAACCAGGACTAAGATTTGGGACAAAATAAAGGAGAGGCTGAAAAACTTGTAATCAACACAAACAAGATTTTAATGCAATATTTCAAAAAAATCAAAATGAATGCAGAAAAAAAAAAAAGCAAAAAACACGAGGGACAAAATTTTAAATGAAGACAGGAGCAATGTTATGGCAAAGGCTCAAGTAATGAACATGGATTTGTGGTGAGCCATGCAGGAGGTGAAGGCAAAAGCAGGCCACCAAGGACCTGCCTAAGGATTTGGGGTCTTACGATCTCCTATGCAAATCGCTGGTAACAGCAATAACACAATGATGGTGATACAAAAAAAAACGAACGTTTACCGAGTGGTTGCTATATGCCAGGACCTGTGGTATGTAGTTTATCTGTTTTTCACATTGTTTCTTTGCGAGTGGTATTCCCTGTTCATGGAGGCTTTCTGAAGGCAACAAATAACCAGCTCAAGGCCACATCAATAAAAGGCCACGCATGGGGTGGGAATTCAAGCCCTTTCCAACAGAGTGAAGAGCCTGAGCTCTAAATCCCCACGGCCTACAGCCTCTGTTGGCTCCCGCTTGTGACTGGGCTGCAAAAAGGCCGTTACTATGGCAGGAGGGAAGTGAGTTGGGAACAGGAAGCCATTTTTAGCATAAAGACCAATATAACATAGAGGCTGAGAGAGCTGGTTTTTTTAGAAATTTTGTAGGCTTGTACAAAAACAGTGTTGGGGGCCAGGAGGCAAGAGAAACAACACTGATGCTGCCAAAGTAGAAGGAGAATCAACTTTCAATGTGTTAACTAAATACGGGAGATAAATGGGTCAGAATACATATGGGATATATAAAGTTGTGAATGGATTTGTTGATATTCCCACATATGCATACATGCATGCTCAAAGGAAAATATCTGATCTTTGTTTTATTTGGTGCTTAACCAAATATTATGTTGTACTTTTTTTTTTTTTTTTTTTTAAAGAAGTAGCATTAAATTCTTGCCTGAAGGATATCTGATAGAGGTAATATGGGACTAATATGCTTTAACAAAAAGTATTTTTCCTTCAGCTAGGTACATGAATTCCGTAAATAATTACTTGAAGTGTGCATCTGCATTGTCTCGGAACATCTTGCTGTGTCTTTCTGTTGATGCCATTTAGCGAATGATGTAAGAATGATTCCGAGAGTATTTAGAATATCCATATAGGTCACGTCCATAATATGTATAAAATTATCGTGCCTATTCATTATTTAAATAGCCGTGGCCTTTTCGTGAACACCAACATGAACAAACCATGTTAACATGATTTAAAATACGTAATGAAATTTGCAATGCCGTCTGATGACGGAACCATCAAATTAGCACCACAGTGACGACTGATCGTCCTTATAAAGAGCTGCTTGCATCGTGAGTGAGGAAGATGCACACCCCCTTATGGGCTGGCAGTATTTCTGCAAGCACTGTCTTAGACGGTGTCACCCCACGGGTGGCTTATGCCATGTTGAAATGTCATACAATGGGTGCGCCTCCTGTGATTTTAATCTGCTGTGCACTTTGGGGAGTTGACATCTGTTCAGACCGACTGCTAGCATTCGCTCTGATTACGTGTGTTCGCCCTCATTTTTGTTGGTTTTGTTACTGCTGTCCTCATTAAAAGGCCTTTCCAGAGCCTTCCACCGATCTCTGATAATGACTCTTCCGAAGCAGGAGTATCTAGGGGTAGCAGAAGCTCTCCTACACATATGCCGTTTCACCACTTGGGATACAAGGGTGGAAAAAAAAAGCATTTTCATTCAGTCCGGATTTACTACTTGTTCTCTTGGTTCTTGGACTAATTACAGGTCTTGGGTTACAGAGCTTCCCTATGCAAGTGGCGTGTCTGATTTACACGGTTGCCCTGAGCGAGTGAAAGTGAATTCCACCCAAGTTAGCGGATGGAAATACAAAAACTCTTTTTCTTGTTGTTTTCAATTCACATTCCCCCCCCAAGTGCTAAGCTTTTATGAGGGGGGATGGGGGGTTCTTAATAACGCTTCTTACAGTGTTCTCTGCTTTTACAACATTCATGCAGATCACAGAGGGCACAGATGGTGAACTTAGCAGCTTTCACCGGACTCGGGAATTTTCCTGACTGTCCATGCTGGAGGTCACATTCCCTTGTTTCTAGATGAGGAAACTGAGGAATGCCCCAGAGGTAAAGGGTGCACAGCTCCATCTGGTTGAACAGGGTCCACAGACTCTGTTTCAGTATTTATTCCACCCTCACCGCCAATTAATTGTTTTGTTTCATTGTTACAACATTGTTTGTCTTAAACATGAACTTATTTTATCTCACATATATAGCACATACAGTCATTTTAAATTATATTCTCATGCAGCATTTTAAAAATATTACAAATCACCTATTTTTTTTAGCATTAATAGTAAGAGAGACAATCTGATATTTGCAAATGTATGTGTGTGTTTGTATTTATATATGTATACATACCCAGGAATACATACCCAAACTCACATGAGTACTGGTGGATGCCAATAGGTGGTGCTGTGTTTCATCTATATGTGGGTTGGGGGTGGAATTAGCTCCTTGAATATATGGGGGGGTGGGGGGGAGGAAGCGACAGAATGATTAGTGTATCCTTATTAGGCTTGGGGAGGAAAGAAAATCTTCATTTCCAACAATTTCCGTTCCCTGTGTCACCTCGGTATTTAATTTACTTCACTTACACGACTACTTGAAGTTTTCCCAGGTTAGTTGCTCCTATTAATTATAACCTAGAGGGATAATATTAGTAAACTAATGGATTACAGTATCTAAATGGAGGCCAGCAGATCACTTTGGAAGAACTGATCCGCAAGCAAGCTCTGTGTGGTGAGGCTTGCCTTAGGGGTCTCCGGAGGCCACAGTTTGTCACAGCCTTAGGGATTACCTAGCCCAAGCCATTCCTTTAGAGATTAAGAAAGTAAACTGTGAAATGTTAAGGGACTTTCAAGTTTACAGCAAAAGAGAGTCTTTTCACTGCACTATGAGACTTTCACTTATTTCATATTTTCACTGGTTGGGCAGCGCCAGTATTTGGAAGTAATGCCATTTCTTGCATAACTGGTATTTCAAAGTGGCCTAGGAGCTAAGCATTCTGTGACAAATTCAGTTGATCTGTCTCCTGAGTGAAAAGCGCTATGATGGTCCAGGATGTCATCTTTCATCGTGAGAAGTAACTGCCTTCTCTTCTTTCTTCCTCCTCTTCTCCCTTCTCTCCAACCATTGAGGTCAAGGGTGGTACCCGTTATTTCACCTAGTTTTGCTTTTCTTCATATTTTCTTTAAAATCTGCATGCGAGTGTTGTAGCATATGGTTTAATTGTAAACTACCAGGCATCGATGGCTTGTGATGGGGCAAAATTGACTTTCTGTGCTTGTCTGTGGCCTTGTTCAAGGCTGCTGATATTGCCAGTGGATACACATACTTGGAAATCATCTAGTTTAAATGCAGTTAAATATTTAAAAATGATAGCAGTGCTTTGTTTGCATTCTTGTTCAGAGGGAAGTCCTACTTGTTATAAATGAAAAATTGCAAGACTCAATTTTAAAATTCCAGGAAGTTGTATATAACAGAATAATGAACGGCTCTTTCCTAACCCACCGGCCCATGACAAGGCTCCTTTAAACTGATTTGGGAACGTGTCAGAATCATCTTTGCTCAGCTTGCTCATATTTTGCCTTTTTTGTGAATTAACCCCAAGTTTAGCTGTGTGGTAACGGGCGTGCTGCTTTAGTGCCTATAAGGATCTTCCTTGTTCAGTTCCAGAAGCCATTTCCTTTGAAAAGTCTTTTCCTCTCGGTTTCAGTCACTTCTGTGTCCCCAGGACAAAAGCCACAACTCCCATGCCTCTCACCCGGGTTGGTTCTGAAGCTCTATGGGTTACGTGTTGGGGGTGGGGGTGGTAGAGCTTGGACTTTCATACGAGTAGGTACATTTTCCACTGCACAAGACATCTGCCTGCCCTGTACACATACTCATCTGTTTATGGACATACAAAGTTGGGGAAATTCAAGAAAGCAAATTTTTGGAAAAAAAAGGATTTTGAGAGAGAGAGAGAAATACCTCATTGTTTCTCTTTATGTAAATCCAAAGTGATTTTCTCCCAAAAAAGGACTGAATATATTCTTCGGCTCTCTCTCCTCTCTCTGAATTAATCAGTGCAGTTGCTGCCTCAACCTGCTCAGCTGGAAGCCACTCGCGTGTAGGCCTGCAGGCTCATGTGACGTGCTGAGAGTTAAGCACAGGGACCCCCGAGTACGGAGATGACACAGACTATTCATAAAGTCAGGCTGCACGCTTCCCAGGAAGGTGACCCTGCTGCTGGCTGTGTTTCTCCAGTGTCCATAAAACCCAGTCCACACAGCAGCTTGGTCTGTGGGTGATGGGGATTTTGCTGATGGTGTTAAGATCAGAGAAACTTCGTAATTATTATTTCAGGCTATTTTTGTATACACTTTTTACACCTGGTATTAAACTGCAGCGTTTTCAGCAGGAATTAAACCGAATGTCATCATTTCCCTGGATGTCACTCTGCTCCCCTGACTTTAGCCTCTCTCCTGTCACATAGCACAGTCATTGTGACTTTTTTGGTGTGAATTCATTCTTGCTTTTCACATAGGGATCTGGGGTTGGGATGGGGTCTACTTGCAGAAGTGGAAATGGAAATGCATATCACACAGGGGTGGTGTCAGTCAGTCACCTGAGAAAGCAAAAGCCACCCTGAGTTCTCAAGGCAGCCTTTGAGCTGTTTGTCTTTATGAAGCTGGCTTAGGAGAGAAGCAACGAGTCGCAACTGTCATTTTCATGCTTTTCTGTAGGTTCTGGGTAATCAGCCTGTAAACATGCATCTAAAGGCACACGATTAGCTTGTAATAAATCTCATTGACTCCCGTGTTTGAATTGACTCTTAAGCACGAGAGACAATATCAGGTAGATTAAATCGTTCTTGGAATACACTGATTCTCAGAGAGTCCACATGGTTTTGCACTGAAATCGTATTGAAAACCGCAGCCATATTTTATAGTGGCCCTGTCTGTAGTATTCTCTTTGGAGCATCCTTAGGATTATTTTAAGAGCTACATGGCTGGCCCAGGAGGGTAGAGAAGAAGCATTTGTTGAGTGCCTAGCAAATGGGCCAGCTAATTTTTAAATGTTGTTCCATGTACTTTACTTCCCACAGGAACGTACTGAGTTTTGAGTTGCTGTGCCCAGACTACAGGTGAGGAAATCAAGGCCTTGAGTGACGTGCCTCCGTTACACAGCTAGTAGTGGCAGAGCTGAGTGTCCGATTCACACGTGTGAGCCCTTCCCATTGCATCTCACTCCTCCTCTAAGCACATGCTCCCCAAGGCTTCTGCAGGCCCTGTCACTCACCCGAGGGTGAGCATGGTTTGGGGGCTGGTCTTACGGGTCACACATGATGTTACTGGCAAAGGAGGTGTTCCACTTCTCTGTTGTTTAGAGACCTCTGTGGTTGGGAGCAGGACTTCCGAGGATGGGGGCACACTATAAAGATGGATCCAGTCCTGCCTTTCGAGATGTGTGGCCTGAAAGGAATCAGGGAATGGAGCGTGTTTAGTGGGCTGTGGTTTTAACATTCCTGATTGCAGTGGAGGCAGTTGATGCTTTAGATTTTCCTTAGTTGTTTTTAATCTAATAACCCATCTTTCAGTATACTCTGTCTGTGGTCTTTGCTCTCCTTTCCTCCTCGAATATGTGGGCTTCACGTGCACCAATCTCTCCATCCCTCACGGAGAATACAGCAGAGGTCAGACTGGAGTAACTGTGCTGAAGCTGCATATCCCTGCGTGGACATCCACCCGAAAACTCCGATTTGCGATTTGTAAGAGAGAGAAAACTGGTGTGACATGGGGCAGATGTATCCAAATACTTGCTATGTCTTTGCTTTTGAGGAACTAAAGAGTAAACTTGACTCCTTTCAAAACATGAAATGTGTGTATTCCAAACCCACCCAGGTGACACAGCAGGGATTGGACCTACTAAAGTGATTACTGGAACAATTCACTATTAACTATTAAATGGGTGCTTTGAGTTTTTAGTAGTATGTTCTGTTATATGAAGATGCATCACTCTCATCCCACTGCAAGCTTAGAAACATTTCCCTTGGAGAATAATGCTGATCCCAGATACCAATAAGGACATGGCCGTTGCTAATCCCATTTATCAAATTCTCGCCACAGATAGAACCTAGGCTTCGGCCCGAGTACGTCCTTCATTAGCGGGCATCCAGCCCACCGTTGGTGGTTGTCAAACCACCTGGGTTACTGTGCTGTCCTCATGTGAGTTTGGTGCTACGACAAATGTGCAGAATTTTATGTGTGAGGTATTTAAAACCCTGGTTAAGATGACACGTGGTATTTCACTATCCATGAAAACGTAACAGTCACAAATACTTCTTTTAAATCAGAGAGCCCACCTCAAATTCTGGTTTTCCCTGGGCATCCTGTATTTCACACAGACCCTCCTCGCATTCTGAGTCACCACCAGCCACAGCTCTTGCATTGCTGTGTATCCAAATGAAGAGCTAATTTGTAAGGCCAGAACAGGGCGGGGGAAATAATGGAGAAGGTAGAGAATTGTGGGTGTGAGAAACCCATTTAAACAAGCCAATTGTATTTGTAGTTGGGACTCAGAGCTCTCATTTAATGAAAGACAAGCCAGATTGGGCCCTTTGCAAGGATCCCCACGTGGGTATGTCTGACCCAGTAATGGGCGAGGCAGTCAGGAGCAGCTGTTATTTGAGTGCAGAGCTGTTTTCAAAATCAGAGCCCTTCGCAGTCCAAAAACCCTTGCAGGTCGTGCCTGAATACCTTCAACGTGCCCCATGTAAAAACACACTGCGAGGAGATGGGACGCGCCCCGTGAATTATACCTTATTTATTATCATTGAGCCCTCCCTTTTTCCGTCATGCTTCAGAGTTATGGGCTGGAGCCGTTCTTAATACTCTATTTATTTTAGGGGAGGAAAATGTTTTTCTTTAAAGGCCCACAACATGCATGCAATACCAACTGCTGGCAGTTTCCCCAGCATTTAAGGAAATATTGTTGTAAGGCTTTTATGTTCTGTACTTCAATCAGCCAGAGCCAGCAGTGTCCCAGTAGAAGGGCCCTCAACAGACCATTTTCAGCATTTTGCTACAATTAAACTCCTCTGGTTTTAGCCCTCAGGCAATTTAGTACCTTTTTACATATGCACATTATGAACTTTTGACCAGGGTCTAGCAGTCATATATTAGAGTGCTGCTCTTGAAAGCAGGCTTAACAAGTTCCTCTGAGTATTGCAGTTGGAGTCAGTTGTGGAAAAGGTAATTTAAGCAACTTGCAGCGAGGCCATTCAGAATCTCAGTGATGCTCCTAAATCTCTCTCTCTCTCTCTCTCTCTCTCTCTCTCTCTCTCTCTCTCTCTCTCTCTCTCTCTTTTTCCTTGTTTCCTCAGGAAGCTGGTAGCAAGAGCTTTCAAAGTCTGTGATTGATCTTTTATTCAGTAGCTAACGAGGGCTGTGATTCTATTAGCGCGCTACAAGGCAAGAGAACAGTGATTTAATGAAGTGTCTAGTGAGCCGGCCATAGATTTATCCTGTTGTCGCTAATTTGCAGGGCCGCGTCGCGCATAAAGGAACCTGCACTCACACTGCTATTAAGCAGGTATTTTCTTAGTAAATTGTTGTAAGGTCAGGTACAGTGATCTCACCAAAAGCAATGCCTTACCTCTTCAGTGTCGGCAGATGACAGCCGCCGTGCTGAGCGCTCGCTGAAGCGGAACCGTGAGATCAGAGGTGCTTCTCGGAGTCGCCCTTAGCGGAGGCAGGAGCAGATGAACTGCCAAGTAGGAGTAATAGAGTCATAATTGGTGATTAGAACGGGAAAGGTGCAATAACATCTTAATACAAACTGGCGTCTGTTACAGTTACTGTCAGTTGTTGTAAACTCGCGCTGCCGCCCGGACTGGTTACGTTTCCCTTGATTAGCTCTGAGAAGCGAGGCGGCGGGCGCTGGGGACACGCGGAGAACGTCCAAACCGTGGCTGCTTCCCAGAGCCTCGCCCTGTCCCTGCTGTTTTTCTTGGGCACCAGCACTTGCCCCCCCACCCCCTTGGAACGTGCCATGGTAACCTTTCCCCACCGCCCTGGGAGAACCATGATTTCATAAATGTCCCCTGATCTCCCCCTCTTTCCAGGCGCGGTGACATTTATGCGCACTGGCTTTGAGGCTCGTTGAACTTTTGTTTTATTTGCCTTTGCTAAGGGGAGGTATTTGCCTCATGTCAAATTCATATCCCTCTGCAATTCTGTGTTCACAGTAACAGATTTAGTCTTGCCATGCCAGAAGGAATCCATGAAACAAAATAAATACACGACACTGAGGAAGGATGCGTGTGTTTTTTTGGAACACAGGGGGATGTTTTTAGTGCAGTGCCATGTCTGAGGTGCCTTTGCAGGGATGCAAAGGTGGTGTCCATTTGTGGGAAAGGCGAAGTGGAGAAATTCTTGTATGATGCTTAATGAAATGCCAGGCTGGCTGAAAGGACAACCCTTGAAAAACAAGGTGCCCAACTGCACATTGATACATGCCTGGAGATTCTTCTATGCTCTGCAGCATATTATTTAAATTCATAAAAGAAGAAGCTGTCCAGTATTGTCCAGACGTGCTGAGCAGCTGTCCTTATAGATAAATATAGGTGACTGGTCATTTGCATTGTTTGGAGTGGGGTAAGGCTTGCCAGGATGCTTAGGACTGAACAATGAGATGCAATGAGGAGACAATGTGCATAGGTGCATTTTCCTAATCTGGCGCATAGTAGGTCATCAGTAACTCTTTTTTGATTCTGCACTTAGTTGTAGAATCTGTTCGGTGAAGCCTTGTGTTTGGGTTCTCACCCTGATCCGTAAAACTTGGGCAATCCTAATGCTTACTTCACCCCAGGGCTGCTGTGTGTTAGGTTAGTTAAGGTTTATGGTCAAGGAAAGAGTTTAAAGGAGTGTTTTATAACGGCACCCTGTTTGCAAATGATCATCTGTGTGATTACAAAGAAGGAGTCAAACCTCCCGACTTCCCAGTATGGACCTTTGGGCCTCAGCACAGTCATGTTCACTTTGGAGTTGCCATTTCATCAAGGGGGGGGGGGGGTCTCCCTCCGGTGGAACTGAAATCTTAGCTCACTGGTCTGGAGAGCAGAACTCAGGACACACAGGCAGTGGCTTATTGTGGAGGAGAAGAAGCTAATCAGAGCACAGCTGTATCAGTGAACACCCGGTTGGCTCTAATTGACCTGTTTCAGAGTGGCGTGGCCTAAGGAATGCTGGGATGTAAGCTCATTGCTTAGCACTGCGGCCAAGGGCTCACTTGGCATATCTAACAGTAAATAGAATTGGAAGGATGGATGGAGGGAGGGAAGGAAGAAAGGGAGGGAAGGAGCGAGCTGGAGGAAGGAAGGAAAAGGGAAAGGGAAAGGAAAAAGAAGAGGAAGAAAGCTGGAAAGGGAGGGACTAAAGAGTTAATTGAAAGCATAGTAAAAGTCCTGCCCACTGTTCCCTCTAGTTCGTACAAAGTAACTTGGCTTAATAGGAATAATAGTGCCAAATGACTAGAAGTTTTTTTGAATGCTTACCATGTGTGTCCATATGTCATTTAATCTTAATGGCAGTCCCCACTTTCTACATGACAAAGCTGTGGTGCAGAGGCCATGACAGGAGCAAAGGCAGGATTTGAACGCAGATCTGTCCGTACTTTCCCCTCTATCTGCCAATACAGACGCACTGCTCAGGTCAGTGTGCTGCTGCGCTTTCTTCCTGAGGAGGCTTCATTTCTCTAAAGGTTTGACAAGGGTAACCCCCTCCGTTTCATTACTGGGAAGAGGGGAAAGGAGAAATTGCGGAAAGGAGGGGAAAGAAGAAATAGTTCACGGAATGAAAGAGAATTTTAAGAATTACCATTTCTAAAGTGGATGAATAATCCGGATTGAAAATTGTACAAATTTAGACCTGCAAGCCACTCAGCCTGCCGTGCCATTTCCCTAAGTGGCCCCGAGGGAATATTTGTTAAAGAACTACCTGTTCTAGCCCATGACCCCAAGCTTAAAGGCTGGGGCAATATTCAGAATAACGTGCCTTTTCACTAATAACCACATGGACCCATAATCTCTTAATTTAACACGCTGTCCAGGAAAGTGTTAATATTTTCCCCTTAACACAATCTGTTTTAGTGATAAACTCCCCATCTAAAGCACCTTGGTAAATAGTACCCATCATGAGAGGGTGCCAGTAATCAATCTACGTTTTTTAAAGTATTTATGTTTTATGGATTATTTTATTTCTTTTTGAAGACCTGATCTTTAGAATCAGAGTTGCATTCAGATTGGCATAATTTATTTTTGAATTAAAAGAGACTAGCGCATCGGATATAAAAGGTCACATATTATATGATTCCATTCATATAAAATATCCAGAACAGGCAAATCCAGAGAGACAGAAAGCAGATTGGTGGTTGCCAGGGCCTGGGGGCAGGACGAATGGGGAATGGCTGGTGATGGCTCTGAGGTTTCCTGTTGAGGTGACGCACATGTTTTGGAACTAGATAGAGATGGTGGTTGCACAACATTGTGAATGTACTAAATGAAACTGAATTGTACACTCTGAAACAGTTAATTTTATGATATGTGAATTTCACCTGAATAAAGGAAAAAAAGAAGTTGATGCATAGGAAAGATGTTTTGGCACATAGAGCATATTAAGCTTTTTTTTCTTCTTCTTCCTTTTCTCCCATTTGTACTAAACACTTTCACCGTTATAGCCTGGGAGGAGATGATTGGGCTGTGTGTAATGCCCAAGTAAACAGATCTGAAAGCAGTAACCCAATCCCTACCCTGTGTGGTGTTATGCAAGGAGCCTCTGAAACACATGCTCACCTTATCATTTCTTGACCATGCTATTGATTGGTTATGTGTTTGCCTGTGTTATTAATAATGTATACCTGGAAAAATCTATGTGCATTAAAGTCTTTGATCTTCTCATGAGTTTCAATGCCAAAGATTCCATTTTCTCTCTCTTTTTTAATTTTCAAAGAGGTAGAATGGAAATAATTTTAAAACTTTTCTCTCCCCTTTCTAGTGGAGAGCTTCCTGCTGACGTCCATCAGATTAATGAGCTATGTATCTGTGTGTGTACGTGTGTGTGTATACACACACAAAAAAAAAAACTCTGTGGGGAGCCTGTATGTATACACACACACACATACACATTTGCATATACACACATACGTATACACACATGCATGCATATTTTAAGGAGAGAATTATAAAACAATTATTTGATTCAAGCTGACTATTCTAGAGGTGAAGAATATTTGAATACAAGACTTATACATCTTGTAAATTAAAACAGAAATTAAAGACTTTAGACTAAGGCACGATCAAAGGCTCTCTTCTCATTGTTCTTTTATTGTTTATTGACTTCAAAAAGACTTTTTAGTTTAAACTGACTTTAATGTCTCTTGAATGCTCTTTTGTATAGTGACTTTGAAAACTTGGGGATAATGTCTTCATTAAGTGGAGGAAAATCTTAGGGAAAAAATATAACTGTAACTTGGCTTTCATTAGAGTAGAAAGAGATAAAGCTTTGCTTAATTAATATCTGGTTTCCCTCTGTTCAGAATTATAAGGGAAAAGGGGGTTGAAATTAGTGCTGATAAAAGCTTGTAACAGACATAACACTGGAACTTTCTCTCTCGCTGCCTTAGAATTTAGAAGAACATAATTCTTAGAACTTTATGAACAGTATTGGAATATTCTAGGTGCCCTGTCTTTCTGACTATGAAATGACTCCAGACCCAGGAGCACGGATCACCCTGGCTTTTGCCACCTTTGGTTTCATTTTCTTTTTGTTTGTTTCCAACACCTGTTTAGAAATGTATGATTGTGTGTGGGGGTAGGGGTGTGGGAGTCTGTGTGTCTATTGATATGTTTTCCTTTCTATTAAAAAAAAAAAAATCAAAGTTTCCCTGATCCTGTCTAAGCCACCAATCAGAACGCATCACTCTCAGAAAGTTGTTTCTGACTGACCCCTTGAAACATCCCTGGCCTCTGGGTACCCAAGGATTCCTTTTGCACTGTTTCTTCAATTTTCTGTGACTTTCTACCTGTTCCCTGTTCAGCTTTTCTTTTCTATGGACAGGTCTGGTCCTTAAATTTAGGAATGCTTTTCAGGCTGCCTTAGAAAAAAAAAGAAACACCTCTGTGGGGAGCCTAACACTGGACTACTGAGACTTCACCAATGCTGGCCAATCTTACTGGCTGCTTGATTTCTTTTTTGGATATTATTAATAGCAAAAGGGAGAATTGTGCATACAAGCTCCACCCACCAGAGTCAAAATGATTTTCTAGATCCATCATTTTGCTTCCACACATCCCATGGAAGGCAGCTCCTAGAGGAGCCATCTCGTGGCACTTTCCTGGTCCCTCTTAGGATGCCAAGCCCTCCCTTCTCTGTAGGCGTCAGTGATCCTGTGGCTTGATAGAGAAAACAGCATGGTAAAATGAAAAAAACACAGGGCTTGGGACAAAACAGGCGTAGGTACAAAGTCTGTGTCTGTTGTACACTAGTTCATCGACCTAAGGTAGGTTGCTGAACCTCTCTAAGCATCAGTTTGCTCATCTATAAAGTGGGGATAATAGCATTTACTTCAAAGAGTTGTGGATGGGTCAAATATGGTAGAGCGTACTGCAGTTATGATTTTAGCAATAGCTCCCCAGTCACCTAATTCTGCAGAACAGATCTGCTCTAGCTTTCTTTTTAAGTAGCTAACACTTGGAAAGACTTCCCTTTTTACCTGCTTTCCCCCCAAGAAAGTATATTCAAGATGGCAACTTTCGATATCATGATGTCTCCCACTTAATAGCTCTGAATGACTTGGCTAGCTTTATTGCGGCTCTCAATAGATTGACGGATGGATGGATGGATTGTAACACCTGTGCAGTCCTGCTGGCTTTACTCATTTTTTGAATGCTCACGTGCCATGGAGTCATGGGTTTCAGAGGCAGATGTAAATACCGAGTTTTTAAGTGGCATGGAGGAGGCACCGCGACTCTGTTATGTAAACCCTCAGGGATATTTATACCCTCTACTGAGAAGGGTAATTGAGCCTCCAAACCACCCACCAAGATTTCTGCCTGTAAAATATTTAAGGACTGGTGCTATAAAGCCATTTCCCTATGCAATTTGTTTTCCATCTAGGAGCAGGAGAACCAGGCAAATGTGGCTCAGAGTAACTTACAAAAGCCAAACGCTTAAGCTACAAAATGCATCTCCTCACAATAGCACTTGGAGAGGGGCTGAAGGCGGACACAAAGTAAACAGAAAAGGGTCCAGGGTCCTGAAATTGAGATGACAGGGCTCCACAATGCAGCCTGATGATGCTGTTATAAATCACCCATTCCGTCTTTAGAGAGACTTTCCCTGGAAGCATATCATGGCGTGTGCAGAAGGGCTTTTCAATAAAAGGAGCCTCGTTAAGAAATGTAAAGAAATGAACTTTAAACGCAGAGCAGGCTGCCAGGCACTTCACACACCGTGAGGAAGAGTCCATGGGTTCAGCTTCACATAGACAACTGGGCCGGGCCTATAAGCTCTTCATGCTTTCCTCTCCTGGTTGGCAGAAGAGGCATCAGGCACGCTTTTCCTGAGAAAGCCGACCTCCAAGATGCGTGAGCTGCAAAGGCAAGGGTGAGGTGATGCTTAGGTGACACCTAGAGATTGTCTAAAACAAACCGACATGGGTAACCTGGGACTCTAACAAATTCCCAGAGAATCTAACAGGTGTGTAAGTTGTAGACTGATATATTATTAAAGGTAACACTAGCTACCATAGAAAGTAAGTACAGTGGGACAAACATGGCGAAAGTTTATTTCTTGCTTATATGTGGCCCAAAGTGTCCACCCTAGATTAGCCGGCAGCTGTCTTCTAAGTGGTGACTCAGAGATCCAGGCCCTTTTCATCTTGTGGGTCAGCCATCTTCCACATCTGGCTCCCAAGGCTGCCTTGGCTGTTGGCATCACTCTGGCAGAAGAGGCAGGAACACGGGGGATCATGTGTGGGAAATTTGAAGGACAGGCCTGGGAGTGGTACGTATCTATGAAACGCAAGAGGCTAGAAAAGGTAGTCTAGCTGTGTGCCCAGGAAGAACAGGAAACAGGTTGGGAACGGATCACAGCTCTTTGCCCCAGCTGATACACTGGTGTTTGTTTGACTTAAATCACTTTGGATTCTCAGCTCCTTTTTATCCGAGTTCTTCATGGAATCGACTCTGGAGATAGCCAGAGATAAAGAAGCCATCTTCACTGCCACCCACTATGTTAGCCTCTTGGGGAAGCATTCTTACTGTCCTGTGTGCCAGGTGCCTTTGCCTACCTTTCACTATAAATACTGGAAAGGGTGATATGGCACTTACCTTCCTAGTTTCCCCCTCAGCTGAGGGTGGCCACGTGACAGTTCTAGCCAGCAAGTGAAATCAAAATCCTGCCGCAGGCCTTATTGGAGACCTTTTGCTTTTGGATGAAAAGGCAGGTGTTTTCCCTCCCCATTTCCTCCTACTCTGAATGCAGCGTGTTTGTCAACAGGAAGCAACAAAGAGAAGGGGGGAAAATCAAAGAATGGCCGAGAGAATGGCCCTCACATTATAGGGCCACCGACTAGAGTCAGCAGCTGCATAACTAAGTCAGGCCTGTGTCTTCATCCCCCTCCTGCCAACCAATGAACCACTGATAAACATATTCATGCAAATATGGAATACGGGTTTGAGAGGGTTTCTGGGTAATCCTCAGGGGCCAGAATTCTTGGAGAATGCAACCGTCATCTTTCGCCCCGTTTGTCTGTTTGAACATTTGCGAGGAATAGTTATGCTTTGCTGCAGATGAGGAACACTCCAGTGAGATGTTTCTAGAAGGTTACCACTGATAACACGGGAAAGCTTTGTTCACCGTTTGGATTTTTCTCACCAGCCCATATTTGTTGTGGTGATGTGGGATGTGGTGATCACAGAACTTTGCCGCGTGCATGGAATCTCTGGAGCACTATCTGAACCACCTGTCTTGCCCCTTTTCCTCTGTGACTTTGTACTGAGACTCGTTTATATTATGGTGACTGACTCATGGTATTAAAAAATCTTTATTTAGGCCACGTTGGTTAGACGATAAAAATATATAAACACTAGTCACTCAATGTCATTTGACCTGAACTAGACTACAGTTTCTATCATGCTTATCAAAATAATATTAATAATATGGATTTTCCATGGCGAGGAACCGTGTAACTATCATCATGAGGTAGACATATGACTTATTAAAGAAACTTTTAAGGCTCTTTACTGTATCAATTTGCAATGATTTATTTTTTCCGTATTCACCAAAACTATTCCAGATAAGTTACCAGTTTTTGATTCTACAAACATGCTTCTACAAATATGCTTCTTTAGAAATGTAACATATTTTAGACTTTTTATTCAGTAAAGCCATTCCTTTGATGATTCCAATTATTTATTATGATGTCAATTTATGCACATATTTTTCTCAGGCGCCCATGCTTGCAGTGGTCAAAGGGTTGATGAAAATATCAAAGTTTAAAAGCGGGATAAGTAACACTGTGAAGATCAGTCCCTGTATATATTTCTAATTAAAACCCCAGCCCTGTAGAGGCGCCGATGCAAAGGCTGTGCTGCCTATTACATTCATATAACCTGACCCATTAACAGTGGAAGTACTAAGTCAGAGGGAACGCGGTCAGCCCCGTATCTCACAAACCAAGGCTATCGTGTCTCCAGTACTGAGTATTTCAAAGTCGTCAGTTCCAGAAGCCTTTGTTCACTTTTAAATAATGGATGACTCTGGGGCCTTGATAATTGTTTCTTAAGGAAGAAATTCAGAAAGTTTAGAACATAAATTTCTGTCAGGAGAAACTGAGTTCTCTTGCTGTTCTGTAAAGCACACACAGTTTGGAATGTACGTCATCAAGTTTTGCCACACTGAAGGAGATCATCATTTTGTCATCAGAGTATCTGGTGCATGAATCCAAATTAAAGTGGGGTGACTGCTCTAACTCCTTGATGGCTAGTCTGGTTTAGCATGGGAAACAGCAAACGATGGCCCCACTTGGTCCAAATATGACCTACTACCTGGTTTATGTGCAGCCTGTGAGCTAAGAATTCTTTTTACTTTTTTAAATGGCTGAAAAAATATGAAAAGAAAAACACTATTTCGTGATACATGAAAACCATATGAATTTTAAATTTGTCCATAAGTAAAGTTTTATTGGAACACAGCCTTGCACATCCATTTACGTACTGTCTGTGGCTGCTATAACATTACAACAGCAGCAGTGAGTTGTTAGCACATAAAATAAGGCCCGCAAAGCTGGAGATATTTACCACCTGCCCCTTTACAGACAGGTTTGCCAGCATCTAATTCAGGTGAGTAGAGACGAATAAGGGGAGATTTTTGTCCCCCTTTTCTCAGTGAGATGAAGGAAGGTCAGAATGTGTTCTTGCTCTTGGTGCTGACATGGCTACTTTTTTTTCTCTTCAACATGTCCCAACCCGGACTTTTCCTGTCTACCCCACTCTTTACTCCCAGGTCTCTCCAAGGTAAACAGTAGGGTGTCAGCTAAGGACCACTATAACCAGCCAGTGGTTCTCTGCAGACCAAAAAGAGTCACCTCTAAGATTATTGAGCTATCATGTGGCAGAGTAGGTCAAGTCCTTGTAACACGCACAGTGCCATTCCACTGTTCTGTAGTTACAGTATAATTTAGGGTTGATGAGGGGAAAGTGGTCTCTCTTTATCTGTTAATTCCTTGGAGGAAGTTCTGTTCAGAATGAATAGTCTTGAAATGTGTAATAAAGTTACCTATCAAGACCACTTTTACAGAAAGATTTAAATGTGATAATAAGAATAAAAGAAAATGAAGTGACATTGAGGGCGTCTTCTTTTATAACAGCTCTCGGTCTTGACTGTGAAGCACGCTGTAAAATGACTTTTATACATTTATGGATTGAAATGGTTCTGCTGAAATTTTAAGTGTTAACATTGTTCAAACTTCCATTACTAACACCTCTCACATTGTTACAAATGGTTTCGTATTTGACATTTTGATCATCCTAACCGGGGACATTTTATACTGAAGCTCTCATTTCACGGGACAGGAAGGTTCTGCTTATTTTGGTTTCAGCACTTTTCAATAGGGAGCCAATACGTTATGTTTGCATATCTTACCCCAATGCGTCTATAAACTGATCATCATAGAAGGTGGAGATGGAGGGAGCTTTAGTGTTTTGTTAGCTTAGTGTGGGTAGAAAACAAAGATTTTTTTTCAAACCTGGTTCCTTCTTTTTCAGCTTTTCTTGTGTGCTTTTCCTACTACTATTCAGACTATAGTCCATAACTGCACTTTATTTTTCATATCACAGCTTTATTGAAATATAATCCACATAACATACAATTCACTCATTTAAAGTGTACAACGTAATGGTTTTTAGTATATGCTCAGAGTTGCACCACCATCACCACAATCAATTTTAGGTCATTTGTAATAACCCAAATAGAAAGCCTGTGCCCTCTAACCCCCCCACTTCCTCTGCCAGCCTTAGACAACCACTAATCTGTTTTCTGTCTCTAGATTTGCCTATCCTGGACATTTGACCTACATGGGATCACACAATATGTGGTCCTTTGTGACTGGCTTCTTTCACTTAGCATAATGTTTTCAAAGTTCTCCTCCTTATTTTTCATTCCCTTGCTTTTCACGTGTTTTTTTTTTTCTTACAAATTTAGAAGAAAGACTACATGTGCATACAGAACTATTTAATCTATTTAAGCATGCGAGTATCCGTGGGATTCATCTTTGTGGCCACCGCGGCAACTGGAAGTGCCTGACACCTCTTAGGCTTTCTGCAGCTGCTTGCTAAGTACATACATGTACGACCGATAAAGCTACAGCTAGTACCGTACCTAAGGCCTCGCATCTCCTTCAGCACAGCTGTAGGCACATCTCAAAGAAGAGCCAGCCCACCCGAGGAAACGTGAAGGATTGTGCTTTAGGAAACGTCATGTGAACGCCACCAATATCTCAGACATCCAGAGCTGCTGCTTCACTGCATTCTTTCTCCTCGTCTCATCCTTTCCACCCTGTGTGTTGAGAGCAGGGCCTTCCTTGTGCTGTTCTGGACTCTTCTTGGTTCCCCAGGTTGGCTGTGTCAGCGCCTTCTTAAGGTATCACCATTCCTGAGATAGGAGCTTTTGGTACATGGATGAATTTGGGTTTATAAATATTTTGCTTATTTCTTTTCCCCCAGAGTTTTGCAAAGAGAGTAAGGATTTTGCTAGAAATTAGTCCTTGATAAAGTTTGCCCTGTTTTTACAAGACTCTCTTTGGTTGACGATGACTTGAGCCATGATTTTCATTTTGATGGACACAGAGTGCTCACTACATCTTTTAGAAATAAAGACCTTTTAAATAAAAGAGAAAGAGGTATTAAAGAATGGCTCTCTTACTAATTTATTATACAAATGAGAGTTCAGCTTTGGACCTACCTGTGTTCTTTTTTTTTCCCCTTTATCCCTCCCAGTGTATCCCTCTATATGACGACCATTTTCCAGTGTACCAGGGAATGGCCCAGGGAAGCCAGTTGGGGGTTCCAGTTGTTATGAAACCCAAGCAAATCTTGGCTGTGAGACACATGATGAACTTACTGGATAGAGTTTGAGCATCGGCTCTCACTTTGAAAATCGGTCCCCCATTATCAGGGAGGATTGAAAGTCTGCTTAAGTTATAAGCTAGCTAATTACTTCCTTAGTTGAAGACCTAAATGAGTTTGAAAGTGAAATGCGTATCTCCAAGTGCTAAGTAGCCAACTCACAATAGGCAATTGAGGTAGCAAAGACTCATTTAGTAGAGGCCGTTCTGTTCTTTTCTCTTCTTCTCTCTCTTTTATTCTCTTTCTCTCTCTTCCCTCCATTCCTCTGGCCTGCCTTCCGGCCTTTCTTTCTTCCTTCCTTCCTTCCTTCCTTCCTTCCTTCCTTCCTTCCTTCCTTCTTTTTCTGTCGCCCCTTCCTCTTTTCTTCCTTCAGTTCCTTCTTCTCCTCTCATTTAACTGTTATAAATATGATGGAATTGTGCCTGTAGGCTTTTGCTGGTAATTAAATAAATTATTTATACATTTAACACAATCTTGAATTACTAGGTGATCGTCTTAGGCACTCAAAAGTATAAGAGCCCTTGAAAGCAATATCCAAGCATAGATATTCCATAGCACGTCTTACAATCTAAATATTGCTTTTAGTGTAATCGAAGCAGCAAGAGTAGTCACAGCAGTTGATGGACTATTTTTCAAATTGATTTCAAAAATGTATTTAAGGGGATGATCTTCTAGTCTAGATTACCTATTGATTTTTAATATGAAAAGCTCATTATGTAAGCAGTAACTGCATATAAAAACCTAGCAAACCTTTGCATAAATCCTTTAATTGAATTTCCAGAGCCTGTGGTTCTACTTTTTTTTTAATTAAATCTATTTCTTTTTTTAAGTGTTACTGTGTAATTTGCATGCTGTGAAGAGGTCCTGTCCCAGATAAAGTGCCATTGATCCTTATTAAACCTCACCTCTGGGCTTGTTTAAAACTAACTGGAAAAATTAAAGTGTTCATGCCGCAGTGCACTTATAGCTTGTGTGATAGGATTATGGAAAAAATAATAAAACTAATTTCCAGGAGAGAATTTATAATGTGAGATTTTATTTTTTTCAATTTGATAATTAATAGTGAAATCCTATCATATATATAAATCACATTTTAGCCTATAAACTGAAATGGCAATTAGGAAAGATAATATATACTTGATGTAAAACCATCATGTTCCGTGGGAATAATCTTGTGGCGCTTTAATTTTTTAATTGTAGAAGGAAAGGATGACGGATTCAAGTCAAACACGTTAAATGGTGGGTTTCCTTTGAAAAATCTGATTCTTTTACTATGTACAATATTAGTAGATTTTTAATTTTAGTGTGAGGAAGTATAAAAGATACAGAGAAAGATATTCTGGTTATGTTTGTGCTAAAATGTATGTATTAGAATTACCAGGGGAAAGAAAAATATAAAAGCTGCAATAGGTTTTTCTATTTTTTAATACCTAACATTTGTTATTTTAAAAGCAATAAAATCCCCTAAAGAAATATTCATAATCAATAAGAACACAAAATATGGAATATATTAACTGAGTTATAAAAATGTTTGTAGTATAGCACAAAATGAAAAACACAGCAAGTTATGTACGGTTTAAAGTGTAATCAATTTTGAGGTTGTATACAAGGATATAAATGATAAACACAAGTAGTAGCATTTTTAGTAAAGGCTGTTACAAAATACTGTATTTATGGCCTATTCCATTCTTTTTATAGCTCATTAATGTAGAAAACAAACACAGTGTATCCATCTTCTCAGACAGCTTAAAATTCCCTTAAATGATATTTTTAAATGGAAATACTGAACTCATTTGATCTGTTTCTTCTTTAAGCACACATTAGTTTGAACAGGCATGTACACCGGGGTTCCTTTTCAGACTCTGGCAAGAACAAGTGTTGATCATGCTGCATTGATTGCCCTCCCTGTACAAAACTGGGCCAAACCTAACACCTTTACAAATAGTTCAGCCCTGTTGCCCTCCTCTGCAGGGCTCCCTGCCCATTCCCTGTGTCCCACCCCACCCCACCCCAAGGAGAACCTTCCTACCTTTGGAAGCTGCATTAATTCTTCCGGGCCACAAGGGGGCTGTTGAGTTATTGGTTCACTGCACTTGTTGGCAGGAGAGTTTTAATACTGGTTCCAAAGGTGCTTGATTTCCTGTGGTACCTATGAATATGCATACAGTGTATACTCAGCAATCTAGCAGTTCAAACTAGACAGCTGGTTCTTGGGGTGAGCTTTTTTTTTTTTCCCCTGCTCTCCTTTCCTTGGATTAGTCCTTTTGAGTAAGCTGAATCTGTAATGTAATTTCATTAACTTATTTCCAGTATTTCATTTGGTTTTGATGTTTCCATTGTGGTCTCTTTTTTTTCCCTTTCATTTTGTCACTTCTGTGGAAGTCACTGTTATAATTGATGGAGCGTAATTTCATGGCTGTAGGAGTCACAGACTTAGACATCCTGCCTTTCTAAAGCATAAGTAGGATGTAGCAGTGCTCTATTTGTTTCCTATAAGGTAAGTGTATTTGGAAAAGAAAAGTAAAAAAAGAACAAGGGCAAAGGATTTGAATTGTTTCCTTTCTCTCTATTTGGATTAATATGGTTCAGCACTACATAGCCCTATCCATCCATCCATCCATCCATCCATCCATCCATCCATCCAATATGTAGTGAGTACCGACTATGTGCGGGCACTACTTTAGACAGTAGCAATTTGAATTTGGATCAGTCCTTGCCTTCAAGAATCTCATTATCTAGTGAGGAAGACAAAGACATATGCAAATAATTTTAACAAGTAGACCCAGAGACCTAACTCAGCCTTGGGTTAGAGAAGGCTTTCATTATAATGTTGAAAAGTTTTTTACTTATGATTATAGTTTATTTGGACTGCATGATTTTTTTTTTTTTTAAACAAATGCTCTTGGAAGTACATACCATGATACTGAATACTGTGCAGATGATGATTTTAGAATGAAGTCTTTTTGTGGCATGACCATACACAAGAAGACACTTTACACAGTGAACACGGAGCTAGGATAATTCCCATTCTCTAGAATAGATTGGCATTGGTCTGGTTGCTCCCAGAGAATCACGTGGCCACTGTCACAGGGAGGGACAACACAGAGGTCCATCTGTAGAATGTGGGCAGTCATTTGCAAGTTAAGAAATAGGGATCAGGTCTCCAAATAAAACGGTGTGAGCATCTGGCTTGGAACCCTGGGCAGTGGTCAGAAGCAAGACCCACACCAGGAAGAAAAGCCAAGCGGAACTAGGAAAATCCCAGGCAGCACAAGTTAGAGGTCTTTAGTAATGCCAACACAATAGTGCCCCCAATCACTGCCCCTTCCTGAGGACAGTGCAGCTAATAACAGAAATAGAGCATCCAAGAGGCAAAAGAAACTGAGAGGTTAAAGTGATGATTCTCGTGGCTTCAGAGCCCAGAAACAGGCTTGTTTGAGCTGACCTAAGCCGCCATACTTGCCTTGAGGCAAACCAATAGATTACCAAATTGAGTTCCGTCTTAGGGAGTATCAGAAATAGTGCGTCTGGAGCTTCATTGTCCAATATGGTAGCACCTATCCACACATGGTCATTTAAATTTAAAATAATTAAAATTAAAACTTCAGTTTCTCTGTCGCACTAGCAACGTTTGAGTGCTCAGTAGCCACATGTGGTTAGTGGCCACATGTTGGGTAGTGCTAACACTATTTCTCTCAACAGAGCACTCTGTTGGCTTGTGCTGCTCTAAAGCAGAAGTCTCCCACGTGTGAATGATGACTGGCTGGGGTTCCACAAGAAAACATTACAACTTGTACTTACCCATTAAACTCTTGCATTTATTATTAAATATCTCAGCACATTTAGCCGGTGGCAGGTACTGCTATTTTCAGTGCTTACCATATTTAAACATATCATCCTTTCAGATCTCCTTTCCCATGTGCACTGACGTAGTACTGTTGTTACCCGTATTTTACAGACGAGGACACAGGCACACTGAGTAAGGAGGTGGCAGAGTTGCGATTCCAGCTCAGGTGGTCTGGCTCCAGAGTCCTCACTTTTAACTGCTGTATGATATTGACTCTCAATTAAGAAGCATCGATCTTTACAAATATTTCACAGATGTGTTAACACAGGTGCCCTCTCCAGTCCTCAGATGGTGAGGAGCCACGACACGCCAGGTGTTAGGCGGTAAGGCTGGCCGTTTGCCCAAGTAGAGAGTCCATGGTGGAGCTGTGCGTCGCGTGCACATCCAGTGTTGGAAAGTGCATTGTAGTTTCCCACGTGTGCCCTGTAAAAGGGGTTGCGACGTTAGGTTGTCTGATTTGAACGAAAGCATCCCTCCCAAAATGAACAAAAGGCTGAAAAGGATGCCTGCAAAAGTGGCCAGCGTTTGAAGATACTACTTAAATAATGTAAACCCAAGCAAACAGTAAGTGAAGAACAGCATCGACACTTTAGCTCCTCCTAATATGAGCCCAGAGATCTGTTCCAAGGCAAAGACAGTGAAAATTTGATCCGATCTTAGCAGTCACTCAAAAAGCAAAAATCTAAATTAGTAAAAAGATGTGAAAGTATATGCACGAATTATACTGATGGACGTCATTCTAACCCTATGCTGTGCCTTGGGGTATTAACTAAGAGTATGATACAAGTTTATAATTTACAAATCAATAGACATATATTGAGGTATCTACCCTGATTTTTTTCTGACAAAGGTGCGCAATTACAACAGTCGGGATGGAGCCTCTAGGGTTTTAAAAAGAATCTGTGGCCTCTGCCTGTCTTGGTGTTTCCCTGTTCATTTCGGTGCTGCTCTGTTTATCTCCTGCAAACTAGAAGAACATCTCCTCAGTAAAGTTGAAAATCCTAAAATAAAAAGTATTTCGTATGGAAAAAAAGAAAAAAAAGTCCATTGGTTGAAACAAAGACTCATGCCAGAGACTGAGCTTTTGACGGGAACTTTGCTGGGTATGCCTTTATCATTCACTACCTTCCACCCCTCAATTTAAAGGTATTTAATTCTTTTTTCAAGTACATCCTGATATCAGCACAAAATTGCACTGAGCCTAACAGATAGAAGTCTGAAAATTACAAAGATAGAGGTTTTCCCCAGGATTCTGGTCATATTCTCTAGAAAATTTTCAAGCATGCCTACTGAGTCTTTTGCTCAGAGCATGGGAGGTGTGTGTGTGTGTGTGTGTGTGTGTGTGTGTGTGTGTGTGTGTTGGAGGTGATAGGAGAGCTGTTTCTGAAAGCTATGCAGGAACACAGCTATCTGTGAACCTTTTCTATTCATCTTTCTGGTGCTGGTGCTTTAAAATACAATATGTAGTTTCTGTGTAGAAAAGGAACCCTTCTTGGCCCAAAGATTTCTTAACTCTTTCTGTATCCCTGGTTAATGCTTAGCTACCCAACATCTACATTTTTGATATGCTTTGCTTTCATGTGCTTTTTGAGGGCTTGAAAAATCTATTTCTAAGGAATAATAACTTAGAACCTGCTTATTAGTGTCACATCTGCTCTGAGAAGTAGGTGAACATGATACATCTATTTGAATGGAATGGTAGATCATATAGTTCCACATCTTTTTTATATCATAATTCCATAATCACTATTAGAGTGAAACAGAGGTTGAGAGAAGTCACTTGTTTATCCCAATGTTACCATTTTTAATATATTAACCAATGTTTATTGAACACCTACTAGACCCTATGCTAAGTGCTTTACATTTGATGTATAATCTCCTGACCACCCTGTGAAATGGGTACTATCATTATCCTCATTTCTAGTGGTGTAGAAACTGAGGCTCAGAGAGGTTAAGTAATTGGCTGAGTGTCACACTGCAGAGCACTTGCTAGCACCAAGACTATTTGCCAAGACCCCTGTTGTACGAGAGTCAGTGGTATGACAAAAACCACGTGCTTCATTTTTGTAGGGAAGGACCCAGTCTTATTCATCTGTTTTGCCATAGATAGCAATAGTGCCAGGCTCCTAGAAGATACAGAATATGTGGCATAATCTGTTAAAATAATGAAAGACATGAAAAAGAAACAGTCATTCATAGATGTTCCTGGCAGTGGGTTGGAGGCACCCAGATTTGTGAGGACAGCTCATGCGTGTTGAGGGCCTGCTTTTGGAAAAAATGTAGAATATTCAGTGCGGTATCTTGGAAGAAGCCCATGGACGTGAGGGGCCCTGAAGGTTACTCTCATTAGCTTCAAGGTTGTGCCAAGGCTGAAATTTCACAGACCAAGTTGTAGACATCTCTCTCAATGTCCACAAGAGTGTTTGTATCATTGTATCCTATTTTTTTTTCACCCACTCAAATGTGAGAGCTACTTTGCACCATTTTGATTTGGTGCTGAAGTCATTTGAAAAATACTCTGTATTTGTGCATGTCACCTTCTATGAGAGAGACCAGCTCCCAGAACGTGCTTCTGCTTTCAAGAAAGTCCTCGCTCTCCGAAAGCATTCTCTGACATGGAGACTTTTAAAATGCTTTCCTTTCTGCCTGCATCTGGGTAGATTTTTTTTTTCCAGTAGTTTCTTAATGGTCTTTAGCGAAGGAAGTAAGTGACACTGATCAGTGAAGGTGGACAGTAAGATTTATAATGTATTTGTGCTAGCTGATTGCCAACAGAACCGGCCTTTCCCAGCGGTGCTGTACGCAGACTCAGAAAATCAATAGGGATTAACCTGTGACCCCCTTCACATACTTATACTGTGGGCTGCATCGCTTACCAATATTTCATCTGTTTCACTTAGCTGCTGTTCCTTACTCAATAATGTGTGGCCGGTCTCACAAGATACTAATTAATTTTTTAAAATGCAGCATCACTTGAAGCTGTGATAAAATATCACACCTTTGGAAATCAAGGCCCTTTTGGTTTATTTATTCAACTCACATTAATTAGCCTTAATTAGAGGAAAAAAAAACAAAAACAGAAACAAAAAACAACACTGGGCAGGGGGAAAGCTGAAACTCCAGGGTTTGCTTTGCTCCCAAACCCCCTCCTTGCGTTTAACACTCCTAGAATGTGTGGGGTGGGGGGAATCTCAGTGACTCTAACAGAACAGGTGTCTAGGTTGGAATTTAGGCCTCTTTCAGGAAAATTGCTAATATTACCTTTTAGACACACTTTTTATTTCCGTTAAAGGGATATTTATACATAAACAGGCACCTTGCAATTAAGTGAACCCAATGTATAATTTTTTAAGGAATCAAAATTAACTTTCACACGTTGTCTACTTGCAAATGTATGCAAAAGTTTGTGTAAACATATGTATTGGTGTATACATATGTTGTATAAACATGTGTTTGTATGAACTGCCCTTTATTATTGCATAGGATGAAAAAGGAGCAAAATTTGCAGTAATACACTTTTTTGTGTGTTTTTTTAACCTTTCCCTTAAAGCTTTGGCATATGTTAAAGTGTTTTACATTTGTCTTAAAAATTGAAATTGTTGTAGATTTCCTTCACCAAGACCCTTTGTTTGCAGATTTTTTTTTTTTTTTGCAAGTATGCCTATTCCCCAGAGTTTACTTACAGTTTGCTATTGATCTGGCAGCTGGTATTTGAATTGGTCGATGTACTCTGTAACTTGTTTAAGATACCCTACCTGAGCTATTAGTTTAAATAATGTATTCATAAATTGATTAATCATTACAGTAAGACTTATTAGCTGCATTTATATCTGCGTGTTATCCACAATTGACTTGTAGTCTAATAATCACGCATACTTAAGCAGAAGTTGGGTTTTACATTACAATTTAATAATTATTGAGGTGGAAAACAATAGTATTTGTGTACAGAAGTTGAGTGGATGCAGGGCTTTAGAGGTTGGACTCACTAAGCAGATTGCCACTTTTACTTTTCCTGGGTAAAACAGACAGCTCTTCCCCCAAAAGTGAAATATGGGAAGTAGACCAAATTCTGTCAGCCTCGAAGAAGTGATTGAGTTTGCTGAAGCTGTCCCGGCTTCACAGGTCTGGAAGATGGATGGGGGCAGAGGGAGGAGAATTTAAAGGGATAATGCCTTTGTCTCCATTTCTCTAACAGCCACATCATGGGAAGAGGGTGGGTCCTCCCCAGGGGGTTTTCAGGGGTATGCACCCACACCTGTCCTCCAATGAGACTGGCAGACCAAGTGCAGACATGTGAAGTAACAGCCTGGCAAGACTGGAACCCCACAAAACATGGGGTGATTGTTGAAAGACCATGCATGTGTACTCCCAAGCAGAAAGCAAACAGTTCAACTGAATTCAGGACTTAAAGCTGCATGCACTTTAAAAATAATAATAATAAACTTCATTTTTTTAGAGCAATTTTAGGCTCACGGCAAAATTGAGTTGACAGTGCAGAGAGTTCCCATATACTACTCACCACCCCGTTTCCATCCCCATCTCCACCCCCGTTACACGCACTTGTGATCAAGCTGCATTAAAGTTAAAAACAATCTTTTGGATGGTGGGATGTTAAATCATGGCTTTGCACTGGGTCTGCCCTACTGGGTAGTTTCTGACTCCTTAGGTTGCCCCTTTTCAGCTTTCTTTTTGGGGGTGCAGATTTGTCAGACTCTTTTCAATTCATCCTTCCTGGGAGCCGAGCCCCCTTTCTTCCCCCTATTTGGTTGGAAAGTCATTTTGCCTCACCGCGTGATTTTTCTACTTCATAAATCCCCCTTTCAAACATTCTTCAACAACCTGCTAAATTAATATAGATTGTATTCTTTCAGTAGTGGGGAGGGGGGCTTATCTTGCAGCGTGCATTTGTTCAGCTGTGTTAAAAGAGGGCTGCCTGCCGCGGGAAGGACATCTGCTCACAAGTGAGCAATTGTGCTTCTGATTCGGGGCAGCACCTTCGCCTCCATGCCGCTCCAGATGAAAGAACAGATTGCCTAGGAGCCGCTTTTCCAAGGATCCCTGTCCCCAGCATGGGGCTTCATACATTATTGAGAGCAAACCTACTTTCCACTGCCACTCCTCCCTGTGCTTGTTTTGCCAACCTTATTCAGAATGTCAGCATGGATCACTTTTCTACCAAGGCATAACGGGCCAGCCAGGAAGCCTCAGCAGATACATTATTTACAGTGTTTAATTATCATCGCACAGCTTTATTAAACTTCTTGGTTACCTAGGAGCCCATGGAGTGGCTGTACAGAGTTTGCTAAACTTTGAATAATAGAAATTTTGTTCCAAACAAAAACCCATTGAGCATGTTGCTGCCATGTATGTGATGTCAGTGCGAGGGGTGTGGGTATGTGCTGGTAGATGGTTAACAGGCGGCTCTTGGGGAGGGCAACACACTCTGACTTGCAGTGTTTGCCAATTCCTGTGGTGTAAATACTCGCACCATAGCCAACAGGAGGTTATGAAACACAGAGTTGGGATGAGATGCTCAGTTGCATGTCATATTGTGTGTGAGTGTGTGTGTGTGTGTGTGTGTGTGTCTGTCTGTCTGTGTATCTCCACTATGCAGACACAATAGATGTAAATAGCCTCAAAAGCTTGGACAATAGTCAAACATACTGACATTACTCAGAAGTATTGAGTTTTGAGTATTCCTTCCCTTTGTTTTTCATATAGTTTATTTAATCATCAGTTTACATAATTTAATATTTAACAATGGATGTGTCCGACAACCAGCTCATAAAATTCCTGGAAATGTAGCAGTTGGCTCTCTTGAGTTGGTCAGCCCCGGATGCATCACACCACTGTGTGTGTTTGACTGACTGCCAGTTTTAAATTATATCCTGTGTTCAGATAAAGTTCATGATGTACTCCTAATTCAGGCTCATTTCTAACAGGGTGGCCATGCACAATTTTACGCTGGGGTATGGCGAGCTGGTTGGCAGGCTGCTAAGTGTCCTCGACAGCAAGCCGACACATGTACCCTGGCTGGTACATCCCAGACGATGCTGTTGTACTGATATTAAGGACAACAGTATTTTGCCAGAAGCAATAATGAGATGATTCTGTAACAACAGCATGGTGACACCAGACTATGTTTTGCAATTTTCTTTAATATTTATGCTGGATAAATAATTTATCTCTTATTTTTTTCCCAGGTTTTTTTTTTTTTTTTTTTTTTTTTTTTTTAATCTCGAACATGTTGATATAGACAGGTGCTAGGTTTCCCGGAATGACTAAAGCAAGGATTGGGTTATTTGCCGCCCATAAAAAAACAGATGCATCAGCAGAGTTGAGCGTGTGGGAATTGTTTTCATAAGTCCGCATCCCATCTACTAATATGAACTAATGAGATCTATTACGGACCAGCCTACATGTTTGAAGGGAGTCACTTATTAATGGGACATCTTTGCATGGCATTATAACATCAAGTCCATCATACTCTGAGGTTTTGGAAAACTCAAAGTCATGGCTCACCTGTTATTATCTATCTGAGACTGATTGTGGAAACTCCTTCTAGTCCAGGGTTTCTCCACCTTGACACTGTTACTTCTAGTGCTGGATCATTCTTGGTGTGGGGCCTGTCCTGTGCATTGTATAATGTTTAGCAGCCTCCCTGACCTGCACCCACTAAATGCGAGGAGCAACCCCTCTCCCTACGTAGAGATAATAAAAAATATTTCCAGATACTGCCAAATGCCCTCTCGGGGGCAAAATTGCCCCAGGTTGAGAGCCAGTGCTCTAGAGCCACAGTTCTTAACCACTTAAAGCGTACGGGAAAGTGAAAATAGCAATTGTCTCATTGTAGTGAGCCCTCTCTCCATCTGGCTTCCAGGAACCTCCAACCCCCAAGCACTAGAATTGACAATCAGGCAGCCTTATATCACCAAATCAACTTTTGCCCAGGGGACCTGCAGTGGAGGGAGAAAAGCAGTATTTCTACCCAAGGACCACTCTCCCACATCCCATGGCTTCTGAAGAAGTGCAGGCGTCATCAGGGATGGGGTCTCCAGAGTGGGTGGAGCTGGGGCCTTTTCTTTCTCAGACCATGGCTTGCTGTGGTCTCAGACTAGTTTCTGAACTGTGGAGCAAGTAGGTATCTCACTGGGGATGGGGAATAGACACAGTGGGAGACTTGAAAGGCTCCCTGTGCCGTTGGCTGGGGATTGAGGGGACATGGGAGATAGGTCTTCATTCAGAGGAAGCTCTTTATCCTGACACCCTTTAAGGTGACATCACCCTAGCAGTTAGTGCAGGATGAATTTCAAGATTGCTCTGCGGCTGCTCCAAGCCCCCTCCAACAGCAGAGCAAGTTGTGTGCAGCTCAGCTTTAGGTGAGGGACACCCCCTGGAATTTTATCATGTTTCACCTGTACAGGGATATGCCCGAGCCCTTTTTCAGGTCCAGGAAGGCTGAAGTTGAACTTTCCCTGAGTGTTCCTCTGCCATCACAGGGCTCTCTGACTTTTCAGGTAGGCGTGCCGGTATGGCAGCTGAGCATGACGGGTTTGACACCTTGCTGGCCCTACCGTGCACTTGGGTCCTCAGGTAGCCTATCAAGAGACTTTGGAGCCGCTGTGGTGGGCAACGGCAGTATTCTGTGCTCATCAGGTATCAGCTGAGACAGTGAATGCAGTAGGAGGCGGCACGTGCGGTCACACAGACCTGGAATGTTCTTTGTGGGCCTGTGTGACAGGAACTGTGTGACCCTGGGGCAATTGATTTCACCTTTCTGAGTCTCCGTTTCCTTCCCTGTGAAATGAACATGATGATATCCCTGTGGGAAAGTCATGGGATGATTAAATAATGAATGTTTAGCATCTTTCTCAGCTCCGTTGTAGAGTAGGTCTTCAAGAAGCCACATCTGTTCCTACTTTTGTTTTGGTCTTACTGCCATTTAGGTCATTTCCTGAAGAATGGCACTAGGCTGCCTTGTCCCCTCCTGCCCATGGGACATAAAACTTCCCAGTGTCTTCAGAGTGCCTAAATCCTACCGTGAGCAGGTCCTTTCAGACACAGTTAAAGAGATCGATAGTTATCTGTTTACCTTTCTGGCTGAGATGAGATTTTATGCTTGTTACTAGTAGATCAATAGTGAAAGCATATTCTGTTAAGGTTTCCGTAGGAGTCATTAATCTCCCTCAGCCTCAGTTTCCAGATCTGTAAAGTGAGTCTAACCAGGGTAATGAAGAGGTAGGTGAAGTGAGGTTGGCAGTCAGACACCCACGACCGGCTGCAGCATCACAGTACATGTTCTCTCCGTCCCCCCTGTTGAGCAGAGATCATTCAGCTTGCGATAATGACCTGCCACACGGAGGATTTTTTTCTCTCTTTACTTAGCCAAATATCCAAGCTGAAGCTCTCACTCCGAACCTGACGACATACATTTCAGTGTCACAAAATGCCATTTGAGAAAAAAAAACAACAGGGAAATGCGTGATCTCTTTCTTTCTTCTAAGGACTTTTCCAGTGAGGCTTCTTAAATTCTCATTTCTCCCTTAGAAGTTTTCAAACATGTATGTATGTATGTAATATGCATTTTGCTCGTTTAAATACTTAAATTGAATCTGGACAGGCCTTTCTATTTCCGGAAAGTTCTGCCCCGGCTTCTTTGCGATCTCATCGTCTCGCTCTCCAGGGTAAAAGAATAGGACAGACATGATGATGGACCCAGCAAGGCTTGTAACAATGTGAAGGTACCATTTTGGGGTCTTTGCAGTGGTCAAAGCGGAGTTTGGAAATCCTCAGAACAGGGTGTCTGATATTTGAGACCACAGTTCTGGCTGGAACACTTGTCACTAAAACTGCTGATAGCCACAGGGTGAGTCGTTGGTGTGGGTAACAGTTGTTGAAGGAGTTGGGGGTGGGGGTGGGGGGGGCAGCTGACAGATAGGCGGATGATTTTAATGTTTATATTCCACTGGGGTAAGCTCTAACAAAGACCCATCATTTCCCAGATAACCAATCGTTTTAAAAGAACATCTGTTGAAACTGGCAATTTACATTCTTCTTAAAATACGGAGCGACATAATTAACCCTCTGGGGAGACTAATATTAGTTTATTAGAGACAATTTCTAGTTCTGTTTATTTTTACACTAAACTATTTGTTCAGATTGGAAAAAGACATTTTTTTTTTTTTTTTTGGTTGTGGTGTGAGTTTGCTTTTATTTTGGGTTGACTATACCTTATCAAGGACGCACAAGGTGAACAGCTAGGTGATAATATGTGGTCATGATGATCTTCAATCATGAACTGGTGGGAAGTGCTCGATGTTGTTTGACATTTGAATAACTTGGCATTGCACTAAGTTTTGGGTATAGTCTATTTAAAGTGACCTAATCTGTCAGTGATTGTGTGCATGTGTTTCTGTGGGTCCCTTTGTCTCCAGGCATGGCGTTGGGCTCCTTTGGCACCATAATTGGTGGGATTCTCTTGCATTCATTGCTGTAGTCCCCATAAATTGATTTACAGTCTCCACAAGAAGATTATGGACACTCAGTTCTTTCCAAGATTGGACTAATTCCAGACTTCTGGCTTGTTGTGGGACAGAGAAGAGAGAAGACTGGGCCTTTTGACACTGTGCAGAGGCCAAATGAAACCGTCGTCCCTAATTGTTCAGATGTCCTTCTTTGAATGGGGAAGCACCCACTTGGACATCCAGTAATTTCTCCCTCAGTTCTGTATCCTGCACCAAGCTGGGTTGACTTCTCTTTTCCTCAGGATGACTCTTCAAAAGTGAGGGTTCCCTATCCAGGTAATAACCCTTCACTTCTTCTCTTCCCCAAGCTCAGCACTGAGTTACTCAGTAAAGGAAGTGGCTCCAGAAACCTTCCCCCGTTACCATTTGTTCAACTGCAAAACAGGACTCATTGACAGGCACTCACAAAAGCCGTGAGCTCTTGGGCTGGGCTCACTAGCCCCGACCTGGCCCCCGGTGACTGGCTGCTCCAGTCTCCTTTGCTTCTACTTCCCACTGGTCAAGTTTATGCTTCAGCCAACTGAACGGAGCTCACCAGGCTGACTTATTTGGGCCAACTGTGCCCTCTCCCCAGGTCCCCCTCCTTCTCTCTATTCATCTGTCTGTCGACAAACTACTCTTCCTCCTTGAAAACCCAGCTCTTGGCATCATGTCTTCCATGAAGCCTTCCCAGACCTTTACTCACCTAGACAACGTGATCACTTCCTCCCTCGAGCTGCCCCGACATGGTGGACACCGCTGTACCATGACTGTCCTGTTACACGTTCATCTTTCCCGTTGGACCATACGCTCCTTGGGGAAAAGGACCATGTTTTATACCATTTCTAACCCTGGCCTGACGCCTAATAGGTGCTCAGTGAACAGTTGTCGAATTTCATTCTCTCCGTTCCCCATGCTGATCTGTGTTTAAGATCTAATGGCACTTAGTGTCTTATTTGGGTAAGAGGTGCATCACACATGTGTGGGAGTGATTACAAAATTCAATCAAACTGAGACTCGCTGGCTCACACCTGGAGTTTCTTTATTTGCAAGCTGAGATGAGAACAGAATTTGAAACCCCTGGAGAACATTTGAGCCTATGAAGCTATTTTGAATAACCAATAGTCATTTGAGGATGGGGGTGGGGTTGGCACAGAAGCCCCTGGAGACCTGAGCGTCACCCCCCCACCCGCCCACTGCACTTCCTCCCGTTCCACTCACTCCTCCCTTAGTTACCTTCATCAGGATTCTGCATCCCACGGTGCCGCTGACTCCCGTCTCCACCTGGCGCTCCCCCTGCGTGTCGTGGGTGACACTGACTAGAGCAGAGTGGAGGGTGTGGGCGTGCACTTTGGGGTTATTCTCTCGATTTCTGAAACTTGTCTTCTCCCTTGAAGAATCCTGGGCTTTCACATCACAGTTAAATGAACACCCAGAAAGAAAGTGGCGCTGCACCGCAAGTGGCATTTCCACAGTAAGGAAAAGGATGGTTCCACAGACATGGGGTGAGGGGAAAGGCTTGAACCAAAGGCCAGTGGAGATTGAACAAGGCATGTGTTATCGGCCACACAATCATCAAGGAAACGTGTCCTCTGCAGGTGTATGTGGACATGTGTGTTTCTTCAAACTGAGTGATTTACTTTTTTCTTTTCTGTTCAGTAGCCACTGGGCAAGCTGACCCAGGACATGGTCCACTGGACAGACCACCTCAATGACTCTTTAGCAATTCAGCTCGTTTGTATAACTTCCTAGCCTCACTTTTATCATTGTATATAAAACCCACCTCACAGTGTGTTGGAATCAAAAATATTCAACATCTAGTCCACATTGGATTGACTGTGTATAGTGGAAGAGCACTGTGCCACACGTGGAACCATGACAGTGAACGAGAGGTGGCATGTCACCTTGGGGACAGAACCCTGGGCCTGCCACTAGAGGTGTTTACGGAATCTGTGTTTCCGTTCCCTCCCAAGTGCCGCTGGATTTATGTTGAAATTTTCTTCATATATTGGCTGAGGGAAATTTTATTATGGTGCTTATATGCCACGAATAATTTCCAACGATTTACAGGATTATAATTCAGGGAGTCATTGGTTCTTAGAGGATATGGATCACCGTATCAAAATGGGTTTTTTTCCTCAATCTGCAGTCTTTTGACAAATTACCAGGAGCTTTATCTCTGATATGCTGAACACTTATGTACCATGAATATGGTGGTGGTGAATTCCCAGTGTGCATGCATCCACTTCCCAAGTCCTTTACCTGGGGCAGGCGTCACTAATCACTCAAAACTGTGCTCAGCACACTACGCCTGGTAGCCAGTACTAATCGTCTGTACTCAGTGTGGGACATACTCATAGCCTACTTTCCTAGCAAAGTGATAGTTTGATAAAAGCATCATAGTTCCTTCTTTGTAGAGTATAGACTGGCCCCCTGTGTAGCAACCACACCTTTGGGAATCTTATTCCCTGTTATGTTTTGCAGTCAGAGCTTGGCCTTCTTCCTGGGAGAAGGCTGGAAAAACTTCGAGCCACTTACCTAATGGAATAATATATGTTTCCCGCTTCCATTGTCTGCCTGGGTCTGACACTCTCCAACCATAAGCTGGCGCTGCATAAGAAGAAAGTCCTATGTTAAGAATTTGTGTATTAACATAGGTGGCTAGCAGTTTCCTGGCCCAGCAGCTTCCCTGGAATGGAAAGGATTCATTGCAAGACCCATTGCAATGGCAGCCTTACCCACTTCATTGGAAGTATGATTTGATTTATGCACACAAAGTTTCAGGAACATATCTGTTGTATCAAGCTATGTCCACTTGTGTGGGTAATTAATGTGTGTGTCTGTTATTCCCTTTACAGCAGAGAAGAGCAATTGCATTCAGTCATTCTAGGTTCCTACAGTGTCAGTTATTTGTAAAATAGCTTCAGGGTGTTTGGAGAGAGTCATTCTTTTTGTAAGCTTTGTTTAATGCCATCACAACGAAAGCAAGATAGTAAATATAGCTAATACCTATATAGCACTTTCCATGTGCTTATATGGATATAAGTATATAATAGACAGAGCTATTTCTGCACGTTTTACATAAATGAACCCTTTACCACAATGCTATCCCCATTTCACATACGAGACAACTGAGGCACATAGATGATAAGTAGCCAGGCCAAGAGCATACAGCAGAAATAAGTGCCCGAGCCTCCAAACCCTGTGTTCTTACCAACTGCATGATATGTGTTCTCTCCATTGGGATAGATCAATGATAACCCTTCCTTGCTAAGCAGGGCAAAGATTCTAGACTTTAATGATTATCAGAAGGTAACAAAGTTGGGAAGCAGAGGCTTAGAGAAGGTCTGAATCTCAAGGCAATGTCTTTCCTTTTGCATTTTGAACAGGTCAATAAATAAACGTGAAACAAACACAAAGCAATAAGCAAACAAAAGAAAATAAAACCAGCAATAAATCACTTTTGTGCCACTTCAAAATTCTTTTGTCGGGTAGCTCTCCAACGACCTGTCTGATGTGACGGCCAGGAGTCTACTGTGTGAAGCTCACGCATGCGTTGATTGGAAATACCCCATCTCCTGGGTTTGCATGGCTGTGGCTTAATGGACTGCACATCAGTGGCTTTTTGAGGAAAAGAAATTTAAGGCTTGGCCATTGGTCCTTGAGTCAGCACATTGAACTTTTTGTCAATTAGCTCCTACCCCCATGTTTACGGTATGGCCTTTCCTGTAATTACAGTCAAGATCCTATAGCCGGAGGAAGGCCTGTCAATTGAGTAAGAGTCTGATGTCCATCGCATAGTGACAGCCGGTTCTGAGGGTTTTAGGCCTGTCCTTAGAGAGGCTTGTTATTTCCTCCTTAGGTACTTTGCCTCAACCCAGCTCACCGCCATCAGATGGACGGAGGTGTCTTGTTCCGTGGCTGAGCCCAGGAGGTCAGGCCCCTAGGACATGACGTACTGCAGAGTAGGGATGTTTCATCGATTTGTAATGTTTTCAATTAAAAATCATTTAAAAATATGCATCTGTGTGCACATAGGGAAAGATCTAGAATGATGTGTAGCCGCCATTTTATCAGGTTTTACCCTTAGAGCATGGGTTGGGGTAAGAAGCCATAGGAAAACAATCATGTTTGACTTTAGACCAATCTGTGCTAGGTTTTGTGTTTTTTTTGTTTTGTTTTTTTCCAAAGAGCATGGATTACTTTTCTAATTTCAAATTCGTATATAGTTAAAGAATCAAAATCAATAAACTTACTTCTAATGATCAGAAACTCCCCAAGACAGGAACATTTTTAATGGGAAACCACCAAGTCTTCTGAACACCTTCTGGGGTGTGGGATACCTTAGGCTGAGTTACGGATTTTTGTTATTTCTCTCAGAATTTTGGACTAGTTAGAGCTCATACTTTTGCTGTTTTCCCACATGGATTTTTAGCGTCTCTGGCCACCCATCCCCCTACTTCCCATCTTATTTTCTTCAGATTCCCTGAGTCTCCATGCTGGTCGCATCCACCTGTCACCCCTTCTGAGTGCTTGAAACACAATCTCTCTCCTCAGAAGGGAATATTCCTCGCTACTCCCATTCAGTTTTCATTTTTCTGTCTCTTAAAAAAAAAATAAGCACATGTTTGTGGTCATCAATGGTGTTCCGCCCTTTTTAAATTACAAACAAATGAGTGCCAAGGTGGGAAAGCATATGCGAAGATTGCTGAAGATATCCTTGTGAGAGGTGGCCCTGTTGGAGAATTTCATATCTGTGAGGAGGTGAAGGTAGAATTTAAGGGCAGAATCATGTCTATTAGTAGGGGGTCGGCATTCTGTTAGACATTTCAGCCATCTATACCACTTTATGGCCATAGTGTTTCCTCGGGTGTGTTTTGGTAAATGACTCTGTCCATCCCTCTTGCTTTGGGGCATGTGGACTTGAAGGCAAGGGTGTGTCCTGCACACTCTGAGTTTCTGATTTGCTACTGACAGGCGCCTTTGGACCATATTGCCAAATAGTAGCTTTCTCACTACGAATTTGTGATTGCTGTACCCAGGGGGATGGGAAACTCTTTGATTGCCAGAGCCCAAGCCTTGGACAGTTTGCTCCAACCTCCCTGCAGCACCTTTCTCTGGTTCATCTTCCCGAATGGAGAAATGTCCCTGTTGAAGACAGATGCCCTTGCCGGTTTATTCTCTCCCTTCCGGCTCTGTCAAACCACCCAGGAAGAGAATGGAGTACTCACATGTCAAAGGAGTTATATTTTGCCAAGAACGATGTCAGCTTTGGAAGAAGACACAGTCGGGAACGATTCCACACACAGCTACAGGGGTCTTAGATGCTAAGGCCCGAAGCCCTCTGTGTAGGCCTTTTGCCTCGACATAAAATAACTGCTAACCCTCTGTTACATATGGCTCTTCTCAGGCTTGGAATGCTGGTGGTTGGGGAGACTCGTACATGCATATATGCTCATGAGGAAATTGGACCAAATGATTCCACATAAGTATAGACCCATAAAAAGTCTCATCTTTTGCTCTGAAAGCAGGTTTTCTTTCTGTCTTATTCAGAATTTGTTTCTTTCAAGATTTTATTGTATTTATTTTATTTTTCGTTTCTTAAATAGACTGTATTTTAGAGCAGTTTTAGGGTCACTACAAAACTGAGTGTAAAGTACATAGATTTTCCATATACCCTTTCCCCCCACATATATGCAGCCTCTCTCACCATCAATGTCTTCTACAGAGTGGTATATTTGTCACGATTGGTTATTTGGCAATATCTGAAGCTGGAGTGAGGTAGCACCTTATCATAACTACTGGCCATCAGGAGAAATTTGAGATAAAGGCAGCAGGTGCTCAGGTCTTAGTTTATAAGCTCTGAATTCATGAGGTCAAATAATTTTTAGGCTTTGGGTCTGTTTGGGGGTTATACCAATGACCATAATTAGTGAAATTGTGAATGGGCATTAGGATAATTGGTTTGCGAGCTAAAATAGTATGTTTATATTCCCCCTGACACCTTATTGTATGTTTAGTAAATACTTGTTTGATTGAACCTAAGCCATCTTCAGGATCAGAGAGTCCCACAGTCTGAACGCTTGGCAGTATATTACAGGGAGAGTGGCTGGGGCCAGAGATATCACCCTTAGCTGTTTTCCACGAGAATGTGTTCTGTCTCATCTCAAAAAAGAAAAGAAAAAAAAGAAAATAATAAGAGGTAGATTATATACTGGAGGAACTAGGACTTAGGAAAACCATGTTTTTAAGGAAATTTGGTATTATTAAGAAACCATTAAGAGTGTCAACATGAAGAAAAAAAAGAACTTTGTTAGACTTCCTATCCCGTACTTTGTGCTTATTCTCATTACTTTGTAAATTTTACACTGTCCTTAATAGGGCTCACTCTACTGCTTTCAGAGCTTGTAGAGTGGGCGACGGGTGGGAGGAGGCACTTCTCTGCCCCCCCCCCCCAGCTAAGCTCAGAAGGTGTGCTGGAGGGATCACTTTTTCAAATTACACATGCCCTGCTCACAATGTGTGTGATAACATAAAATCCTTCCCGTTGAGAAGCACTGTGTATAATGCCGTTGCTGGGAGCTTGAATCATGTAGAAACAAACAAACAAAAAAGACCTTTGGCTCAAAGAGAAATTAGTGACATGGAAAAATTGGGAGCTTTCCATGATCACTCAGAAGGAACATGATGTTGTTTTATTGATTCAGTAAAAGTTCGAGGAGGTATTTGTTTATGGCTATTCCACATTCTTACATTCTTTTTTTTTCTCTCTTTTTTTACATATAAATGCCACTTCTTCTATTGTCTCTCCTTCATTGACACTGAGAGATAAGCACCATAACGATTGAATTAAGACTGAATATTACGAAGGCTAAAGGAATAATTCTGAGGACTTTCAGTCTATTAACTATATGAGGCTTCTTAATAGTTTGGCTTAAAGCAAAAATGATTTTACTCTAGTTTCATCCTTGTTGAGTCAATAATTAACCAAGTTTGATTAAAACTGAATTTCACTAAGTATAAAAACCATCTGGGCCTTTCACATGAAAAATGGCGAAAGTCCTTGTCTCTGAATGGTTCAAGGTGTCCAGTTCAGGGCTGAGACTGGAAGCAGCAAGCAAGATATTCTTTTCCATCTGGACTTGCTCCCGATGGAAGGGAGGCACACACAGGGCAGTCTTTCTTGGGGACATTGGTCCATAGGAGAGGCCTTGGCTGTCCATACCAGCCCCTTCGTAATTGTTTCTCTTTTTTTTTTTTTTTTTTTTTTCCTTTTGGCCCCTATTCTTTTCACCCTCATTAACTTTTATAAATGGCCAGGTGGGACTCTTGGGGATTTCCTGTCCTTTGGTGACCGGCAGAGACTGCAGGTCACTTAGCAGCTGTCTTTGGGTCCATGATGCTGGGTTTCAGAAGGGCTCCCTGCATCGTGGCTAAGAGCTCCTTCCCAGCTCCTATCAGAGCTCTCTTTGTACTGTATAGTAACTGTTTGTGCGCGTGACTCTTTCCTACCATGCTCAGTCCATTCAAGAGTTAGGACGGTGCTCTATCATCGATCTATATCACTCCAGTATCCAGCACAGGACTTGACACCAGCACATGTAAATTACAGCCATGGAATGAACTTGTGGGGAAAAATAAATAAATAACTAAGGTCAAGGTGATGTAGGTCGCCTTGTCTCTGGATGTTGAGAACTTGAATTTCATGCCATGGGGCCCCTCCTTTACATTCCATCTTTATATGCTATAAATAGACATTCCTGCTCTGGGCTAACTAGAATTAAGTAGTACCAAATGCTCCTTACCATTTTGAGGCCTCATGGCTTTGAGTCTTTTTAAAAAAGGAGGTAAGAGGGGCAGATGGAGAGGAAGTGGGTTGATAACCTGGTTTTTGCACATGGAGAAAGAGAAACAAGACAAAACAAAGAAACAGAAAAGCAGGCAAGAATAGTTCGTTTTAAAGGGGAGTTGGGGGTTTCGGTGTGTAATGCCAGTGAACTGAACCAAGTGCAGCTTTTCAGTGTCGAGTTTTGCCAGCCCTGGTACGCTACAACTTACAGTCAGTGTAATACTCATTGTTTGTGTGCAGTGGGGAAAAGATAGGTCTTTAAAAAAAAATGTATGGATTCCTTGGCATTTACTGTGGGTGTTAAGTCTCCATTCCAGTTGCCAAGATTAAATTGAATTGTCCCCATAGCTGTTCACTTTTACTCGACACAACATGGAGCCAACAGTTTTGCACTTGTCTCTCCCTCCCTCCTTTCCTTTTTTCATTCCTTCCTTTCCCCCTTCATCTCTCCTTAAAAAAACAACAACAACAAAAAAACACTGCACACTACTTCACTATGTTGACCGTGGTAGCATTTCGCTACGTTGAGCAAACCATGGCAAGATGTGCCAGCCGCATGCTGTTGGAACACCTGGCGGAGACACCTGAGCATTTTTGTATGACCGGGGATGGGTAGACGACTCGTTACAATTTACAGAATGGGGGGGGGGGGGCAGCTCAGCTTAGGCGTCATCTTGATTATTTCCGAGCAGCCTTCCAGCTGGACTAGCTTTTCGGGAACACATGTATGTTTGTGCTGGAAGCCCCAGTAATATCATTTAATCCAAAAGCTTTTTTCTGTGATGAATTATTCAGGCAGTGTTTTCCAAAATTGTCATTGATCAGTACAGACCCAGAGAGAGCAACATACAGCAACGCCTGTGCTGGGCCTGTGAAGAGTCGATATTTTCTGGCTCAGAGAAGTTCCAAAAGAAAGAATTCAAAGCCACTGTGTTTCTTCCTCTGGGCAGCAAGTAATGCAGGTACTACACTCAAGTTTACGGATGTTTAGCTTGGATTAAAACCCAGCCAGGAAAATACGCTCAGCCTTGCTGGGGTGGAGGGCTTTTGTCTTTAGGCAGTCAGCAGCGAGGAGTGATGGGTAGGAGGAGGGTCAGCTGGGAACGCGCAACAAGGTCTCAGTGAATGCCCAGAAAATTCTGAACTCTGAACATAGACACCCTCCCCTGGACATGCACTTTTTTTTTTTTTTTTTTGGAGGGGGGAGGGTGGTATAATGAAACCATTCTTGGAACAATGCCTGTGTGTTGAAAAAAAGCAGACAAGTTAGTTTAGATATCTTTGTTTGTGCAAACATTTTGGCGTGGTTTGTGAAAACCGTCCTATGGAGAGCCCAAGATGACCACGTCCCTCCTGTTGCCACCACACAGAGGTATCTGTGGGGTTTTAGATACGTACATGGGAGAATGGGAAGAAATGGAAAGCAGAGATTTCCTGCGAAATTGAATGCTGGCTACCATTTCACCCAGCCTTTCCTTCTAATTGTACTCTGGCTTTTTTGTTGGCTCACTCCCAAACAGTGGTCCTCAGCTTTGCCGGTGCATTAGAATCACCTGGGAAATTCTTTAAACATACCGATGCCCCAGGCTAATTGAATCCTGATCTCTGGTGAGGGAGGATTTTTTTTGGGGGGTTAGGAGTGGGAGGGGAGTGGCAGTGACAGCTGAAAACCCCTGGAATCCAAAGTGCCCCATCATCAGATTTCAGGATCTGGGAGAAGAGATACTTCCTTCCGGAGTTTATGTAGGTTTCTGGGAGTGTGGAGCTGGGTCAAATCCCCTTTGCAAAACTGAGATAGGATTCCAGCTTGACCCAGGGTTTTAGTGTGCTTCTCTGAGGCTGGACCATCTCTCTCTCTTCTTCCTATCCTGTTCTTCCTTCACCCAAGGATAGACACTTTTACGTCCATTGGAACTTAGCAGGGTGTGCCTGTCATTAACCTTCCAATATCGTGGGCTTTTTTTTTTAAAGCTTTATTGACATATCATGCACCAGCCATACAATTCATCCATTTAAAGTGTACAGTTCAGTGCTTTTTAGTACATTCACAGAGTTGTGCATCCATCGCCAAAGTCAATTTTAGGACATTTTTATTAGCCTAAGAAGATACTCTTTAGGCTTTACCCCTTAACTGTCACCCCAATTGCCCCCACTCCCAGCCCGAGACAGCCACTAATATACTTTCTGTCTCTATGGATTTACCTCTTCTGGAAATTTCATATAAATGGAATTGTGTGATACGTGATCTTTTGTCTTCTTTCACTTAGCATAATGTTTTCACCATTCTGTACTGTAGCATAGATCAGTACTTCATTTCTTTTCATGAATGAATAATATTCCACTGCATGCATGTACCGTATTTTATTTATCTGTTTTAATCAGTTGATGGATATTTGGGTTGTTTCCACATTCTGGCCATCATGACTAATACTGCTATGAACTTCCATGTATAAGTTTTAGTGTGGATAATATTTTAATCCCAGTGTCCTTTTATGGCATGTCTTGGCCCTGTCATCTATGTCATTGGGGATGTCATTATTAGCAAGGTAGAAAGCTCTGGAACCAGACCAGGGAACTTGGGTGGCTTCTTCATCCTGTATGACCTTGAATTACCGCGTTTCCCCGAAAATAAGACCTAGCTGGACCATCAGCTCTAATGCATCTTTTAGAGCAAAAGTTAATATAAGACCCAGTATTATATTATATTATGCCTGGTATTTATTATATTATATTATATTATATTATATTATATTATATTATATTATATTATATTATATTATATTATATTATATATAAGACCCAGTCTTATTTTAATATAAGACTAGATCTTATATTAATTTTTGCTCCAAAAGACCCATTAGAGCTGATGGTCAGGTTAGGTCTTATTTTCGGGGAAACACGGTATTAGGGCTTGAACTATTATTCTCAGGTGAAGAGGGAATGCAATGACAACTCCTGTTCTGGGTCCCCTGCTTCTAGAGATAGCAAGAGGTCCAATGAGCTGCTTTCTGAGAAAGGAAGCATTCCTTGATTACTACAAGGTATCAATATTGTCTTATGATTGATGAGTCCACATTTCAGAAGTCCCCACTTAATGTATTTGAGCCTTCTGAAAACACCGCCTCTCATGTGTTGCTGACTGTTTTTGAGCTTTATGAGGCCTAACTCATAAGCCATGGGTGTCTGGATTAAAGGAACCTGAGAATCACTATTCGTGTCTGACCCGAGGAAATTCCCTTTAAGCTGCTTATCAGAGGGCCATGCTGAGAGTATGATGGGAGATGGAGTCTTCCATCCCCTGGTAAAATCTGGAATCTGCTTTGATTCCATTTTTAACTGAAGTGACAATAAACTAACAGACCTTTAGGTCCACCTGTAAGTATCTGCTGATGGCTTCACTTTCGTAAATTTAGTTTACAAAATACATGTGCTGCAATCCCGCCCCCCCATACTCCTAATCTTCAGTGTGGAATTAAAATATAATCCCTATTGTAAAAAAAACCCACAAATTTTGATTGAGGTGGTTTAGATAAACTAAATGTGCCTCTAATTTTACTAACAGCAAAGCGACCCTATTTTCCATTTAAAGCACCATCGATGCACTACACTCTTTGTATTTGCGTCTGTGAAACTAAAAGAGAATTTCCATGTCTTTCAAATGTAGTTTTCTCTCCAATTCACAAGGTGCAGAAACACTTTCATATGTTCGTGCATGATTTGACCACCAGGGGGCATTGTGGTTTGACTGTCCATTTAAACAGCCTGCATTCTATCAGTTTACCCAGAAAATAGAAGGCCTGGGCGTATTTCTGATTCCTTCCAAGAAGGAATCATATCTGGAAGAGAACAGATGTCGATTCTTTTTCCTCACCAGCAAACAGTAGTGTTGTCAAATTTGCTAAACTTAGCCAGTTGGAGATTAACATGCAATATATAATATGCATGTGCCTCTCTGTACAATAAATAGTAAATCACATTTTTATGCTTTCTCTGAACTTGGAAGCTGCAAGTTATTTTTTTTTTATTTCCTGGGTGTGATGAAATAAATAACATTCAAATACATTTTAAAGATGTCAGTCAGAAAAAAAAAGTGCTTGGCAACTGTGTTTGATAGATTTCCTTTATGATTAATTCTCCTATTAAGTTTTAATGACTTTAAAGATATAAAGCTAGAAACCACAAAACTAGGCATGGTTAATAAATAACTGAAATACCAGGTGTATAGAAATGCATCTGTGGAAAAATGAAATCATATATTCTCTAGGATGTATTAGGAAAGAGCTCTTTGGCCAATCTAGAGAGTAAAGTATCCCCAAAGAGGGGAGACATTTAAAAACAGTGAACTAAACAAGATTGTTTTTGTTTTAAAGACAACAGACTCTTAGGATTCACATGTGTAAATAAAATTATTTTATGAACCAATATTTATCAGCAAGGCTGTTGTTTTCTTGGAATGCATTCCTCCATTCCAGGTTTTTAAGAATCTTTGTAAACATTTTCAAGTATTTCTCTGTTTCTGCTCAAAGGTTTCCTCCTGGGTTCCTATGACATGGAACGTGCACTGCTGCTTTGTTGTGTTATAAATGCTCACAGGACTCAGACTTGGGAATAGTGGTGACAGTGTTTCAGTAACATTATATATATATATATATCTTTTTTTCTTCTGCTCCCAGCATTTATGAAATAGAAATCGGTTCCTCCTCACAACATTTCTGTGAGCTGTGGAGGTTAGAATAATTATTAATAATTCCAGTTTCCAAACAGCAAACATGAGCCTCATCAGCGTCTTGCAGGCTTGCCCTGGTCGCATGAAACCAGCCCCTGCATGTTCGTGCTTTGGGGCCCTCTGCAGTAGGCACAGCTGGACTGTTTCGTTTCTAGAACTTCTCAACTGGAGTTCTTAAGCTGAGCAGTTTAGAAACCAAACACACATTAATTAATATGAGTAATGGTCGGGAAGTGTTGCAGGGCCCCCAGAAGAAGAATGTATAGAGGCCTAAGTTTTTGTATGTGCTTATGTACAAGGTTTTTGTGCCCCAAAGGAGATAAATGGAGTATTTTTACACAATTCCTTCTCTCCACTGAGGACTATGATTATTCTTGAATTTTTCTGAGCCCCCAAAGCACAATAGGTGCTGTTTGGAACCTTCGCACCAGGCAGCCCCACCCCCCAGCCCCTTCAGAACTTCAAATCTAAAGATCTTTTAAATACACAGAACTTATTTTTGAAAGCATTTGGCCCATTCCAAATGAATACTGATTCCCAGCCCTTTAAAATACTTGGAATAAGAAAATAGGGAATATTGTTCTTTTCTGTTTATATTATTTCATACTGAGTTAACACACTTGCCAAGAGTCCGAGGCAGCTTCTGGCTTGACAATGCCTTATTTAACTAGCCTAGTTTTTAGACTAAGGTCGGGGTCCCCCAGGCTCTCTCAGGAGCGCTCAGGTCATTCCTGAGCTGGAGGAGACCAAAGCAAATAAAGTGAATCCGTTTCCTTATGAAAATCATCTTACTTTTTTAAGGGTGAGGACGTAGATTTGGCCTGGGCAGCCAGAAGGCGTGATCCAACGCCAGATGCCCAGGTCCTCCCAGGTTTCAGAGAATTGGAATGCTGAGCTACAGAGCTCGGTGACCCGCCTCTTGGGGCCAAGCAACCTCACCAGAAAATAAGGCTTTCTGCCTGCTCCAAACTTGGGAAGTCTGGTTAGTAAACCCCTCATTCCCAGTCCTGGCTATATCTCGGCGCTCTCGCTAGCACACGGAGCACGTAGGCTTGAGGCTGGAAGAAACCCCAAGCATTTGGCCAGGAACAGGCAACTAGTTCCAGCTGGCCCAAGTGCTACGCTTTAAAAATTACCCAGATGAACTGATTTTGTATAGGGAGTGGGTGGAGAGGATTCCAGGGCCGTGGAGGAAGATTCGGCCTTTCTCTCCCTAATCATGAGCAATGTGATTTGGAGAGAGAAGCGGGAGGTTGACTTGGCAACCCACATTTCCTTGGCTGAGCTCCAGAGGAGAGAAATGATCCAGAAGAAAGGCATGCCATGTCCGGTCAGCCCCTTTCAGACCCCCCTCTGTAACTACCGGGCCTTTTGCTGGGTGTCCGATTGGTCAATGCCCAAAAGATAGTCACCTGGCCAAGCAGGGGCTGCCGAGAGAGGGAGGCCACTGGCTTCAACTTTGGGGGGAGTGGCTTCTGTGGACGTGAAAAGACTACATGGAGCTAGGAGGCGCCCCTCCAACCATAACTTGGCCTCCCCGCTCTCCCTGTGGACAGGCAGGCTGTGTTCTCTTGGCCCAGTGCCCAAGCGCGTTCTTGGCACACGCTGACACTCTATATCGCTTCTGCCTCAGAAACGAATCTGGTCAGTGACTTAGCCACTCTATAAATTGAAGAGCATAACATTTTATGTTAACCTAAGAAAGAGAAGAAAAAAAGGTAAGAGAGCCTCAGCATTCTCATTCTTGATTCTCTCCACCTCCAGAAGGTGTAGCTGGAATCTCCAAAAGTATGTCCATCCACCCACATGTTTATGGGCAAGTAAGAGACCGTATGCCCCTTTCCCGTACCTGTCTCATGCCTGGGAACGGTGAGGCCACATGGGCTAGCTGGGAAGAGCCCAAGAGTGTAGGCCGTCGGCGGAGGTTCTGTGCAGGTTGATATTACTTACGCAGGCGCTGCTTTATGCTGAGCCCCCGTCCACTCAGGCCCAGGTGCCATCTCATCTATGCTGCTGTTGTAAACACTGGAGGAGCAAGATTCTTCTAGCAAGGGCAACATTATCTTGAATTAAAGTCTTAGACGTTGACAGCGCTCTTACATTCCGCCAACAGAGAGCAGAGGAGGAAAAGAGTCAGAACCACGAGTATCTGGAGAAGAGGGAATATGAGTGATTTCTGCGTGCTGACTCTTTTCTAAAGACAAGATTAACCGTACCTTATAAATATTTTTTTTCTAGGCAAGCACTCTAGATTAGATTTCACATTCGAAATGTAAATTGTGCCTAGGAAACATCGATGTTTATTTTAAGCCACTGACCCTCTGGGATGAAAATAAAAATAAAAAGGAAACAAACAAACCGTGTTACTGACAAGTGATAGGATATTCTATTTTGTATCTCACAGATATTTTACAATTCTGGCATTTCTAGGGACCACTTTGGAATACTTGTAGTCTGGTTTGTCCATAAAAAGCCGCCTGTGTTTTTATGTTTTGAAAATACATGCAGAGAAGCCCACAGCATGTCATATTAGGGCTCTTATCCTTGAGGAAACAGCACATAGCATCAATGTCACCCACCCCCGACAGCCTTTGAGAAATACCTTGGTGCTGCCTCCAGCCAAATCAGCATTGCAGTTCTTGATATATGCACTCAACTGTGTGGGACATGTTTGAATTATAATACTGTAGGCAGGGGACACCTCCTGGCTGTCCCATGGTGATACTGCTCCCTGCTGCCTAGGGAGCCGAGCTGCCTTCACCCTGGTTCCCAGCTTCCCACCTTGCTTACTAAGGCGTGGAGGAGCCTTTGAATTCTCACCTATTTAGACAAAACAAAATGACACAGCCCGCTAACTGCAGGACTCAGCTATTAGGTTGGTGCAAAAGTAATTGCGGTTTAAAAGGTTAAAATAGCAAAAATCGCAGTTACTTTTGCACCAACCTAATAATTGCTCTGCCGACAAGGGTTGTTTCCACTTGCTTTGACATCAGGGTGTCGGTTTGTTTTCTAGACCCACCCCAACCCCTGTTCTAGTTTTTATTTCTCCCATCAGTTTTTTGCCTGAGAAACTACAAGATTCAGAGCATAACAATGTTGCTCATCTCTCAGAAGTAACTGAAAACTGACCATGCCCTCTGTGTCTGAAGGAAAGCTGGTTGTCCCTGCGAAGGAGGTAGAGAGCAGAGCACAGATGTCAAAAGGGAGCGGGCATGTGCAGCTCTCCCTGCGCTGGAACCATTGTAGGTCTCTTGCCACAGAGTTGGTCCCTTTGCGGCAGTTCCCTTAGTCAGAAGGGGCGAATACTGTTCCCTCCATGTCCTTTGTCTTTGTCAAGTCTACCAGCTCTTTTCAGGAATGTAGATATTTAATTATCTGCTGCTGTTAGATTTCAATCATGAATCTCCTGGCTGTGTTCAAAAGTGTCTCCCTCTCTAGGAAAATTATTAAAGGGTGTGTGTGCTTGTGTGCGTGTGTGTGTGTGCGTGCGTGTGCATCCGTGCCTGCATGCTCATTGGCCCCATTTCCAGTATGCAGTGAAGCCCGCCCCTCACGTCAACCCGACACTCGGCAGCATGCTGGAACTGGCAGAAATGTTGTGACCCACTTGTTAAACACAGATAACTATTAAAACAAATTACATAAACTTACAGTGAAATAAATTATATTCAAAACAAAGTTATTAAATACTCAATACTTCCTAGTCATTTGACTACCTCTGACTCTTAGTGTCTATGCTCTTGAGGCTTATCCAGATCTGTTGTACCTGTATGGTAGAAATACTCTGGAATGGCAGGCGGCTGCACCTCTCCCCCTACCGCCATTGGGAGATTGAAAGCAGCTATGGTAGAAGCATTTACACCACAGGAATAGGCAAAAACTACAAGTCAGGACTTGTTTTGTTTATATTGTCTTGGTTTAAGAAAGTAATTACCATGTTAATAATGCAGATTGAATTTAAGAATATCATGTCTGTATCCATTACATTACGAATATTATTTTTAAAATGAGGAAATATTCCTTCAGCTTATGAAAGAAAACTATTATCCAATTCAGCAAAAAAAAGCCTCTTATGCCATTCAGGAATGAGTGAAGTTCCAAACTATGTCTATCTTGATTGTTTCACTTTTATCTTACTGCTTAACTTAGAATCAACCAATATTTATCTCAGATGTCACTCGTTCATCAACTACATCTTGGCTGTGGATATAAGAGTCTTGTGCGGGAGACCCTGCTCGCTCCACCATTTGTTGTGTGAGGCGACCTGTGGGATCTCTGCTCCCGCTCCCCACATAAGAACGCAGGATGTGGTGAGGCCAAAAAGGAAAACCCACAGAGCCATAGGTAGGGGTGTCATACCACTATAGTCTCACTGGAGGCTGGAGCCACACGACCTGCAACCTGCTGTCTGCTCCTCTGCCTGCCAACCAACCTCACCTGCTAGCTGCAATCTGCCGTGCTAACTGCAATCCGTGCTTGCTAGCTTAGCCACCATCTTCTTGGTAGCCCCCCATTTGCTGCTAGCGTAGCCACAGCAGTTATATTAGTGGCCAATGACTCACTGGTTACAGCTGACAGCCAACTAGCCACAGCTGATGGCCATCCAATCGCAGTTGATGGCCATTTACTACCTGAGCCAGCACCTTTCCACGTGAGGCCGAGAGCCTGGAAACTGCACTCCTGGCTCTGTCCCCACAAAGAGTTTGGCAGAAATCAGTGAAAACATTGGGTGTGAATCAGTTGGCTCTGTGGTATTTGTAATAAAGAGTGTTGCATATTTTTACTTGTAAATTGTGTGCTGACATCTTTTATATCAGTAAACTTTGTGGTGATTGTATGTGCGCGTATGTATATTTATAGGCATGCATTCATTTTTGGAGATTCAGTGTTGAACATTTACCAGAATGCTGGATTCACTTTAGTCAGCTGCTCCCTTGCGAGGGTGCTTGAGGATTCATTGACATGGAAGTGCTAACGTGCCTTCTCCAGTGCCTGGCACAAAGCCACAGTAATGGCAGTGGTGGTAGGCATTGTTTCCATCCCTTGTTACCATCACCGGGAGCAAGACGAGGTGGGGCAGCACAACGCGTCCAGTAGCAAACTCCCCCACCATGATGCGCTGGTCAGTGAGCTGGTTAAAACGGCATGTCTGTGGTCCCAGGGTGTTAATTTTCAGAGAGCAAAAATCTTGTGTGGCTAGCAAATTATAGGTCCTCCCTTTCTTTCAATATTTACAGCCCTTCCAACAGCCTGCACAAAAGTCAGAAAGAGGCAGGGGAAGGCTATCATTAATGTAAAGACTGCTAGTTACCTCCCACCTCTCCTCCAACACACATTGTCTCCAAATATAATCAGGAACCACTTCTGTCCCCTTAAATCAAGCCTTTTAGCATAGTTTACAGGGATGATTTCTGCCCCGACACCCTGACCTTTCTAGAAGATTTGAAATTTTCTCAGAGCTCTGAAATGATGTGCACCAGAAATATCCACCTGAAAACCAAAAGGGAACGAGATGACATCTTGCTGTCCTGTGAAAAGGGATCCAGGGACCATGCAGAGCGCTAAGACATTGCACACCCTTCTAATTTGAAGGTCGTTTGTACTTCTGAGAGCCAGGCATTCTATCTTTCAAGCCTGTTGCCTAAGAAATGCCCAGGCCCATTGAACGAAATGGTTTCAGCGTGATTACAGTACCTCCCTCCTTACATATCCTCATGTATTTCTTGTTATTCTAGTTGAGTACTGCCTTCAGACAGAGGGTGCCAATAAAGTTTATTGTAGGAGCAAAGTGTCAATATCTGTAGTACCCCCCGCCTTGGGTGCTTGTAATTAAAATGCCACAGATAGTCTAGGAGAGGCATGAAAATTTGATGGCAAATTGATTTCAGGTTCATCTTGAAATTTGTCCTCAGCTGGACTCGATACTCCTGGCAGACGTGGGATGGCTTTTGTCAGGAGGGTCTGCTAGGATGAGACAGAGGTGTCTTGATCTGAATATTAAATACGGCATGCTGTTTATGACAGATTATTCGTTCAGTGATAAAGCACACAGTTACTTCTCTTTACACATTCTTCCCCATTGAATGTGCAAGATAAGATCACATAGATTCCCTTTACATATGAAAAGGAGTTGTATAAAACTTGCTGGGCATAAGAAATAGTTTTAGAAACAACAGGCTTCTAACACACGGTATCCTATTCAATATTCTAAACTTAGAAATGCTACTTGCATCTAATTTGAGAAAGCTAGAAAAATAATGGTAATCAAGATAGTGCAATCAAGTATCCTCGCCTTACAGTGTTTCCTCAGAATAGTGCCTAACAGAAAAGGGGAAAAAGCCATATAAGTGAAAAAAACCTGCAATGTTTAATATTATAAATTGCTGGTTCCTGTAAACTTGCATTTATGCATCACATTATAAAAGCCATTATCCTTATGTATTGTTCAAGCAGAAAGGCACTATGATAATATAATTTTAACAGTATATTTGTTTTCAGGATGCAATTTGAAAAAGTTTTGAGGGAAAAATAATGTTGAATTTTGAGTGTTTTTAATTTAAAAAAGAATGTGTTGTTCAGTTGAATTAAACATGTTCAAGAAAACCCATTTTATAACCTGAAATTATTCATTTGGCAATTCATTTTATTTACTTTAGCAGTCAGTGTGTAATTACAAACAAAATTTAAAAGAGCAATACTCGGAGTGCCTTCGTTTATTCATAGAGCAAATACGAATTGAGTCCCTATAATGTGCAAAGCAAAACTGGATGAGAAGAGATATCTAGGCAGGACTTCAATGAGACCCACCTCCCACACTGTCTGTCATTATGTGTAAATGGTGTATACTTAATTTAAAAAAAAATGCTTTAACTAGTGATGCCCAAACCTGCCTGATGGGCTTGAAAATAAATGAAGGCTATCGTTTCATTGCTTTTGAAATGAAATTTAAAAATTAAAACAGAAGCAATTCCCTCCACTTCGGAATGTAACTGTCTGTGTGGAATCACTTGCAGGAAGGATCTCCATCTACCTCTTGCTCGGCATTACCTCCCAGGCGGTCACAGGTACCAAAGCCCTTCCGCAAAAAAGAGCCCAGCATATGCTTGAGGGTCATCAAAATCACTCCTTTGCACATTCGGGAGATATTTATGGATCTTTTATTAGGACAGTTTTTATGGCCCAAGATTAAAAGTTAAAGTTAAATAGTAAAAGTAATGAAGATGTGCCTTTGGAGGATCCAACTGGTTTGTTTTCATTCCTTCCGTTTGTCATGGCCCATTGATTTTTGATGACAGCATTAAAAAAAAAAAAAGCTTCGAATCATTTTTGGAAGGAGACAGACTATGAGTTAACAAATTAATGAAATAACGTATGCTCCAAAGATGCTAATTTATATCTTCTATGTAAGGAGGAGTCTCTTCTGATGTGGAATGAATTTGCGGTGTCTTTAATATTCTCAAGAAACAGTGGTATCATTTGATAAAAGATTTAATTATTTGCTCAGAGAAAATAGATGTCGAGACAGTGCATCACAGCCCTGGTGGGAATGTTTATGAGAGAAGCACTCAGTAGGAAATGGACCTTTTTGAGGCTCATCCAAGAGTTTGTTTTAAGATTCTCAAGTATCTTATTGTAAGATTGTTCTCGTTGGGCCAGGGTCTTGTGTTCAAATTCAAAATGAAGCTTCACTTTGTGATGAATCAGTAGTCCAGTGGTGGAAGTAAAATAGTAACCAGGCCTCGATTAGAGATTGTCTATGAATTCCACTGGTATTTATAGATGCGCAGGAGAGGTGAATGAAAAAGGATTCTGAGGTCAAGATGATTTCAGACATGCAGCACTTATCAGAGCCTTTTCTATGCAAATACCTCTTATAACTCTCAAAAAAGGGGAAAGAATAATAGCGTCTTCCAAAATTAAATCATGACCACTTATCACTCACCCTCACCCTTTCTATTTTATATTTTATAGGACAGCATTACATGGAAAACCCAGAGGACAGATAGTACCACTTATGTACCATGCATCCTCCACTTTTTTTTTCCCTTTTATCATTTTGTGGGACCAGGCTTCTTTGGAACATCCATCGGGAAACTTTCTTTACTCACAGGCGTCTCTTACCGTTCCTGATTCACACAACAGTGTGAAGATTCATTACATGACACATTTTTCTCCACGTAATCTTTTTAAAAACATCTTTTTAATGATGTGACTAAAATCATCCATGCCATAATATCACTGAAGTATTTGTAAAGACTTTTTTTTTTTCTATTTACAGAGCCCTCAAATAACAGTCAAAAAGTCGGAGTGACTTTCAGAAAGAGCAAGATAGTCTATCCTGCTGGGTATTCTGAAAGGAGCCAATTTCAGTATCTTTACTACTATACTTGGTTTGACTTGCTCCTTTAGTAATTAGATAATTATGTATAATTAGCACATTAATTACGTGCAACAGCTGCCGTTGAGTGTGTGTGGACAACTGCTTGGAAATAGCTTGTGAGTTCACTATTAGACCTGTGAAACATTTCTCCTTGGCCCATTCTCACTATTTCCTTTCCATCGATGGAGGTGCAGAGCAATGCAGTGAACTAAAAACAAAGCTGGTATCATCCCAGTCCCCTCGTGGCCATTCTGGTCAATTCAGAGAAAGCATCATCAGCTCCCTCCCACCCATCAGTGCTGAGGCCACCCTCCTTGTCACATGTCACATACACCAGGTTACTGCCTGCCCCAGGGCCAGATAGCCAGGGTTTTCTGATGCATTTAAGAAATGCATTTAATGTTGGCAAAGAAAGTCTTGTTACATATTATTAAGTGGAATGAGTAGTTTAAAAAACAGTATGTGCAGGGTGGTTTCATTGTTATATAATAATATGGGCATAGAAAATGGATTTGCATTAAGTAATATTGCTTCCTATAAGTTAGCTGCCTGCCTGCCTCCCTTTTCTCAACAAATATTGATGAGATATCAATTATGTGCCACTCACCATGCTGGTGCTGGGAATACAGCGTATAACAGGATGGCCATAGTCTGTGTTTGGGGAATTATATAGGCAATTTTGTCATTAAAGGATATATTTTCCTCTCGTTGAGCATTTTCTGAAATGAATTTGTCACTTTTGTAATTAAAAAAAAGTGAGAAAAGTGAGGGGAAAAAAGCCCTCAAACTGTGTGTTGAAGTTTAAGATATTATAATGTCCTTAGAAGCATAAGGCTAGGCGCATGGGGGCTAGGGGCTGAATACACACTTACTGAGTTAAGTGGAATATATTTGCATTTGAAAGCAACACTGAGATAAAACACCAGCTCTTTTTATTTTGATTACTATTTTTTAAAGGTTTGTTGGGCCCGGTGATCATTTATTTTTCCTGGAAGAACCCTCAGGGAAGGATGGGCCCTCATCAGCTGTGGACTTCCTGGGAAGACCACTGATGACACCACATGGGCTCCACATACCCAGCTCTGACCAGACCCGCAGTATCTAGGGGAGGTGGAAGATGTCCGTCTGTCAGCTCCTGGCATCCTGGTCTCTCCCCATCTCCCCTGCGCAGCTCCCTTCTGCACCTGCCTGCACACCTGCCGGGCTCCACACTGCACCCAGCCTGCATGCTCAGCGCTTCAGCAACAGTTCCTTCTGTAAAGGTGGCTTTCCAGAGGGCATAGAGTTCCTCTTCCAAATAAATCAGCACATTCACTTTAGGAAAAAACAAGGGGAAAAAAGAATAAAACTCTCCAATCTTGGCATTCTGGCAAAGTAGAAAGACTCCTGACGGTGAACCATCTTTGGCCAGCAGGAAGTTTTTGCTTTGTTAGCTCTCTCTCAGTCTCTCTCTCTCTCTATTTCTCTATCTTTCCCTGCCTCTCTCCCCGCCTCCCTGCCTCCCTTCTTCCCTCTGCCTTCCTCTCTCTCTCCCCTTCGGTCTCCTGTATTTCTCGTTTTCCTCCACCCCCTTTTATTAAAATTTTGTTAAAAATTAAATGGTAGCATGTCCTCACCACAGTCAGTGAAACCGTGCAAAGGAATAGCAAGAAACAATGTTCCTGACATCCCCCTTTCTTTCTGCAGCCCCCCGGCCATTCCCTCTGCCTAGTGACCACAGCTGACAGCCCACCAGGAGCCCTTCAATCCTTTCTCCAAACTCTCCCACCCGTAAAGGGACATCTATGGCAAATATAGGGGGGGGGTTTCTGTTTGCTGTTACAAGAACCTTGCCCTGTTTACGCACTGTGCGCTGCTCCTCACCTGCTTATCCCTGACCAATGCATCATGGATGTCCCTCCAGATCAACAGATAAAAGAGCTAACTCATTCCTTCTAATAGCTGCATAATATTCCTTCGTATGGATATTCCATGATTTCTTGCAACTGGACTTCCATCCATTTTAAATTCTCACATTCAGAACTTTATGGACATTTGGAAGCATTTTAGAAAATTGACATCATGTCTCTAAATGTATGAACTCAGAATTCCCTCCAGAATGTCTGGCTATTGAGAATGCCCTGCGCCCTTCGCTTGTTTGTACACTCTTGTTCCCCAAACATCATTTTCCATTTTGCACATATGCCATCTCCTCATATTCCTCTGAGCCCTTCGTACAGGCCTGAGACTATATATATATAGTATGGGTATATATATATAAAAATACAGGCAAAAGTCCAGCTGAAAGAGTACTTATTTAGCATAATTTAAACATGAGGGTTTTCTAATGCTACTTCCATTTAAATAATTCAAAAATCCGTCGCAAGGTGTCTGACTACTACGGGAAGAGAGCTGTTAATGGATACATCATCGAGGCTGAAGACAAACTGTGTTATTCTGTCTGCTGCTGAGAAGTATAAGAAAAAAATCAAGATTAACATTGTCATTATTGGTGTTATGTTATCTGAGCTATCTGTTTGCTGCTTCCTGGAGGCAGGGGCCTGATTCCTGAGAAATCATTTTTTTCTCTTCTTTAGGAATGGTGCATGGAGTGTGGTTTTAATTTTCACTGCATTATTTGTTTGCGTTATATATTTTTAAAAGTTTTATGAAAAAAGCCTTACATGTGTTCCTTATTTATGGAACCAGGGCAACCATCTTTTAAATATGAAGCAAATATCTCAGAATATTAAAATCTTGAACTGCACTTATAGCAGCGTGAATGAATTCTGAAATTGACATATCAAGGAATTTCTCATCTATAATTAAATTACCTTTTCCTCAAACAAAATATTTATCAGATGTAACTTCATACCCAAATTCCTTTTCTTACTAAACTGAAAGCTGTGACACACACACACACACACACACACACACACACACGCATACACACGCATACACTCGCACACATCTTTATCCTTGTATTCTTGGTTTCCTACTGTATTTTAACATTTTAAGCATCCAGAGAAAAGTAATAGAATGAGCCATAGAAAATCACCAGAACTGAAATTATTTCCAGCTATGTTTAAATATGAATGTCTTGTTCGACTCATAGCATATGTATTTATGGCTGTGTGATATCATTATGGCATCGTAATGAATGTCTGCTGAATTATGTGGGATTCAATGGGCGATACAAATGGATTTGAATTCTGTAACTGTCATGCTGTGGTCTGAAGAGGGCGGAAACTGAAATATCCCCCTGCATTAACACATCTGTCAGCCGTCCTCAGCACTCTGTATGAGTCTTATCTGTTGGAAGTCTGAGGTTGCATTGAGTACCTGTCGGGGCAGGTGTTAAAAGACAAACACAGGTTACATTTCAGAGCTGTTTAACTTGGCTTTTGGGTTTGTTTTACTCTGGATTAACAATGTTGTACAGCCTTTATGTTTTTTTTCTTTTTCTGCATGCCTAACTTTAAATGAAGTGACTAGGATACCTTATTATTTAGTCTTCTTTATGAATGAGTGAGCATATGTGTGCAGAGCACAGAGACAGAGTGAAAAGACAAGGGGTGGTCCTGAGCTTGAATTTTGGTGCTTCCCTTACTGGCTGTATGCCGTTAAGCCAGGTAATTAACACTTTGAACCGCAGTTTCCTCAAGTTGCATGGGGACAAATAATAATATGTACTTTCCAATATTCTTGTAAGATTCCCATCCACTGTGTACAAAAAGGGACTAGCAAATGCCTGTTAAATCGGAGCTTTATGTGCTGGTTTTGCTCTTGTTATTATCATCCGTGTTATCTTTACATAAAACACACGCAGTTCCCTTCGGAGTAATTTTTTTCAATTTTTGCACAATGGAAACATCATTTTAGCATTGGTGGCACATGTTTCCAAGCACCTAGATTTCACTCATTTGAGAAATATTTACTGACAGCTGCCTGTGTACGAGGCTGAATGCTCGGCCGTGAGGAAACAGTAGCCTGGTAAGTCCCCATCCTCATGGAGGTCACATTCCAGAGGAGTGGATCCAAGTCCCCTGGTTGGGGAGAAGGTTTCTGGTGCAAAGACAAGCGTGTCCCCACCTTCAGAGAGCTCTCCATCTTGCCAGAACCTGCCTGCTCCCTGCGACGGGTGTGGCTTCAAGGCAGCACTTTCCCTGATCAGGGTGGTGAGGAGCGCATAGCCCAGTTCACCGTGCAGGAGCTGACATTTCAGCCATGGCTCGGGGGTCTCACAGGCGCTGTGGTTCACAGCTGTGCTCTCACACTGCAGGGAAAGGCTTGTGCCATGTGGGGCAGCTGGCGAAACTTGTTGGATCTCTGTGTTCTGGGCTAGATTTCTCACCACTTACCAAAGTTAATTAGTCTCATTTGTGCTTAGCTTTTTCCCCTAGTTTATACAGGAGATAGATTATACAGGCGATACAAGAGATAGATTATAGACACGAAAGCAGTCTTTGAAGCAGGGCTGATTGGCTTTACTTATTAGCTGCGTGGACTTTGTGCCTCAGTGATCTCATCTATATAAATGGGGACCCTAATGTTACTGACCTCCCCGAATTGGAAGGTGCTATTAGGTTGGTGCAAAAGTAATTGCGGTGTAAAGGGTTAAAAATTGCAAAAACTGCAATTACTTTCACACCAACCTAATAAGATGCTTAGGTGAAGCCTGCGCATAGTGAGAGCGGCATGACTCTGTTATCGCTCTTTCTTATTATTAGTACGTGCATTCTTCTGGTAATACTCATCTTTAGGACAGTCATTTTTATCGTATTTTGGCTTAATTCCATCCTCTCTCACTTACTTTATTGCCTGCCTCCCGCCATCAAACCCCTCCATATAAGGTAAAACATGTGAACATTTAATATGTTTCCTTCTAAATTTTTTATGCCAATGTTTCATATATGTATCCTACATATGGACATGCATGCAGACACACATACAGATTTAGGGTGTTTGAAATGTTTTCTTTTTGGTAGTTCTGTCTGATAAAACATGGAGTCATCCTGTGCATGCTGTCCTGTATCTCTCTTTTCTCATTTGTCTGTAGCATAATATTCCATGATGTGGACAGACCATGATTTATGCAATCTTTCCCCAAATTGAACATATTAAAAGGCATTTCTATAGTTTCCAAAGGTTTCTCCCCACACTCCCACTCGGCCTCAAATAGTGATACAATCCGCATCTTTGTTCATATATCCAGACTGATGCTTTTATTTCTGTGGATGGATTCCCAGGTGTGGGATTGCTGGGCCAGGCTCTAAATTTTTGACATGATTTTTTATCAGTCTAATGGATTGTGCTGAAGGGAGCCAAAATCTTGATAGACTCAACTTAGAGTGAATTTTTTAGATGTAAAAGTGGATGGTAATTAAAAGTACACACACTAAAAAGAGTAATTTGACCAGCATCTCACAGTATTAATTGATTATAATATCTGGATGACTTTTCATTCCAATATTTGAGCATGAGGAAGCCGGGAGATACTCCCCCAGTTATGCACCTGTTTTGCATATAAGTATTAGAAAGTAGCTGTCTTACCATTGCTAATATTTTTGTAGAACACAAATCACTCGTAAGTGCCATCTTGATGCCAAACACAAATGAGCATGGCTGTCCCGTGGGGAAGGATGCAGAGGCTGAGTCCCGGCTGGTGCGGGAGGCACCAGGAAGGCCCTGGGTGATTGGTAATGTTTTGTTAGGTAGGATGGGATGTGTGGGGAAAGCATCCCAAATCCATGCATTTCCTGCCTCTATAACAGACACCCTCTATACGCTGGCAAATCCCAGAGGTAGCTAACAGAACAGCTGTTTGTGCGGACTGCCTTTTTATCCAAGGCCTCTGAAGGCCCAGCATTTCTAAGCTAAGGGGAAGAGGAGTCCTCTTGGGATCTGATAGGTGAGCTGTGAATTTGCATTTTGCCATGGACTTAACAAGAAAAAGGAACCAAAAGAGCTCAAAATAAATAATGGTGTTTCGGGTCACCTGGGCCAGCAGAATTGGATGAAGGAAGGACTGCACCGGCAGGATGAGGGAGGAGAGTGCCTCCAGACCCTTCCAGAAACACACTTCCTTAGTCTTCGGGGAGAATTGAGCTGATTCTGTTTAACTTCACAGCGATAGAACGACTTCCTCAATTCAAAGTTTTTGACAGCTTATGTATATAACTTAATTCTTGATTCCATCGGATCTTGGAGCGTCCTCAAGAGACATTTTGTGCATCTTCTGTGCTTTTAGAGATTACTGCTTAATGGAGCGAGTGGGTGGTGATGGAGATATTTCAGGGAGTATCAGAACTAGGGGACTGTGGGAGAGGCAGAGAGTTAAAAGGCAAGGCCCAAGTTCATATTTTGATGCTACTATCTAACAGCTGAGTAAAACTTGGCAAATCATCTAATGTTCGGCCTCCTCTTTTGAAAAATGGGCAGGATTTTACTTTTATCACTGGGCTTTCGTGCAGGTTAATGAATTAAATGGGCTAATATATGTAAATTCTGAATAGGTATTAACCAAAAAATGGGAGTCATCATATTGGTTTCCAAATTTGTTTCTTGGTGTTATCAAGATGCTTACCTTAACAAGTGTCTTTTTATTTCACAGCTAGTATCGAAAAGAGTAGCTCTCAAAGTATTAGGTAGTATTTAGTCAACGCTTTAAGGAAAAAAGAAAAAGCAGCAGCTTTATTTAAGTATAGCAAACACAGAAGAAAATGCAATTTACCCTGAACCCTAGATCTGTGAAAAATGTGTGTGTGTGTGTTTTGTTTACCTTATAGGATATGATGGACATGGTGTGAATTTTATTGCTGTGTATATAGTTTTGCTACTGGAGATGGGGAACGTGAGCATGTGAGACTCATGGCAAATTTTGCAAACTTTCAGGTTCAGAGAGATTAAGTAATTAGCCAGTGAATCACCTTGTAGTGAGTGGTAGGGCTGGCTGCAAACCTGCAGCTAAAGCCCATGTTCCTTCCACATATACAAAGTGATGGAGGAAAAGGGAAAAAATAGGATGCTTTTTTTTTTTTTAAATTCAGAACTTGATTTGAGATTCATCTTTGTCCTACTCTCTATTAAGTCTATTAAGGCAGGAAATAGATTCTTGAAACCTGGAAATAGTTAAAAAACAAGTGTTAGAATGTTAAAAAAAAAAAAAAAAAGATCTGGTTAAATCAAGACATCGTTCTGGTTAATCAAAGCCGTGCTATATATTAAAAACAAAAACCTTATTCTTTGAGTGTTTCTTAGATCTAGATTTTCCCCACAAGTCACTGCCATTCACATTTCTGGAAGTTTTCTTCTGTGTCAAATGATAATAACTCGCCCAACTCCAGGGCTCTGCCTGCAGTCTCTTCCTCTGTCTCCGATGTCACTCCTCTCTGCCTTCTTCAGAAGCTATTATATGACCTCCAGATCTCTCTTGGACTCCCTGTATTACCATTAGAAGACATCTACACTGGGAAATCGCTCAGTTCCTGTTTTTGATTAATATTTTATCAGCCGCAAGAGGAAATGGTATTCTATAGCAACACTAATAAGTAATTGAGCAGACGAGATGCTCCTGCTCGCTTTGGTAAAAAGTACAGGCAAGGTTACAAGTGAAGAGCTCAGGATAATAAAATCAGGTGTCTGAATCGAATACCTGGTAGGGTTAAAATCTAACACTGGTGTGAGCAGAAATCAAGTACTGTAAATTCTTTTTTGAGCAGTGGCTTACCAACCTATGTTCGTTAATGATAGTAATAATAGTAGTAATAATTACTACCTTCATTTAAAGCCACATAGTTTATCAACCAAAGGCCCTGAAGTGTTCATTTTTCTTGGTGTTTAATATGTACCATTATGTATAAATTCAAAGTTATTAAGTGGACAGCTGCACACTGGGTATACTGCAATACCCAGCAAATGCTGCGATTTCCACTCACCCTACTGTATTCAAATGGTTCTAAAAGAGAGGAAGTAGTGTAGCCATCAGTAATAATACCATCCGGTAATTACGGAATCATAAATGTTTGGGGAGCTGAAGGTCACGGGCTTAGTTGCAACTCTCATCTGTCCTTGTGCATTTTAAATGCTTGTATTCTGTATCCGGGTGATGGTATTTTAATTCCCACTGGACCGTCTGATGCGGGAGAAAAAAAGAAAAAAAAGTAGAGTTTATTCTTCCATATTTATTTTTCTTTACCATGGGTGAAAAGACTTTTTGTTTTTCATAATGTGGCGGGGACTGGCCTCCAGTTAAATGGAAATGATTTCAACACCTCACAGTCAGGCTTCCTCGTCGTAGCTACATTTTCCTTCAGACTTGGTGTCCAGCACAGGGTGTCTGATTTATGAGAACGTGACCCTTGGGGCATCAGAAAACATCTGCTCACACACTCCCTGCAGGAGGCTAGGCTCTCATGGGAGGCCCAGAATGCCGCCAGGAGCAGGAGTTCTCGATGGGAGTAAGAAATTGCAGGTAAGAACGCAGCACCGTTTTAGGAAACACCAGTGGATTTTTTTTTTTTCTTGAGTATTTTATTAACATTTGCTACTGTACTCAAGCGCAATTCACTTAGGTTTGTGTTTCTTGTGTATCACATGGGAACTTTCATTAAATTGTGGCAATTCCAATTTGTGCAGTTATCAAGTCAACATCAAATAACCTGACCCGTGTTTTAGCCCGCAAACCGCGCTTAGTAAATCTCTGATGCATTCAGGCTGATTCCCTTCTCCGTGCCTTCTTCTCTTTACAGAGTCAACATTTGTATTGCGCAGGTACTGTTATTGTTGGTTTTTAAGGGAAATTGTCACAACGCGCCTGACGTGTGGACCAGACACAGCCTTTGTAGATAAAGTGACCAGGGACGATGCTTTTTTGTTGTTGTTTACAATTATTTTCCATCAGACACTTCCTTCACAGTCTCCCGCCATTAAGCCCCAACTTAATTTAATGGAGTAGAGATTTCACCTTTGTCTTTTAACTAATGAGTTATTAGCAATTTAATAAATAATATTTCATATATAGGTATGGAGGTTAAAATGCATTAATTATTTAATTTCTTTTGGCAATACATACGTTTTCTTATAAGGCCAAATAGAACACATTTGCCCTGTAAGAAATAGTTCCTGTGCTTCTTACTCTTTGGTCAGGATTGAGTACCAAAATGCCTTGCGGCCTCCACTGCAATTTGCAGGGGATGAAGACAAAAACACTGCCAACACTGTTTTCTCTTTTAAGCAGCCTTCTCCTCTCCTAGGACCAAAGAGGGGGTAAGGGCAGGGGTGTCCTGGTGTGAACACTTAACTACCTGAAAACTATCATAATCTACAGATAAAGGCCACCTCTTTTCAGCTTTCTCTTCTGTCCCGATTTGTCCACAGTTGTATTGACTTTGACACTGGGTGCCCTGACTTAAGACTTAACAGAAGTTTCGGGAAAATGAGCAGTGCTTTAAGATGAAGGTCTGAGGACAAAAGTATAACTCATAATTCTTTTCCTTCTAAATGGAGATACAAAAATCATGTCAGCGTGATCTACCCTTTGATTGAAACATTTTGTTTTGTGGTAGTAGAACACGTGTCTCATCAGGTCTGCCTCCGACATCAATCCGTAAGTGGTTTGGATTTCATCATTTTCCTGAAAGAGCTTTCGCAACAGTATCTTGGTGTACGCATGCATGGCCCTGGTCATGAACATATTCTTTGAGGGCCTCCCTGGAACAGAAGAGTGGAGACCCCAGCTCCCCGAGGAAGGGCTGTATTCCATCCGCAGTGGAAGGAGAGAGTTGAGGGAGAGAAGCAGGAGCAGGCAGTTCTGTGCAGGGCCCGTGGAGGCTGCTGCTGATTGCGCCGGCCCCTCGCTTATCTGATGGCCCGGAAGGTGCTGGTGGTTCTGGATTTTTATATCAGGAGGGATGACAGCCCTGAGCCACCCTTCCTCTGACTGTCACGAACAAGGACACCAGGGTAAGGAGTCTAACCCAAATGACTCCCCAAAGGTACACAGTGAAATAGGAAAGGTCCCAGCAAGACTATAGAATATGCCAGACCTAGAACAAAATGAAAATGTAGGGCTTCAGCAAGGGCCAGGGAAGTTGATCTCCCCTTTCCATGGGCCTGCCACCCCAACCTTGGGTGGACAGGTATCCCCCAAAGGATTGCAACCTCTGCTCTGGGACATACTTGGGACCCTGGATCGGGGTGAGCAAGAGTCCCTGTTCTGTCACCAGCCCAGGACACTATGGATCTACCAGCCCAGGTCAGGGCAAGGTTATAGTATTTCATAACCTCTGACCCCCATGTCCATGCCCAGGTCCCCACCGGAAGTGGAGGGCAGCAGGGGATGTGGGTGTCCCCTGCCAAGGAAACAGGTTGAGGGTGACATTGGTCTTGAGGTGAGGGCCAGGAGGAAAGGGCTGGCCTGCCCCAGCGTGCCAGTGGGGAGACAGCAGGTGGCTGAGCATCCATCCCAGGGAGGTGGGATTGGGGGTTGGGGAGAGATGTGAGTTGAGGCTCCAAGCCCCCAGTACATGCTCCATTGTTCCGTCAGGCTTCACTTGCAAAGCACAGATTCAGACGTATGATTAATTAAGAATTGCAGACGTTGACTGCAGAGCATTAAGCACCAAGCATGGAGCCCTGCTACTGCAGTGGTCTCACCCCATGAAGCTGGCCCTGGATGCCCGGAAAGCTCACCCCTCATGGAGTGCTAATTGGGAACATTTCCATCTGATGGCTTCCAAGAGGCCAAATCGCAAGCTTGTGAGTTTTTTGGAAAAGCTTTGGAGAACTTACATTTTATTATATGTGAATCATAATTCAACAAAGTTGATTTAAAAATACCATCTGTATGGCTGCCAGAATGCAGGGCCTGAGGACAGAATGCAGGGCCTGAGGACAGAATGCAGGGCCTGAGGACAGAATGCAGGGCCTGAGGACAGCACTGACCAAAGTCATGCTTCTAAGTTGCTGGCAGAAGCGTCTTTTTTATTTGGTTTGGATTTCTTAGAGGGATCAGTTTTAACTGTGTGTATATATATTTCAGTCCCATTCTGCATCTGACAGTGTGCTAGGCTTTTTTTTTTTTTTTTAATATATGTTCTTACATTTAATCATTATAATAACTTAAGGTAGAGAGTGTTCTTTAGTCCAGTGATTCTGAACTGGTGACAGTTTTGTCTGTCAGGGGGCATTTGGCAATGTCTGGAAACATTTGTGATTGTCATATCTGGGGGAGGTAGTTAGGGCAGGTACGGTGTTACTGGCACCTAGTGGGCCGAGGCTGTTAAACAGCCTGCAACGCACAGGGCAGCCCCTGTCTCAAAATGCCAGGACTCTTTCAGCCTCTTTACTCTGGGAGTTTGGCAAAGAATTAACAGCAGAAGTGTGCTCTCACCAGTGCCCATCTAGAAAGCACTCTCATTCAAGGTGCTAATTAGAGTGTTTTGTTGCCAGTAAAAACAAGAGTCAGATTTCATGATTGATTCATGATCGCTTTAAAATTAATGCTGCTATTATCATACAAAGTAGTGGTAAGTGGAGGTAAGAGAATTTTTGCTTTGGGATACTAAGTCAACATTACAGTAAACACACAGCCAGCCCATTTATCTCTGGCTTAATGCTTTGTTGTTTCTTCCAAGTACTTCTTAGGTGCCTCTGGGCTTTTTAACATTCTTTGGCAGTTGTAATTTATTAATTGCTTTTTAAATTTGGCTTGTGAAAATGAACTTTAGTAGGAGGTTTGAGGAGAATGAGAAGGCGTATTCGGTTTTCGTTTTTTTTTATCAGTGGCTGTTGCTTCATGGTGAGCCTTAGGGAACCTTGGGAGTCAGACAACCTGAGGACTCAGGTCTTAGACTCCCAGCTTCCTCATGGCTTGGATCAAGAATCAGTAGCCCATTCCTAATGCTGTACTCCACTTCTTGTAGTACATTGTTTTGTACACCTGAAGCTACTAATAAAAAAAACCATAAATAAATAAATACATAAATAAGTAAATAAATAAATAAATAAATAAACAAATAAAAAGAATCAGTAGCCCAGAAAAGGACTTCCCATCATATGAATGTTAATAAAAATCAGTGATATTAAGTGTGCCCTCATCAAATGCATCCTAACACAGCCTCATAGAGGTCAGCTCTCGTATTGCATTATTTGGTGGGGGTTCTTAGTAATGCTTGGTTTGGTTTGGTTTTATATTTTGTTTACTTGTTTTGTATTTTTGTCCCACGACAGTCTGATGAAGCCTTCTCAGAATGTTTACTAAATGTATACTATAAAATGCCTAGGATTACAAAGGGCACCGATTATACTCAAATGCGGTTCTAGCTGTGACTCCGAGGCATGTTTTAAAGCAAAGCCAACATGTGACGCTAATCATAGTTTTAGAAATATAATTCTTTAAGAGGTTGGTGGATGTTTCTATGTTGATATCTGAAATGCTTCACCCTGTGAAATCCAGTCTGGTGAACTCTGCATCCAGCTGCTCATAGAGATAATGATGATAATAATTATTAATATTTATAGACTGCTAATAATATTCTAGTAGCTGTGCTAAACATTTTACAGCACATCGTCTCATTCAATCCTCACGGCTTTGTCACAGGAAGGTTATGCTAATTGGATGGGTGAGAAAACTTAGGCTCAGAGAAATGACACTTAAAACCCAAATTTGGAACTGGAATTTCAAATCAGTGCACACAGCCTTAATCCCGCCTCCATGGACTTGGGAACTAGCTGTCCACGTCTTCGTTTCATTAATGCCGATTACATTTGAATTTGATGTGGTTCTGTGGAGTTGTTTATATCATATGACTCTTGGCATTATGTTTGGTAGAGAAACTTCCTAGGTTCTCAGGATGCTGATAGCCAGAAATTAGACAAACTGAAATCAAGATCTCAGTCTGGCTTCCCAGCCTCAATGTTAACTTCCACCTTCAACAATCCTGGAAGTTTGTCTTGAGGTTCAGCAGATGCAAGGGTGGCATTTCCATTCTCCAAGGCGAGCATTTCCCTTTTTTTTTTTTCTCCTGAGAGGACAGGGAAAGGATGCAGCCCTTTTCCACACTAGTCCTATGTTAGGAGAGTTCCTTTGATTAAATTATGCAGCCTGTGTGGTTAAAACACTTGTACAATAAGAATATGATTGTTAACATTCCTATCTAATCTAATTCCTTATGATCTTACAGCAAACATTATCTTTTGTATTTTGCTACCAATGTTTTTTGTTTTTTCCCCCAAATGTCTGAGGTTGGATAATTAGAGATAAATTAGAGAGCAATTGTTTAAACCTGCCAATTACAGTAACTTTTCTCAGTCTCTTGTGGTCTCTAACCTATCTGCTCTTGTTAACTCTCCCGGCAAAATCAAGGACTGAATTTCAGTATAGATTTCCACCTACAGGTGTTTCTTTGGACAAAATTACCAAGGGGATACACTTGAAAGTTTAATAGCTGGTTTCAGGAGGACTTCGTCTGGGTCTTCAAGCCCTTGGTTTTACTGTTCCACATTTTTATGTTTTCAAAGCACACTGTCCTTTTCTCAACCAAATGAAGCAGGGCCAAAGTACTGTATTGCTCTACTAGTCCCGGCGTTAACAGTAGAAATCGTATTTTGCAGAAGTTATCGTAGATAACAATAGACTTGGCTTAGTGGGCAGTCAAGAAATGCTGGGATTTTTGTTGTGCATTGCCTAGGGAAAGAGGAACAAGCTTCTTAAGTTGTTTTGTTTGAGAAGAAAGCACTGTGCAGTGTGAAGTGCCCAGCACAATACTATAAATTATGGGTATACACACTACACACTTCAAAAAATACATGTTTTCCAAATGCAATCAAATTAATACATGCTAATCAAAAGAATACTTAAAAGTGCAAATGATAATGCTCATAGCCCCACACATGAAAGGAAATGATCTTGAACTTTGGCTGTGTCTGTTAAACTTGGATTTAAATCAGAATCAGCTGGAGGCTCTTGTTAGCAATGTGGATTTCCCCATTCCACTCTGTATTTCTTGAGTCAGAATCGGGAATTAGCGGTCTACTTTTTCAAATCTCACCAGGTGATTCTGCAGTCGCGCTGTGTAGGAGGGTCTGCTCTGGGGCATAAAACTTTAGGAAATCTTTGTCCCATCCTTGGGGCACTTCACTTGGACACCCCTGTTAAGCAATGGGTGGACAATCAATACAGCTACGTATCCTGGCTTAGCCTCTTTAATTTTCTTAAGAGGTCCCGTCGTCTGGTTGCCAAGTGCTCATGGGTTCTGCTCATATTTGGCAGCAGAGAACATCTGCACTGGTGGTTCTTGCCAGGAGTTAGAACTGCAGGTCTCTGCTCCCCAACACTGATCAAATGTTTGCTTTTCTCATGGAGAGTCCATCCATTCCTTTCTACAAACATCAAGTTTAACTTCAGAACTGTCAAGATCATCAAGGACGCAGGATACCTGAACCATATGGTTTGGACTCAAGAGTGGTTGATATTATCTCATCACCTGTACTTGGGAAATGAGCACAGAAGAAGGGCAAAAGTCAGGAGTGTGTTTCTTGGACACGTGCTGGTTTCTTGGTGCTGAAATGCACAAGAACCTGAGCTGCGGGTGAGGTGATTGTGGGCATCGTGGCTGCCCTGGCTGGGGGCTGCTTGGTGACTGATATAGAGCTGGCACTGCAGGCAGCATCTGGCACTTCTCCCCTTTTGCACAGACAGAGGGCTCGCTCCTCATCATGCATATGTGGAGTTCGAGCTCCCGAACAAATCGATAGCATAGCTGATACATTTTTAACAGGTTCTCCAAGGTGAGCTTGAGCATTTGGAAGACTTCTAGTGTGACAGGTAGGGAGGTACAACCATGGACTTTGCTGAACATCAGAACTGCGGTTTTTCTACTTATTGAAAGGTGTCCTTGTGTCTGCATTATCCTCAGGCCTAACGCCAACCCATCCTTCAGGTCCTAGTTTAAACGTAATTCTTATTGAAAGTCTTACCTGGTCTTAGAGGACTAAGTTAGGTGCTGCTCCTGAATATTCCCTCAGAAATTTCTAGATCCCCACTGCTCTTAGTACACTTGGTCATCATGTTTGTCTACGTGTCTGTTTTCTCCGTGAGCCCCACGAGGTCCGTTGGACCCCCCCCCCCAGTACTGAGTATAAGGCCAGATACAAATTAGTAACTCTATAAAGATTTGCCAGAACTAAAAGATGAATGCTAAGAGAATTCTTAGAAACATGCATGTAGGCCGTTATTGTAATTCAAGTCATATTGAGAAAATGAATATTAGGGTCGATGAATCCCTGACGTAAAGAGAAATATCTGGCTGCTCCTTATCTGAAGTGTGGACCTCCTAGCAGTACAGGCTGTGCAGCTTTGGGCAGGAGGCTTCCCCTCTATGCATTTCCTCATATGTCAAAATGGAAAAATCCTACCTACCTCAGAATAATATGAAGATTACGTTAACCAATCAGAACAGATCAGCTTGCACAGTACCTGGTACAATATAGGTGCTCAATAAACACTAGCTGTTCTTTGTTATTATAAATCCTGCTTGCATTTCTAAATCCTGAGGGCTCACTGAAACAACCAGCTGAAAACCATGAAGAGACTCATGGTGAAAGATGACAAGTGTAATTTCCCTGAAACTCAGTTTTGATTTAGATATTCACAGCACTTAATTTCCACCATTAAAGAAAATATATTGAAAACAATAGTTTGGACATGATTGAACACAAGGGTAGAAATGGATGTGACACATGGAAAGAAAAGCATCTTGCAAGCTTAGAAGGAAACACAGGTGAAATAAAGGGATAATGGCCCTATGTGGAGGCCAGTTGTCTCCTGCCATTGAGTTTAAATCGTGATTCTCTCAAAACTGCATGGTTTAGAAGAATGCCCTGCACTATTGCTCTATATTGTGACCACAGATGGCTAAACCCCCACCCCTCAAATTCATGTCAACTGGGAATAATTGTAAAGCTAGTTTATGTCTCTTTCTGTCTCTCTTTCCATGTTGTCTCTTCTCTGCATTGAATCAACAGTGTGTGGAACTTCTTGCACAGGGATGAGAGGCTCCAGATGGACAGGGTCTGCTCAGGAAGATAACATCACCTTCTAATTCTGCCTCTGCCATCTGAGTCTGAATGATCAGTGATGGGGACCAAGGCTGGATTAGGTCTCCCGTGGCCCCCTCTTTCTGAGTCTGGGAGATGGATGATACGGGTAATCACTCCCTGCTTTATCTTCTCTCCATCTCCTTCCTGCAGCTCTGACTACTCACTTTTATTGTTCCGGAGCTAATTGTAGGATCCCATTTCTCCAAAGAGAAGTCAGGAGAGGAAAGCAGTGTTCAAAGAGCCCTGTGGCTCTTTCACACACACCCCACCCCCGCCTTGAAACACAGAGAAAGTGAGTATCAGTGAGCTCTCAGAAATGAGACTTCCTTTGTGTCTGAGGCCACTGACTTTTAAATCATTTTTTAAGAGAAAGCTTATCTTGGCTGGTATATTCTGACTGTTGTCGAATAAGGGAGATTGAAATGATCTCATCTTTCCTGTAATCATTGCGTGGATGGTCTTTGTCACAATGCTTCTGCAGAAATTCTAAGAGTGCTGTCTCCTTTGGTATCCATGGCAGGGAAAGAATAGAGTCAGACACGGATTAAAGGGAACTCACCTCTACAGCTTACTGGAGGTGTGACCCTGAGCAAGGAGTTTAGACTTTCTAGGACTCAGTTTCCTCAGTGGTAAAGTGGGAACGATTAATTGTAGGGGGCCAGAAAGTCCCCCAGGCAAAGTGGCTAGCACAGGGGCCTGGTATACAGTAAGCATTCAGTAAATGTTAGCTCTCAATATTGTTGTCCACAGTGGCAGTGGAGGCCCTGATGAAGTCATTTGAACGTTTAGAGCTGGCATTTATAAAGCACCTACCACTGTGCCTTGTATACACTAGGCATTCATTAAATGCTGGGTAGCATTATTATCCTGAAGTTTCAAATGCATACAGCATGACATAAATCATTGTCATTAGACAGAGTTTTCCCCCAAGGCCATATAGATGCATTTAAAAGTGTCATTGGGTATAATGTGGCTCCATTCGCTTCGCTTGCCCCTGTGTACATTAAGTTTTTAGTGTAAACGTCCTGTCCTTCATGGAACTGTATGTTTTCACTCACAGTTGATTTCCGGGTCTGATGTCCTCAGACAAATGAGTTCATGAGCGTGAATCCATGGAGAGTGAGGGTGACCAGTCCCATGAGACAGAAGCTGCCCCCAATAGTGGGCCCATATGGAAGGCTGGTCTGGGAGGTGGTAACCTTCTGTCATTTGAGGAATTGATCGCACAGCTTTGAATGCAGCTTTGCTCAGGGAGCTGTGCGCCACTGTCTGCGGCAGGCCTGTTCTGATTCTTTTTGTCTTTCAGCAACTTCCTGCTGCCAATACCTCTCCCAGTGCAGACAGTGGCCACGGACTGTGCCATCCCAGCCTTCGCCACTCGGTCTCAGCGCTGCACCAGTGCAATCCCAGGCGGGCTTAGGGCTGTGCTGTCTGATGCTGAAAATCATGAAAGGAAAGGGAGAAGGGAAAAATGAGAAATGATGAGCAAGAGTACGTGACTTGCCTCTAGTTTTATGTGGGTGATTTTTTCTCTTTTAATTTCCTTCTCTGTGTCGCCTGATTAGAGTTCTCAGCATAACAACAACAGAAACACTCACGATGTGCTTGGCTGAAGGCCACGTCTTTTCAATATCATTGTCCACTTCCCTTGCTTCTTTCCTTCCGTTTCACCCATCTTTCTATCATTCCATCCTTCCTTCCATCCACCCGTCTATTCATCATCTGTCTATCTATTCATCTGTCATCCAACTTAACCCTTACTCCCCAAACGCGCCAATGACAAATGATGTCCATTTTCCAGATGAGTAGTAGGTGCAGGTTTAGGAGGATGTAACCTGCCCTAAATCATGCAGTTTCCAGGTGGTGGATGTGGTTTTCTCACTGACTATAGACGCTGGGCCCATAACTGCTGTAACCACTGCCTTTCAACTCAACAAATTATAGTTGTTATTTTCACCCTCCTCTTCACCACATTTACGTTCCCTCTTATCCCTTGCGACCCGACTGGTCAGGCTGACATGGGCAGTGGGGCGCTAAACCATGTCACTTGCAACAGAAAACAAGTCTGTCTATGAAATCCCAAACTCAAACACAGTGGGAACAGGGAGTTCAGTTATCTTGCTGCTGTTTTTACAGCTGTTTTGAGGACTGGAGTTAGAATCCGGGTCCCAGTTGCCAGTTTGCGTGGGGGTTGGGGGTAGGCAGGCCTGGAGCAAGGTTTCCTCTGGAATGGAGAGGAGGCTGGATTAAGGCAGCTGGTTTTGTATGAGTTTGGAGAGGGGGAGGGGAGGAGGGTACAACTGTCCGCCCACGTGGACAGCACTCCAAAATGGAAGGCCATTGCCCATGGCCTTCTCAGGAAGGTTGTCCAAGGCCTGAATCAGCGCCCAGTGCCCGTTACAGCAGCCCTTCCCCTGCATCTCTGAGGCAGCCAGCTGGTGATCAGTAAATGAGATTCACCTTTCCCCCAGTTCCTGCATACTGCAAGATGAGGGTTGAGTTACAGGGCCAATCATGAACATTGTCATTCGGACGTGGAATTCCAAGCTGCGTGGATGGGGAAAATCATTTTATTTGGTAGAACAAATTTAGGTTTGGCAGCTACCTGAAAGAAAATTAAGTTGCTGATTGCAAGTCCAATTCTCTGGCCTTCTGAAGAAGATAGATTGTAATCTTTAATTAATCTATCACTCACACCAAAAAGAAAAAAAAGGCCGGGCGAGGGGTTCGGGGGAGCGTTGTTCATATCACATTTATTTTGGGTGGCCGTGGCTGTGTTCAGAAGCCCCGATAGTCATGTTTAGGCATTGCTACCAGCACTCTATGTGTTTACTTCTGTTTAGTCTTAGAATTTCCCCGTGAGTCTTAAACCTCGGTGCGGTGTGCAAGCCGAGGCCTGGTGCGTGCACTTTGGCCACCGGCTTCCCCATTGTAATGAAGATGAAATGACGATAAGGATGACCTTTCCATGCCTTGTCTGCAGCCAGCCCTTCACTTTAACTGAACACCTTTCCACAGAACATGGTCTGAACTCCTGAACTGCTCGTTGCCTTCCCTGAGCTTATTGCTCAAGCTGCAGTTTATCATTATTTGCCTCCAAAGGCCGTGTTTCCTACACTTGACATAGAGATAGAATTTTTCATAACCCTTTACTAGTCATAAATTTGATTGTTAAGGGACCGGGTTAATCTTATTTCTAATACGAGCATCTGATTTCGAAACGCTGATTTAGGAGCGTTTTTCTTTCTGCTACCTTCCTAAAACGCAGGGCGGAAAAGTATAAAATATGTCAGCTGATATTGGAGGATTGTTTATTTCTGTTCATTTTGTCCTGAATAGTACCTAAGAGATGCATTTGAAAACTTATCTTGTTTATATGTTTCTTCTGTTGCAATTTCTTCCATTACCTGAAATAGTCGCTTTGGACAGCAAGCAAAGCAATGCCCTTTCTCAGGTCGGGGAGCGGTGGTGGATGGGGAAGGAGTCTTGGTGAGGAAGCAATTTAGAGACCACAGAAGCATCTCGAGACAGGAGTCATCATTTTGTGTTGCATAACATTTCAGGAATTTGTACCCCTAGTATCTCATACCTGCCTTTCTCATAGCCGTTTAACTATATTTTATGGAAATTGTGTCATTGTTTCTCCTCCAGCTTCTCAGTGCATGACACATAGTAGGTGCTGAATTAATGTGTGTTGAACTGAACAGTGGCTTTCAGGTTGGCAACCAGGTGCGCAGACAGTCATGGTAGCTCTATGATGCGGGACTCATTTCTGAGGGTGAATTGAAATAACTCACAAAAATAACTAGCACTCTGCCTCTCTTCTTGGCGTGTGACAGGCACCCTTGTCACAGAACCTACTGTAGTCGTATGAAGAAAGCTTACAGCATTATTTAGGGGGATAAGTTAGAGGAGAATTTTAAAGAGTGTATTTCTCTTAAAGTAAGCAATTTTGCATCGATAAGAAGTAGTCACAGAATAAGTACAAAATATTTAGTTAATTCGTGTTGACAGAAGTAGGACTTCAGGTCCAAAGACATTATATTTTAGGGTGCACACAGATGCATTTTTAAAAATTTCTAAACTTTCTTCCATGTATGGACAGATTTGCACATGTGCTACCTGTGCAAATGGTACTTGCAATGACTCTCCAGGAAATGAAAGATCCACACTTCCCCAAAGCATGTTTTCCTTCTAAAGAGAGGCACTTGGTAATTAGGAATGCTAATGTCTGGGTGAGGGGCGATAGATAATCTAACACAGGCGATGACACCCCCCCCCCCCCCGAGAATTTGTACTTGGTGCTGGAATGTGCTCGTGTTCTTTATCTTGATATTAATTCACCTGTACTGAGCAATTTACTCTCTCCTCATAGATCGGATCGGATCCAATATAAATTTATAACACCACACTTATGTTTAAATACAAGCATTTCCCAGTTCACAGTCTTTCTGGCTCCTATTTTCAACACAACACAACACAACACAGCACAACACAACACAACACAACAGAGTCTCAGAAGTAGAATGCACAGCCCTTTCTGTTTCTGCCAGCACAATTGCTTTGGCTTTTGATCTATGGTTAGTGTCTGTCTGAGAGAATGACATATTCATATATTTAGATATGGCTGAAAAAGCCAACAGTAGCGACAGAACCTGGACAGGATTGATGTCCTGTAGCGACGAACAACAGAAAAAAACTGAATCACGAACCCAAGTGCTTTTTATCTGTCAGTTGTTAAAGGTGATCATTTATTCGTTTAAGTACAATCTTGATCCTTTGGTTCCACACTAAAGGTTACAGCGGTGTCACTTGGACCTTGATTCTCCCACATATGTGTAATATGTGATATTCACACACAAGTGCTAATTGCAGATATGTTAGTTTTTGCATATGGGCATAGTTGATATTCATGAAAACCACTGATTTGGGTAACGGAAGGACTGAATTAGCTTTGTTTTCGGCATGCAAACAAAATGTCATTCGCCAATTGTGCATTAATGCTGCCATTCACGCTGGGTCTCTGACTATGGAACGCGCCTATGTCCACATCTGCCTATAGTGACTACACTCTGTGCTTCTGATGCCTAGTCCCTGTGTGAGCACTGAGTTTCTGGGAGTTCTTGTGAGCTCTTACTTATTTCACCCAATGGATATTTTTATAAGAAGTATGTCCCCCACTATTACACAGTTGATCATTGTCAGCTGAGTTTGGGGGGGGGGTGAGTAGATATACTTCATTTAGACTTTTGAAAGGCCTTTGAAGATGTTCAAAGAACTTAATGTAGTTTGAGAACGTCAATTTATTTTAAGTGTGAAAAACAGCTTGCAAAATTGCATGTACTGTATAAATCTGCCTTTGTTACAAACACACACACATATAGGTACATGCATAGAACAAGACTCTGAATGTGACACACCAAGATATCTACAGTGGTTCTGGCTGGATAGATGTAATTTAGTTATTCAAAGTTAAGTTAATGAACTTTGTCTAACAGCATTGGATTCAAATTCTGCCTGCATCACTAATTGGCTGAGAGGTGTGACATTGAATAAGCAATTTAGCCTTGGTATACCTCCAAGTCCTTATCTGTAAAGTGACAATTTTAATACAGTACCTGCCTCCCAGGCTTATATGCAGATGAATTAGGCACAGATCTAGGAAATCAGAAAATACACCAGTAAGTGTTACTTATGACCGTTTATGCTTTTTCCTTCCCTCCTTTTCTGATGTTTCTCCTTTCAGGAATGTGTATTGTTTTTGTAATACGAAAAATAAAAGGTAGTTAAAGTTTCTTGTTTAAGAAACACTCAAGAACTGGCAGACTGTATTCATGGATTGGTGTCTTGCTTGAAGCCAGTTACCAGAGGGCTTCTCTACACACAGAATAGAAAAAAGTATGAATTGGGCTGACCCTAACTATCCACTTACATTTAATCTTCACGATTTTTCAAAAGTCGTGATTCCTACAGAAACCTCCCAAGTTTCCTTTGGCACTAAACATTTTAGGAAATGTACGCTAACAGAAATCATCTGTAGGTACATTTTAGGCTTGCTCTAAGTGATGCTGGCTAGATGAGCCTACATGATCCTATATTCCTGAATGTGGATTTTGGGGTAAGGCTGGAACTCCTGGTTTTGTATGAGATGATGGACTCTGTGTTCTTCAATCTAGAAAATGTGAACAGTATGAAAATTCAGAGAAAAAACGACGGACAGCCTGAAGAAGGCAAGAGTGGACGTTGCAGGAACTTAGAATACACCTGTTTCCTTGCTTGGCTTTTGAATTGGCGCCCAAGGTTCTTTTTTCTTTTTTTAATAGCTAAGACAGGAAGCAAACCACATTGCTTGCTATTGTCAGGGAATGAAAACTCTATAACACAAACCAGCCCACAGAGGTGAACATTCTCCCTGGAATTGGACTCCAGCAGGTGCCTGCTCCACAGGCCCACATGCGAAGTCTTGGGTAATCCGGCAAGCAAAGTTGTGCTCAACTGTGATTTTATAAAAAACACAGAAAGACACTTCACATAGACAGTTCTGGTATCAGCTTCCTAAACTGGCATAACCCTGAATCGTAATTCACTGAAGGCATTTCTGCAAGAAGCAACGATAATAAGATCCAAGTGCTTGCTTGCATTTTCTGTCTCTCTTCCTTAATGCAGGAAAATCGAGGGGGGAGTCTCAGTTAAAACCCAGGCGGGGGGCTTGGGAGTCCTCACCATCTGGTCCCTGAGGACATCAGCCTAATCTTGTTCTGTAGCCAGAACCAATAGTGAAATGACAGGAGGGTAGTAGAAGCCAAATAGCGAACACCTTTTTTCTTTTCTGGTATAAAAGTGTATGTGTACGCTGTGTGTGTGGAGAACGGGGAGTATGAATGGGGAAGGGCTGCTGTTAAAGCATAGTGTACACTTTTTATTCTTTGCTCACACTATATGGCTACAGTGGGTTGGCAAGGTCCCTGCACACACAGTTACTCAGGGACTCGGGTTGATGTTGCCTCCATTGTCTCACTGCTGCACCATCTGGCACACGTGACCTTCTTGTTCACCGCTAGAGACGGTCACAACAGCAACTATATGCTTTGGCTTGGAATGTCACATGCCCCTTTCACTCAACAGCCAATTGGTCAGAACCAATCACGTGACCTGGCAGAGGGTGGGAATGTGTCATCTCCCTGTGGGCCTAGAAAGAGGAGAAAACCAGACATGTGTGCACACTCGAAATCTTTACAAAAATAATGCTTTGTTTCCCCTACAATGAAAAGAACTAAGGGGCCGTACTGTTGGTTGATATCATCAAATTTGGGAACACAGCAAGAGAAAGACTTTTGGACAAAACCCCACTATACTAGACCTACGGTCTTATTTATAACATATCAAGGGAAACGTCACTAGATGCAGGGACTAGTGAGCTTAGGAAACTCACGTTTCAGAAGGATGTGTGAAAAACCACTTTTGAACAAAATGAAGATACAGTGTGAGTGGCAGATTTACGATGGGACGGTTGCAGTTATGTTCCTGATCTTTTGAGGTGGGTCCAAGAGGAAGAACATGCCCTCCCACAAAGGGTTTCTTGGTGTCACCGATGAAAACTAGGGTTGGTTGATGGGTGTGGTCTGGCTCTGGGCAACTTTTCTTTGGTCTTACACATTACAGGTTCTCATTTAAAGTAAAAGAAACACTTGAACCTCGAATCTACAGGCTTTAGCAGAAGAATAAGTGTTAAAATGTCTTAACATCATTTTATAGGCATTTTAAGCTAGTGTTATAGTCAATATTACAATCAAATGACAGCGACAGACATCTTGGATAGCAGAAATGCCACCGTTTCAGTCAGTTGTTAGTTTAACTGCATGAAACAAGAAACTCAAAGCAATACTGGCTTAAACACATAAGGGTGTATTTTCTTATTTAAAATAAGTCAGTGGCTGGGTGGCTAGTCCAGGACTGACTTGATTGTTCCATTACGTCATCAAAGACTGCTCCTATTTTACTGTTCTACAATTCTCAGTAATTTGGCTTCTATCCCCAAAAGTTCACCTCTTGATCCAAGGCATCTCCTGGAACTCCTAGCATTAAGTTCCATTTGAGTTTCAAGCCTCAGAAAGCAGGAGGAAGAGGGGGCAGGAAGGAGGAGCCTTCCCGCTGACTCAGCTCCCTAAAGGAGTTTTCCAGAAGTGTAGCTTAGTACTCACTAACATCTCGTTAGCTAGGACTGAGTCACACAGCCACATCTAGCTGCAAGGGAAGCTGAGAAATAGTTTTGTTTTGCGTATTTTTTACTTAAGGGCACTAGTCCACTGTATCATTAGCCTTCTGATAATAAGGAAAAGGACAGTATGAATATTTTCCATTTTTTCTTGCTGCGCCTCTCACAAGAATCCGCTTGCTACTTACGCTGAGCGCTCCTACTCACATGGCTGCCACTGCTCTTGAGAATGAACCTCTCCCATCCCTCCCACAAAAGATTCCCAGATATCTATCCACAGATAGAGATTGAAAGTAGGGGAAATTTATATCCTGTGTTCCCAATTTGCCATTTTTTTCCTCCTTCATCAGTCTAGCCCGTTGACCTCAGATAAGAAGAAGACAATAAAATGCAACCTATTTAAATTAGGATGCCTATTTCTGTTACAAACATGGGCGCTTTCTACTTAGAAATGCGTATTTTATGTAATATCAGGTCTCAGGGCTAAAGGAGGGAATATTTTCAAACATTGAAGGAAAGATGGAGTCATTTTCAGAAATGGAATTTTTGGCTATACATAATAGAAAACTCCATGAAAAGTAGCTTGAACAATAACAAAATATATTATCTCACATCAAAAGAAGTCTGGAGGTCAAATAGTTTCGGGTTTGGTTAATTCCAGGGCTTCAAAATATCTTCAAACACCTACCGTGTTTCCCTGAAAATAAGACAGGGTCTTATATTAATTTTTGCTCCAAAAGACACATTAGGCCTTATGTTCAGGGGCTGTCATCCTGAAAAATCATGCTAGGGCTTATTTTCCAGTTAGGTCTTATTTTCGGGGAAACATGGTAGGTTAGCTCTGATTTTTTGCTCTGTTTTCCCTAGCACATTGATTTTTTTCTCTTAGGCAGGCTAACCTCATGGTCACAAAATGGTTGCCAGGTCCCAGGAATCACTTGTAGATCACAATGCCCAGTGGTAGAAAAAAGATAAGAATGTGCCTATCTCATGCACTCTTTAAAGAATGAAGACCCCCCCCCTCCCAGACATCTCTGCCAGTAGAACCCCCATCTTAATGCATTGGCCAGAATGGCATCACAGGCATGACTGTGCCTCCACGAGGTAAATGAGACCACTACAACTGTCCCCTGCAAGTCAGGAATTCTTTGGGCTGGGATTTTGTTCACGATGGTGAAGGAAGGAATGGTGGCCTTTGAGTGTCAGCCGACAGCTTCTGCCACAGGACCCTCCAACGCATTCTCATTCACAACCAATCCGTACATGTGTGAACACTCCTCCTTTCTAACTAACTCTGAGGGTCATTGCTTAGTCATTGGAACTTCCACCCAGCACTTTCAACGGAGGTCTGGAGCCTGACACGGAAACTTTTCAGCAGTTGCCAAATCCTATCATAAGTACTGTATTGAAGGTACCAAATCATGAAAGATTGGGAATAGAAAAATCTGGGGCCAAGGGCAGTTCCCAATATTAAATCCTCAGTGATAATGAAGCCTTCAAGCCTATAAAGCCGAGACCTTACCTTTTGTGCTCCTTGGGTTGTGGAAAAAACATCCATCCTCGAAACAGGAATCTGTCAGATGCCTCAGATATACCGACAATACATTGATGAGAATTGAATGCCCATAAATTGCATAGCCCCGAGGGCCTGGTGGATACCCTGTCTCACTGCTTATGATTCAGAAATCCTGTTTACTGGTATCAAGGACAGTTGATACTTTAATCATCAATAAATTAACGTTTCAGCAGCCTGCCATAAATTTCTTGTCAAAGAAGAGATTATTATTAGAACACGGTGATGAAAGATAATCTCTGCCTAGACTTACATCCCTCCGTTCTAAAGCCTCCCGCAGTAGGGCTTGGAGGTTACTACAGTAAGAAACGTCTCACCGAGCGGAAAACCATGCTTCCTACTTTCAAAATATCCATGAATTAATTGACTTGCATATTTTTACCAAGATCTAGCACAAGCTCTTTAAAAAAAAAAGTCTGGGGAGCACATGTTTTGGTAAGGAAACAGAGAACTGACGCACACTAGTATTCTCTCTGATTATAATGTTAAACAGTTGGCATCTTTCACTATATGCTAACATTTATTAATTATTAATAAAATCTGATTCCTTAATAGCAATGCAGTCAGACTGATGATCTACTGACAGCAGTGTGCTGAGCACTTTGCATCCCTTATCTTATTTAATCTTTCCCACAGCCTTATTAAATAGATATCATCTCCATTTTATTAAGAAATGGTTCCTCATTTGCCGATGAGGAAACTGTGGCTGACCGAATTAAGGGACGGCGAAATTCACAGAGCTGTTAGGTGGCAGGCTGTAATTAAAACAGAAATGTGTGACATCAAAGCCAGTTTCCATCCAACTCATTGCAATGCACACTGGGTTCAAATAAGATTACTTCTAGATTAAGACCACAAACTAAATGTGAATTAAGTTTCCATCCTTATATTAAGGATTCTCTTTCTAAACAGATACCCAGGAGTCCTTAATGTACTCTGAGTACCTGAGAATAATTCATCTCAGCTCTCCAGGACTGTGGGTTGGTTTGATTAGGTGGCTCCTTCCTTCCCATCGGCAGCAGTCAGGCTGCGGGGTGGGGAGCAGTTTACAAGACGCAGAGGTTGTATCGAAGGAGAGCTATTTGGAATAAGTGATGGTCAGGTCCCAGCTCAGGGATGCGGTGTCAGGTCCTAGCCCTGCTTCTGAGGAATCAGTTATCTACATGACCATCATGGCTTGCTGCTTGTGGAATATCTTCAGATTCTTTCTTTTAACCCATTCATAAGCGAGTTCAGCAGTCTCATTTCCCCCAGGTAGAGCGAGAGTGGAGAGAACACAATAATGCCCAGTAGTCATGCGTGGCCATCGAACAGTTATTGAGCCCACACTCTGGAACAGGCTCTGTATTAGTGTGCCGGGGCTGCCACAACAGAACGCCACAGACTTTGTGGCTTAAACAGTAGGATTTTATCTCCTCGGTGTTTTGGAAGCTGGAAGTCCAAGATGCAGGTGGTGGTGGAGTTGGTTTGTCCTGAGGCCTGCAGATGACCTCCTTCTCACTGTGTCGTCACATGGGGGTCCCTCCTTTGGGCCCATCCCTGGTGTTTCTTCCTCTTCAATTAGGACACTGATCATAATGGTTTAGGGCTTCACCCTTATGACCTCATTGAACCTTAATTTCTTCTTTAAAGGTCCCATCTCCAAATGCAGTCACACTGGGGTTTAGGGCTTCACCATATGAATTTGGGAGGTTTCAATCCATAGCACGTTCCATGCTGGGCATGAGGGATGTTATGGTGGATAAAGAAGTAGCAGTCCCTACCCTCCATCAGTTTTCAGGGAAGAAGAGAGGAGAGTCCTTAAAAAAGAATTTCACATCATTAAATAATTGCAGATGCGAATGCTATGACAAAGGGTGTACGGTACCTAGTACAGCTTAGAGCTGGCGACTCTGACTTTGCCTAGGGAGTAGAGAGGGCTTCCCTGAGGAGGTGAGGTTGGGATGGAGGCATGAAAGTGAGAAGGAGGAGGTTAGGTGGGAGAAGGGCTTGCGACTTGGAGGAGGGCAAACAGGAGGTGTGATCAGGACTTAGTGGCCTGATCCTGTGTACAGCAAGTTCCAGGAAGTGAAAGGCGGCCTTCATGGCACATGCCTGGAAAACAAAGGCGAGTGGTTGTTCCAAAGAACACAGGCTCCATAACGGCATCATTTTGTAACCTATCTTATTTTGCAATTAATTTGCTCCAGAAAGATGGTTGGTGATTCCATTGTGTCCATTCTGTGTGTTGAAATAAGAAATTATCAAAACTTGGGTGTCCCTAAGACTCAATTAGGAACGTGTTTTTAAAATAGCTCTTCCCGGGCCCCATTTCCCAGACATTCTGATTCAGTCCATCCAGGATGGAAGCCAGGAACCTGTGTGTTAATCAGGCATTCCTGGTCTTTCTGGTGCTGATGGCCCATAGGACACACTTTGAGAAAGCCAGCTCTACAGAGACAAGCTGCTGACATTTTGCTTAAAAAACCCTAGAAAAGTTGAGGAGAACAGTACTTGCAAAGAACTACCGGACCTGTTGGCATGTCTGCCAGATTCAACCCTGGAGATGGGGAAACTAACCTTTATTGAGGCTTTCCACTGGAGAAACTATAGTAAGTGCTCTGTGTATATCAGCTCTTCCCATTTCATACAACAGTGGGTCGTTGCTAGTATCCATCTTACAACTGAGCAAAGTTGACACACGCAGGCTAGATGCACTTCTAAGCTCACACTGCTCTTAAATGATAGAGCAGACACCCACCCACTAAGTTTGCATGGCCCTGCAGTGAATTACTTTTGAGGTGGAGTAGCTAGCATGTGTATCACTAATTCTTGAATCGGTGCTTCACGTCCTTTCGCGTGTCACTCATTAGATGATCCAGCAAGTCTTGGGTTGCAGACCGGATCTGAACCAAAAGTGTGCTGTTGATTCTCTTCAGAAACCTGGCATTAGCCCTTGAACCTCACCCATTTCTTCCACTTGTCATATATGTTATTAATCTTCCTTGCTAACAAATCCAGATTGCTTGGAAAGATAAAATATGGACAGCTCAGGACAGAATCAGAATTTTTTAAACAATGAACTTTCAACAGAGTTTCTGTCTCCATCCAAAGGCATTCATTCTATTGCTAAATTTTAAAAAATACAATAGAGTTTATTTTAAAAATTCCTTTGCAAGCTCCTTCAGAGCATGTCGTTGCCTTACTGGATGGATCATATTTTTAACTTTCACTTCCCATCAACTTAAACATAATCTGTCAGGGAATTGATGGGCCAGTTGACTCCGAATGACTTTGCCTTTCATGCAGTGCTGTTCCGTCCGCTTGCCACAGGAACGATTCCAGGTCATCCCAATTTATTTAATTAATTTTAGAGATGAAATTATTTTGCCCAATAACTAGAATGCTAATGGGACTTATTGTAATGGTTCTGTTCAGGTTTGTTGGTTCGAAAATAAACGCCTTCATTTCAATATTTGCCTTTTGGCTGCAGCCCGTTAACCTGTCACACACCGTGACCTCATTAACATCGCAGCATAATTGTAAGTTAATGCACACCTAGTTTTTGTACAGCAGATTTCTGTCTGAACTGCCAAGTTTTGTTCCCCCCAAATGTACCCCTGAATTGGCACTGCCAGCAGATGGATGGGTGGGAGTGACAACTCATAACTTCTAAACGTAATCGCTCTATCGGTGCTTTGATCATTACACATCTGAACTGAATTTTCTAAGTTCGAGTAAAGTGAGGAAAGTAAATTTGAGCTCGCTAGAGCGTAATTGTGGCATTGTGATGTGTGGCAGTGTACTACATCTGTAATTGGGAGAGGTTGCAGGGGGAAAGGGAGGGACAATAGCACCTGCACAGAATCAAAGGCAGAATTAAAATCTGCATGTTAATAGCTTCCCTGCCAGTCATGAATAGATTCATTCTTCACATCTCTGATACAGAAAGCTTATTTCAAAATAAATTCTGGGGAACGTTCAACCTGATTGAATCTGCTGTAAGCTCTGTTAATATATTTGTTCGAGTCACTTGCACTCAAAAGCTTTTTAGACAGAATATCACTTTTTTATATTATTCATGGTAATGTAATTCCCCCCTTTAATCTCTTCAGGGTTTCCCATTAAGTCATGATATGCGGTTCAGAGAAAGTTGGATCGACCATTAATCACACTATCTGGACTTCTGTGTGTCTACTTTTTGCCCATCTCTTAAATCAGTCACTTGGCAGCGGCAAGACATGGGGCCACTTCAGACTGTTTGATCGAAGAGCTCTTGTTAGGAGATTAGACGGCTAATCTGCAAACCAGCTAATGGAAATCATTCTGGGCAAGGAAATAAAAGGGAACAACATTAGCAAAATCAGTACATATTATAGGAATCCAGTATGTTCTAAACGGCTTAATCCTACAGTTTGGATATCATGCCTAGGGTAACGTGAGCTTCTCCGATGATGTGAATTACCAAAACACCTAGAAACATATTTGTCTAACCTATGTTGGACAGGACACCTCTCAAAGATGGGAGGGAACTTTGTAAAGCATTTTTCATTTGATCGGGCAGAGTAAACAAGGGTATAGTTGATTGAAAAAAAAAGGGAGAGAAACAGAAACAGGAGGGAAGGAAAAACTGAAATATTTTTTCCCCATAATGAAGGAAAATACCCAGATTGAAAACACCTGCTACATGGTACGTGTTTAATAAATATTTGTAGTTGAATGAAGTTACATGGTAGAGATCTAATTTTTATTTCAAAAATAATGGTTGTGAGTCTTAAAAGTTTTTTTTATTTCTTCCCTAAACCCAAATTAATAATTCATTAATATTTGTATTAAAACATTTTATTTAATCATCCCATTTATAGCCAAAGGATGACAAAGCAGATTCAAGGATTTGAGGGTCACAGAAACTAATTTTCAGTCTAGAACAGGGTCTGCGAACTTTGTAAAAGGTTAAATAGTAAATATTGTTGGCTTTGTGGCCCATATGGTATCGATCACAACTACTAAACTGTGATGTATGGTAAAAACAGCCATAGGTTAAAATGTAAGCAAATGGGCGTGGCTTTGTGCCAATAAAACTTTATTTACAAAATAGGTGGTCAGCTGGATTTGGCCTGTGGGTCTCATTTTGGTGGTCCCTGGAGCACATGTTGGGGAGATATACTTTTAAAAATCGCTTTTTGAGTTTCATGGTTTCAGAAAATGATACTTTCAACCATGAATGAGTGTTCATCTTTTGAATTTTCATTTCTTCCTGATATAACTCAAAGCCCTTGCTTTGGGATTTCTTGTTAACCCTGACACTTGTTAAATATCCTACTTCTTGGCTCTGTTGAGAATGGCAGCTGAGCTGGAATGGTTGGATATGAAGGCAGGAGTCAGCTTGGAGATGATACTTCCCAAACCTGGGCAACTTGGGAAAATGTCAAGAGGTTGGAATGAGGATTTGGAACAAAAATGCTCAGGGCTGACAGCAGTTGTTTTTTTGTTTGTTCGTTTGTTTTTTCTTTAAAGATAAAGAGGAAAGAAAAGACTAGGGGAGATGATGTGCCTTTTCATTTGGCTGGAGGCTCAATGTTAATTGCTGAATCTGATATAAGGTTGTGTTACAGTCTTCTGAGGACAAATGTTACATAGTCAGGATTCGGAAGAACAGGCAATATATTCCATGATGCAGACATTGAGGAATCGTACTCCTGGGTTTGGAAGAAACCTAAGGGAGACAGAATCCTCCCCGTCTTTTTGCTGCGTGCTATTTAGGTGGCTTGTCTTATAAATACTTGTGTATCAATGTCTGAATTTTCTCAACAGGAGAGGGCCAGTGGTCATTTGAACTCACGTTTATTTATATTTCTTTAAAATGTTAACCCTGAAACTGACCCACTGTAGTAAAGAAATGGGCGACTACTATCTGTCTGCATCTTGGAGATAGGGCTCTCCATCCTACTATTGCTAATGCTGGAATGTTTCAGGGAGGCGGGGCCAAGCTGGTCTGTTCCTGTCACTCCTCCAAAGGAAAGGGACACCCTAGAGCTAGAGGATTACTTCAGGTGGCTCTTTGCTCCTTGTGCCTCTGCTTTGAATGGTATCTATCCTAAGCGTGAGGCAGCTGCGTGTAGACACCACTCCTCGGACCTGATGGGCTAAGAAACCCTTGGTCCCCTGCCTTCTGCAGAGCAGAGTGTTCCTGAAAGAGCAGGCCTTGTCGCCTCACATCAGGCCTATAGGATCGCTCTCCACTTTACTCTCAAGAGCAAAAGAAACAGAAACCACTTTCACTTTTCCCGTTCCAGGGTTAAGTGCCCAAGCAGGTGTTGTTACAGTCTTGTGGTTTCCAATCAGCAAGCCGCCCCTTTTTACATGTGGCAGCAAACACAGGGCGATTTTGAGACCTGGGGGGCGGGGTGGGGGGAGGCTCTTGGCTGTTTCTAGAACCATCTCTTTGGAGGGGTGGGGCTAGCCATCCTTGCTTCCTAACACATTTCTTACCCATGACCTGGGGGCCCCTCTAGAAGGAGAATGATGGAGAGATCACAGGTGGAGTGACCCAAGAAAGACCAAAGCACTCCTTAAATGGACCCAAAATTTAATATGTAAGTGTGACCTCCAGTTAAAGCTGGATTTGCTTAACCCAATTCCCCCTAAAAGATTATACTGTAATACTGTTCTGATGAAGACATCTCACCCTATAAACCGTCATCTGATTTACACAAAGCCATCTGCTTCCATCTGGGGTGTTTCATTTGGGATCCAGGAGGGAAGAAGGTACATCTGCACACCTTCCGTAGCATCTGAATCTTAATGAATAAAAGCATCAAGAGTTATTTAAAAGGGACTGGTATGGTTCTGTTTATAGTTTGATACCATTTTATAATCCAGCTCCACATTGGACATTTACTGCCAGCCATGCCAGGAAATTAACTTCTGTGCTCATTTCCTGATTAAGATAGCCGTGATCGGGGAAGCAGCTGGTAGGGCCTGGGGGCCCCCTGAATACTGACCATTGGACAGGAGGTTAGGTTTCCCCATCGGGAACTGCTGCACACAGGTCTTCAGTGTGCATATCCCCAGCCCAAAGGGAAGGTTTCTTCTACAGCTCTGTTAGTTGTTTCTCAGGTTTAAGTTACTTCCTCAATCTTTTCTTTTTTTCTTTTCTCCCTCCCTCTGATCCTCTGTCTCTCCTTTCCTCCCTCCTTTGCTTCCTGTTTTAATAAGTTTTATTATCCAGATACGGAGATCAGGGCAAAACTGCCATCAAAAAGATTTTTTGTTATACTCCCAGATGTCATGAGGAAGGGGACATGCCATGCTATGGGGGCCACATGAAGAAGTGCTAGGGTTGGTCGGAAGGCAGAGGGATGGGGGACCTGGATAGGAGCCTTTCTTGTGGTTTCAGCAGGAAGGAGCAGGGAGGCAAAGTAAGCAGGTTTAGGACTGGTCAGTCCGGATCATTTCTGTGGGCTCTGGTGGATAGGGGCTACCCCTGGTTGTCTGGTACCTGCCCCTGGGGTGATGTGGGCAGGTGAATAGTGTGGCCTCCAGTGGGAGAGCCCAATAATGGATGTGGTTGGGGTGTGGGCTCTGGAGCAGCTGGTTTGCATTTGAAAAAGCCTGTAATGGATGAGTTGTTTCCTATCTCTATGAATTGACTAACCCTGGGAGGGGTCTGTCTTGCACAAAATTCCCCAGGTCAATCTTGTTTGCTTTTAAAATCATGACTTTGAATGGAACCATCAAGGTGATGTAAGGTAGTCCTTAGGTGCATGCAGATTAGATTATTCGACTCTCTTCTCTGTTTTTGAGTCGCTCTCAGAAGTGCCTCCCAGATTTGACTGCTCCAGGAAGCCCACTGCCCACCCAGAGCCCATGACTCCGAATGGTGGCCCAGTGCGTTCTGATGACAGAGTGACCTCATGTCGGAGAGGATCTGTGCATTTCACAGAAGGTGTAATCCTTACCCAAGCATTAATTTTGCTGCGTAGGCAGCCTGTTCTCCCACAAAGCACTGACTAAGAAGAAAAGGGGCCCAGTACACCCAGCAGGGCCTGGCTGACAGCTTGTGGTGCTTGCCATTGAAGGTTCTGAGGAAGGTAGAGGCATTAGCGGGAGCAAAAGAGAGGAAGGAAGGAGTTTTAGCAGCTTCTGGTCTCCCTCCCTCCTCCCACCCTCCGTCTCTTCTTCCTTCTTTTCTTTCTTTTTAATAATTTTAATTATAGGTAATGCTATGAATTTTAAAAAAAACAAAACTCTCTGGCTTCTTATAATGCTCTAGAGGGATGCATATTTCTAAATTTAAATGTCCTCTCCTACCCTGTCTGGGGAACTGAAGCGTTTTCAAGCAAACTGAAAGAAAGGAAAGGTATTATCTTACCCATGCTTCAATTTTTCCCCTTACTATTGTACATTTGGCACAGTTATTGTTGAATATTGTGAGGCATCCAGAACTGGGGCTTTGGACCTTGTGACTTTGGGCACATACTTATTCTCCCTGCACCTCAGTTTATTCATCTGAATAATGGGCACAATCACATTGACTACATCTCAGGGCTTCTGTGCGTATTCCTCAAGATAACATATAAGAGGGGCCATTACACACTTTACACTAAAGGAGTGTCCCTCATTGCTACCAGTGTTGTTATCATTGTCACTCGCTGCCCTCCCGAGGTGCCTTTTTCCTCACGTGAGCAAGCAGGGACGGGGGATGCTCACTCTTCGGAATAGGAAGACACCTCACCGTTGCACAGTATATCATATTCGGAGTGATTTTGCTAGAAACTTGAGAGAAGCCTCCTGTTTTGACTTTGCCCACAACCATCAGAGGAAGACTCTTCAGAGCACTGCCAAGGAGAAAAATGAGAGTGCCAGCTTAAATAAATGTTATCCCCATCTCTGCAGAATCGTGATGCGTCCGATTTTTTAAAGTGTCGACTACAGGGTATTTATTATTCAGCGATAATAATAAATCGCTCCTTATGAAATCCAGGGACTCACGTGTCACGGAGGGAGGAAGGCAAGTGCAGGGAGAAGAGCTGTGAGAGACAGAGGTCCAGCCAGCCCTGGGCTATTAATCATCGCCCTCCATTATTTCTTGAAGATTCATTCATTGTTCCATAGGTACCTAGAGGGTCAATTAGAGACCACAGACAGGCTTTTTCAAAGACACAGGAGGGTCAATTAGGCCCTCCTTATAATTTTCTGCTTTAACAGCAAATGCCAGCCTATTGCACATCAGATGCAAGGGAGTTTGGAAATAAACAGGGTCCTTTCCTCCCTCCTTCTTTCAAAAGAAAGAAAGAATGAAACAACAACAACAAATCCAACATGGAGAAACAGAGGTGGTCTGCTCTTGGTAACATATGGCTCTCTGTCAAGCTCTGGTTCAAGTGAGGCAGACGGGACCTTATCACTGAGACTTGGACGGAGCAGAGTTCTTGTGGGTGAGAGCAGCAGGCACTGTTGGGGAGTTTCTGTGATGGAACGGTCTGTCCGCATAGCTGAGGTGATCCGTGTATCTTGGGTGCGATCTGACTGTACGGCATGAGGGCACAGGTATAAAGTATCTACCAATGAAAGGGTACCTGAAAGCCATTGAAGCAGATATCGACACTGACAGGCGATGAGGCACCATCGCCCACCACGGTCTCGTGTCCACACGCAGGAAAGGATTCAACTAAATACACGTATTATCTTGCGCGACACTGATTTCTATTTGTTTTCCCTGGGATGGGCGAACGGTGACACCCACCTGTACCAGTCAAGTCAAGAGGCAGGGAGTTGTCCGAAGTGAGGCACAGAGATGGAGCTTGAAGGGAGCTTGAGGGAGATTGTGACAACTCCCTGTACCTCCCTGTCTTGTGCGTTTTTGAAGTGGGGTATTAGGCTTTGGCTCTGCCCATTTTTGAATATCTAAGCTTGTTAACAGAATGGACAAACTATTATATTCCTTTACCTTGACATCCTGTTCTGCCTGTCTGCTGTCACGTGGAGATCTGGAAGCAAAACAGAAATGCTCTCAATGTGCAAAAACCAATTCCAACTTCACTGATTTTTTTTTTTTTCCTTGGGATCTCGGTGATACTTCTGAGCCCCAAACTGTAAAATGTATTCAGCAAATATTTGTTGCGTGCCAGCTCTGTGCAGGCACTATTCGGGATGCTGGGGATACAGCAGAGAACAAGGGCGGCAAACCCTTTGCTCCTCTGTTCTGGAATGCCGCAGCCCTGGGCCTTTGGGACCTCCGTCACTTCTAGGTCACTTGTCCTGTATGGATTTCTAAAACAAGGAATAGGCCTGGGACTGAAAAAGGGTGGACTGTGTCTGTTGGAGCCTTTGTTAAAACCACTGGAAATTGTCCCACTTTTCATTTTCCCCAGAAAGAAGACGTAAATGTACATTCCTCTAGGGCCGGGATTTTGTCTGTTTTGCTCACTGCTGCTTTTTCAGAGTGTGGAACAGTGCCCTGCACATAGTAGGCCCTCAGTGGATATTTGTTCACTAAACGGACGAATGGATGGGTGACTGGCCTCCTTCCCAGCCTCCAGAGAAGTTCGCTTTCCCCCCTGAGCAGCTCTGGGCCTGGCTGCTGCTGTCGCCTCAGGGATCAGCTTTCTTTTCAACGCTTTTGCTTTCCAATCCCTGGATAAGAAGCAAGAACATTTTCCAACACTTGCACACTCCATCCTTGTTCCCAACTCCTATCCCCCAAATTGCAAATTGGAGGCTTGCAGATGTCTTTTGTTGGGACTGCTGGGGTTTTGTTTTCTTAATAAAATAAATAGTTGCCAACATTTAAAAAAATGGGAGACTTCATCTCCCAGTACGGATTTCCTGCTTCTCTCGAACAAGCAGAGCTGCTCTTACTTGCTGGCACTTCCAAGTGGTGCCAGTTGGCTGGGCGCGAGCAGTGCCGCTTCTGTCTGGGGCCCGTGCCCTCGGTTTCCCAGAGTGCCCACCAGGCCCAGTGCCCTCGTTACAGAAATTGCCTGGCCTCCTAAGCATTGGAATTTGTAGCCGCTGTATGACAAGTCCCCTAATTCATGAGTCTGCCACTTGCCCTGGCTGTCGGGGTGACCGCTCATAGGCGTCTCTGACTCCAGACGGCTGATTCGCGGAGCCGACCGGCATCCGGGCTCCTCACTCCCAGATCTGATGGTTCTCTGAGAGGCCAGGCCCTGTATGGCCACAGATTCTTCTGCCTCCCATGTTCTTTCTTCCTTCTTCCAACTAACTGACTCTTCCGGAAGACTTGTCTGAACCCTAAACCCCCTCTTCCCACAAAACTTGAGTATGGGTTGGGTACCCCTCTATCCTCCATTGTTCCCATAACATCCTTGACAACCACAGTTTTATTGTGGGCATCTGGTTCCTACTTGCTGGACACCCCACACTGTCATCCCCCTGACAACAAGGACTTTGTCACGCGTGGTCATACCTTGGGCATCCAGACAAAATCTAGTCCCTGGGGGAAAAGACACGTGGTTCTGTCTGGATGGAGCCTAACCTGGGAAAGGAACAGTGGTAACAAAGGTAAGACGAGAAGAGAAAACAAGGCTCAAGTGCCCAGGTGCCTCGGGAGTCCCAGCAGGACTCTGGATCTCCTCTCCATGGCAATGGGAAGAGCTGGGAAGCTTTCCAGATATTTTGGTACCTTGCACATAATAAGGGGGCCACGTATCCATTCAGAAGGAGCCCTCTAGCTTCAGTGAGCACGATGAGTTTGACAGGGACAGGACTGGCAGCAGTGAGCGCTTAGAATAGTCCAGGCAAGAAATTGTGGAGGCCAGACCCAGGGCCGCATGTAGAAATAAGACATGGCTATTGATTTGGGGTGTAGAGGTGAGCAGATGAAGTTCTGGTGTGGGGAGGGAGGAATGAGACATCTAGCCAATGGATTTGTGAAAAGAACTGCATTCCAGTCTTCCCCTCCCCCAAATGTCACCTGCATTACCCTGACAATGTGTCCGCTACTAAAACATGTAGACAGCAGTGGCTCGGAGTATGTGACTTTGAAAGCAGCGCTATTAGCAAACACCACTGGCTTAGTTTTTAGTGTGCATATATCTCTGTGTACCCCACGTGGATTTCCCTCGCCTTTCTTTTTCTTCTTTTTAAAGCCTCCTCCTTAAGGGAAACCCTGTTCTTGCAGTAGCTCCTTGGTAGAATGTTCTAACTAATGACTCTAATCGTGTAGAATGAATAGCAGAAATGGACAGGAAAATCCTCAGCCCATTTATCTTACAGACCCCAAGTGTACAGGAACAAAACCACAACTTCCACCCCTTTTCTCCCCCTTTTATTTCATACTTTACCTCAATTTATGACTTGGCTTACAATCTGTTGCAGAAAGCCCAGCTCCCCAGCGTCCTCCTGAATCTACATTTTTCTATTTTGTCTGAAATAGCCAAGGTCTCAGGAGTTTGCTCAGTTATATTGCTTCAGAAAAATTAGTGACGTTGAAGGCTTCTCATCTTTTTGTGCGTGTAATTTTGGTTATAAGAAGAAATTTACAAAGCTGTTCTTCCCCACCCCCCATCTCTGTAGTTTGGGAGATTATATTACATGATATTTGATACAAAAAATACCCGTGGTAGCGCTCTTTCTACTTGTAGTCGCTTAGAGTCAGTCAGTGCTACCCAAACAGTTTCCTCCTGTGGAATAAATTCCAAGCTCTGCTTGGATCTGAAACTTTTCCTGATTGGCTTTGTGTAAGGCATGCCGTAGCAAAATAATGTCAATAGCTGCCTAGGTCTAGATTCACTGGCTGGTAATATTCACGATCGTATTACCCTCAGGAGTAAAACTAGTGATCAGAATTGTTTTGGAACTAATTCTTCAGTAATTAATTTAAAAACAATAATATCGCTCTGGTGATTGAGTTCCTCTGTGAAGAATGTTATACTCTGAAGGCATAGTAACTTGGAAAGCCAAAGAAATGAATAGAACAAAATATTTATCTTAAAGCTGGAATTATCGCATGCTGCTACGTTTGTTTTGGATGGCCGCATAACAAATTACCCCAATCTTAGCCACTCCAATCAACACCCGTTTATTAGCTCACGGTCCTGTAGGTCAAGAGCCCGGGCAGAGTGTGATTGGGTTCTCTGCTCAGGGTCTCCCAAGGACAAATTCAAGGTGTCAGCTGGGCAGGCAGTGCTCCTTGCTGAAGGCCCTGGAGAAGAATCCACATCAGAACTTATTCCAGTTGGCAGCACAATTCAGTTCCTTGCAGTTGTAAGACTGGGGCCTCTGTCTCCTTTCTCTGTGTGTCAGCTGGTGGCCGCTCTCAGCTCCTAGAGGCCACCCACGCTCCTGGTCACATGACTCCTTCCATCTCCAACGCCATCAACAGAGACTCTTTTGTGCATTGAATCTTCTTCTTGCCTCGAATCTCTCTGACTTTGCTTGACGCTGACATCTAGGCTCAGATTTAAAGGGCTCGTGTGACTAGTAGGACAGTCACCTTATTTCACTGTCATCTGATTTGGAGCATTAATTAACAGCTACAAAATCCCTTCACAGCAGGACCTAGATTAGTGATTGATGGAATTTCTGGGAAAGACCAGGTGTACACCAGGGGCCAGGAATCTTGGGGCCAACTTAGAACTTTACCTACCAAAGCCACATTAAAAACAAACACACAAACAAAAACAAAAAACAAAGAACAGAAAGCAAAGCTTCAATCGTTTCAAAGACTTTTTCAGAAGCAGGAAGTTTAATATAAAAGAAAGGGGGTACTCAAGGAAGATTGAAAACACGAAGAAAGGAAGCTTAGGTAGAGCCCTTTGGATGGGGTCAGAGGTTTGACCTTGGATAGACATGTTTTCCTTGTGAGCTAAGCAGGTGATTTTTGCCTGAAGAGGTAGAATGGGGTTGGGGGAAGGGGGATTATAGGCTCAGGGTTTTCAGTTACCAGCAGATGGAGCTGAGTCGAAAAAGTTTGGTTTTTATGAACTGCTTCCAATCATCATCTTCCCTGTGCCTCAATGTCCCCATCTACGGCGTTTCCCCGAAAATAAGACCTAACCAGAAAATAAGCCCGTGCATGATTTTTCAGGATGACATCCCCTGAACCTAAGCCCTAATGCATCTTTTGGAGCAAACTTAACATAAGACCCGGTCTTATTTTGGGGAAAACGCAATAGAAGGGGTTAATATGCAGGACGGCTCTAGTGATTCCGCAGCGGTAAGTGGACGTTCAGTTGCTCTGTTCAGGCATGCCACAGGCACTCCGCAGGTGTCCCTCGCATCATTCTCTTCTTCAAATAGAATTGTCAAGTCAGATTGGAGGGTAAACCCTACGTTGGATCCAGGCACTCTGGAAATTATGAGCTTCTCAAATGTTTCCACCGTGAGTGCCTTACAGGTAGAAGAAAAGGAAAACGGGCCTCAAGAAGCCCGTGAGCATTGCCTCAAACTCCCACTTCACACCCAAAAGGCCTCTGAAATCTCATTTTATCTCAAATCCCCATGTAAGTTCTGTATTCTCCTCCTAATGCAGCCACATCATATTAATATAAGAGCTAGTGTTTTAACTACTTGTCAGTTAGACTCCCACCCCAGGGGTGTATTTTCTCTCCTTTATTATTGCTTCTCAGGTGTCAGGGCCAGGACGAGGCAAGCCAGACTCCTGGGGCATCCATAGAAGGAGACACACCCTCCCGGGACCCTGCACGTGCTGTCCTGGACTTTCTGGACTCTCAGCTTCTGTGACTGCTGCAGTGTCTGCCCCAGGTGTCCCCTGTGACTCGCCCTGGTCTCTGTCCTGCTGGGCATATGACATACCACCAGTGCAGAAGCCTGGTACCAAGCATAGCTGCTTGTCAGAGATCCTGGCCACATCAGAACCTGCCACCTGTGCCCACTGACAAACTGATAGTTCCACTTTAAGGGGATGTAGGCTGAGAGACCCAGAGTCACCAGAGACGTCTTTGACACAGGGAAGACCGTATTGATGGGAGTGATGAGCTCTAAATGCCCTAAGAAGAAAGTGTGAATCTGTCCCAGGTACAGAGTCATCACATCACGCAACTTAGCACCTTGAGAGATGCCCGATAAGGAGACAGAACACAATTGGTTAATTACAGGAGGACAACTTGAGCAAACTCCAGAGCTCTGCTCCTTGGCCTGGCATGTGCTGAGCAGATTCCTCTGAAAAGGATTACAGATGTTCTCTTTTTTTTCAATCCCTCCCTCTATCTTTCTTTCTTTGCACCCATGGCGCTCTGCACTTCAAGCTAAATATAATGTATCTGATGTCCCATCGTACATACTAATCAGGTTTGAAAGTTGTCTTGTGAGGCTTTAAAAAGCTAGCCAAGAGCAGCGCGATTTCTCCAAAAGGATGTCTGCAATCAAGATGATTACATGGGAAAATAAATCATAATTTATATGGCTGAAACTGTCATTTGCAAAACACCCTGACAATACTTTCCTTCCAGTCTATTTTCCTGTGAATGGGGTAAGTGCTGCCCTTCTGAAACTTTCCCTTTATTTCACTTATTTATTTATTTTTAATTCTGTGACTATCACTGAAGCAATTGCAGTTTCAGGGCGATGTGAGGTGGTTCAGGCACCCAACTGACAAGCATGAATGCCAAAAAATTGAGCAAAACTAATGTAGAAGGAAGAGTTCAAAGCTACTCTATATTTAGGACACACACACACACACACACACACACACACACACACACACACACACACACACACACTTGTTCTTTTTTTTTTTTTTAATTCTATAGAAGGAGAACTTAAGGATGGGCTATTAGAACCAAAAGACTTGTAGGAAGCCATCTCTCTTCTGCCCACCTGTCTTGGGTTATAAACTATAGTGAATTATCCACGAGAATTCATCAGTTATCTGATTCAAAAATATCCCAGGGTATTAAGAACTATCTCTAGGTGTGTCCTGGCTGACAGATGCAAAACCCACAAATGCCAACCGTTAATGCCTGTGTGGTAGATTGTAACAATGGCCACCCATGCTCTGTCTCCCCTGTACGTGGGCCCTTGCATTGTGATGCCCTATCTCTCTCATCAGAAGGGGGCGTCCAGGCCTTGAGTCAGCATGCCTCGTGGACCTCGCTGGGGCGATGGAGGCGTCTGTAAGCACGACACAAGCAAAAGCTGGAGAAGTCAGTGCCTCTGCACAGGCACTTGCCCACTTGCTGCACTTGGAAACCTTCCATTTCCGGATGTGAACAAGCCGGAGCCTGTCTGCTGGGTGGTGAGAGACAGGCAGCTGTGGTGCCATATTGGCCCAACCAAGAGCCAGCCAACCCATAGGGGCAGCACTTCAGGCCGACAGTGGACCCTTGCCCCACTGCGCCCAGCCCAAACTGCTGACCCAGATTTCCCTAGGAAGTCATGGTTTCCAAGTCCCCAAACTTCATAGCCCCTTCTTTCCTGTAGCCAAGTGCCTTTTACAATGTGGCTTTTAAACAGCTAATCACACAGTTCACAAACGGGGAGGGGGATTTTAGTGGCACCCAAGTGGATTTTACCTCCTCTTAGAATTCCTGCCACAACGGTGAAGACCAACAGTTCATTGAGCACCAGTAGTGTACCAGGAATGTGTAGATTGCTTTTTGTGCTTTATTTTATTTCTCAGATCACGACTGTCTTCAGTTTACAGTTGAGGGAACTGAGGATCAGAGGGGTTATGTCTCTGAATAGCAGCAGTAGTAGCACTATCGATGACAGTCATAATCGTCATTAAAATCCTAGCAATGATCAGTGTTACCATCGCAGAAGCTTACATTCATTGTGTGTGTTCTGTGTGCCAGGCACTAGGCCAGCGTGATGGATTCATTATTTGTTCACCCCACACTATGAGGTAGGTATGCTCATCATCCCTAATTTCAAATGAAGAAACTGAGGGTCATACAGGCCCCGGGATTGCCACAAGCCCCCCCCCCCCTTGGTGAAGAGCATGATTGGCAGAGGCCCCCTATTGGAGCCCCCATTTTCCTCACCCTTTCCAAAAGCTGTGTTGGCTCCCAGAATCTGTACTTCCATTGCCAAGAAGTGGAAAGGTCCCCAAGCTCACCCCTGCCCCCACCCTCCACCATCCCCAACTGATGTATTTTTAAAGGGTGCCCTTTGCTGTAAAACTAAGGCAAGGAGAACCACCCTGGTGCTCCCCTGGACCGTGGAAGCTTCCACCTGGCCCACTCTGCCTTTGTGGCTGAGTCAGGAGAAAGGAAGGAGAACGTTCAAGGCAGCCTGCAGCAGGGTGGTCTCGCCCAGGGTCTATTACCAGGCTGGAGTGACAGAGGGTGGCGCGCCAGCCCCTCATCCCGTGTCTAATGGAACAGAAACGAGCACCTTACTGCCCTTGTTTTCCAGTGGCTCGTCCGGGGCTCTGCGAGGTTTATTAATCTTAGCATATAATGGAAAATGTGTTGCCATGTTAAACTTAGAGCCACTGTTCACTGCTCAGCGAATTGAAGGCAGCAGGAGCCTTTCTCTTATTTACAAGCAGTGCATGGGAGACACAGGGCAGCAGAACGTCGTCGTAAAAATCCGTGCGGAATTGGAAAGTGCGCATTAGTGCATGTGACCAGATGGTTCTAAAATATGCCACTTTAACCAAAAATCATCCTCTGAAAAACTCTTCTGAAGAACATTGACTGTGCATAATAACTGCCTTGAGTAGGGCCATCATTTTAGAAAATGTATGAGGTATGGGATGAGGAGGAGGGAGGAAAATGGTTCCTACTTATCATTACATTGTCCCTCCAAATGCCTCTGGAAAAAAAAAAAAAATCCACCCAATGCAAGGAACCGTGGCAATACTTAGACCATTTAGAATCAGTGTGAGTTATTACCCAGAAACTGCTAACCACTGCTTTCTAAGTTATATATTTAAAAAAAAAATAAGAAAAAGCTTTCAACTTCTTAAACTCCAGAAACAGTGAGCTGTTAGTTACATGTCACAATTGTCATACTAGTGTCTGCAAGTCTATTAGGTTTGTTTTCTGCTGGTGTCTTACGAGTCTTAAGGGCCATCAGTCGAAGCGTCTAATAATCTTAACGCTGTCATATTCACACTTCAGGTCTTATTATCCTCCCCTTAGCTATGTAAACAGATGAACAACCTGCTTTCCATTTACCCAGAGAGTGCTTGTTGCAGACCCCAGGCACAGAGATCAGAGGTGTCTGGTGTCCACGTCCCAGGCTTGTTCATTATGGCGAGGGGAACATGTCCTAGATAAGCCATCACAGTGAGGCAGGAGGGGTTACCAAATAGGCCACTTAATCTGTCCGAGCAGCCCTCAGGTTTGCAAACTATTGTTTAAAATTACAAGAGGCCTTTTGACTTTTCTTTTAAAAAAAGGAACCATGTGAGCAGAAATGTGAGTTTTGTTTTTGTTTTTATAGCAAAGATGTGCTGTTGTTTCCCACTAAGAGTCAGAAATAGAAAAGTGCTTCATTGTCTCTCTAGATTGTGATTAAAACAAGTGGGTACATTTTCATTGCATCAAAGCAATATTTTCCTCTATAAAACCTCCTATGTCAGGTCACTGTTCAAACTCCACGTTCACATTTGAGTTTGTTTAAAAGTATTACCGTTTTGTTGACATTCACCTGTATGCTTTTCAATGGGTCATATCTTCTCATTTGCAATAAACTTTTGAAGGAACAGTTGAAAAAAATGTTAAATGTTAATGATTCCTTTCCTAACTTCAATTTTGTCAGCTCCGTTTTGTATATATATGATTATGAAGCAATTTGCATGAAATTTACACCTTTTCAAATTTTGAAAATTGCCTTGTTGAAAAAGAATCGCTGCACTTCTCAATACCACACTGATTAATCACAGTTATAGAGTAGACATAACATTTTTATTAAACTCTCAGTGAGCAGGAAAATTAGCACTTCCTGCAATAACGATACTAATTTCATTAGTGAACGTTTTCATTTATAAAGTGCCTTTTCCTTATCTTGAACCTTTTATCCTTTTCTGATTGACCAAAGAGAGGGCATATCTTTGGGAGCTGGTAATAAACCATATTCGTAATACGATGTGACCTCATCTACAAGCTCCTGCTTCTAGACCATCATCTTCCTTAATCATAAATACCCATCGCTACCTCTTGTCACGTGGTGGTGCTCTTTGAGCTTCCTCTGTGATTTTCAAGTATGATAAGAGATGGTTTCCATCCTGAGAGTTTGCAGTGAGGTGGTTATTGGTGAGATTAAACTCTAAAATGATCAAATGGATGAAAGATAAAGATAATACAGCTTTTTGTTGATTTACTTCCATGTAACTTCCATATTGGATGTTTGCAACAGAGGCAAGACCTATGGTCCTGTTTGCCTTCCTATAAATCGAACTGTGCAGGCAAGCTCAGGAGGAAGCTCGGGAGGTGGAGCATAAGACAACTGGATTAGGGATCTGGGGTCCACGTGTTTTATTTACATGTAAACTCACATATACATCTCCAGGTCTGCCACCAATTCCTTTCTGAAACACAGTGGTAGATGGGCTTGTGCAACAATAACTTATTTACTACCTTCCTACTAGATGTCTGTTCAATGTGCTAAGGACTCAAAGGTGAACCTCCCAGCAAACCAGGTACCTCTCCTCACAGAGTTCACATTCCAGCGGGGGAACCAAGCAAGAAACAAGTAAATGACTAGATAAAATATATGCGACAGTGACACAAGTTCAGAAGCAAGCACACATGGCTCTGTGTGAGAAGAAAGGTCAGGGATAGAGGAGGGGTCTCGAAAGGATGGCCCGGTGACACTGAAGTTGAGGCTTCATAGGTGAGAAGGAGCCAGCAATGTGAAGAGCCAGAGGAAAAGTGTTCCAGGCAGACGGGACCGGAAGTGAAGAGGTGCCCTGTCAAGGCAAACATACATTGTTGGAGAGATAGCATTGACCAGAGGGCTTGTTCATGTGCCCTGTGATTTTTAAATTTAGAATTGAGGTCTATGCTTGACATGAAATATTGATCCTTTCTTTGTGACTAAGTGGGTTGGGAAAGCTGTATATATTCAAAGTAGAAAAGAAATGTGCATTTCTGAACACCCAGTGAGGGAGAAAGGGGCAGCCACACCTTCTAAGAGTTAGGAACACAGGCAATCTTTTATTTGTGTGTTGGTTTCTTTAATGCATCAATTATGTAGCTTTTTATGTACCAGTTATGGTTTAGAAAGGTAGATGACTTGTACAAGGTCATACTGCCAATAGAGTTGGGAGCTGGGTTACTGAACATTCCCCAAAGGACGTCACATTAAATAGGGAAAATAAATGGTAGTATACTCATATCATAGAATACTAGAGAACAGTGAAAATGAATGAATTACCATAACCTGCATCAACATAGAAGAACCTTGAAAATACAATGTGGAATTTTAAAAGCAATTACACCAAGACTATACACAGTATGATTCAATTTATATGAAGTTCAAAATATAGGCAGAAAATTAAACAAATCATTTGAAGATACAAGGTTATATGCTAGAACTATAAAGAAAAGCAAGTGAATGAAAACACAAAATAAGAAAAAAGAGCCATGAATCTGACACCTAATTCAGCATTACGCAATGTGCATATATAACAAAATCGTTCATATAAATAATTTTTGTGTATTTTCAAAAATGGCAAATAGAATCCCTATTAACCTATCACTCAACTTAAGAAATTAAACTTCCCAATACTTCCCCTATGTGTCTCTCCCGAAGACATCACTCTCCTTTCTTTTCCGCTAGGCCCAGCCCCACCCTATACCTGGGGAAGCACTAGCTCTCACTTTGTGTTTTTGAACAGAGGCCATGGAAAAGATTGTAGTTTAGGTAGATGCATCTGAAACATGGGATATATTGGAGTATGGAGAAATTAGAGTTACAGGGGGTGCTATCACTCTCCTATTTTTTTCAGTCAGGCAAGATCTCATCTCTAAACTAGTCCCACCCCTGGGGGTGAGGGGCAGGTAGTACTCAAAACTCTTTATTTGTTTGTTTCCTTTTTGAATGAGAGTTGTTAGATCCTTGAAGATTAGGGTCTCTCAAATACTGATCATAATCAGTGTTTGGGACATATTTGTTCAGAGAACAGTAGACCTGTAGGCTTGTCTGATGTCCTGAGGGCATGGTGTCAGTCTCTATACTTGACAGACACTGCGGCATGTTCAGAAAACAAGAGGATTTCTGCAGGAAGACCCAGATGGTCTCATTTTACCCCATCCTAATGTCCTGTGACATCAGCTTTGCTTCAGACCCGGGCATTTGCTTTTCTCCATTGTTTCTCTTACGTTGTGCATTTGACAAATATTTAGTCAGCATCTACCACGCACTTGGCAGTGTTATAGATCTCAATGCCGTTTGAAAAGCATAACCTGAATAGTGGACAGCACACAGATAAAGCTGTCTGGTCTTGATTATTTTTAATGGTATAAACACCAGTTTCATTAAATCAAAGCACAAAAGCTCCATTTACTTTTAACCCCAGATGGTGATGCCTCTGTCTACTCCCAGATGGAAAATGCCTAGATAAATACTGCAAGGGACCTTTTTAAGCATGTAAAGAAAAAAAAAATCAATTTTCATAAGGTTACATCTTTTTACCTCTTTATATAAAACATGCTATATTAAAAGAGAGATTAAATTTTACTCGGTAGAGTAAAATGCAAACACAAAATTATTTTTTCATTTTTCAGAGCATGCACTGGATTATCATTTATTTATGAGGCTTTTTTAATCTAGAATATATGGAAATCTTTTCTTGAAGCACAATATAATATTGAATTGGGAATGTTGTATGACAGTTTCCCTCTTACAGTTGCAAAGAATGATTCTCCTGTATGAATTTTTAAAAGAAACTTCAATATACTCTGCATTTGAAAGGGAAGAAGTAATCGCCATAATCTTGAGGAACCTTTTAAATGGCCTCCATTCCAGTCCTCTGTTTCACCAACTTTTCTGCAACAAATAATGCTTCCATGACTTTCCAGAACTCACACAATGTCCTGTTTTCTTTCTTTTGTCCAAAATGTGCACCCCAAAATTGAAGTTTTCATCCCAAAAGACATTCCTATCAGTTCAGGAGAGAGCTCTAACCAGATTTCTGTTTATTCCTTTTGCACATTTTTTTCTTGTTTTGAGGCATTGGGCTTGAAAGGGGACTAGTATCCTTCCTTCTCCATGAGGCAGGCGTCTTTCCCTTTCAGTCCCTTTAAATGCATGTGGTGAAGCTGCACGTCTATGAGGTTAGGGACCACATACAAATGCTGGCGTGGGCATCTTCATCCTTTCAACAGAATCCTTCTAAGGTTTGCTCGTCTGTACCACCCTACACATGCCACTAGCTGCTCACTTTTCTCTATGACTTGACCTTTGTTTTTTTCCATCCCATTGCTGCTCTGCTATTGCTGCATAGCAATCCACCCGCAAATGGACTGATTCGTCCACAGGTTGCCTATGCAGGCCTTATGTCACCAGTCACATTTTGTAGCTCAGGGCAATGTGACGAGTTAGGGCACATTCTTCCCATGGTTCCCATGGTGGACATTGGTGGCTCCTAATGCCTCATGAGGGCTAGATTCATATTTAGCACACCCCACCACGTTCATTCACATTTCATTGGCCAAAGCCAGTTATCTGGTCAAGCCCAACTCTAGTTGGGGAAGTTTACACTTTCCACGGAGGTGGGAAGATAGAAAGGGAATTTTCGCTGAATGGACTTTCTGTCTAGTCTTTTGGATTTATTGGAGATAAATCTGTCTGGTTTGTATATAATTATATTTTAAATGTAAAATGTATATATATTTTAAAATGTGAATGTTTCCATAGCTTGTTCAAATTGTAAAACCTTATTCAGATTTTAGTCTTCTTCAATGTATAGCCTCCAGTATTTGCCCCCTATATTTCAGCACTGCCACCATGAGTAAGAGTGCCCTGACCCCTCTCTCATTGTTTAGCTGGCTCATCTTTCACCCAACCCCGGGTTACCGAGAAGGAAGTTCACACAACACTGGGTGTGATTACCCACTTTGGAGTCAGACCAGCTAGAGTTCAACTACAAACTCTTCCACTTCCCAGCTTTGTGACCTCGGACAATTTACTTAACTTTTCTGGGCTTTAGTTACTAAATCATTGGAATGGGAATAGTTGTACCCACATTCATTTTTTACATCTCCATGAAGACAGTTTGAATAATAACCCAGTTCATAGGCTGGAATGCCATTTGTTGGCACTCTCTTTGACTACTTCCTCCTAGCGGTCTCGGAGAAGCTGCCCCTTTGGGAAGAATCCATTGCTAGGGAATGTCAATAGCATGACTTACAATTTAGTACACACACAGGTGACCTTGTTTGGGCTTGTGCCATTGGTAATTCAGTTTCAGGATCTGACTCAGAATGTATTGAAATGCGTTTTGTTTGTTTTTTCCTATTTATCAATTGTACCCTCATGGCCACAGTTCTTTCAAACAACCAAGACTTGCTAATTAATATTTTCACAAGAACATTTGTCACGTGGGTCCAGATTTCAAAGGAAAAAAATTAGAGCCTTTGTTCTTGTAGACTCTTCATAACGTTAGTTGGGCATACATCATTTGGACCACCAGCTTCAGAAAATACTTAGATACTGTCTGACCTTAGTACAAGACAGTTAAGCTGTGGCTGATGCTTTTTTGCCATTTCAACATTTAAAAACAATCTTACACCTTTTGGTTGGTCTCTGGCCATTTAGTAATATGGTATATATAGACACCGAATACAACTATATAGATAAGATGGATGGATGGATGGATGGATGGATGGATGGATGGATGGGTGGGTGGATGGATGGATGGGTGGGAGGATGGATGGGTGGGTGGGAGGATGGATGGATGGATGGATGGATGGATGGATGGATGGATGGGTGGATGGATGGATGGATGGGCAGGTAGGTAGATAGGTAAATAGATATGTAGTTGCTACAAACTGTGAAAGAAATTCATTTCCAGTTATGGGTCATTTGGAAAAAGATCAATATGATACATCAACATTATAAGTAAATGAAAATGAATGCAACCTCGTGGTTTTCTGAAAGCCTGGTTTTCTGTGCGGCTTTCAGAATTGTATCCCTGACACCTGGCATATGTATTATCTGCTGCAGAATGCTTGTTTGGAACCGCTTTAATGGTGAGGGTACATCCTCATAAATGAATATCATTTGTAATGCTATTATAGCTTTGTTGATTGTTAATATTATGACATCTTGCTTTTCAGAAACCTGCAGCACAAAAGAAGTAATAACAATAATAAGGTTACATGACACTTCTTCTGCATTGTTTTTCTTTGTCTTTTTCATAGTTTGGGTTTTCTTTTTTCTTTCTTTTTTCATGTGTCAGCCACTCCATCATGTTTGCTCTCCCATTTTCAGTCCCGTTTTTCTTTCTGTTTCTCTTTTTCAGAGCTGTTAAAAACCCATATAATGACTCAGCAATAATTATGAGGATCCTGCTTTATGGATGTTACTTTATTAAGCGCTAGGGATAAAAGGTTTTGCTTTGTTCTGAAGGAACTTACAGCTTAGTCAAGGAGATAGATTCTTAAATAAATTGCAACAGGGTGTGACACAAGTATGTCTAAGTTATGGAAGACGTAGAATAAGAACTGAGAGAGGGAGGCAGGGCAGGCTCCAAAGATGAGTTGATATCTCAGTTAAGTTGAAGTTCAGTGGGCAAGCACAGTGAGGAACCCCTTGTCCCCCCCCCCTTCCCCGCCCCAGACTAAAGGATCAAAGGAAGGGGAAAGGGTGGGTCTTCAGAGTCCTGCAGGTATACACTCTTCATTGAATATAAACCAGGGGGTAGGAAGCCGCAGAAATGGAGGCTGGTATGGGTTCTGGGCCCCAGGAGAGGTGCAGTGATGCATAGTGATGGGATGTGGCCGTGCTTTCTGATTTAGAAGAAGAGGCCAGCCAAGCCAGGTAATCCCTGAGCTTTGACGGGTGGAATTTAAGAGTTGATGGGGTCTGGGAGATCCTCTCTCCACCATGTCATAGATGGAGAACCATCCTATCTCATAGTCTGAGAAGCATCCTATCTCTTCAGAAAACAAATACCTTGTAAGGTAGCTGTGAGAAATGAACTAAGGCAGTGATATCTTTAAACTCTTCACAGTGATATCTGGACCATAACAGTGCTTGAAAAATGTAGGTTTCCCTTTTACATAAATTAGCCTGCCTTGAAAGACTCCCTGAGAGCCAAGGAAAGCATCACCATTTCATTCCAAACCATAGACTTCAGTTCCACATGTTAAACCTCCAGAACTTGTGAAGGAGTCTTTTAAAGAATGCAGTGTTTCAGGCCCAGTAGCCCCCAGGAGCTCTGCACTTGCTCTTCTGTGTGTGGGGATGCTTGCTTTCTCCATCAGACTGCAAGCTCTTTGAAAGCAAGGGTCACAATTGCTGTTTTCTTTGTCAACAGAGAATTTCAATCAATGCTGAGCACCAATTACAGATTGATTGCCTCTGTGGTCCCAAATAAATAACACCTCCTTGGAACTAGGTTGGCCCAGCAGAAACGAGGGGTCTTTGACACATATCCAAACGGGTTGACCCGTGGTTCTATTACAGACAGACTGCTCAATGGAAGGACTGAAACAATAGCACAGACATTGTTTTGTTTAGCACGAGTACATTTTTCTACAGCATTAGCTTTATAACCCAAAGGCTTTGTATCAGTTATTAGGTGGGTGCAAAAGTAATTGCAGTGTTTACAATTATGTTTAACCTTCTAAGCCGCAAGTACTTTTGCACCCACCTGATAACTTACAGAAGCAACTGGTGACACTGTCTGGCTTGCAGAGTACATGAAGAGTTTGAAGTTGACATTCAGCTCCGTGGTGGCAGTGGGGAGAAAATGCTGGAGGAAGAGCAATGTTCTGTCAAGAGTTTTTCTAGTTATTATTCATTTAATCATGCCATTTATTAAGGCCTTCACTAAAATGAATTCTTCTCTGGACACTTGCTATGCTGCACCCCAAACATGCCTTGTAGTTTCCTTGGGTAATATCTGCCCACCCACAGGCTAATTCCTGGTCATGAGTCTAGTTTAGTGGATAGCTAAAGGATATCTGTGAACTTATCATATGAGTGTCATCGTGTGGAAATCCGCTATTGCCCGTATTAGAGTTGGTTTGATGTTTTTAAAACACGATTTTTATTTCAAAGCTTTCTTGGTCATTCTCTGTTTTTAAGCTGCTGTTGTATCCCCTTCATGTGCAGGAAAGGGCGTGGGATCACAAGTACTTTAAAAAATATTTACGATTTGGATCTTATAAAGAAAAAACTTATATGGTCATTTGAACTAATTGCTAAAATGACAGTACGTTAATTAGATAATTAAAGGTCTTGAGCATGTGGCCCATTGTATTCATTGGGCTAGAAGCCAGCGTTTTCTGTAGCTGAGAAAATGGGTTAGTGTAATTCAAAATTCAATTGCTGTGCCCTTTTTCATGTGAATATATAATATTCTGGATGGGAAAACTAACAGGAACTGGTTTTATTTTAATTGCATTTTAAAGCACTTCCAGGCCATTTCATTGCCCTTGTAGTTTAACCCTTCGAGGCCGTGACCACCTGCCTGCTAGTCTCCTCATCTCACACATTCGTCATAAAGTCCTCTCTGGATTTATTGTGAACCCGTAAGAATACGTTCTTTACCAATAAATTTCTCGACACACAAAACCAAAGTCTCCTGGCCCTCTTTCCCCCTCCTCACTGAGAATAAATGCTGCCCAAGGTTTGAAGTAGTTTATAACAGTACATTTTCTAGGTGCCTTAACTTATCAAGGTTATTTGTCAGGAAAATTATCTCTTGTAACACCAGGTTCCCTACCTTTAGATGACAGGACTTAATACAAAAGTTTTCCCCATACCAACTAGTAGAGTAAGTTGATTTCATATCCTTTTATTTTATAAAGTTTTGCTTATCAGGTTTGTCACCCTCTATTTGAAATTAAAATGTGTGGTCTTCAGATGACCTTAAAGTAACTGACCCCCAAATCTAATCACTCCCAGCGTCTGTGAAAATCGACAAATATGTCAGGTATAACTCGGGGCATCAAAACATTGTTTTAAATATTTCATTTGTAGGCGAGACAAGGATCATTTCAGGTTAGTCCTCTGAGAAGGAATTCTGGGTGCCTGAACACCTTTGATTTCTCTGCTCTGTAATCAGCACTCATTATCAATGGATTTGTATGAGCAGAAAATGTACAGTTATATGTTCTGCATGAGTGAATTATTGATTGCATTTACTGCCAAAACAATGTTCCTGAGTGGTCAATATAATGGCCAAAGTATGTCAGGTGAAGGTAAAAATAAAGTAAGATCTATACTTTTGATAGCAGTTGCCGTTGGGTTATGTTACATTTGTCATCGGACGTACTGTTGGATGTGGATGCAAATGTTAATTACAGTAACATACATGCAAATGTGGCATCAAAGCATATGCCTTATAAATAGGAAGTGTCATTACTTACATTGGAGATTTATTTTGTCAAAAATCGTATTCTTCATATGAGCTGATGTTGATCGGCTTGTCAACATTGTCTTTTGTTGTACAAGGACAGTTTAAAATTTTGGGTCCATTTAGTTTTATGAAAAAATGTATGCAATCCTTATATTTCTAATTCTCTATTGACCAATGACAACTTCACAAAAATGTTATTGGTGGATTGGTTGCTGATTAGTCTCACCTCAGTCTGATAACGTCATTTCTAATAGATGACGAATGACCCCTATTTAATAGTAAATTTGTCATTATGCAAAGTTACAGTTATTAGAAAGAATTTCATCAAATTGAGCTAAACTGTGGCTCCCAGCTACTTCCACCCAAGGATGCTTGTCTCTCCCCTTATGGCAAAGTGTCCTGGTTACCTATTGGTAGGTCAGTTATGAGAAGGCATTCCATTGATGTGGAATAGGAACGTCCTTTATGCTGGAGCTCTCGTAGTTCTGAGCACATGGAGATGATGAAAAGGAGGACCTTGACCCTGAGATGTCACAGCCTTAAGCAGAAATTCAGTGCATGTCATCCTGGACACACTCTTCCCCGACTCAATTCCAACTTCAGATGAGACAAACAAGGGGTTCATATAGTGCTGCTGAATTTTTCCCTTCACTTCACTGAGCACAAGTCTTGAAGACAATGGGAATCTTTTGTTCTTTGAGGTCTTTGTCCTCGCAAGTACCTCCGAGCATCTTATAATGTGACGTGTTTAAAGATGTGTGCTCTGTAATAACCTGGTCTACAAACCCAGGCAGGTGTTTTACCTGGTGGTTCATCCAAGGGAACGGGGCTGAGCCACGCTGGAGCCACAACTGCCTCTCTCAGTCCTATGGAGTGAGCCAGCTCCAAAAGACTACGGAGTGTATCAAGAGTAATTCTGACACTATTCAGATTTGTCTCGTGCACTAACTCTAGAACCGAGTCTAACCCCTGTCAGATGAGATGCCACTCTAACACCTTCAAAGGAATTTAGAATCACAATGGATCCATTAAGAGGAGTTCTGTGTTTGTCTTTTCTGCAGCAGAATCCCAGGTCACAGAGTGGAATGTGGATTGTAGGTTTCCTGGAAGATATACTGGGCAGCGATGCCCTGAAAGGAAGCCTGGGCCTATCGGTGGCCCATGGTCTGCTTCCCAAGCTGCAATTGACTCCATGATAACATAATGATAACACAAGTGCCTTTGGTGTCAGAGCATCAGGCAGGGAGTGGTCTGGCCCAGGAGCAGATGCCTTGATTGGTGTTGGTAATCCAGAGGTTTTTGAGTTAAGTGCTTTTGACGTGCAGCATCAAGAGTCAAGGGCAAAGCTGCCTTGTAAATGCTCCTTCTGAAGAGTCCATTGCGGATGTAATTGAGCCTCTCAGGTGAAGAGTTTTATTAGAGCAAAGCTGGTTAGTGTTGCATACCTATTGGGGGGAATATTTTAGGTGTTGTCAATAAATGCTATGCGACTTTGCCGAAGGTCCCCAGCTTTCTTGTTCTCCGATAGTTCAAGAAGAAAAATGTCCTCGCAGAAAAGTCTAAGCTTCGCCATTCACTGTGGCCCAAAGCAAGCTGGCCCTTCCCTTCATAGTCAGAATTTATCATTATGGAGTTATTTGTATGTTTATTATATGCCCTTGACACCAGGCTGTGAGATCTGTGAGGCTCGGGGCCATGTCTGTCTCTGTCCTCCCTGCTTCCCCAACATTTATACGAGGGCCGGCATAATCCTCATTATCATCTTTATCTCCATCATCACCGTAGCTGGTATTTATTGCCGTGTACAGTGCATCGGGCACGGTAAGAAGGACTTTATGTGACATATCCCTAACCCTGGAGTCACGAGTCAAAAACAAATTGGCCGAGAGGAAAGAATGTGGATTTTGGAGTCCAGACACTTCAACCCACGATCCCAGTATGCTAATTCCCAGCCTAGGGACTTCGCATCGGGACACTGAATCCCTCTGTGCTTACATTTCCTCATCAGTAAAACTGGAATAATAATTCCAGTCTGCTGAGTTTGCAGTGAGGACTGAACACGAGGCTTGCTCTGAGCCCAGCACTCAATGGGGGCCCAAGACAAGTGAGCAGAGGTGCTATTTTTATATATGTTATAAAGTCTGAGAGTGAGGTGTACTGTTGAAAGAAGCCAGCCACGGTAGAGTCCGCACTATGATCCCATTTATGTAAAGGTCAAAAGCAGCCAAGACTTCTCCATGTGAGAGAAGTCAGAAAAGACGGTACCTCTCTGAGGGGCAGTGATCTTGAAGGGGCAAGAGGGCACCTGCTGGCGTGCCAGGTAGGGCTCTGTCTATTGATCTGGTGATATGATTCCATGGATGTGGACACATGCAAGGGGTCAGCAAGCTGTACACGTAATCTCTGTGCCCTTTAGTGCTTGTAAGCAATACCTCAAAAGAAAGTATTCGAGAGAATGTTTCATTCTCTGAGAGAGTTTTCCTCCTGCCTCAGTCAAAGCACAAAGTAGGTCTCGCTAACACCTGAGGTGCCTGAAGGCCGGATGGTGTCGATGAAGGAAGGCTGAGATGACCGTTTGGCCTACTCCCGGATTCTGCTGAGACCTGTTCAAAGGCAGTTGTGGATCCATTACTCAAAACCTGAACTGAAAAAGAAATTCTTTAGCCATGTCCATGTGAACTAAATATAGTATCCAATTTATAACGTTGTGGTTCTGACCACCCCCGGGCTATTTCTGACCGCAGGGACAGCTTAAATGGTGTGGCCCATAAAAAGTCATCTGCAAGCTCAGGCCAAATGTTGATCTATTTAGGGCCAAGTGGAGACCAGCCCTTGGCAGCTGTGCTCTCTGAGATAGGACTCCAAACTGAATGGAGACCATTGCCACAATTGCTGGCCAGGAAACTGGGGTTTCCTTAGCATTCTATCTCTTTGGGGACCAGCCTCATAGCAAAGGGGGTTAGTCATTCTGCCCTTGACCAGATCCCCAAAGCTACATCCACTGATGGGCCCCTGGCTGGTCTTTTGCTGTCCAGAGGTGCTTGGTATTATGTCAGACAAGCCCTGGGCTCCTCAAGGCCCGGTTTTCTGCATTCTTCCCTTCCCTTCTTTGCCATGGGGGTCCTGCCCTGCCTCCTTGACTTAACTAGCTAGCGCCCTTCAGAGTCACCTCATCCCACAATCTCTTTTTTGGCCTACTTCAGGCTTGGCTTCCCCGGGGGCCCTTCCCCACGACTCCTCACTTCCCCGAGTAGATTTCCAGTTATGGTGCAACCTGGTCAGATTCCAAATTGGCGCCGCATTATGGCTCACCTTCTGGACTCTCTTCTTGTCCTGTGCTTCCATCTGCACGGCTGTTCTTCCTTCCTCTCAAGAGGTTTGGTTCCAGGCCCACCTATGAAATAGTTGTTCCAAGTAACCTGAGGCAACGTAAGGCTCTCTAAGCCTCAGTCTCCCTTACTTGTAAAATGGAAAGGTAAGATTAGATTTCTTGCTTCTGTTTTAGTTCTGTTCTTCTAGGTGAATACTATTGTGAAATAAAAAGAAATACAGACTATATACATTGGTCTCTGCCCCTGGCTCCTGCTAAACTTTGGTCCTTGATCCAGATTCTTGACACACAGCTCCTAAAACCCTTCTGCTTTCCTGGGTGATAGGAATGACTTTTGTTCTAATGAGGTAACTGATGGCGGGCCCCTGGGTGGGGCTGGTTACCGGAATGACCATGTCTGATTAGAAGCTTGGAACTTTTGGCCCCATGAAGTTGATCACGTCAGAATTTTAATATTAGGAATAACTACCATTTATTGAGAGCCTATTGCATGTTTAGGATTTTGGTAAACCTTTCATACAGATAATCTCATTTCATCTTTACCATAACCCTGCGATGGAGATGCCACCATCCTGTCTTAGGCACAGGGGAATGTCGGTTTTGAAAGGTTAAGTGATCTGCGCAGGTCATCTATCTGTCACTGGTGGGGCCTTACTTTCAGACTCAAGTTTGCGAGATGTAAAATGTATACCATTCCTACTGTATACAACATCACATCCCTTCATACCCTCGATGGGAAACCCTTCCCCCCTTTTTTAAACCTAAAATATATTATTCCAAGATTGCACAGCATCTGAGGTTGTAAAACCCCTCCTAAATCATGCAGTAATCCAGCTCTTTGATAATGGCACAATATAGTGTGTATTCCTTCTAAAACTTGTAAAACATTTCAGAGAAGCCAACAAAATGGTGTATAACCCTGATAAGAATTAAAAAAAAAAAATCCAGCGACTCTCTATCCGAGTTTTATCATCATCCCATTCATAATTGATTCCAAACTTGCATGAATCTTTCAAGATAAGTGTCTTATTGATTATCCTGAAAACAAGCGATCACTCGGCATCCTGAGACCAGCTCACTGCCCTCCCCTGATTACCGTAAACAGAGATGTTGGTCAGAAGCAATGTCATTTTCTGTGGTGTGGGACCCATCGGGCATTCTGTGGCACTGGCGTGGGGGGTGGGAGTGGGGGTACAGGGAGTGAAGCAGCCCAGACAGAGCGGTGTTAGCTCACGGTCCTTGCCTTGTTTGAAGAGCTGGAAACAAACATTCCCTGGTGAACGAAAGCGGTCTTGGACTGTGTTATAGCTTTGTGCCAGGCCTCTTCCTGGTCAATGTGCAGTGTCCCGGTGAGTTCCAACTCATCTCTGTCAGGAAACATCAAGTCTCTAAAGTAACACCCTTTCCTTGCCTGTTTACTTGTGGTTATGTAAATCAAGCGAGCCTCCCTCTTGGAAAAGATTAGTGTTTGCAAAGGGACTTAACCTCTTCTTTCATACTTGTGACAATTAGATGAAACTCTCCTGTGACCCTGCATTTACCGGCTGCATTGTGTGTCTGCTGCCCTTGTGACTCTGGTGGTACTTCTCTGTGACGCTGACCCCTGTGCTGGTGCTGGCCTGCCTTGCGTGGGTGCAGGGAGGCAGGCTCAGCATTGGCGAGACAAGTGGCTACATTTTCCCTGGGTGGCTCTATTGCTCCAGCTGAAGCCCTTAAATACTCTCCAGGTGACGATAGCACCAAGCTCGAACAGGTTGTGACATTTGGCAAACAGGACACCTGACTCATGGTTTCTGGGTACAGATAATGAAGATTCAGACCATTGCATTAAATTAGCAGCCTGGTTTCCTGAGGCTGCCACTGGTGAAATGCTTAGTTGCTATCCTAGGGGACAGGATGGGGCTACTGTGTACCCAATGAGCCTGGCTCACAGGAAGCTCTTGCTCAGCAGCAAAACACACCCTTACTTGGACTCTGAAACTTCTCTTTGAAGTGGCCTCATAACTTGCTCAGAGGAGGTCATGAATAGGAGTGAAAGTGTCATTTCTAGAAACATGGGACTTACAATAACCACTTACAGGACCAGTTCATCCAGTTTTTCTAGATGAGGGCATGGAGGTTCAAGAAGATGAGGTCATTCTGTCCTTGTCTAATGTTCATTCCGGCTGAGGTGTCCTGGGTACCTCTTAATGCCTTTAATGTCTTATGGCTTTAACATCAGTGGATTGAGCCATGTACCTGACACTGGGCCACATGCTGGGGATAAAGAGATACATCTGGAATGGTCCCTGGGGAGAAGCACCGCTTTCCTTGTGGTGGTGGTGACAGTGGGAGCGGAGGAGGGAACTTTGGCGTTCTCAGGAAGAAATGACCACTCCCTCCTTTGTCTCCTGTCCACACTGTGCAGTAGCCACGCTGCAATGCTTCCTCCTGGCCACTCTACTGAGATATTTATTCAACTGACCAAATCACTAGTATTAGGGTTCTCCAGGGAAACAGAGCCCACAGGAGATAGGTAGGTAGGTAGGTAGGTAGGTAGGTAGGTAGGTAGGCAGGCAGGCAGGCAGGCAGGCAGGTAGGAGAGGAAACATGGAACTGGCCAATGTGGATATGGGGCTGAGAAGTCCCAGTCTGTCCTCTGCAAGCTGGAGAACCAGGAAAGCTGTGGGATGAGTCAGTCTGAGCCAAAAGGCCTGAGAACCAGGGTGGAGGCAATGGTGTGAGTCTGAAGCTGAAGTCCTGAGCACTGGGACCTCCAGTGTCTGATGACGGGAAAAAATGATGTCCCAGCTCAGGCAGAGAGAGCGCATCTCCCCCTACCCCCAGTTTCTTTGCATTTTTGTTCCATTTATGCCCCCAAACGTTGGACTCTTTCATGATCTGGCCCCACTTCCCCGAGATTCTACCAGCTTCTTCCTCAGTGGGAGTCTCTCACCTTTTCAAGACGACTACAGAAAATCCAGACATCATAACCCGAGAGCGTAATGCTGGAGGACAAAGGTATCTCCTCTTCTTGTGTATTTCTCTCAGGAGCAAGAGGACCTTTCCCCAAAGCCCTTCCACAGACTTACCCTGACATTTCATTGGCCGGAATTATTTGAAATGCCTCTACCTAAACAGATTCTAGTGAAACATCTGGACTTGCCATGATTAGGAACTTGGGTCACTGAAGATTCACAGCCCAGTTTTAGTCATATAGTGGACGGGGGAAGGCTGAATAAAATTGTGCTGGGACGTCCAGGGAGAAATGGAGAACGGATATTGGATAGATGACCGCTTCTCTGCTACATGACCTCACAGTGTTATGAGAGTTCGTCAAAATAAAGTCTGCAAGACACTTAACACAGTACCTGGCACATAGTCACAAGTCACCAAAATTGAGCTGGAATGATGATAACGATTGACAGCTATAATGGGAAGTGGATTTGCAAACATTTCTTGGCCCCTTTTGCAAAGAAGTTGTTACTGTCACTTCATGAAGGCCTGTCTGTAGCAAATAGACCTTTCCTCACCCCCTCCAATTTCTGTGTTCTCCTTTTTCTGACATTTATCTCTATCGCCTAGAGTTCCAGTGTTTTAGTTCTTAATCAAGAGACAGCGATGTGGTAGAAAGATACCAAATTTAACAGCAGACAATTGGGTTTTGAATTCAGGGCACCACCATTTATCATCTCTGTAATCGTAGATGAGTTTCTCCTGTCCTCTGAGCCTCAGTTTACCACGCTATAAAATGGGAATAACCACACCAGTCTTTTCTGCTATGGGGAAAACACACTGCAATTACCAATGTAAACACTTAATTCAGTAACTGCTTCCTGAAGATGGAGGCCACGCTATTTCATTTGATGGGGCAGACTGGGGTCATTTACCTAGCCCCATGCTAGTTGCTGACACAACAGAAAGAGGGTAAAGTGGCAAAAAGGCAGTCGGCACAATCTCTATGAACTACTACCACTGCCTCTAGTTTTCTAGAAAACAACCACTGACCACTCATTGTACAAATGTACTCAAGTGACTATAACCACTAGTGTTTGTAACAATGCTCCTATTGACTTCTTATTTCAATAGATATCCAGATTTATTATCCCTCAAGGTAAGCATTGATTTTACCTTTGTCTCAGTCAATATTTACCTCTGAGGTCAATACATGTGGATATGCACCTCCGCTGCAGTCAATATCCATTTCATATTACAATATATGATGTGCATATATGAAAATAAAGAACATCGCAGTATAAGAAAAGTCTGGTAGTCAAGGAAGCTTCTTACAAAATAGATGTGTTATTTTCATTCCATTTTGTTTTGTTTTTACTGCATCACTGTTTAGAGGTCAGATTCTGTTTTACCAAATAGGAAATATGTACATTCTAGCCGATGGCCGGTATTCGGGGACGGGTAGCATGGTGTCAAATAAACATCCGGGAAGTCACTTAATGATATTGAACTAAATACAGTTACTTGAGAGTTCCTGAGCTACATGATAGCCATAAGAATATAGACATAAATGCAAATTACAAGTGTGATGAGAATGGAAGCATTTATATGGTTAGGACAGGAGTTGTTTCTCAAACCCCTGGATTCTCAGAGAATTCACGGCTGAAGCAGGAGGAGGAAGGGAAAGAGGAAGATGAAAAGGTGGAGTTGCTGTTACTGTCGGCTGGAGTTGGAAACCAGGCCGAGAGAATCATGGCAGGCCTGGACTGGAGCCCAGGTGTGTAAATTGGGAATTGCAATTGTCTGCTGCTACGAAGGGCCTAACCATGGTGGTAAATTCTTTCACATAACAGAAGAGCAGACATGAGCAGTCTAGAGCTGGTGTGGCTACTCCACAAAGTCATCCGCCACCCAGCTTCCTTCTCTCTGCTTTGCCACACCGCTTCCGTCTTCAAGGTGGCCTCCTGGTCCCACCTGACCAGGTGACATGAAAGAGAAGAGGCGGGATGAAGACTAACCTCCTCCCTTTCCAGAAGCTGCTAAGAGGCCCCACCCAACACTCCTGCTTCCTTTCCAACGGCCTCAATTTAATCTCTTGGCTAAACAGATAGCTGCAAGGGGAGCTGGGAGATACAGCATTCTCTCCTGGCTTCAATGTACCTGGGTAAATGTGGAGGCCCTGGAGCCAAGGAAGAAGGGAAAATGAGTCTTTGGAGCACAGGTACTGTAGTATATCACACTTGCACTACTTACAGTGACCTGTCTTCCTTTGGGAAGCACCTGTCTGTCTCCTTGTGGGACTGTTGATCTCCAGATAACCACCATGCCCCCGCTTCCCCCAATCACAGAGAAGGGTACATGACCCAGGTCTGACCAATTACAGTTCCCGTCTCCTGGCTGCACTGCTGCATTGAGGCTGAGTAAACATAAAGCTAGAACACTTGGAGTCCTACTGGGTACTTTGTCACTTTAGCTGGCGGGGAAGGGTTTTGCATGCCTTCATGCACAGCAGCTAACCCAGGGGCCCTATCTTCCCAGGTTACACAAAGGAAAGCTGTCTGCTGAAAAGAGGGGGAGGCAGGGAGAGAATCAGAGAGGGGAGTTGAGACAAAGACAGAGAGCTGGCAAGAGTGACAGCCCTATGAGCCCTTGGGTCGATTGGCCCGTACATTTCTCAGCTGTAAACAAACAAAACTTATCTTTGGGTTTTGTCCCCTAGCACTGGGAGTGGGAGGCAGATGACCTAAGTTTGCCTTCGAGTCCCACCATCACCATATCTAGCCTGTGTCATCAGGAACACATGGATAAGTCTCAGTTTCTTCTTCCACCAAATGGGAAAATATCCTTTTGAGGATGAGACTCAATAATGTTAATAAACTCCCTGGCAAGGGCATTATAAAACCACTTCTCAACTTCTCTTTCCCCTGCCTTATTAATGCCTATCCTTTAACCTGTCCTCAGCTTCATCTCCTGGAATCCTTGGGGCCTTTTAAACCCTACATATGAAGCAAGCCCATGTGCATATGTGTGGACATCAATTCATATTACCCCACGCAGCACTGCAAAGCAATCCCTGAGATTTCCCTAGACTCTTATTTTCAGCAATACTCTACAGCAGCAGACCCCCAAATCAGCTCCTACTTTTATATTTGCTGCAATAAGATCTGACCTGTCTCCGTGGGACCGGAGTCCTGACAAAGAGGGCCGGGGATGGACCCCAATGTTGTCCTGTTGTCTTTTGGCTTGTTGATGCCAGCTGGCACACAGCGTACCCTGCCCACCCTGCCACAATCCAAAACCCATAAGGAGAGTCTCAGTGTTCAGCTTGCCGTGACTCGTCATTTTCAGGTCATATCAAACATGGCATTTGCACCCCTCTGTCCAGAAGGGGCTGATATTCCTGCTGCAGTTCTGTATTCTACATGTAGAGGAACACCAGACAGCACGGGGAGAGTGTGGGACCTATGAAGCTGGCTCCTTTGGCCCCCTTTGCAACTCATAAGCTACCTCCAACTGGACACTTATTTAAATGTTTATTTATTTACTTGGAATTCAGAGAACTGTACAGCCTCAGTCCCTTGGGATATAAATTAAAGCACTTTCATTTTCTTACTTTCTCACAGAACCCCTCCCCCCATTGTTTATTTAAATAGCAGCTGATGCATATTGCAAGTAAAGAATTATAGTTAAGGGGACAAGAAGGGCTGGATTCTTAGGAAAGTAGTGAATTATTTTCACAATCACCCCATCCTTACTGTCCATGGTGCCTGGAAAAGGTAGCTGGCCCAGGGCACCAGAGTTTTTGAGGGAGAAAACACTCTGTCTGAAGGCTCGGTGGGGAAGGGAACCGGGCTGGGGGCTGTGGTGCAGATCTGGATGCTGCAACAGTGGCATTTGCCAGAGAAGACATTGCAGACCTTGCAAATGCAGCCGCGGAGGATGGACAGACGCGTACTTCATTGCCAGCTGCTGCAGAAATAGATCTGGAGTCAGAGATCATACTCACAGCAAAAGGTCCGGCAGTAACAGGACAAGGGAAACTGTGAGGACAGCAACTGGAAATGTGTCCTTTCCTCTTCCCGGAAGCTGCAACCAAAGCCGTTCCTCCTGGCTCACACTTGAGAGTCTTTCCATGGCTCTAATCCCCCTAACTGGCAGCTGCCGGACTCCTGCCTCCCTCCAGCACATGATACGCAGTTTGCGTTGGGACCATGCATTGATCCAGGCCATGCCACGTCTTTGCAACAAACATGTCCACTCATGACTTCAAGAGGCTGTGTACAAGGCCACATCTCTCAACGGTGGGGTCCTCTGTCTCTACCCCTGGCCCCGTGTACCTATCAGCAGTAAACAACGTGCTTAAGCTAGAGAAGGCAGAGCCACCTGCCTTTTGGTCAGCCATTGAGGCTGGCTCAATGTGGGAACCATCCTCAGGACAGCTTTGGAAGGGCTCTTCAGGTAGCTGCTGTCAGAACTCGGAACTCACTAAAGTAGAAAAGAACATCAGTGTTCAAAACGGGTCACATTTACTCAAAGTGAGACAAACACTAAATGGTGGGAAGATGGGTAGTGTTTCATTCTCTGTTGGAAAGTGGATAGTTTTTCATTCGTTGCTTCTTTTTTTATAATCAAATTATCTGTAATCATATCTAGCATGCATGTGTCCTAGACACCATAGGCTTTATTATTTTAAATGTGAAAGTGAATATAAGGCAAAGGATGATATCCATGCTCCCCCTTTAGGGTTGACTATTTTGAATTCACCACCTTCATTTGTTCATTTATTTCTAGGCGTGGGGATGTGGTGAGTCATCTGCCAAGATGTTGGCTCTTCAAGAGTGTCTAGTCTGGTGGGGAGAGGTGCAATAATTAAGGTGTCATCAGTGTTACGGTGGGAGATGATGTGGGGTGCTATGGACACCCAGAGCAGTGATAGTTAGTGCAGCCTGGGGTGCTAAGGAGGATTCCAGATGAGGCCAGTGGGAACCTGAAGAATGAGCAGACCAGCCAGTTGGAGGGAATACCCAGACCTACGAAACCGTTGGCGAGCACTGATGTCCAGGTCTGCCTGGGGGGAGAGTATGGGCTGTGTCATCGGAGGCCAGCAGGGAGATTCGGTTGGCAGGTCAACAGAGCCTGGTAGAAAGTAAGAGGGTAAACCCTGCTTTATTAAGTTACTGAAGGAGCATGGTGAGTGCACACCCATAAAAAGGAAATCATAAAAGTCAACAGGGTTTCAACTGCTCTGATCTTTCTCCTGTGATCTCAAAAGTGATGACGGTTGGCTTTGAGGGGTGGGGATCACACTACATGCCGTTCCCCCCCCCCCATCAGTCAAATCTCCAAAGCATACCCGCCACCACTTGCCCAATAAACATGCCATTTAGTGATACCCATGTGCTAGCTGTGCAGTTGCAATTTAAAGACAAATCCTATGGGCCCCCTGCACCCCATCCTCTCCCCACCTGATCGCTAACCCCCATGTCCTGCGTAGAAATTCTGGAGCCTCCGGTGGGTCCAGGTACTTACAGTGTGGAAGCTACTGTCTTGGTGAAAACTACTCACAACCTGATGCTTAGTTTATTTTAATCAGCGCCTGCCTTTCTAAAGGGTAAACAGCTTAGCAAGTATTCAGCAGAGTAAATCCTCAGCCTCCATGAGCTCTTGGTGGCACGCATAGGACCTGTCTCCATTGCTTTCTTTGTCCCTCATACAGTAATCCATCAATCAGTCAATTAAACAGATACTTATTGGCACCTACTGTGTACCAGGCACTGTAGTCGGTGCTATATGCACTACTGATTTTTGTATTTAGACGCTATGGTTGCTTTTACACATTGCCATCATTTTGCAGACAATTTTTGCCTGCATGAGGGAGGGCTTTTATTCTGTACCATTTTCTGAGCAGTGTCCCTGCTGAACCATTAAGCATTTGCTGCTCCCCCCACCCCCACCGCCACCCCTGCCCCCCATAGGCGTTGCTGTCTGCTTTCAGAAACAATGCTGCTGACCTGTTTCAAGGAAGGTTGAAAAGCCAGCACTTAGATTTTTCTGGAAACCTCCAAATTAACCTCATTAGGCTTGCTTTATTTATTTTCTTTCATCGCGCCTGCTTTTATGCTCTCCAAACCCTGAAATTGTTGTGGTGCTATAGCATGACTCAATAGTCAATACTTGTTTAATAGGAATCACAATATATGAGTTTATAATACACATTTTTCCACGAATATACTGAATGTTTGCCATGCCCCCCTCCTTTTTTTTTTTTCCTTTTTAAATTCAGAAATTTCTAGTTGTGTTTATTCCTCTCGTCAGCATACTTTATCATATCAAAGCCTTTTCAGACACTGTAAAACTACTGAGTTATGTTTGGGTCATGTTTTGCGGTATGCCCTTTAATACTGTAGCTTTAGAAATGCAATTTTCAGCCTCTGCTTATTAGAATATGATAAAGTATTCCTGGTCTATGTCCAGCTCCACTAATCTCCAGACTGCGCTTCATGAATTAAGCATGAAGATTTTAGTCAATGTGCTTTCAAAGACCAATGTTTAGGGAATCATGGATTTTCTACAAGCTGAGGGAGAAATCTATAATAGGAGGAACTGATTTTCAAACATCATATTCTTAAGAAGAAATGACCAGTTCTGGCCCAGAGACAGAAAATATTTCACTATCAGAATATTCTAGAACCAGTTAAAACCACATTGTGTGGTTTGGTTTATTAAAGGGACGGTGTTTTAAAACATGTAAGACTGTCGGTCACGTGGGAGGATTCCAAATGCCTGCTTGTTTTGGAGAGCTCCTGTAGATTGGGTGAAAATCAAGAGGGGAATGCAAATTGAATTTATAAGGTATTTATTAACTTCGCGTCCCCCCTCCCCCATCCTGGTGCATAGTTGGTTCATTTTTCTCTGATATAATTCAGCAAATAGTCAGAGGCCTCTTTCCAGGGTGAAAGGTCTCACTCCGGGGAGAGACTTGGAGGACCCATGGATACCTTAACCAGGCTACCTGGCAGGTAGGTAAGACCCCAAAGTGTTTCCTGGTTTTGGAGACATGAAAAAAATCGGCAGGCAAACATCTTGAAAGGAAGTCTCCTTTCAAAATGACGTTACTAGATGAGATGGGGCATGACTCCACCAAAATGTAAAAGGCGTTAATAACTAAGTGATGGGGGTGCCCCCCAAGAGGCCATTGGAGAGACTTTCACCTGCGCTAGAGTAGTGCCTGGAGGCCTAGCTTCCGTGGTGCTGAGACCATATCTGGCGTCATCTGAGTCACCTGCATAAGAGCAGGTACCTTTTAATGAGCATTTGTCCTGCGCCTGACGCCTTGCTAAGCACTTGACATCAGTAGCTCCCTCAAATCCCCATTTCTCAGTAGGGAAACTGAGGCACTGGGTGTTTCAGTGACTTGCATAGGGAAAGTTGGTATTGAGGCCAAGACTTGTCTGATCCCCTAACTGCCAGCAACCAAACCACTCTTGGGGGCCAGAGAAGCTGTTCCCCATCTTGAAGGAGTTGGGTAAGAATCCGGACGCTGGAGCTGGTCTGGGCTAACTCCAGCGTTTGCTGGTGGGGCTCCCGTCGTCTCCTCCACCAAGTTCTGACACCAAGACAGAAATGTAAATCATCTCCAACTAGGGGGCTGCTTCTTGAACATTTTCCTTTTGAGGAAGACAGGAAAATTCTCAGCGTGTCTAGGTTTATCTGTGAACCTACGGGATCTCTCAGGGGCTTCAAATTAATCAATCCACAGACATTGAACTGAATCTCTACCTTGGTCTCGAGAATCTGCAAAGTGCTTGAAATGGGAAAGGAACCAAAGGGCAGGCTGCCCTGCCCCCAGCCATAGCCCAAGGCTGCCTGCCATGGCTGGGGAATTGGCCTGTCAGTTCAATCAGGCAGCCCCTCTGGTGTTTTTCACTAAGCTGGCCTTGTGGACAGCTCTGGTCATGTGTAGACATGGCCTTAGGAGGGGCATATCCATCTCTTTTTGAGTCCTCGCCATTTAATCGTTCCTGACACAGTTTTACGAGAAATACAGCAAGACCCAACCCTGTCAATCACCATTTGCTCCCCGGTCTCAGAGCAGCACCTAAAGAACCAGGTGTGCAAGGACACTTCCTTGGACCCCTTAGGTTTAGGAAGTGGAATGTGGGCGAAGAGGGGAGGAGGCGAGGCTGGAGGGCCTTTATAGGGCACCCCAGTCTCTGGCTCTTGCAAACAGGCTCTGGGAGTGGGTACACCTTGGAAAAGGACGGGTGGCTCTCTAAGTGGCAGTGGCTGAACTCGACGGCATTTTTAGGACTCAAGGCTCTGTGAGGGTGCCGTGTAAGTAGTAATGTAAACAGGAGAAGTGAGCCAAGTAGACACTGGGATAGAAGCGTCATGGCTCCTGAGCTCTGGCTTTGTTGCTGATGGTTTTGAAGAGAAGTGGGACTCGGGATTTTTTTGCGTGCAGCATTTTCATTTTTAACTATTAGCAACCGATTCACTTAATTTTAACCTTCCATGAACCAAGCCTCCATGCCTTGGTTCCTGGAAGCCAGGTTCAGGGACTTGAATAGCCTTATTTTCCAAGTAAGGCACCTCAGGGCTCAGGGGTTGTAAGTGACAGCCTGGGTCAGGTGGTTCCCTGCACGGCAGTGAAGGACAAGCAAACCCAGGCTGGCCTCTCCTTAGACTAAAACAGAACTCGTTCTTCATCACCTGGCTTCTTCGCTGCCACCTGCCTCATTTTATTCACCTGGAAGGAGGCTGGGCCTCTCTGCTTTTTTGAGTTTTTGTGAAAGGGGTGTTGCAAGCTATGGCCTGGGTGGGCAGTTGGAGGCAGACCCGGGAGATACGCCAGCTCAGATCAGAGTGTCTACCCAGGTGGAAGGTGGAAGGAAGGACAAAGGGAGTTCAGCGGAGCTGTCCTGCTCTCCTTGACTGGGAAATAGGAATTGCCCAGCAGAGAGGAGAAAAACCAGGAAGGAGAATAGAATACATTATTGCCAAGCAATTATCCATCCCCCCACCTCCATTTCTAAATTGTTAAGTTCTTTTTATGTAATTACTTTCCGTTAAAGAGAAAGAAATAACTTTACCAATGGTGTGAGATATATACTTTCTAATGTAAATCAAGAAGCTATTAATACTGTAATAAGAGCATGGTAGTATATTAATTGATGGAAATTGTAGACTGGAATATTCATAATCAGCGGCAGTCTTTTCTTTGGAAGGAACAAAGGATTAAGTTAGGGAGACAGTAATGGTATTGTTAGCAGGCTATTTCAATGATTTTCTCTGCGGAAGAGTAGAGAAAGGTGAAATTCCAACTGGGAATATTAGACTATGCAGATCTCTACTCAGGGGTATTCGGCGCTGTTTAAACTGCCGAGCTGTGCTCTGCCTTATGATCCAATTGTTTTATTAGCGAAATCATTGCGCGTTTCATTTTGCTATAGTAATAGCGCAGTGTCTGTCTAACAATAAATTATAGAGTCAGGCAAACAATGGTTTTGTATTTGGGATACAATGAAATATCTTATTAAAATGCAGGCTTCCTTAGATTCCTGAAATTAGAGTCTTATTTTGAAGTGATTCCACTTGTTTTTGAACTAATCACCTTCATAGAATCACTCTTTTGTCAGAGCGTAGAGGACTATGGGAGTTACCTGTTTCTTTAGTATTTTCCCATTCATATTTTACTCTCTTCTGGAGAGATGTTATTGGTTCAACAATGAAAGGCATCATGCTAAGAGCATCATTCCTTTGCACACGAAAGATAAAATGAGATCTGAAGTAGTCATAGCCTTCCTGCCAAGTTTCTCCAGCAGATATGCTGTTCTGATAATATTCTGATAGTGATAATAATAATAGATCATAGTTGTTTAATGATCACGGTGTCCTGGGCACTACGGAAAGCGGTTCACATGGTTTACCTTGTAGGATCCTCATTCAAGCCACCTAGGAGTCTAGATGACTATCATTATCTCCATTTCACAGATGAAAAGGTTGCTGCGTAGAGATATGAAGTGATATCCCTCAAGTCAGAGAGCGTGGTCGCTGTTAATCCTGGGACTTGAATATCTGCGGTCTGGTCTGGGATACTGTTGACTTGTCATTGCTGGTTAAGTGTTGTTGCTCTTCCCGTCTTTCTGATTAGAACCTTTCTGTGTTCTTGCTTGAATTCAACAAAGTTTAATACCCTTTGCCCCTCCAGCCTCCAGCACGTTTTTGGAGATTGTGAAAGGGGTCAAGGTGGGGCAATCAACACTGTCAGATTTTTTCCTTTTTCTTTTTTCATTGGCTATATATTAAGTTCCCTTCAAGGGCCAGGCTTCATGTTGTGTGTTTTATGTCCATCGCCTTTCCTCAGCCTCTGCAACACTGAGAAGTGCTGCGACTATTTGCATTGCACAGAGGAGGTGTCTAAGACTCAGAGTTGATGTCACTGCACAGGTTACTAGCTGGTGACTGGGGGGCCCGGGAGAACAATCCAGGCCTGTCTGACCTGAGAGCCCGTCCTCTCACCAGCCTCGATCGCATCATAGATATCCCGCTCTGATTGTCAGGAAATAGTGCCCTTTGGGTGAATACCGGAAACTACGTGCATTGCAAATAAACAAGTGTATACATACCCTAAGATGAAGTTGGAAGAGACCACTGACAAAGAGTGTGTCCCTGACCAAACTGTAGTCAGGCTCCTCTGAGTCCTCTTCTCAACTAGGCCTCGACTTTTGGACTTCTATGTCCTTTTTTTGGCATGACCCAATTTTAGCAAGCATCCTGTCAAGTTGGTTTAGCGATAAATCTGATCACCTTGCTCGTTCCCCATGTCCTCCAGGTAATATCTGATCATGCTGACTTACCTTCAGCAAGGATACTGTTAGGCCAGTTAGCAAGAATGACCTGACCCTCTTGGTAATTTTCCATCTACTGACCCTCCCCACTCTGCCTGCCTGTGGCTATAAAATCCCTACTTTGTATTTGGAGTTGAGCCCAGTCTCTCTCTCCTACGGCACAACCTCATTCACTGCAATGGTCCCTATTACCAGTCGTGATTGTCCCCCTGAATGAAGTCTGCCATGAATGATTGTTTTTCTGGAGCACCACTTTGGTGCTTAACTGGTTGGACCCAGTGCGGTTGGGATGGGAACACCGAGCGACCACCGTGTGTCTAGCTGAATCTCAGTGGGTGACCTCAACAATTAGAACCGCATTTGGAAGATGCTAACCAGCATTCGATGCGTCTGCTTTTGGGTGGGCCTGAATTATTTTCTTCCCCATGTACTGCAAATGCTCCAAGTCGCGGGGATTCTCTCCGTTATGTTTCCCACTGCACCAACACCTTTGTGGTCTGCCATACTGTCCTCCTATACCCAATGCCTTGGCCCACGTGAACGTTTTCCTCAGCAGATGTTCTTTTATACATACGGCCCCCCATTTATTCGGCAAACATTCATGAAGCTCGTGTGTGCCAAGTTGGTGCTGAGGTGGTACAAGTATACACAGAAGAAAATTGTCATCTGTCAGATCCCAAAGTCCCATCTGTGACAGAATTTTCACCAGTCTGTTTAAAAACGAGAAAAATATAGACAAAGTTGTGAGTTTCTCATAAGGCACGTTATATCCATTTTTAAAAAACTGTTGCTTATTTTAGAATTGTATCCTTCACCCACCCTTTTCTTTTTAATGTTAAATGTCTTTTCCTTTCATAAAGATGACAGAAAATAATAGTTACATTTTCCTTCCTTTTTTCTTTCTTCTTTGTTTTCATTTTTTATGTTCTCCATCTGAGTTTGTTTTCTTTTTAACGTCCTTAATTGGCAAAATAAAGTGTTAGCAAGTCTATGCCAGCCTGCCTATTTTTTATTTTTTTATTTTTACTAGACCTTCTTTAAATACCTAGGAATGTCTGCTGTCCCCATGTCCTCTGAGCTTGCTGCTTAGTGATACTTGAGATGCTATTGTTCCCCAATTATTTTTCTAATGTTAGCCTTGTCTCTCCAGCCTCCTGCTTCCTCTGTGTCCCTCAAGGTGTGTTGTACTCAGGCATGCTGTAAGTAATCAATACTTGGTGACTTGACTTCTTAGCCCTTAAAAAAAAACAAAAACCCTCCAGGTGCAAAACACAAAGGCGGAGCTCTTGTTAAGGGAGTCCTTGCTTTTCCATTCTCAGCCAAGGGGAGACAAGGCCACTCCAGACAGCTTTTTCTTTTTTTTTCCCCTTGGCCCTTTAGAAAGGATAGCCAGTTTCCTATTACCATTGTGCTAACCAAGAGTCAAAAATGTGTCTGGAGTTTAAAAATGGCCCAATGCTTGTCCTTTCTAGAGCAACCTCATTAACAACACAAAATTTAGAATTTTATTATTTAGAGACTCAGCACTATCCAGCATTACAGCTGGAGGCTTGTGCTTGGAGGCACAGTTCTGTTCTTTGCAGCATTCCTCAGGGTTGCAGCTGATGCAGAGACCCAACTATCTCTGCTCGTCATCAAAGGAACAGGAAGAAGCCCTGATGAAACAAGGTTGAGGCACTCAGTGGTTAAATTGAACCCTCCTTCCGGTGGAGTGGTTGCATGTATGTCTGTGTGTCCTTTTTTCCAGCGCTCATGTTTGACCCCTCCCCTCCCCACAACTAACAGGAAAGTTCAAATGCCTCCAAGTGGGGAAAGAAGCTGAAACATGCACATTTTTAATAGACTCAGCATCTGAATTGGATGGGCAGCTTTATTTCTTTGTACAGCACCTACAGGAATGCCATTGTCCTAATATACCCTAGTTAGGCAACAGAGTCTGTTAGGAGGGGTATTTTCCCACCCCTTCCAATTAAGGACATTGTTCACTTTACACTTTATGGCTCTCAAAGTAATAGTCCACAAGCAATCCCATGGTTTCTTTAAGAAAGTGAAAATTTATTATGGGGCTATTATTAAAACATCACATAATTAACATAAAAACAGATCATTCCTTTCAACTAAAATTGGCTCTATTTGTAGTCTCTCCTTTTTATTCAGTACTTTCATTTAAATAGTTTAGTGCATTTTAACATTTTGTGTCATAATTGCTATCAATTCTTTTTGGCTTCACTTTAATGCACAGGATTGTATTTATCATAAATATAGAAGTACAAATTAGGTGGTTACTCAGGATCTACTCTTTTTGCCTGTTGGAAAATGTGAATGTGAGGCTATGTGTTTTTCACAAGTTAATTGCCAACACTGAAAGACAGACAGAAAATAAGGATGCCTTCCTTATACCTTGTTCCTGCTATGTCAGGGAATTTCTTGTACCCTTCACCTGAACCCCTACTGAACAAAAAGCAAATCCTGTTGATCTCTCAGCTTAAAAAGGCAAGAAATATACCAGGTTCTGATGGAGCAAGGTGAAAAGACTGTGAAAATTAGCGACCGAATATAGGAACAGGTCCAGATAAAGGGGAAGCAAGCCTGATTATGAAGAGTGAAAAGGGCATTTCCCCGGAATCACATGATTTTTTTTTTTTTTTTAATAGAGGACGCTATTGTCGGTTCAGAAAGCCCCAGGCTGTTCTGAAAACAGGCAAAAATCAATAGCCCACTTGTTGAGGATAAGTGAATTAGTCTGT